>NC_090927.1:338530367-339196617 GCF_040938575.1 Ambystoma mexicanum
GTAAAATGTGAGGAGAGAACTTGACCGAACATTTGCGGATGTCCGTTGTAATTCCCTCTTTTACACAATTGATATTAACACAGTAAACTTTGCCAACTTCCTGAGTTGGTTCGAATATTTGGTGTCAGAGTTATTCTGCATCTCATCCACTTCAGGCGTCTTACCCAAAGGGCTCTAAGCTCAAGTGGTAGCACTGTGGATGGTTAAAAGATCCAAACTAGTTTGTCTCTAGAGTTTCGGACGATCAAGTATCCTGCAAGGCCAAGTTCAAAGGCAATCTTCATGGCAGAGGACATGGGTGATGAGAGATGTTGGGCTAATCGGGTGACGAGGTAAAGTCAAGACCACCTTCTGGCACCTTGGTCTGAGCTCATGTGCTGCTAAGTGAACTGAATGTTCTAGACATGGCACGAGCGTGCCAACCAATTGTAGACGGCTGTATAACAATGGGCCTTATAGTTTAAGAGCCAATGATATAACGTGTACTTAATAGTATTGAAGATGACACATTTTAGAGGTAGGCAAAAGGTGTCCACCTGACAGTAGATATCCAATCACAACCACACCCCTTATAGAAAGTATGCTTAGATTTTCCCCTTGAGCATATCACAACCCCTCAAAGGTTTTTCTCATTTGCCACGTAGTACAACGTCACTTATGACACATTTTTAGTATATAAATGTGTTTTTTATGTAAAATGTGAGGATATAACTTGAGCGAACGTTTGCGGATGTCCGTTGTAATTCCCTCTTTTACACAATTGATATTAACACAGTAAACTTTGCCAACTTCCTGAGTTGGTTCGAATATTTGGTGTCAGAGTTATTCTGCATCTCATCCACTTCAGGCGTCTTACCCAAAGGGCTCTAAGCTCAAGTGGTAGCACTGTGGATGGTTAAAAGATCCAAACTAGTTTGTCTCTAGAGTTTCGGACGATCAAGTATCCTCCGCCATTAGCCAGAAGATCGCAGGGTATCCTGTAGAGAGCGGCCAAATAGAAATAATCTTGCAAGAAGAACCGAGACAGTGGGCTGGTCCCCTTTGATGAAATCCCTCCCTGGTTTCCAAGGGCGCTCTTCGGGTGGAAGGCGAAGTGGTCGGATTGGAGAGAGTCAATTAACGAACGAATGGTGAGTAGACTAAGGGGACTGGCAAATGAAGGGGATGGGGTTGTGATCATTTTTGAGTAACAGGAAATATTGTGTAAATAGAGCAAATATCGCTTGGAGTCCTAGCTCAGGGGAGCTCAGAAGGAGACGTCTCAAAGCCCAATGGGGCAAGAGCAGAAAAATATAACACATGAACAGGTTCATGTAAGGTGACGTCTCAAACCCTGTATCAGACAATAATAAAGGCAAGAGAAAGAAAAGTGTGATCACAGTGTTTATTAATATGTAAAGTCGACTATTCTGTTTGTTTGTTGAGTAAAAATATCGAAGAGCGATAGAAGTTATGACGTAATTGAAAAAAGTCGAGGAGCTATAGTGACTGCCTAATGAAGAGGTTGGTACCAATCCAGAGGGAGCAATAGCTAATTAAGGAATTAAGAAGCTTGACCGGCGATTGATGGTGCAAACTCATATTTGTTGTTTTAAAAGGCATTGAAAAAGTGGTGATTTAAGTAAAATTATTTTATAAGCCTGGTAAGTATTGACAGTCAATTGCGACTTGCCATCATGGGAGATACTCCGCTCCTGCACTCATGCAAGACACTGCCAAAGCACATGCCCAGTATAGTGCGGAATGGGTGAAAGGCACGGGAGATAAGATGTTCATGCCATGGCCGCAAGGGGGATCATTGTCAAAAGTGGTATTGCAAAACATGACCACATACTTGTACGCTGCGTACACAGGGAAGAAATTAGAGAAAAGGTTAACTAGTCTAGAGCCTTGGAAAATGTTCCAGGAAGAGAGAGAGGATCCACCACCTGAGGAGTGGATGCTTAGTTCGTGAAAGGAGGAAGGTGTTGACCCCTAAGCTCCCCTTAACTCACTCGAAGTAAAAAGCGGTAGTACAGAAGAAATAGGGTTGTTTCCTTTAAAGGAGTCAAAAATGGTGGTGGGGTATAGTAATCCAATGTACGAACCTCCCACTTATAGCAGTGATGATAGTCCAGAGGAGAAGAATAGAAAAGAAAGAAGAGATCTGCAAGATCATGCAGGACAAAGAGGAAAAGAGTGAGTGGTCGAATGTGTTGACATAAATAGAAAGGGAGATTAAGCGATGGAAAGGAGAGAGGGATAAAGCTGACGAGGTAACGCTTGTGCAGAACTAATGGATGGGAGGACGGATATTGCTCAATTTAGATGGGAAAGGTATCGAGGAAGTTAGGCAATGAGAAGATAAGGACGAACAAGAAAGAAGAGATAAAGCACAAGAGAGAGATTGAAAGAAGACGAACAGAAAAGGAAGAACAGGGAGCGACAAGAACAGATGAAAAAGGAGGAGGAAGAGAAAAGAGAAGAACAGGCAGAAGAACAAAGAAAGTATGACAATGGAGAACCATAGAAGACAGGGATGGAAGAGAAAGGCAGCAAGAAGAGGAGGAAGAGCAGAACTTGAGGGACAAAAGGATACAGAGACGAAGGGAAGAAGAGGAAAGAAGGGAAGGAGTAAGGAGAGAAGAACAAAGGCAAGAAGAAGAAAGAATCAGATGAGAGGCGAGAAAGCAAAGAGAACTAGATGAAGAAATGGAAAGAAGGAGGAGACAGCGGGGTCTTGATACCAGTCTCATTCGTAGGAGCCTGTAGGGCCAAGCCCAGAAATACGATGGGATAGAACAGAAGAGTTCCTTCCGATAAAGAAAGTAACACTAAGGGCATCTAGAGTTCAGTTAGTTGAGGAAAGACTTGATGCGGAAAGCATCGGAGACAGGATCGATAAGGCCTATCAACAGTTGAGACAAAATAGCGAGCATGGAACTCGAGGGAATGATGATCGATCTCCAATGCCTTGATCACAAAGAGAGTAGGAAAGCCTGTTCAGTGATGAACATCAAGCATTATCTTTAAGTAGTTTGAATCTGGGTAAGGGTGAAGGGGATGATAGTTACACTAGTTGAGGACAAGCCATGTCAGACGAGGAAAGAGAGTCCATCCTTGAGGCAGGAGGGGGAGCGTGTGCGCCCCTGACGGAACCCTGTAAATGGATAAAAAAGTAAGATGGTCAGATCTAGAACAACATAAGGACAGGACGTCAGATCCCATACCATATCCAGCGCGTCCCTGAGGACGGCCGCATAGTGAGAAGGGAAAATCACCACCGTATGTGAGCAGGTTAAGGTCGCTACCTTCAAGATGTTCAGGGATGATCGTCCTTGCCATGGATAGGCTAATGATGGGAGCCGACTGCGGGTTGGGGTTTACGCAGTTACCCTTATTGGAAAAATGGGGAGCAAGACCACAGCATATTCCATGGCCACAGATGGACAAGGATAATTTAAGGTGTAAGCACCCAAGTTTGACTTCGAGCACTGGGAAATGGATATACAAGTCTCCTGGCAGCTATTCTTGTGGAAAGAGCTGATGACATCTGGAGGAGAGCAGGGTATTCAAGTGTGACAGCACAAAACACAGCGCATGATGGAACGCTGTTTAATAATTGCAGAGCAGACGTGTGAAGGGCTCTAAGGGTACAGTATCCTGATACATCACATATGGGCGCAATTATGACAAGCAAGATGAAGGAAGATGAAGACCCTAATGCATACATTCAGGATATTCAGAACAAATGGCAGCTTGAAACCCAAGAGGCATGGGAAAAAACTGTGGTATTATTTTACCACATTTTATGTCAGGGGTTGCCTAAGCCAGTACAGAGACAAATGAAGAAACAAATTGGGATGGAAGCAAAGCCGTGAGATACAGTTGACGATAGTGCATCACTATCGGCTATTGCAAGAGAAAAATAGGAAGAAAGATGAGGCTAGGAAAATCAAAGCTAAGTAAGTTCAGAAGAAATTGTCATAATATGCCATAGATGGGGCGGTATCGAAAAGTGGAGAAGGATTGGGAATGTAGGAAGCAATGGGTACATCGCAGGTGAATAATCAGCGTTCGATGGATCAAGGTGGATATGGGTTTGTGCCACGAGGCAGAATTATAGCTCTAGAAGAAAAGGAGGATTCCAAAATAATCAAGGCGAGTTTCATTCACTGATCAAGGAATAGTGTGCTCCACTCCAGGAATACACAATTTAACGTGGGCGAGTTTATACTGGCATTCACAGGACACGTGGAAAGAAAGAAGCATGCCAAACTGCTGACATGGGTAGAAGATGAATCAGGTCCAATGGTTGTGATACAACTGGAAAATGTGACACTGTGCTTCCGAAGCAAAGGAAAAAGGCATGTGGGAGATAACATAGGCTGCAAAACTACAGTTGACGTTTCCAGAATGGGAGCAGGGACAGCTCTTCTGATGGATCGATATTGGGCTTGTGGGCCTAGCGCCTAAATTAAGCTGCACAAGGATTGGGGAGGAACGTGTTCCTTGGTGCTCATTCATGTTCCAGCATTAGTTGTTCCTCAGAGTGACCTGAACATTTGAGAATTTACAAATGTAGATGCCCATTTGAGAAGAAGGAGATCGCTTGAATTTCTCAATCCAACCAGAAGGGAAAGTAACTTTTCAGCCAAGTCAATAGAAGCATATGAGTCCATTCCTTATGCACAGAGGTTGTTCAGCAAGACTGCTTCAATATTTATGATTATCTTCATGCCTGGGATCCAGACGATGGCCAATGCCAAATGGTTGCAAATTAGCAGATGGGACTTCATGCAGAAAATTAACACCACCATAAAGGGATTCAATGCTATTGAGGAAGGCTGAGGGCCATACGACTGATGACTCTCCAGAACAGATATGTCTTCGACATGATCACAGCAACAGAAGGAGGAGTTTGCTCCAAAATTGGGCCATCATGTTGCACATTCATACCTTCTCATGATGACAAGAATGGGACCTTAACAGAGGCCATAACACTGTTGAAAAACCTGCATAATGAGATGGAAGATGAGACAGAGGACATTATAGATGACAGTTGGTTTGCATCCATATTCTCATGGATTCCACAGTGGATGTCAAATAGCTTCAAGTTTCTTGGAGCACTGTTGCTCATGGTGGTGTTTGGATTCTGTGTAATCAAGATAACTATTGCCCAGTGCAAGAAGACAGCAAAGGAGGCAGTAGGAATGAAGATCATGATCAATGTCGAATCAGGGTTTAGACCCAAAGAATTGACTGATGAAGATGTCAGAAAATACATAGAGGCGAGCATTGTAGCACCTGAGAGTAAGAAGTTTCTGTATCCGTAGAGTCATAATACGTACATGGGACGCAGGGTCTATTGTAAACCGAATGGACAGTGAAACTACCTGACCTGGAGTGTGGATAAATATATTAAATCAGCCGGCACCGTCAGGGGGGTGATGAAGATCTGGAGTACAAAGAAACACTTCTTCAAGAGAAAATATCAAAATGTGGAGACCATTGTTGAAGAGGTGGTTGACGAATTGATCAGAGGGGGGAGTGTAGAGGAGCATCTGAATGCCTCTGCATGAAGTCCAGCTCCCCTATCTCCTGTATGTTGAAGGCCTGAGATCATGCCACGCTTGACACCAGCAGTTGTAACCATACCACAGAGAATATTTGAAAGAAGGTACCCTCTGAGAAAGCCCTACCAAATGTATTCCCAAAGAGACGACAATCTGAGGGAGTAACTCCCTGAAGGAATTTGAGAAAGAGCGAAAGAAGAGCTTGGGAAGTCACAAGAGACGAGCGTGGCGCACTAAGAAGACTGGCTGAAGAGAATGCATGGACCTTAGAGAAACTGATGACAATGTTAAGAATCGAGTAAACTTACATATGCGAAAAGAAGATTGCATGTGTGTGATGCACTGCATAAAAGGCAAGCCGTTCAATAACTGTACAGATGAAGCGACTCTTGTAGATTACACATGCTGTGATCTATAAAGCAGCGTGTTCCACTTTGCAATCTGTGTGTGAATAACTGACTAGCGTGTTATTGAACACTATCTGCTATAGTGTTTGGGTGAACTACAGCACAACGTGTTGAACTCTGTTTAGCAGAGAGACATCATTATCCACTTAGGCTAATCTAAGACTTGCTTGGGACTACGTATCCTAGAAGCACAGGCACCCGTCTTATCAAAACCTAAGGTACTTCAGTGCCAGCGCTTTGAGGGCCAATCCGGTCTTGCGCCAGTCCCACCGGAATTCTCCCTTATGAGGCATGCCTAAGCAACCTTGAACCAAAGGGTTGTTTGAGGTGGGCGGTTCCCTAGCAACGCACACGCCAACAACCTAGTTTGCTAAGAGGCGCTACAGGACCTTGTGTGAAAGCAGAACTGTGTGTTGTTACTGTGATTCTACTGTGAGCATTTTGAATCTGCTAAATTTGTATTTCTGCTATGCATTGGCAATGGCTCCCGAACACATGCTGTGATCTATAAAGCAGTGTGTGCCACTTTGCAATCTTTGTTTGAATAACTGACTAGCATGCTATTAAACACTATCTGCTATGGTGTTTGGGTGCGCTACAGCACAACGTGCTGTACTCTGTTTAGCAGAGAGACATAATTATTCACTTAGGCTAATCTAAAACTTGCTTGGGACTACGTATCCCAGAAGCACCGGCACCCTTCTTATCGAAACATCAGGTGCTTCAGCACCGGCGCTTCGAGGGCCAAGCCAGTCTTGCGCCGGTCCCGCCGACCTTCCCCTTTATAAGGCACGCCAAAGCAACCTTGAACCAGAGGGTTGTTTGAGGTTGGTGCTTCCCTAGCAACGTGCACACCGACAACCTAGTCTGCTAAGAGGCACTACAGGACCTTGTGTGAAAGCAGAACTGTGTGTTGTTACTGTGAGTCTACTGTAAGCATTTTGAATCTGCTAAATTTTAATTTCTGCTTGACATTGGAAATCGCTCCCTGACACGTGCTGTGATCTATAAAGGAGCGTGTGCCACTTTGCAATCTTTGTGTGAATAACTGACTAGCATGTTATTAAACACTATCTGCTATAGTGTTTGGGTGAACTAAAGCACAACGTGCTGTACTCTGTTTAGCAGAGAGACATAATTATTCACTTAGGCTAATCTAAAACTTGCTTGCGACTACGTATCCCAGAAGCACTGGCACCCTTCTTATCGAAACATCTGGCGCTTGCGCACCGGCGCTTCGAGGGCCAAGCCAGTCTTGCACCAGTCCTCGCCGTCCAAGGCGTCACAAGGCCAGAAACCATGGATCTGCGCTGTCAAATCCAAACCACACCATTCAGAGGTAAGAATGAGGACCCCATGCACGAACCCATTGAAGTTCAATTTCATTCAACATGTCTGCACTGAAATTGCATACATGGTCGGAGATAGGGCACTAGAAGATGAACATAATGGAGTTAAGATGTGTAACATACCAACACCAGCGCACACTCCCCGAACACACGCTCATGAAAAATACAAGCCAAATAAAAGATCCCCCACAGAAAACAACTCAAAATCCACTAAAAACCTGAAGATTGTTAACATAGATGAAAAAGACAGCTGAAAATATGTCTTTTAAAGATGAGATCAATAAACAAACACGCACAAGACGTACATGATCTCATACAGGACAATGATATTGACATTGCCTGCATAAACGAGACCTGGTTACAAGAACCGTTAGGGCCAACTTGCCTTATAGCAGTTCACCAGGGCTACATAATTTACCATAAGGGCAGATAAGTGGGAACAGGGGGAGGAGTAGCAATGATAGTAAAAGAAGAAATTAAAATGTTCCCTGCACCTATAACATGCGCCGGGTTCGAAATACAGCTTAAACACACACCTACTGCCAATAGCTGCATCAATTTCATACTGCTATAGAGACCCCCATCTCTCACCTCCGACTTCAACGAAGACCTGACTGAACAACCCAATGCATTAAAAGGAGTAAACACTGCCACCGTAGTCCTTGGAGACTTTAATAGATGCGTGGCAACCCAAAAGACAAAGAAGTTATACACTTGGAGAAGATCTTAAAAACATAGACTTCTCTGTCATGAACCAACACCCCACCATGGAAAATGGTAACCAATCAGATTGGTTAATCAGCAACAACATCGAAACTAAAGACTTTAAAACCAATCCATGCATATGGTCCGTCCATTTCTCAGTCACAGTGTATGAACAAAATCCTCGGCGAATCCAAGGAAGATGATACATGCGACAAATTAATTGCTGACTTTTCTACACAGGTAAAACAACTACTCGATCTAAAAGCTCCATTAAAGAACAAAACTGCGAGAACGAATAACAACCACCAGAAATGGTTTAACGGTACTCTCAAGGAAAAAAAAGAAAAAAGAAAAAATGAGGACCACTGGCTAAAACACCCACCTATGAACAGTAAAGCCAAGTGGAAAGAAAGCGAAAAATTATACAAAGAAGAAATCAGAACGGAAAAAAATAATTTTTATAATGAACAAATGAAAACAGTCGAAAACCCCACTAGGACACTGTTATGACCGACTCTTGGTCATAGGGTCTATGGACACACAGGATACTCAAGCCAGGTACGCTTAGTGGTTACTTTATTAGGGTTCTTCTGTTACAAGGATCAAATGTCATCATAGTCATTAGGAGATAAAGAGGATAAGGGACAGGAGCAGGAGCCCACTGGATCCCACCACCCAGGCTCACATAATCTAACTGCCTGGGTTAGAACCCATTCAACTCTAAAGATTCTGACCTCACACTCCACACTCACAGCCTACATTCTGATGATGACATCAATCCTGGCTCAGCACACATGTAAGTATAAGAGCCAGCCCTAACAGATACTCTTTGAAATTCTTAAACCATTGAAAAACCCAAGGCTTTAGTCCCTGCATTCTCGTCCATTAAAGAGGTTTGCGATAAAGTCCAAAGTGCCTTCACAGAGAAAATCCGGAAGGCAAGGGACATCCTAAGAGAAGTCCAGAAACATATGCCTAATCAGGCAGAACCTGAATCAGAAACAGCACCTGTGCAGCATCGACAATCTTTTAAATTGAATTAAATCACCATAGATGATATGACAAAAACAATAAAAAACATGAAACCCACCGCTTGCGGAGAAAATCTAAATCCTCAATGAACTTTCTACTGTAATTAGTAAGTCCAAGGAGGCCTCTTTAGGTCACACAGAGTTGTGGGGTATTTTAGTTTCAAGAGTGCTTCCACTTTATTTTCCTGGGGCCCAACACCCTCAGGAGTTATCTCATGTCCCAAGAAATTGACCCGGGTCCTGCACCACTGTGCCTTTTGGAAAGATAGTTTTGCTCTGGCAACCCTCAACTGTGTCAGAACATAACGGATTTCAGCTATGTGTTCCTCCACAGTTGAGCTTTTGATTAGAACATCATCTACATAGGCCAGGTTACCCCTTTCACCCAAGTCGGGCATGTCCTTGTGTAAGAAGATATTAAATTAATTGTCGGAGTTGATGTAGGATGTTGATCTGAAGGGAGTCCGGGTCCACGTGAACTGCTGCCCCGAAGGTAAAGGCCAGCTTGTATTGGTCCTCCCTACTGACAGGTACGGTCCAGTAACCATTGGTCAGGTCAATGGCAGTGTATACCTTTGACCCTTGGATCTAGGCCAGCCCTTTGTCAATGTAGGGAAGAGGCCATCGGGACGTGTGGACCTGTTTGTTTAGCTCCCTTAGGTCAGCACAGAGTTTCCACTGGCCGTTCGGTTTAAAAATCCCCACCACCGAATTATTAAAGGTGCTGTGGACTGGACGAATTATCCCATGGGACTCAAGGTTTTCAATTATTTCTGTGAGGGACTCCATGGATGTGAGAGGCAAGCGATATTGCTTCACAAAGACTAGAGTTATACCAGGGTCCGTGGGAATTATTGCATGGATTACTGTCCGACCACAGTCATATGAGTCCACCGCAAAGAGATCCTGAAAATCTAAGAAAACTTGTTCAACTTTTGCTTTTGCTCCAGAGTCTCACAGGCATCAGCTAGGTTGAGTCTCTCTTCAACCATTTGCCTGAAGCCTGGAAATACTTCTGGTTTGGCTATCTCAGTGGCCTCCTCCAGCTGGGTGGAGTATTGACCTGGACAGAGGGTTGCAGGCAGGGAAGACAGTCCTTGTGGACTTGGAAGATCACCTCATGCCTCCTGAAGTCACAGATCACCTCTTCCTTTCCATAAGGGCAGGAAGAGTACACCAGGAAATTCCCCCCTTGCCGGGTGAAGATCCTGTCTGATGTTGTGTCATTGTAGCTTTCACTGTCAAAACAGTCATTGGGGATTGGTCCTATCAGTTCCTGACCTAAATCTATGGAAAAATGTCGATCATCAACCACCATTCCAATAATGGTGCCTGCACCCAAGAGTGATAATCCTAAGGTCGCTGTTATCCACCAATATTGGAATGGTGTTGTGTTCTATATTGACTAATGGTGTTGGGTTTAACCCCAAACCTTGCTGTTGGAGATGGGCGTTGAGGTGAACATATGCATCAGGATTTTGCAGTTTCTGTCCTCTTTTAATTTTTACTTCAAGTGGGACTAGTCGTATCTGTCCTGGGATGGTGACTTCCTCTCCAATTTGAACTTCAACTGCATATGGCAGCAATTGAGCTGACCAAAATGCTTTTTCTGAATCATAAAAGTCCATGGGATTACCCCCCAATTGGGACCAGGCTTTGTAGTTTATCAGGTCCAAATGAATGGCAAAGCGATTGCGAATGTCACTGCCTAAATAGAATGCAGCAGGGACATCTCACACGACCCAACAGTTATGTACTGTGCTTTTGTTGCCTATAGAAATTTGGAGCATACACCTGCTAAGCAGGAGATGTTTGGAGTTGGGAGTTTCCAGGTCCATTTCCCATTTGTCTATCAATTTAAATGTGGGAATGGCTGGATCTTTTGGAGTTTTCGGAACGTGGCTTCGCTGATGAAGCTCTTAACGTTGTTCACGCACACTCGGCCGAGAACAGAGTACTTCCCCTCATTTAACTGAATAGGGATAAATAACTGTTCTCTAATCTTCTGAATGTCAGCTAAACATTGAGTTGGTATCTCATCATTTTGGACTATGGAAGTGGAATTTTCTGATTGTGAATTAGTATAGCATTTCAGAGTATTTCCTTCCAGTGTGGAATGCCACTTGAAACTGGAAGGAAGGTTGATTTTCAGAAATAGAGAGGAATTCCCATCACCAGTTTGTTGTCCTACTGCAATTACTGTCACTCAGGGATTTGGTTGTTTTGAAAATGGAACTCAATATGATCCTGTTTTTGTTCAACCATGTGGCATGTGCCATTTAAACTAACATGGTTGATACTATGTTTTAAATTTATTGGTCGGTTAGTCTGGGTCCAGCGGACCCTATTTACACAGTCTATTAGGGGAGACAATCTGCGCAGGATGTCATTCCCCAGTAAACACGGTGTGCCCTCCGGAGTCACGACTATGACCGGGTGTTTCACCTTGTGTCGCCCAATTTTAATTTCCAAATCCGCAGCCCCCTTGACAGGAATTTCATTCCCATCGAAGGAGTGAAGTTGTCCAGGAAGAGGGGTGAGAGGGATCTGGTATCTCTCCCCCTTCTCGGATTCAGCTGATCAAAGGCTCTCTTTGACAGAAGAGTGGCTTGGGATTCAGTGTCCACCAGTGCCGAAAATGTACATTGCCCTTGTACTTGGACCGGGGCATAAAATGTTCCCACCTTCTCATCAAGGGGGCAACGATAATGTGCATTTTGGGCCAGTTGGTGGGTTAGTTTCTTGATTCTTTATTCTGGCACAGGGGTAGTTTGGGCAGGATTCTGTGTGGGAGCTTTGGGATCTGCAAGAAAAATATGGAAGTTGGATATTGGGGGAGTTTTGGGCTCCCCTGATTCTGGCTCTGGGCCACACCCCACCCCCTGTTTTGGAGGCAGTCCTCAGAATAGGTTTGGGCAAGGCGGTTTTCTGGATTATCATTCTGGGGTTCAATGATGGGCGATCCTAACTCAGTCCCCACATTCACCCAGTCTTCATTAGGATCTCTCGGGACCCATTTTTCTTTGGGAGGAGTCCCCCCATCCCAGAAGGAGAAGATCTTTTTCCCAGAGTCCTAACCTCCTCCACAAAATGGGTCTTTTTAGGTCCATTATTTCTCCTACTCGCCCTCTGTTCCTTGGGTTGCAGACTTTCAGGGGCAGGAGATTTTGGTTCCGGTTCCTGGGTTTCCAGGGGCTTTTCACAATTGGGGAAGGAAGCGTCCTCTAAGGCTTTACACCCCCCTTCCCCTGTGCCTCCTCCTTTGGAACTGGTGAGTTGTCAGGGTTCTCTTCCCGTCATTGTTCTGGGGTACCAGACCATTGATTTGAGGGGTTCTGAGCCGCCATGTTCATCTGAGGGTTCTGCTGTGCCCTCAACATGCGACCCAGATGATGGGACAAGTTCAGAACATGGCGTTCCAGTTGGGACACCCGCTCTGGCTGGTACGGGGTCTCTGGTCCATCCTAGGCAGATCATGAGATGGGAAGCTATCCCTTTTCCCATAATACCCTGGGTTTGGATAGTTTGGGTAACCCTCCACCCTTGGCCTCCCCTCTCCCGGATTGGGCTGTCTGGGCTCAGGAAAGTGGGTAAAAAAGGAGGCTTGTTTTGCAGGTTGAAGTTTTGAGGGTAACAGAGAAAGAAACTCAACCCGGCATTTGAGGGATTACTGCCCTCCTGGGGAAAGTTGGGAGAGAAGTTTCCTGGGTTGGTACCTACCTGGTTGGACCCCCCCCCCATTGGGCTGGGGGAGTCCACACATACCCCAGGATGGGTTTGTTGCCCTTGTATCGGGGTCTAATGTAATCAGGGGATTTAGGGGTCCCATTTGTAGGATTACCTCCCTGACTACCTGTCTGGGATTGGCCCGAGGGCCTTCTGGTCCTTTGGCTGGAAGGATTCTGTACAGGTATATTTTTAGGCCCCTCCATCTCCATATCTAAAATGGGGGCAACCTTCACCTCTATCACCTTAGCAGCAGCAGGGGTGTTGGCTGGTTTGGGTTTTTTATTGGTGTTCTGCACCTCATAAATACGGATCGCCTGTTCTATGACCCAGTCCAGTGATCTCTTCTCGTGAAAGTCTGAGTCATGATGTATTTGGAGAGTGCATGGAACAAGGTGTTGATGAACTTCCTACTATCTGTGCGCACCCTCCTGGTGGTCTGCGCAAAGGCATGTTTGAGTTCCTGCACAGATTCTTGTGGGGCCTGATCTTCCCCACACTGCAGATTGTAGGCCGCCTTGCAGACCTCTTGGGGGTATGGACAGAGAAGTGTTTTAAAATGGCCACCCTGAACGTGGACCATCTTGAGTGGCTCTTATCCTCCAGCCCCGCAAAGAAGCTGGAGTACTCAGGGGAGAATGTCCATTTCACATATTGGATGGAATTCTGACTATCTTTCAGACGAAAAGTGTCCATCATCTGTTCGCATGATTCAAGGTGTTCCCAGACTGAACAGTTGGCGTTTTTATGATAGGGAGTTATAACACTCCTAATGGCCTTGATCTGCTCCAGGGGGTCTTTTTGTATAGCCCTATTGATTTTGTTTGTCTTTTTGGTCTTAGTCACCTGTGTCCACTCATCCTCTGACTCAGAAGCACTACTACTGGCGGTGGCTATCTGATCCTCTAGGCCAGTGATGGTGAACCTATGACACGCGTGTCAGTGCTGACACGCTTAGCCATTTGGGGTGACACGCGCAGGATTTCATGCGATTCATCCTCGGCTCCTGCACGGCTGCCGAGGATGAAAGAATCTGTGCTGGAGGAACGGTAGGGGGGGCGGCAGTGGCGGCCGCTATCATATGGCGGCAGGGCGCCGCCCCCCCATCTACGACCCCCCCCCACCAGGTGCGAGTGTTGTAACAGATTCAGAAGACGTTCAGAAGTTCTTCTGAAACGGTTTGTATTTGCCAGCAGCAGGGGGTGCTGTGGTGACAATTACCTTCCTATTGTTGCTGCCAGCCCATGAATAGGATTCCTATTCATAGGTCGGCTCACTGGAACAGCGGGGCGCGTCCCAGTTTGCATTGTTTTTGCCAATAGTAAAGTGCGTGGAGCTCGTAGCTCCACGCACTTTACGTAACCCTTTTAAGTTGGAGGCTGGCGGGGCGCTTGATGGGTGGCCCTGCCAGTATCACTATGTGCGCAAACAGCGCACTGAAGAGCTAATCTCCCTCCCTTCCTAGATACAGTAATGTCATTGGCTGTTTGCCAATGGCTGACAAACAGCCAATGAAATTACTGTATCTATGCAGGCAGCAGCCAATGAGTTGAGCGTGGGGCTGGCGTGCATGAGTCATCCACACTTCTCTAGTCTATTCCATCGTCGTCCTGCACGTGTTGTTCGTGTTTGTGCTGTGCTGAGCTGCCCTGCCCGGCCCACCAGAGAGAAAGAAAAGTGAGCAGAGCAGGCCAAAGAAATGTGCCCTCCTACTTAGTCCGCTGCAGTAAGTACACTGTTCACTGTTCTGTATTGGCCACAGCAACTTTTACTTGTTACTTGCAATGCTTGGCCTTATAGTGCAGAGCTCGCGTGAGTCCGCTCCATTAGAAGCCAGTCGGGCACCTCTCGTCATGTGAGAGAGGTGCCGACCGCTTCTCAAGGTGTACTGTCTCCAGCTGGAGACAGTACACCTTGGGGCCTGTGGAACAGCCCTGGGCCCTGGTAGTGCAGTGCTCCCCCAACTGTCCGTGCGCTGCTGGAGACAGTACACATTGAGGCATGTGGGGCAGCCCTTGGCCCTGATAGTGCTCCACCGGAGCCTCTGACTTCGGGCCCTTCTACTAACAAGCAGCTAAAGGGGCCTTCGAGGGCGAGGGGCCGGCACAACCAGAGAGGAGGCCTCAGGAAAGGAGGGTGGTGAGAGCTTCTGGCGAGTCACTGCTGGATGTGTCGTGTGTCTTACTGTCTTCCTGACTGGAGGTGACGACACATTGCTGCAGCCGTCCCAGGGCAACCCTGCAGTGCCATTTGGTTTGGAGTGTGTGTAGAATCATGTCTGAAAAGTCTCTTATTGGCCAATGACCGCACAAGTTTTCTGCAAGCAACACGTTTGTAAATGGATGATGGCAGTAAACCCTTATTCTGTGTGGTTTAACGATCCGCTGCTTGCAGACACCTGTACAGAAAGGAAGGTTGCTACCGTGGATGCGGAAAGGTATACTGTCACAGGACAACACGTGCGTATTCTAAAAAACAAGTGCAAATTTAAAAAATAAGTGCAGAGATTGCACCTTTTTTATTTGCACTTGTTTGCCAAATGTGCAAGTAATCTTATTCATTAAGACCACATGCATATTTCAGTGGGGCAGGACCACAGTGCAAAAGATGAGCTATCCAGGAAAGCAACCTTGCATAAATTAGTGCTACCGCCCTGGTCGTGTTGGCCGACGCTGTGCAGTGAATGATAGGCTGAGGCCGGCCTGGCAGGCCATGGCCTTCCCTGGTTAGTGGGTAGGTTTCCTATAAAGTCCCCTTGTGTGTGTGTATATATAACTCAAACTATGGTGCTGCTACTTTATAGAAGCTTGCCCATTGGTGCCCGGGACTGCCCCCATCCTTTTTGCAAAGGTCTGAAAATGTGGACGTTTAAAAACCGCAACATGAACATAAGGAATTTTAGGGCACTGACTGCTGTGTGAATCATCTTGCCTGCAGCCTTAGACACACTAAGTAGGCCACGTGTAGTCTGTCAGTATTACTTTGTCAATCCTTAAATGTGCAAGAACTTGTGGCATTTGGAGTACATGTATGTAGAGTGGAATATAAACATTTTCTTGTGGCACAACGAAACCAGCACAGTATGTTATGTGGCAAAA
Source organism: Ambystoma mexicanum (assembly GCF_040938575.1). Lineage (NCBI taxonomy): Eukaryota > Metazoa > Chordata > Amphibia > Caudata > Ambystomatidae > Ambystoma > Ambystoma mexicanum. The sequence goes on from NC_090927.1 coordinate 338,546,239, forward strand.
ATGCTTACAGGCACATTAGACGCGCCATATACAGTTGTCAGGCACACACACCCTTAAGACTCCAAATGCCATTCCATGTGCCTTGGCGCTTCAACACAGCTCTAAAGGAGATCCCATATAACAACTCATTCTCTGCATGCTTGTTAATAACAAGCATACAGAGAATCAGACGGACACTGTTGGCAAGGTTGCACCTTCGGGGCATGCTGCGACGGTGCACGCTCCGAACAGGCCATGAACAAGATGAAAATCTGCTCCTGCACGAGGAGCATGTGTGGTCACAGGTGACTTTCGCCAAACCCTCTGCTCCCATGCAGAGACCAGGTCCGCGAGGAACCTCCTCAAGGACTTTGATCATTTAAAGCATTGTGTCTGTGCTGGTGGGAGCCAATGTATCCGGCTCTCACGTGGCTTGTAATGTGATTGTTCAAACTCAAAATAACAAAGGCAGGCAAGAGGCGAATGTCTGAGCCACATGGCAATATGAATAAAAGCTAAACTATTTTTCCCCAATGGCTGCTAGGTTTCCTGACCCTTTACATCGGCAGCAGTAGTGCAACTAAACACTCATTTCATGGGTGGAGGGGGCTACTCTTCAAACGTGAGGAGAGGGGGTAACTTCACACACTGTGTGGGGAGGTGCAAGCTTACTTGTGTGGTGGAATCTAACTTTTTAACACGTTCTAAAGAGAGTCTTCTTCTGGTAAAGCTTCAATGTTAAAAGCAGCTACCTCGCTGGATAATGTCTGAAATCACACACTTAAGGACTGCTGTAAGAATGAGCTGTCTACTGTCCCCTCTTCCAATCACTCCCTGACCTGCAAGTTCTAACATCCCATCACCATTTCAGTTGCCCACAAATGTGTGCATATGAAAGCAGTTGCAAACAACGAAAGGCCTTACATTTGTTAACAGTGCAGAGCAGACCCAAGTAATGCTTATCCCCTGCTCCCTGTCCTGCCTGCCAATGGCCCTGTACCTGAGCCAGGTCAAGTCAACACAAACCAGAATTTCACGGGGTCTAAAGCCCTGTTTGCCCAGAGATCCACATATAGAGTAACTATAATGAAATTGTGCCGGAGGGCAATGTTAAATCACTTAGCCCAAGAGGTGTTAAGATTGCATATTTGTCCAGTTGAAACACATTCATCATGGTCCCTAAACAGAACCTCCAGCACATGTGTCCATATATGTGCTATTTGCTCCTTAGAGCTTCGTTTTGTTGCAGAGTATATAACCTTAGGTGATGTGATGTCATGGATCAATCATACGATTTGTGATGTCAACTGGGGTCAGTGCCATTCATTAGCCTTTCATCCTTCAGAGGTTGATAGATTGAGTACCACTCTGTGGGATAATAATGTCTTCTGTTATTTCAGCGCTCTGAGACTTATGGGTGTGTAGCGCTATATAAGAAATACATTATTATTATTACTATTATGGTAAGGCTTGATTAAAGTGAGCTGCAAGAGTTCCCATGAGGAGGTGTTTTGGGAGGGAAGTGGCAGGATCTGGGTGGGAATGGCCATAGGGATTACCATGGCCATGGGCAGTCAGTGGGTGGGTAAATAAGCATAACATTTTAAGTTGTTCTGTTGTTTGTTTTTATAAATAAGGCAACACATTTCGGTGGGGTGGAGGGGCTAACACTTTCAATGTAGGGAGCGTAACTTCAGAGACTTTGGGGAAAGGGCAAACTCATTGTAATGAGACCATTCTGGTGCAGCTTCAATGTTACAAGCAGTTAACTCCCCCCTCACGTCTGAAACCATTGTAATACTGCTCTGAGCCTATGTTGCCCTTTCTCAGATCAGTCTCTCGCGTTCTCTTCTTGCACACATTATAGTACCATCTATTCTCAATACAAGCTGCTGTAAAATACACTGTCACACTTGTACACGTTAGAATAATGTACCACCATTAGTATGTAAAACCTAATGCTTTTTATGTCATATTTTGGTGGGTTTTGGACATTCAATAGCACATTATGGAGGCTTTTTTTCAAAATTTTGTGGTGGGAGTACACTCCCCCCCACCCTTGGGTGGTGTAGGCTTGCGTGCTGTGCACGCTCGCTCCCAAATTCCCCCTGGGATCTTTACGCCCCACCAGCTTTAAAACTCACCAGCCGCCACTGGGGGGCGGGACGTGCGATCTCCCCCACCCACACTCACTTACTGTATCACCGCCGCCTGACAGTGAAGCACAGCCCCTTTCTGAGCGCAGGGGCTGCTGGTAAGGCGTGCATGCCGTGCGCACACACGTCATCAGCACGGCGAGGACGTTAGGGAGGACCCGCAGGAGAGGAGCGTGGGAACAGTGCGCGCCTCTCTCCAGCACGGCGAGGACGTTAGGGAGGACCCGCAGGAGAGGAGCGCGGGAACACTGCGCGCCTCTCTCCAGTCAGGCCGCAATGCAGTCGCTGCCAGACTGACCTTCACAGTAAGCAGGGGAAGGAAAGTGTGGAAAGATTATCATTATTAGCAATAATGCTACTTAGGTTTGGGGTCTGCTGCAGACCCCAAACCTATCAGGGCATGCTGGGCGTTGTAGTTTTGGCTAAGCTGAACTGCTGCAGAGCCATTGGCTGTATAAGATCATGCTGGGCATTGTAGTTTTGGCTCTGCAGCAGTGCAGCTGAGCCAAAACTACAACTCCAAGCATGTTGCACCATAACCTATACTACTATATAGTCAAGTGCAACATGCTGGGAGTTTTAGATTTGGCGTAGCTGCAGAGCCGTAGGCTGTATACAGGCATGCTGGGAGTTGTAGTCATGTAGTAATAAAAGTTTCAACCCCTTTTGTCTGTAGGCCTGAACTCCGGCACAGAGAGTCTACTCCTGGGACTTCCGGTTACGACCGCACCACAGCAGGGAACAGCGGAGTGCCGGGGGGAACTGTGAGCGCCATTAGCAGCAACTATTGGGGTGCCATGGACTTGTAATTGCCCACAATAACTGAGATAAGTGAGGGAGAGGTTGTGTTAGCCAATTAGGGGTTAACTAGCCTAACAAGCTATCTATAATTCTATCTGCTGTCACTGGCCCACTGATGGAGCACCCAAAAAATAAAAAACAAAGGTTAAGTAAAGGGAGTGGTAGTAGCAGTGGCCGACCCTTTCAAGAGACATGGAGCGAGATGTATGGCATTATAGAAAAAAATGGCAGATCATTTTGCGTTCTATGTACTGAAACAGTAGTAAGCAGAACGTGGAATATAAATAGACATTTTGAAACTAATCATTCCCAGCTCTTGGAAAAAAGTGAGGATGAAAGGAGGGAATACATTTCCAGGAAGCTACACCTTTATAAGAGCCAATCTAACTCCATCCTTAAATTTATAAAAGGCTCTACAAATTTAAACTCTGCAAGTTTGAGCATTGCTCACTCCATAACTCAGCATGCAAAAGCGCTTAATGAGGGAGAATTTATTAAAGAAACTCTCCTAAAATGTGCGCCAGTTCTATTTCACGATATGCAGAATAAAGATGCAATTATTAAGAGAATATCTGAGTTACCACTCAGTAGAAATATCATAAAAGACCAAATAATGAGACTGAACACAAACATACAACATCAATTAAAGAGAGACATAAGGAATTGTAAATATTTTTCCATCTCTCTTGATGAAACTACTGATGTCACATCGCATGCTCAGTTGGCCATTATTGGTCGATATTCTGATGGTCACACAATGAGAGAAGAGTTGATGAAGTTAGTATCAGTGCCAACAAGTACATCAAGAAGCGAAATATGTAAGGTTGTTATGCAAACATTCTGCGACCTAAGCATTGATATATCTAAAGTTGTGTCATTGACGACAGATGGTGCCCCAAACATGGTGGAGAAAAAAGTTGGATTTGTGAAATTGTTTACAGAAGCTATTGGACATCCGATTGAGCCTTTTCATTGTATTATCCATCAGGAGGCTTTATGTGCCAAGGCAGGATTCACTGACTTAAATGACTTAATGTCAGTTGTTACAAAAATAGTTAATTTAATAGCTGCTCGCCCCCTTCACAAGCGAGAATTTTCAGCACTTTTACTGGAGGTTGATTCCACCTACAGTGGACTGCTGATGTACAATAATGTAAGATGGCTCAGCCGAGGCAAGGTTCTTGAGCGCTTTGTGGAGTGCTTTGAAGAAATTAAGGTATTTCTTGAAGAGAAGGATCTGAGAAACTTTCCTCAGCTCAATGATGATAAGTGGGTCAACACCCTGATGTTTTTTACAGATCTCTCTGTTCATGTTAATGAACTGAACTTAAAGTTACAAGGTTTTGGCAAAAGTATTGATGTTATGTTTGGATACATAAAAGCTTTTGAAAGTAAAGTAAACATTTTCAAGCGAGATGTAGAAACTAAAACATATAAGTATTTTCCTCGAGTACAAAAGCATTTTGAGAAGGCCAGTGCAGCTGTACGAAATGAAGTGGAACTCTTGCATATGAAGTACCAGCATGTTTTAGACTTGTTACTTGACCAGTTTACTGATAGATTTAGTCAATTTAGAAGCCTAGAACAGACCATGAAAATAATTAAGTATCGTGATGTAGTAGTCTACAATAGTTTGGAATTAAATGGTTTCCAATGGATGCAAATAGATGATTTGGAGATGCAGCTTGCAGAATTTCAAGACAGCATCTGGGCTCAGGTGTTTGTCGACTTGAGGTCAAAGCTTGAGAATCTGGAAAGGGGCCGCTTGGAGAATAAAGATGAGTGCCACTACGAACAGGAAATTTGGAGTGCCTGGAACAGACTACCAGACACTTTTAGCACCCTGACAAATATAGCAACAGCTTTACTCGCAATTTTTCCTTCTACGTACTTTTGTGAGACCTTATTCTCAGCATTAAATAATATCAAAACCAACAAAAGAAACAGATTGACAGATGAGGTTAGTAGCGCTTGCTTGGGCCTGAAGTGTACAAAATACCAACCTTCAATTGAAGATTTAGCCAATTAAATTCAGCAACAAAAAAGTCACTAATAGTCAGGTTAGTTAAAGAATTCGCCCTCCCCCTCACTTATCTCAGTTCACGGCAGGGCTGTGGAGTCTGCTGCTTCCAGCTCCACGTCCTAATCAGCATGACGCTCCGGCCCGCCCCCGCTATGAATATTCATAATCTTCGCCCTCACGTCACTAGGAATATTCATAGCGGAGGCGGGCTGGAGCGGCATGTTGATGAGGACGTGGAGCTGGAAGCAGCCGACTCCACAGCCCTGGAACACGGCACCCCAAACAAGTTCAATAATATCAAGGGCAACATACGACATCGACTGATGAACAAAGACGTTGCTAAGCAGGTATGTTAAATAATTTGTTTTTGGTTTATTAAATACAATTATATATTGCAATTATACATTTTTGTAGTTTAAACTATAAATTGCGCAAAATTATGTTTTTTTGTCGAAGTGGCACACCACGCGAGTTATGCTCGATTTTTTACCGATTTTTGACACACCACGCCAAAAAGGTTGCCCATCACTGCTCTAGGCACTCCCTGATTTTTCGAGCTTGAGAAGGGCTTGCAGAATGTGGGGGCCTAGTTTCCCTATGCCTGTTGTCCTCAGAAGAGTCTTCTGACTCTCCCCTGCTCCCAGGGTTGGCGGAATACCCCCACCCCTTCTGCCCTACCTGGGAAGAGGTTTTTAGGATACTCTTTTTGGGCTTTATTTCCTGGAGTTCCCCACTAAATTTAACAAACTGATCTCTTGGAAGGCCGTAGTTTTGTGGATCCAGATCCCTGACTCTCCCCTTACAGGAGTCTTCCTGATCAGAGAGCTTACCCTAACATTTAGGGATCTGTACAGAGACACCCGTTCATCCATGTCTGGGAGGCGCTGATCTGTCAGTCCCATTTTTCCAATTCTGTTGAAGTCTACCATCCCCATGGGCCCTGGTTCATATGCGCCAGTGGACATAAAGGTGGAAGAGTTCATGGTACTGAAGGGGTTTGAGTCTCTGAGTATAGTGGTCCTGATGTGAGGATCAGGGGTTTCTCTGTCCCTCTCTACCTTTTCTCCTTCAGCCCCTATTCCCTGGTGATATGTCAAAATCTGAGCCTTTTGTTCCTCTATGAGGGCCTTACTGGTTTCAATAATTCGTTCTGCTGCATTGCTATCTGTTGGTGGAGCACATCATTATTTTCACAGAGAGCCTCATTGTCTCTCTGCGCTTCCTGCCTGGTTTAGAAATACTGGGCCAATTTCTGCTGCAGGAGACTCACTGCCTGAGTTTTATCATCATTGGTCTGGGTGTTCTTTTCCAGAGCATCCTCCACCCGTCTGGTGTGCTCTAGTAGCTTCTCATATACTGTTTTTACTTAATTGAGCTCCTGGAGGGCCAGCTTTCTTCCCTCTAGCTTGGTTTTTAATTGGCTTACTTCCTGGCCTAAGGCATCCCTCTGCTGACTTAGGGTGCCCCTCTGTTCAGCCAGGTTGTCCCTTTATTTTCAGAATGCACTGGATTTCTGGCACACCTCATCAAATTCCTCTTGAGAGTGGAGGTCTTTAATAATTGATTTATTATTTTCCTCTTTTAATTTGTCTATCTGGTCCTGTAGGGTAACTATCTGCTCTGCGCAGGCTCCATTAAACTATAATTGTTGCGCCAGCATATGTTGATTCTGTTGCAGAGAGTCAACCCTTTCCTGACACTCCTCTTCCAGTGCCTGTAATTGAGTGTCTTGCTCAGCCCTCTCTTGCTGTAGGAGAGGCATATCTTCATTTAATTTTGTAACATACTGCCTAGATTCTGTCTCTAATTGTTGGCTCTTCTGTAGCCTTTGCCCTGCAGAGTCTAGATCAGTCTGGATTATTTATATTGTTTCCACTTGATTTTTTGCCAGAACTATGTTCTTAGCATGCTTTTCCTGCATTACTCCTATGTGAAGGTATAGATAGGCTGCTATTTTGGCAATTTTACTCTGCTAATTTTTTGCTTTTGGTACCATGTACAGTTCACTAAGAGCTTGGTGTAATGGGCCCTTGTCCTGTCATTTATCCATGTCCATGGCAGTAACCTGTTCTTTGATTTCCTGTTGCCAGGCATGTTCATTCTGTTCGGGCCACTCACCCCTGACAAACAATTTGTGCAGGTAGTGTTCCATAGCCATATTGATTTCTACTGGGATCACCATTTCGGAAATATCAATTTCTTTATGAATTATTTCAGGGTTGATTTGCTTTTACTTTTACAAACAGGCCCGATTTTGGAGTATTTATTTTGAGAGGTGCTTGTACAGTGTAGCACAGTACACCAACCACACAAGGTGTCTGTAGCCTGCAGGTTAGTCTTCTGTGTTAGACTGTCACGGGTGGTAACTTCAACTCAAAATCACGGCAAAAGCCCCCAAAACTGTTAAGGATTTCAATCAGGCAATACACCCAGGTCTCAGCCTAGCATGCAATGCGCAAATGAAATACTTATTTTATTGTATCTATAGGTTCAATATTCTGAGTGATATACCACTCATATCACACCCCTTCTCAAAATATCCCCAGGTCACAAAGGACCATGAATCAGGCTGGTTGGTAAAGGTAATATTTATTTATTTATTTAAAATTCAAATCAAACACATGTTTTAATATATGGGGCAGCAATCACCAATGTGGTGACAATACAAATAAGAAAGTAGGTAAGGCAATTTAATTCACTTCTAGCAACACAGAATATAAAACACAAAGAAAAGAACAGTTTTGGCTTGTTGGAAGGTAGTGCTTAAGTAAAGATTTACCCCTGCAAATTTCTCAATTCACAAAGAAGCAATTCTACACAGATGTGAGTAAGCAGCAGGTATTCAGGAATATAGAACAGTGTACAGGGTTTGAATACAATCGTCCCTCCCCAAACAAGAGAGAAAAAGTTTTTGGAAATTTTACACTTTTAAAATGACATTTGAAAATGGCTGAGCAAAACAATGAAAAGTGTGCAAAAATCCTTAAATTTATATGAATTTCTGTGGGAGCAACACTGAAAAGATGCTAACAATCATAAGCTATAATATGAGCAACAGTAAACACTTTGAATCAGAATGGAAGTTTGGAAATGGATGAGATTGGAAATCACATGTGTACAACTTTTGCAGAAATACGAATTCCCGCCTAATTTTCACTAAACGGTTTTTAAACAAATGGGTCAAATACGTACAATAATTAATTCTCTAGCTATTAAATTGAGGGAGTTATGAAAGATTGAATGAGAGGCGTTTTTGGAAAATAAAGGTGTGAAAAAGAAAACAAAAATCAATTTTTACAATGATAATTATGCTCTACACTAGGGCATTCAGGCTGGTTACCAGTTTGAAACACAGTAAGCTCTAGAGTTGATCCGTGGAACCAACCACAGCACCTCTGTGTCTGCCCTGGAGGACTCAGTCCGATTACCCGAGGGAGGATTAAGGGTTTGGGATTTCACAAGACAAAAGGATTTTAAAGAGGTTATCACTAGCACCAGGAATCAAAGGCAAGGTTTCAAGACTGAGGTGACAATATTAAAAGTTCTTAAGTTAAAGATAGGATGGGTTATAGATTGGGATAGGACAATGTAAGGCAATATACTATGGTTTTCTATGATTCCTATTGATACTTACAGTCAACTTTAAATTAAGATTTTGGACCGTCAAGGGTTGTGGTCATCACGGATCAGGTCTACGGACAGAAGCGCACTTCTGGCGGGATAGGTGAGCTGTGCGGTTCTAGTCAACTGGACTGACACCTCAGACTGGACTAGATTGGATTGGCCCTTCTGGTTGCTAGACATTGTAGATCAGTGGGATGGCGAGTTTCAGCAGGCAAGCATTAATGGTAGCAAGTCAAACTGGATGAAATTGCTTCCCTTAGGTTTTGGGATGGTTTCAGGATTTGGGCCGAGCTGAAAAGAGTTCAGCAATGATGAGGCCTTGGTTTTGCAAAAAAATCAGGAATCAGGAACAAGATGAAGAATTCAGGAACAGGGCGCCACACGGAAATCAGGCTGGAGTCAGGAATCAGTGTGTCTGTGTGTTGTGAGGTTCCCTTATTTATCATGCCAAATGACATCACTCAGTTTATGGTAGGGGCAGATTTACAACCCACACCCACTAGGCTATGATTGGTCAAAGGCACAGTTCCCGCCTTGCTCTTTGCTGGTTGGAGGACAGATGGGGTTGTCATGAGTTATGATCTGGTCTGGAAACCTCCCATAGTTATTTGGACCAAAATGTAACTTTCCCACAAATACATGTTTATGTACTTATGCCCTCTAAGAAAATCGTATACACAAATTACATATTTCGTGGGTCACATTTACATCCAAGTCCCAAGTCGGTGGAACCTGGTTTTGTCTTTCTGTGGAATTTTGGCAATTTGTATATGGTACATATGTGTGCAATCACCCCTAGAACATGGGTACACGATCTGAGATTTGCAGCATTAATAGTTTCTGTGCAATTAGTCATTTTTCATAACTTCAGCACTTGTTTACTTATTTTTGCTGCCAAGTTAAATGTCTTGAAGTTCAGTGGCAAATAAGCATTTTAAATCCAAAAATCACATGTCCGTTTTATTTTCTTCCTTCCCAAGTGGGAGCAAATGGCAAGTCCTTTGAAGTTCAATGAGAAGCCTCTTCCTGGATTGTGGAGCATGCTGCCCCTCCCCTGGAAGGATGAGTGTTCAAGCCTGCTATTGTCTTTGCCTGTGGCCCAGATGAATGTCTAATGAAGCGCATTGTCATGAGTATGCAAGGCCTCCCAACAGCAATTAGCCTTTCCTGCCAGCAGTGAAGTGTCAACCTTTCCGAGGCTAAGGACTGTCAGAGCAGAATTGTTTTTTTTAAATAGTTAATTAACTCAAGACTGGGTTTAACTTCAAGTTTCACCTAACACTTTCATTTGAACATATAAAATGAACACACTTTATAGGTGGATTTTTACATTAGCAATCCTTTGACATTTCTTAAAGAATTAAGCCTTTAAACAAAAACATACTTTCACAGCAGGCAATTTTGCACTTCATTCATAAAAAGCACATCAGACTGATCTCTTTAAATCTGATTTTCCTATACAGCACATACACATTCTATTCAGCATTCTTTCTTCCCTTGACTGCTGGGATGGTTTGCAGTCTGGATATGTGTATCTTGCCTTTGTTTAGAGTTTCTCTCTGCACAGCTGATTCTGTTACTTGTTGCAAAGTTAGCTGTTTTTTTCCTGTGGAAGATGAAAACAAGGGCTCCTGGGCTGCTTTCTCATTAGATACATTTTATAGAGCTGTCAGTCAATGAGGCCCGGTTCCTCTGAGCCCTACTGAATGATCCTGGGAATTGCAGTACCCTTTTAATCTCAATGATTCAATTGAGTCTTCTGCTGCTTTGCTCCGTGTTGAATGTGGCAGAGCCCACTGGTGTACTCCTGCAGTGAGAACTCTGTTTTACGCGCCCCCTGACTGTGGGTGGCAGGGTGTGCAGCCTTTTCCTGGTTGTGACCCAAACGCAGTTTCAAGATTTTGGCGCGCACAGTCAGCGCATCCATTTTGGGCTGTTTCTTTTACCATTTGTAAAGTGATGCAGTAGGGCACATTGAAATGGGTCAAAATATCCCACAATTCGGACCCGGAGCAGAGCTTCACCGGGAGGTTCAGTCGTGGTAGTTGTCCTCTTCTTTCAGCTTCTCTTTGGTTCTAATCTTGATCCAGTGGCGACTCTGCCTTCCTAGTCCCAGAGACCTGCTTTTTATGCAGTTTTCCCCCATTCACCCAGCCTGGCTGTCAATCACGCAGCAGGGTGGCTGTCCTGGCGGGACAGTCACCACAGCCAATTATACAGAGTGTGACATGAGTCTCCAAGGAGACCCTGTGCAGGGAGTCTCAAACCCCTCCCTCACATCCTGTCCCCCTCAGACATTCAGGCGCCTAAGGAGGGCTTCAGTGCAGAAGCCCACCAAAGGACAGCAAACAAAGGATCCAAACCTGGTGTGGCGTGCAGAGTAAAACACGAGAAAGACCTTTACAAAAAGAAATGGTGAATAAACCCAGCTGGATCCAAATAAAAGTAAATGGGGTCCAGCGGATTTAAGTTTGAGGCTTCTAACTTATCCTAAAACAGAACCAAGGCTATTTACATAGACAGCGGTAGGAAAAATAGGGTAGATACCACTGCCACCAGCCAAATCTTAAAGAAAGGGGAACAAAATAATGTTCCATGAGAAATAAACAAAAAGGGATAACTATTAACCCTATCCAGTACTCTATGTAAGATATTTTGTACTGGGTCTGTGCTTTTAAAAAGACTAATAAATTCAATGGCAACTTTACATGTTCTGGGAGACAGTAGTCAGTCCCAGAAAATGGAGTTTTACAAGTGGGAAGTCTGAAAAAGACAACCCTGTGTCACTGCACTCCTGCTCCCGTCCCTTCCCCTCCCCCCACCCCCTCCTCCCGTTGACCTCATATTGGACACTGTAACCACCAAAGAGCATAGGAGGTCACCTGGGGGCTCCCCCCTACCACTCCCTCCTTCCTACTCCCCCCTCTGAGTAAATTGTTCTAGATACTGTTCCACTGATTTGTTTCACGTTTGTGAATTATGCTTCATTCATTACTTTATCTGTTGTTATTCTGTAAAGCGCTTTGGTGTAAAGCGCTATATAAACTCAATAAAAATAAACATAAGCATAACACACAGTAAAAAGATGATGCCTATGGAGTAGGTCAGTGATGGGCAACCTTTTTGGCGTGGTGTGTCAAAAGTCGGCAAAAAATCAAGCATAACTCGCGTGGTGTGCCACTTCGACAAAAAAACATAATTTGGCGCAATTTATAGTTTAAACTACAAAAATGTATAATTGCAATATATAATTGTATTTAATAAACCAAAAACAAATTATTTAACATACCTGCTTAGTAACTTCTTTGTTCATCAGTCGATTTCGTATGTTGCCCTTGATATTATTGAACTTTTTGGGGTGCCGTGTTCCAGGGCTGTGGAGTCGGCTGCTTCCAGCTCCACGTCCTCATCAACATGCTGCTCCAGCCCGCCCCTGCTATGAATATTCCTAGTGACGTGAGGGCGAAGATTATGAATATTCATAGCGGGGGCGGGCCGGAGCGGCATGCTGATGAGGACGTGGAGCTGGATGCAGCATACTCCACAGCCCTGCCGTGAACTGAGATAAGTGAGGGGGAGGGCGAATTCTTTAACTAACCTGACTATTAGTGACTTTTTTGTTGCTGAATTTCATTGGCTAAATCTTCAATTGAAGGTTGGTATTTTGTACACTTCAGGCCCAAGCAAGCGCTACTAACCTCATCTGTCAATCTGTTTCTTTTGTTGGTTTTGATATTATTTAATGCTGAGAATAAGGTCTCACAAAAGTACGTAGAAGGAAAAATTGCGAGTAAAGCTGTTGCTATATTTGTCAGGGTGCTAAAAGTGTCTGGTAGTCTGTTCCAGGCACTCCAAATTTCCTGTTCGTAGTGGCACTCATCTTTATTCTCCAAGCGGCCCCTTTCCAGATTCTCAAGCTTTGACCTCAAGTCGACAAACACCTGAGCCCAGATGCTGTCTTGAAATTCTACAAGCTGCATCTCCAAATCATCTATTTGCATCCATTGGAAACCATTTAATTCCAAACTATTGTAGACTACTACATCACGATACTTAATTATTTTCATGGTCTGTTCTAGGCTTCTAAATTGACTAAATCTATCAGTAAACTGGTCAAGTAACGAGTCTAAAACATGCTGGTACTTCATATCCAAGAGTTCCACTTCATTTCGTACAGCTGCACTGGCCTTCTCAAAATGCTTTTGTACTCGAGGAAAATACTTATACGTTTTAGTTTCTACATCTCGCTTGAAAATTTTTACTTTACTTTCAAAAGCTTTTATGTATCCAAACATAACATCAATACTTTTGCCAAAACCTTGTAACTTTAAGTTCAGTTCATTAACATGAACAGAGAGATCTGTAAAAAACATCAGGGTGTTGACCCACTTATCATCATTGAGCTGAGGAAAGTTTCTCAGATTCTTCTCTTCAAGAAATACCTTAATTTCTTCAAAGCACTCCACAAAGCGCTCAAGAACCTTGCCTCGGCTCAGCCATCTTACATTATTGTACATCAGCAGTCCACTGTAGGTGGAATCAACCTCCTGTAAAAGTGCTGAAAATTCTCGCTTGTGAAGGGGGCGAGCAGCTATTAAATTAACTATTTTTGTAACAACTGACATTAAGTCATTTAAGTCAGTGAATCCTGCCTTGGCACATAAAGCCTCCTGATGGATAATACAATGAAAAGGCACAATCGGATGTCCAATAGCTTCTGTAAACAATTTCACAAATCCAACTTTTTTCCCCACCATGTTTGGGGCACCATCTGTCGTCACTGACACAACTTTAGATATATCAATGCTTAGGTCGCAGAATGTTTCCATAACAACCTTACATATTTCGCTTCTTGATGTACTTGTTGGCACTGATACTAACTTTATCAACTCTTCTCTCATTGTGTGACCATCAGAATATCGACCAATAATGGCCAACTGGGCATGCGATGTGACATCAGTAGTTTCATCAAGAGAGATGGAAAAATATTTACAATTCCTTATGTCTCTCTTTAATTGATGTGTATGTTTGTGTTCAGTCTCATTATTTGGTCTTCTATGATATTTCTGCTGAGTGGTAACTCAGATATTCTCTTAATAATTGCATCTTTATTCTGCATATCGTGAAATAGAACTGGCGGACATCTTAGGAGAGTTTCTTTAATAAATTCTCCCTCATTAAGCGCTTTTGCATGCTGAGGTATGGAGTGAGCAATGCTCAAACTTGCAGAGTTTAAATTTGTAGAGCCTTTTATAAATTTAAGGATGGAGTTAGATTGGCTCTTATAAAGGTGTAGCTTCCTGGAAATGTATTCCCTCCTTTCATCCTCACTTTTTTCCAAGAGCTGGGAATGATTAGTTTCAAAATGTCTATTTATATTCCACGTTCTGCTTACTACTGTTTCAGTACATAGAACGCAAAATGATCTGCTATTTTTTTCTATAATGCCATACATCTCGCTCCATGTCTCTTGAAAGGGTCGGCCACTGCTACTATCACTCCCTTTACTTAACCTTTGTTTTTTATTTTTTGGGTGCTCCATCAGTGGGCCAGTGACAGCAGATAGAATTATAGATAGCTTGTTAGGCTAGTTAACCCCTAATTGGCTAACACAACCTCTCCCTCACTTATCTCAGTTATTGTGGGCAATTACAAGTCCATGGCACCCCAATAGTTGCTGCTAATGGCGCTCACAGTTCCCCCCGGCACTCCGCTGTTCCCTGCTGTGGTGCGGTCGTAACCGGAAGTCCCAGGAGTAGACTCTCTGTGCCGGAGTTCAGGCCTACAGACAAAAGGGGTTGAAACTTTTATTACTACATGACTACAACTCCCAGCATGCCTGTATACAGCCTACGGCTCTGCAGCTACGCCAAATCTAAAACTCCCAGCATGTTGCACTTGACTATATAGTAGTATAGGTTATGGTGCAACATGCTTGGAGTTGTAGTTTTGGCTCAGCTGCACTGCTGCAGAGCCAAAACTACAATGCCCAGCATGATCTTATACAGCCAATGGCTCTGCAGCAGTTCAGCTTAGCCAAAACTACAACGCCCAGCATGCCGTGATAGGTTTGGGGTCTGCAGCAGACCCCAAACCTAAGTAGCATTATTGCTAATAATGATAATCTTTCCCCACTTTCCTTCCCCTGCTTACTGTGAAGGTCAGTCTGGCAGCGACTGCATTGCGTCCTGACTGGAGAGAGGCACGCACTGTTCCCGCGCTCCTCTCCTGCGGGTCCTCCCTAACGTCCTCGCCGTGCTGGAGAGAGGCGCGCACTGTTCCCGCGCTCCTCTCCTGCGGGTCCTCTCTAACGTCCTCGCAGTGCTGATGACGTGTGTGCGCACGGCACGCACGCCTTACCAGCAGCCCCTGCGCTCAGAAAGGGGCTGTGCTTCACTGTCAGGCGGCGGTGATACAGTAAGTGAGTGTGGGTGGGGGAGATCACACGTCCCGCCCCCCAGTGGCGGCTGGTGAGTTTTAAAGCTGGTGGGGCGTAAAGATCCCAGGGGGAATTTGGGAGCGAGCGTGCACAGCACGCAAGCCTACACCACCCAAGGGTGGGGGGGAGTGTACTCCCACCACAAAATTTTGAAAAAAAAGCCTCCATAATGTGCTATTTAATGTCCAAAACCCACCAAAATATGACATAAAAAGCATTAGGTTTTACATACTAATGGTGGTACATTATTCTAACGTGTGCAAGTGTGACAGTGTATTTTACAGCAGCTTGTATTGAGAATAGATGGTACTATAATGTATGCATGAAGAGAATGCGAGAGACTGATCTGAGAAAGGGCAACATAGGCTCAGAGCAGTATTACAATGGTTTCAGACGTGAAGGGGGAGTTAACTGCTTGTAACATTGAAGCTGCACCAGAATGGTCTCATTACAATGAGTTTGCCCTTTCCCCAAGGTCTCTGAAGTTACGCTCCCTACATTGGAAGTGTTAGCCCCTCCACCCCACCGAAATGTGTTGCCTTATTTATAAAAACAAACAACAGAACAACTTAAAATGTTATGCTTATTAACCCACCCACTGACTGCCCATGGCCATGGTAATCCCTATGGCCATTCCCACCCAGATCCTGCCACTTCCCGCCCAAAACACCTCCTCATGGGAACTCTTGCAGCTCACTTTAATCAAGCCTCACCATAATAGTAATAATAATAATGTATTTCTTATATAGCGCTACACACCCATAAGTCTCAGAGCGCTGAAATAACAGAAGACATTATTATCCCACAGAGTGGTACTCAATCTATCAACCTCTGAAGGATGAAAGGCTAATGAATGGCCCTGACCCCAGTTGACACCACAAATCGTATGATTGATCCATGACATCACATCACCTAAGGTTATATACTCTGCAACAAAACGAAGCTCTAAGGAGCAAATAGCACATATATGGACACATGTGCTGGAGGTTCTGTTTAGGGACCATGATGAATGTGTTTCAACTGGACAAATATGCAATCTTAACACCTCTTGGGCTAAGTGATTTAGGATTGCCCTCCGGCACAATTTCATTATAGTTACTCTATATGTGGATCTCTGGGCAAACGGGGCTTTAGACCCCGTGAAATTCTGGTTTGTGTTGACTTGACCTGGCTCAGGTACAGGGCCATTGGCAGGCAGGACAGGGCGCAGGGGATAAGCATTACTTGGGTCTGCTCTGCACTGTTAACAAATGTAAGGCCTTTCGTTGTTTGCAACTGCATTCATATGCACACATTTTTAGGCAACTGAAATGGTGATGGGATGTTAGAACTTGCAGGTCAGGGGAGTGATTGGAAGAGGGGACAGTAGACAGCTCATTCTTACAGCAGTCCTTAAGTGTGTGATTTCAGACATTATCCAGCGAGGTAGCTGCTTTTAACATTGAAGCTTTACCAGAAGAAGACTCTCTTTAGAATGTGTTAAAAAGTTAGATTCCACCACACAAGTAAGCTTGCACCTCCCCACATAGTCTGTGAAGTTACCCCCTCTCTCACGTTTGAAGAGTAGCCCCCTCCACCCATGAAATGAGTGCTTAGTTGCACTACTGCTGCCGAAGGAAAGGGTCAGGAAACCTAGCAGCCATTGGGGCAAAATAGTTTAGCCTTGATTCATATTGCCATGTGGCTCAGACATTCGCCTGTTGCCTGCCTTTGTTATTTTGAGTTTGAACAATCACATTACAAACCACGTGAGAGCCGGATACATTGGCTACCACCAGCACAGACACAATGCTTTAAATGATCAAAGTCCTTGAGGAGGTTCCTCGCGGACCTGGTCTCTGCGCAGGAGCAGAGGGTTTGGCGAAAGTCACCTGTGACCACACATGCTCCTCGTGCAGGAGCAGATTTTCATCTTGTTCATGGCCTGTTCGGAGCGTGCACCGTCGCAGCATGCCCCGAAGGTGCAACCTTGCCAACAGTGTCCGTCTGATTCTCTGTATGCTTGTTATTAACAAGCATGCAGAGAATGAGTTGTTATATGGGATCTCCTTTAGAGCTGTGTTGAAGCGCCAAGGCACATGGAATGGCATTTGGAGTCTTAAGGGTGTGTGTGCCTGACAACTGTATATGGCGCGTCTAGTGTGCCTGTAAGCATTTTTGCCACATAACATACTGTGCTGGTTTCGTTGTGCCACAAGAAAATGTTTATTTTCCACTCTACATACATGTACTCCAAATGCCACAAGTTCTTTCACATTTAAGGATTGACAAAGTAATACTGACAGACTACACGTGGCCTACTTAGTGTGTCTAAGGCTGCAGGCAAGATGATTCACACAGCAGTCAGTGCCCTGAAATTCCTTATGTTCATGTTGCAGTTTTTAAACGTCCACATTTTCAGACCTTGCTTCTATAAAGTAGCAGCACCATAGTTTGAGTTATATATACACACACACAAGGGGACTTTATAGGAAACCTACCCACTAACCAGGGAAGGCCATGGCCTGCCAGGCCGGCCTCAGCCTATCATTCACTGCACAGCGTCGGCCAACACGACCAGGGCGGTAGCACTAATTTATGCAAGGTTGCTTTCCTGGATAGCTCATCTTTTGCACTGTGGTCCTGCTCCACTGAAATATGCATGTGGTCTTAATGAATAAGATTACTTGCACATTTGGCAAACAAGTGCAAATAAAAAAGGTGCAATCTCGGCACTTATTTTTTTAATTTGCACTTGTTTTTTAGAATAAGCAGGTGTTGTCCTGTGACAGTATGCCTTTCCGCATCCACGGTAGCAACCTTCCTATCTGTACAGGCGTCTGCAAGCAGCGGATCGTTAAATCACACAGAATAAGGGTTTACTGCCATCATCCATTTACAAACGTGTTGCTTGCAGAGAACTTGTGCGGTCATTGGCCAATAAGAGACTTTTCAGAGATGATTCTACACACACTCCAAACCAAATGGCACTGCAGGGTTGCCCTGGGACGGCTGCAGCAATGTGTTGTCACCTCCAGTCAGGAAGACAGTAAGACACACGACACATCCAGCAGTGACTCGCCAGAAGCTCTCACCACCCTCCTTTCCTGAGGCCTCCTCTCTGGTTGTGCCGGCCCCTTGCCCTCGAAGGCCCCTTTAGCTGCTTGTTAGTAGAAGGGCCCGAAGTCAGAGGCTCCGGTGGAGCACTATCAGGGCCAAGGGCTGCCCCACAGGCCTCAATGTGTACTGTCTCCAGCAGCGCACGGACAGTTGGGGGAGCACTGCACTACCAGGGCCCAGGGCTGCTCCACAGGCCCCAAGGTGTACTGTCTCCAGCTGGAGACAGTACACCTTGAGAAGCGGTCGGCACCTCTCTCACATGACGAGAGGTGCCCGACTGGCTTCTAATGGAGCGGACTCACGCGAGCTCTGCATTATAAGGCCAAGCATTGCAAGCAACAAGTAAAAGTTGCCGTGGCCAATACAGAACAGTGAACAGTGTACTTACTGCAGCAGACTAAGTAGGAAGGAGGGCACATTTCTTTGGCCTGCTCTGCTCACTTTTCTTTCTCGCTGGTGGGCAGGGCAGGGCAGCTCAGCACAGCACAAACACGAACAACACGTGCAGGACGACGATGGAATAGATTAGAGAAGTGTGGATGACTCATGCACCCCAACCCCACGCTCAACTCATTGGCTGCTGCCTGCAAAGATACAGTAATTTCATTGGCTGACCTTACTGTATCTAGGAAGGGAGGGAGATTAGATCTTCGGTGCGCTGTTTGCGCACATAGTGATACAGCCGGGGCCACCCCTCAAGCGCCCCGCCAGCCTCCAACTTAAAAGGGTTACGTAAAGTGCGTGGAGCTACGAGCTCCACGCACTTTACTATTGGCAAAAACAATGCAAAATGGGACGCGCCCCGCTGTTCCAGTGAGCCGACCTATGAATAGGAATCCTATTCATGGGCCGGCAGCAACAATAGGAAGGTAATTGTCACCACAGCACCCCCTGCTGCTGGCAAATACAAACCGTTTCAGAAGAACTTCTGAACGTCTTCTGAATCTGTTACAACACTCGCACCTGGTGGGGGGGTCCTAGATAGGGGGGCGGCGCCCTGCCGCCCTATGATAGCGGCCGCCACTGCCGCCCCCCCTACCGTTC
This sequence comes from Ambystoma mexicanum, assembly GCF_040938575.1. Lineage (NCBI taxonomy): Eukaryota > Metazoa > Chordata > Amphibia > Caudata > Ambystomatidae > Ambystoma > Ambystoma mexicanum. The sequence goes on from NC_090927.1 coordinate 338,565,404, forward strand.
CTCCAGCACAGATTCTTTCATCCTCGGCAGCCGTGCAGGAGCCGAGGATGAATCGCATGAAATCCTGCGCGTGTCACCCCAAATGGCTACGCCTGTCAGCACTGACACGCGTGTAATAGGTTCACCATCACTGGAGTAGGTGAAGCTCCACGGTCTATGAACACAAAAATGTTAAACACACAGAAAAACACTGGTAAGAGTGGGAAAAAAGGCTCACACTCTTACCAGGTGAAAAAAATATATTCTAGAAATCCAGCAAAGCTGCTGAGGGACTCAGTAGGTAAGGGAAATTAGCCATTCTGGAGAATTCTCCCTAACACATCCACTCAGGGAAGATCAGGACTACACCCCCTCCAGGCCAGTTGGATCTGGGGGCTGAAAGGATCTTGTAGCCATCGAGGAGGAGAGTGTCAAAACTTGTGACAGAGCAGGCCGTGAACCACTTCTCGGTGAGACCGAGGACATCAAGTTCGAGTTCTTCTCGGAGGTGACAGATGTCAGAGGAGTGCTTAACAGCCAACCGAGAATTGAAAGTGGCGAGATACAGAAAGTTGCCAGCCTTAACGACCTTCTGTGTGGAGGGGTACAGATCAGAGGTACGCCCTGCGGAGGTGTAGAAAGAGCTTGAGTTGGGTCAGTGGAGGAAGTGGAGGAGGGCAAGGTAGCCAGTGGAGGAGAGTAGGCGACAACTGGAAATGAGAGGAAGTGGATGAGGTGAGTGAACCACCTATCAAAGATGAGGAGATTAGTCTGAGGGTCTTGCACCATGACAGTACCATTTAGATAGACGTTGATGAAGACTCTGGAGCAGTCAAAGAGATCCATGCGGATAGAGGCGCTGGAATAGCTATCAGTGATGGGGGGACCTGGGGTGGAAGCCAAGATATCCTTTTTGAATTTATTCTTACCAAACTTAGTGAGAAGGGAAGGGAAGTTGATAGAGAAACATTTGGAGTAGATAGGAGAAACAGATAACACCATGGGCAGGTAGAGAGAGGAGGCAGTAGGAGAAATATACAGGATCAGAGGTGTGGAGCAGTCACTGGGCTAGCAGGTTACAATTTAGGGCCAAAGTAGGGTGAGAAAAACATACCCAAAGTTCAATTTCCCAAACAGACCCACATTTCACTTTCCCAAACAGACCCAATTTGATTTTCCAAAACACACCCAAATTTGACTTTCCTAAATACAGCCACATTTCACTTTCCAAACAGACCCAAATTTCAATTTCCCAAACAGACCTACATTTCACTTTCGCAAACAGACATCGCCTTGAAACAGACTTTCAAGGCGATGTCTAAGGCACCAATAGGTAAGAGAAATGAGGTAGGATAATAAGTGAGTGCTTAGACAAGAGCACAAAGGTAACACCAGTTATAAACAATAAGAGGGTAGATTGAAGGTCAATTAAGTGAAATTGAAAGGGTAGGAAGAAGGAGGGAAAGTAACCAATAAAGAGGAAAGTAAGAGAGTCTTGGAAGTCCAGTTTCATAGCTGAGGGAGCGGGCAACCCCAGGGAGGGTCAGGCTGTTGTGGTAGCGTCATGTAGCATCTCAGTAAATGGACAGGGAAGCTGACAGGGGCCTTAGAAGTGGGCCTTGGGTGAGGGGGCCGACTAAAGCCTTCTGGTTCCTCATTGGACAGAAGAAGCAGCAACCCAGCCAATCACTGTACAAGTAGAACAGAGGCAGGAAGTAAGCACTGCCTTAGTTGGTGAGGAGGCCTGGGCGTCCATCTTGAAAGCACCACATGGTGCCAGTTGTTAAAGTACTGTATGCCCAACATTATTCTATTGACTTAGGTAATGAGATCATTGCACCAATGCCAAATGACTGTTACTTGGTGTACTCCTCCTGCATTATTCTATTGATTTAAGTAATGAGATCATCGGACCAATTTGTTACAATGTTGACGACGATATCCCTCTGGGGGGGATATCGCAGAAAGGGGGGATTCCTTGGTGTACTCCTCAAGCCCTTATGATGGGGAAGAGGTGACCTGTGACATCAGGAAGGAAGAGGTGGTATTTCAAGTCACCAGTGACTACCTCCCATTCTTGAAACCTCATGTCCAGGCTAACACCATAACAAGAGATCTTTCAACCCAAAAGGATGATATTGCTGAAATTGCAAAACCCGAGGTATTTCCAGGCTTCAAGCAGATGGTTGAAGAACGAATCAATCTCGCTGATGGCTGAGAAAGTCATTTTATCAGTGAGGTGATGACAAAGATGTGGGAGATACTCGGGGTAAAGAGAAAACTCCACATTGCCTACCTCCCAGCCTCTAGAGGGGGGGTTGAGAGGTGCAATATTGTGGGCACCCGGAAGAAGTTCATGGAGGACTCTGGACCTAGTTGGGACATCCGATGACCGCTTGTCCTGATGGCTATCCGGTCTACACCATCTTCTGCAACAAAAATGTCACCATTCAAACTCATGACTGGATGAAAATGGTGCTATCTCAGCATCTGCTCTACAGAATTCAAGAGAAGACCCTGATCAATGCGTTCATGACTCATGAGAACATTGAAAATTTACAAAAACAACTTCAGCACCCTTTTGCTTTTGCTCAGCGAAATTTAGAAAATTCAGCAGAGGGGATGGAAACCCACTATGACTTAAACACCACCAATGAAGAGTATGAAGTAGGAGACAGTGTCTACCTGTAACACTTCCGAAGCATCCAGATCAAAGAGTGGAAGTTCCTCCCCTCTTGGTGTGGTGCTTTTGAAATTGTAGATAAAATCTCACCTATCGCCTATAAAATTTGCATCCCTAAAGGAGAACAGAAGGAAGAGAAATGGGTTCATATCAATCAGTTGAGAAGCTGTCATCCCAGACACAACTTGTGACTGATTGAATACCCCAGTGAGAGTAGAGCCCAGGAATAAAGTTAAGGAATGGGAACCCAGATGGAGAATATAACACATTTACAGAGGGTAGAACAGCTTGTACTTATTAGGAAGTTATTATGTGTAATTGTCATTGCCCGAGACTGTAATGCCATGAAATGTGATATGTAACTCGTTGTTTTGTTGTCAATTCCCACATCATACCAGGGAAATTAGTACTGTATGAAATACTTAACGTCTCTTTTATTCTCGGCAGATTAAATAACTCCTTGCCTCTACAGGCCAGAGGTTGAGCTACTGTAAAGGGAGGGGCCCAGGACCAAAACCCATAATCGGAAAATAGTGGAGTGCAGACCAGAGCACCACTCCCTCAGAACAAGGAAAAGAGCAGACATGCTCCCACAGAGATCCCTGGAATGAACCTAGGCCACAAGGAAACAGACACCCCACACTCTCCTTGCTCTTCTCTCTGTCTTATTGAAATTAAAGAGCCAGGAGCAGGGGTGAAATATAGCCCCTGGATGCCAGAAATAAAGAGGCCATAGTCATTTGTGAATGCTCACCGAAAAATATAAGGCCAGCACAGATATGATGTCAGACCTAAGGCCTTTTAAAGCTAAATCACTGAAGAAAGAAAGTGAGCCTAAAATCAAAGTGCGAAGATATGCGCAATGCTTTTCAGGAAGGAAAATAAAGACATATTGCTGACAAATCCATGGAGAGCTGCACTCACACTTACAGAAACAGCAGTGCGTACAGTATCTTCAATGGAATACCAGATTGTGCTCCAAGCAGCTAAAGTGAAACGGAGCATGTAAAATAAATAAAAGAATGTAATTTTCGTTTTTCCCTCATCCAAATTGACAGTATGCTAAAAGAAATGCTCACTTGACTTTCAAAGCTTGAACATGATGTTCTCATGTGACAGCCCTATACATATGGGCAATCCAGAAGGGATAATCATGTATTTTGAAACTATGTGCATTATAAGATGCTGTACAAAATTGCAATTGTATGTGAGTTTAAAAGGCCATTTTACGGCTGGGTACATGAACGGTCATTTCTCCCGACTTAAAACTAACCTCGAGGCCCTTTCCTCTACTGCCCTGAAGACACAGGCCTGGTTGTCATCATCGATCAGGGCCATTACTTAAATATATAGAAAGAAATACATAGGCTTAGATCGATAACACAGTGGAAAACTAATAAAGCCCAGGTCTGTTCGTGCATCAGGAGTGACCTTGAGGTCACAAGTCCCATAAAATAGCCATTAAGAGTTGCTATCAGGGCCTCACATGCCGTGAAGGAAGTAGCGAACGTAAACACAGACCAGGCTCTACTCAGTCGCATGTCTAAGGAGAAATGAAACTGGAGGAGCAAGGGTGGGGGATGGCATGAAAGAGACCTTTGAAACTGCAATTTGATTAATGGAAAAAACATGTAATTGCATAAAGAGGGCAGAGAACATGGCACAACGGTCATTCCAGACTTTTATTAAAGATGTCAGTCACCCCCTTTTAACCATGCTAAAAAGATTTTGGTGGGATACACATAACTATAGTTATTAATAAAAATGTGATCTAGGCCTTCCCTTGATTTCAAGAGATGTGAAAGTTGATATGAACGTGCAGGTAATAATTAACATGGAAACTGTAAAGTGGCATATTTTTCACTGATATAGCTCCTGAGTAAATTAAGAAAAACTGTATCTCTGCATAGGAAGGGCATGCTGATTTCAGATTAGCCTTATCTGGTTCACCTTACACTGTAGTTCTCACAAATATATGCACACATGTAAAGATTTGAAAATGTAGGGTACTTTCCATGTTGAGAGATTTTTGAGTTTAAAACATGACGGAGCCCATATGTCAAAGTGGGATGATGAAGCTTTCTCCTCCCACAGCTGTCCCAAATCACTCCCCCAACCCCTTGCCCTGTTAGCACACCAGTGAGAGGTGTGTAGTGAAAATCAACCAATACCTTTCGCGAGAATCATGACAAGTTTGTGATGTCATTTGCCCTATAAATAAATCAGTTTGCATTAGAATTGGACTTCTTCCACTAATTCCAAGAGGCAACCTGCTGCTAAAATCTCAAGGTTTCTTGAGGAAACAATTATTAATTTATTTCACAGTCAGTTATATAAGCCTTCTTCAGAAAGGTAGCAAAACATGTAACACTTAGATGTACTTCAAAACACTCCCTTAGTGTCTCTAAAACAGATGATACCCATTGGGGATGGCACACAGACATTCCTACACCCTCAGGTGACTTAAATCTTAAGGACACTGTGGACATTGATGTATCGCTGGTACATTTAGAGCAATACTGAATTTGTTGGAAAAGGTATAATAGAGAAATAAAACAATGGTTACCAAATGATTCATAAACTGGTAAGTACTTTTAAAAACCTTCCTAGGTGGAGTAAGTTAACCCTTTCCTGGGGTTATATCATATCATATCATATCATAAAGGCAAAAGCACAAAGTAAAAGGAAAGAAGAGTCACTCAGGGAGCCAGGACAGCCAATGTCAATTGCACAATGTCAAGGGGAGCCAAAGATCTTCGTTGCAGGTAGGTAAAAAAGTCTTGCACAATGTTTGTAGAAATATTTGCTGAAAATAGAACACTTGAAGGGCCAAAAGCTGGGAGGATTGTGAGGGGCAAAGCTTTAGCAACTCTGCAAGGTAACCAATACAGGTCTCAACTGAGAGCAAGTAAGGCTACACAACAAGAGGTAAGTTCTCTTAGACTTTACAGTACCTCTGATTAGAAGAAATGGTTCCAGCTGGCTTCTGTTCTTGTACAGCTCTGCAGATTCTGTTGTTCCTGCGCTTCAGTCATGGGGCAAGAGGGAGGATGTCTTGGGAATTCTGCTCTGCAATGGGGAGGTCAGTGGCAGCAATGGGCAAACTTCAATTCAGCTGTCCTTCGGTGTTTCAGCTTCTTGCGTCTGACAGTAAATTGCAACACTGCGATTCTCGGATACCACTTCAGACTTTCCTTGCTTCTGGGGTCCAGCACTCTGTTCAGGTGGCTCGGGTTTGGTCCATCCTGCATCAGGGAAGTCCGGAGGATCTGGTGCTCGGGTCTGACTTAAAAGCAACGCACATGTTCTAACATACTGATGCCTGGCCCTTGTTTGGTTCAGATATATGAGTATGTGTTACTAATTGTGAGTCGTGTTACTTTGCATTCCACACTCCAGAAACATATGAACTCCGGCCTTCTTTGTACCCCTACATGAGACACTAAACAAAGAGGATACTAAGTAACCTCTCCAGCACCCTATGGTAAGATATTGTGCCCGCGCTTAGAAACCCCTGCGTGTTGAAGCACGTTATATATAACGCAACTAAGACAAAAGAAACAATTACACAATAAATAAAATAAAAATATTCCTGTAACAGCGCCTCGATGCCCGTGGGCTGTGTGAGCGCTTTAAAAATGCAACAAAAATAAAAAAAATTGTGTGCTGGGTCTAGAAAGTTACAATACGTAAGTAAAGTCAATTTCACTTCACTGCTCTTGGAAACAGTAGTTTCACCAAGAGAAGGTATTTAAACCTCTGGCAAATCTGAGAGACTTCCCTGTGCCACTGCACTGAAGGTGCTGTGTGACACAATGCAAAGGTGATGCCTATGGAGTTTGTCAGACTTCAAAGTCAAAAAGAACACAGACATTAAATCACAATAAAATTACATGAGAGATAAAAAGTCCTAAAGTCCAGCAAAAGAGCTGGGGGTCTCTAAGGTAGAAGGGAATTAGCACATTTCTGAGAATTCTTCCTAACAGATACCCATTGACTGCAGATGGGTGATGTATTGCTGACCTGCCATGATGCAGTAGTAGGCTAGGGTGGGGTGCATGGGGTATGCTGTGTCCACATTATACATGCACATGTGCCATGGTCATGTGCGGGCGAAGGGTCCTGGATCAGTGGAGGCTGAGGATGCTTGTGTCGACGGTGCAATGATGTTGGCGGTGTGGCGTTGTGATATGCTCCTGTCCTGACGTATGCCCCACCCATGTTCCCAGTTGTCCATGGTGAATGTTGTTGCCTAGGGGTGCTGAAGGCTCATTCCCCGTAGATACATGCATGCATTCGGGAGCTGATTGGCATTGTGTAACATCCGCACCTGTTAATCAGGGTGGACAGTTGCAGTTGTGTTATGATTGTTCTGTGCCATTTCTATGTGTGATGGTGGCATGGTACCATGCCACCCTTTGGACATGCCCATGTGTACACACATGCTAACCTGCCTCTCCTCTCTTTCTTGCCATCCAGGGTCCCATGAAGGTGAGGAAATCAGCACAGAGGAAGAGACTGTATCAAGGCTGAGACATTTGCAGTGGATGCATAGGCTTCAGAAACAGATACCTTCATTCACATCATCTGAGGGAGCGGTGGCTGATGAGGGTACATCCTCTGATGGTGCTGGCAGAGACATGATTGATGTTGCCATGGACCTGGAGGGTGAGTCTCTGAGGCAGAGGTACATGCAGATGCTGACATACCCATGGACAGGCCATTGTTGGGATGGAAATGAGAATATCCCATCCCCCTAGGTGCTTTGAAGTTAGGCGGACCCCACACAAGGTGATATAACATACAAGGGGGCAGTAGCCCCAACCCATAGGGCACATATAAAAGCCCTGTAGTGCATAGAAATAGGCGAAAAGCGCTAGCCAGGCTCCTGTGCCGCGACTCCATTTTGTACTAGGCTCAGACCAGACTTGTCAATGGCCCGCAATGCGCGCATCCCCAGTTCACTCCGAGGCCGACATCGGCACACTAAGCCTGCTCCACTTGAGCCCTGTTCCCACGTAAGTCCATCTTTCTCCTGCCCTTTCAATGTTGCACTACCTAGTATTGATTCCAAGAATGCGCCCTGCAAAGAGTGTGAGACTGTACCAAGCCCCTGCCCGGTGTCCATCCATCTCCACTAAACTGCCACAGCACCCCTAAACCACCACCCAGGCAGGCCCGAGCCAGCCACACTTCATCACCCCGACCCCCTACCTTTCCACTTTTCGATAAATACCTGACCCCCTGATCCTGACCTTTCTAAGATGCCCAACACAGATCTGAAGCTGCGCAACCATATATCTCTACAAGGGCAGTACATGTATTTTCGTATCATGAGGCACCGGGGAAGGTAAATCATAAATCAAACCCCAGGGGGAGACGTTGAGTCTGGGAACTACAGTATTAACGAAGCCCTGAATGTTGGTGTCAGTACTACTGTATTTTATCCTCCCCTCGCCATGGCACCCCTTTCCTGTGTTGTCCAGGTGCCCGCCAGAATGAATGGTCTCTTTTAGTTGTTTAGTTTGGACTAGATATATTGTGTCTCGCACTTGTCCTGACCTTCACTGCGGAGATGAGCCAGATGACCCACATGGAGCCAGATCAATAAGGATGAACCAGCCAATTAACACGAAGCATCCCCTGTGGAGCAGGCACTTGTATATGCTTGTACCAATCAGCAATTTGGATTTTCACTATATATGATGACGTCATTAAAGTCGCCTTATGCTTTCTTAATGTGCTTCCTGTGCAATTTTTGGAAGGGTGCTCTCGGGCAACAGAGTTCTTTGCTGGCTTTTTTTTAACAAGTAAAACTTTGTTAACCTTGCAACCTATCTCTTGGCCTTATTCCCTAGTGGGTTTTATTTACTCTGGAGTGTGCATTCAGAGGTCCATGCCTTCACCAGTTGCAACAGAGTTCATCTCTGGTGCAAGTTTCCAGTGTGGGGGAGGTGGAGGGCGCAGTTGTGTTACTGGACATGGTGGCTGGTGGGGAGAGAGATCCGATGTGCAGGATGTGGACATGGGCCTGCAACAGGACGTTGTGCAGGACACATTGTTTGATTCCAATATGCACAGTGTCCCTGGGCCATCATCAAAAGGCTCCACACAACTGTCCTGGCTGTGAATACCAATGATGCAATTAGGGTTGCTGTGGTGTCCATGCTGATTTCGGTGCATGTACAACATTTAGCTGCACAGGAGTCCCTGTACGTGGTCCGTGGCCAACTTGTTAGCCATCACGGGCAGGTGAGCCACATGATCTCACAAATGGCTTGTGCACTGCTGGCTGTGGTGCGCATGGTCCATGCAGCACAGGGGTCTCCCACCTCCTCTACAGCAACTGTGACCCAGGCATCCGGAGGTGTGGATTCTATGATTCTGCTCACTTACACACGTTTTCTGGTTTGGGGGTGGTCAGTGGGGCTGAAAGTGGACATGGAGGGCATACCAGGGGGACCGGGCTTGGGTGGTTTCATCCACTACAGTAATGCTGCCCCAGTGTCTCTAATGGCAGGGGTCTCCTGTTCATTAACAAGTACACGGTCCTTGTAATATTCTTTGGTGTTATCTGGAATAGAGTTAAACACATCTACATTCTGCCGTTCCCACAGACCCAGGGACACTAAAGAAACATTGGCTGAGACTCCAATGGGATCTTCAGCCAATAGATGAAAGTTTCCACTTTCCATATGTACTTCTCCCTCATGGATGAAGGCTAAGGAGGCAGTGTGGACCCCTGAAGGTTTACCCTTGCACTGGGATCCCATTTCACATGTTCAGTAGACCCACATGCATAACATTTACCAAATGTTTTCTGGAATGGGGTTTGTGCTGACCTCCCGCTGGTTTAGCACCAGATGTTTCACTAGACTGACCTGGTTTCCCATATGGTTTACCCTTCCTATGTTTGTGGCCCTCTTTTGGGTGGTTGGATTTAGAATTATCTTTGTCATCTTTCTTGTGCTGCTTCCCTTCATCCTTTTTGTGAGTGGCCCCAGAATCCTTGTGAGTAGCCCTGTTGGCAACCCACAAGTTAGCAGCCTTTGCTAGCTTCTTGGAATGAGCAGGGCTTCCTGCTTGAAGTTATCCATACTAGGCATGTTGCAATTGCTATTTCTAGTGGAGCTTAGCCTTGTGGAGGTTTTTAGTTGAACAAAAGTAAAGCAAACACTCTATGTAACAACTCTACAATATATCCTCACCACCTGCCACCAGTGTTAGGTAAGATTGTATGCAGTACCCTTTGGGTGCACTACAATAACCTTGATCTCCTGGCAATAGGGAACCAACCTTTGCTATAAGTCTGAACTACACAGGTTGGTAGTTTGGTCGAGCAGCAAGGCTTATCTAAAGAGGGGTCAATGTGAGCAGTAATGTTGTGACACAGAGCTTCACAGTACAGTTATTCAAATATACACTTACACTCAATGTTTCTTGATGAAACAAGTATTAATTTATTTCACAGTCAGTTATATAAGCCTTCTTCAGAAAGGGAGCAAAACATGTAACACTTAAATGTGCTTCAAAACACTCTCTTAGGTTCTCTAAAACAGATGATACCCATTGGGGATGGCACATAGACACTCCCTACACCATCAGGTGACTTAAATATTAAGGACACTGTGGACATTGATGTATCACTGGTACATTTAGAGCAATACTGAATTTGTTGGAAAAGATAGAATAGAGGAATAAAACAATGGTTACCAAATGATTCATAAACTTGTAAGTACTTTTAAAAACCTTCCTAGGCGGATTAAGTTAACCCTTTCCTGGGGGAAAGGCAAATGCACAAAGTCAGAGGAAAGAAGAGTCACTCAGGGAGCCAGGACATCCAATGTCAATTGCACAATGTCAAGGGGAGCCGAAGATCTTCTTTGCAGGTAGGTAAAAAGTCTTGCACAATGTTTGTAGAAATATTTGCTGACAATAGAACACTTGAAGGGCCAAAAGCTGGGAGGATTGTGAGGGGCAAAGCTTTAGCAACTCTGCAAGGTAACCAATACAGGTCTCAACTGAGAGCAAGTAGGGCTACACAACAAGAGGTAAGTTCTCTTAGACTTTACAGTACCTCTGGTTAGAAGAAATGGTTCCAGCTGGCTTCTGTCCTTTTACAGCTCTGCAGATCCTGTTGTTCCTGAGCCTCAGTTGTGCGGACAAGAGGGAGGATGTCTGGGGACTTCTGCTCTGCAATGAGGAGGTCAGCGGCAGCAATGGGCAAACTTCAATTCAGCTGTCCTTCGGTGTTTCAGCTTCTTGCGTCTGACAGCAAATAGCAACACTGCGGTTCTCGGATACCACTTCAGACGTTCCTTGCTTCTGGGGTCCAGCACTCTGTTCAGGTGGCTCAGGTTTGGTCCATCCTGCATCAGGGAAGACCGGAGAATCTTCCTGGTGCTCGGGTCCTACTTAAAAGCAACACACACAATCTGGTGTTCCTCTCCCTGGCTCTTTAGTTTCAACAGCAGCAGCAGTGGAAATACAACCAGCTTAGAGAGTATTTCCAGACGGCTTACTTTGGAGTTGATTGGTCCCACCAACTCAAAGGGAGAAGTCATCCTTGCAGGGCTTCTCTAGTCGATGCAAATTCGGAGCTTCAGCACAGCGGCAGGGCTTCACCGGGCAAACCAACGGTTCAGGAGTTGCAGCAGGCATCTCTTCCAAGTTCATCTTCAGATTCCTTCGTCCATTGGTAGACTCTGCCTTCCAATCCAAACAACCGCACCTTTTATGCATGTTTCCCCCATTCATTCCAGCTTAGTTGTCAATCACACAGCAGGGTGCCTGTCCTTGCCTGACAGCCATCGAGCCAATAACCTTTGGGTGACTTCCTGTAACCAATGGGATTAGGTACAGGGAGTTTCGGTCACCTCCCTCACTTTCTACCCCTGCCAGACATACTGGAGCCAGAGGCGCGCTTCTCTCATGAATCCTGCCAAAGACAAAATGAACAAAGAGACCAAACCTGGGTTGGCGCGCAGAGTAAATCTCAAGAAGTACCTTTCCAACAGAATTTGACAAAAAAAGAAGACCAGAGCCATTTTGATGAAATGTGCAACCATTTATTTATTTATTTATTCTAATTCTTGTAATGCTCCAACATGCCCGTAGGCCTCAGGGCGCACATACAACTGAACAAAACAAACAAACACACATGGCAAAGAATGAAGAAGGGTCAAAGAGTTATTCCAGATTGAAGAAGTGGGTTTTTACAGCACGTTTGAATACAGTGTAGTCCTGGATCTGCCGCATCTGCGCTGGGACTTTGTTCCATAGAAAGGGACCTTGAGCGTCAAGAGTGGTACCTCCAAATTTGTCTGTCCTATATTTAGGATGCTTGAGAATAGTGGCAGAGGATGAACGAAGGTTCCTCGCATTAGATTTAATGCTAATGCGGGCTGACAAATAAGTAGGGCTACAGAGGCTGAGGCATTTCTGGGTCGTGGTCAATATCTTGTGCGTTATCCGATGTTTAACGGGAAGCCAGTGAAGTTTTTTCCTAAAAGTGGAGATGTGTGTACGCCGGGACTGATTGAAGATATTACGAACAGCATTATTCTGAGCCACTTGTAATGATTGGATGTTGGAGGCTGTGGTGCCCGCTAGGAGGCTGTTGCAATAATCCAATCTTGAATTGATCAATGCAGTGGACAGAAGGGCACAGTTTTCTTCTGAAATGAATGGTCGAATATAACCTATTCTTTTATTTATAAGACCGCAGCTAGATTTAATGCTGGAGACATGGGACTTCATAGAGAGTTCTTCGTCAAGAACGACGCCCAGGGTCTTGACTTTCTTTTGGACGAGAATGGTATTGTCGGCAATATGGAAACTAGCATAGTTGGAGTCGAGTTTCGCCCGGGTGTTTTTTGATGCCACGATGAGGAGTTCAGTTTTTTTCATTCGGGGCAAGAGAATTGCAGGCCATCCAGTCTTGTATGGCTTTGTATATTTTGTTGATGGTTACTGTATCACTGCTATAGGAGCCACTCAGCTGTATGACCACCTGAGTGTCATCAGCATAGGTTGTGTATTGCACTCCTAATTTGTTTAAGAGGTCAAGAAGGGGACGGATATAAAGATTGAAAAGCAGAGGCGATAGACAGGAGCCATGAGGAACTCTGCATGTCTGAGATATTGGAGAAGATTGATTATCGCCAACACAAACCCTCACCATTCTGGGACCCAGAAAGGAAGCAATCCATCTGGATGCAATTACGGAGCAGTTGGCAACCTCTCCGAGCCTTGACACCTGTAAACTGTGATCAACTAGGTCGAAGGCTGCAGAGAGGTCTAATAACATGAGCAAAGCAGCTTGATTATTATCAGCTATGCTAGCTAAGGTAGATTTAAGATCTAGCATTGCTGTCTCAGTCCCGTGACGAGCCCTATAGCCCGACTGACGGGTACCCAAGACGTTATATTTTTTTTCGACTTGGGCTTGTAACTGTAAATAGGCAAGTTTGTCAATTATCTTGAGAACATATGGCACGTTGGTAATGGGCCTGTAATTGTCGTTGTTCGCTGGGTCAAGATTTTCCTTTTTCAATAAGGGTGTAATCCACGCTGATTTTAACAGTTCCGGTACCAGGCCCTCATCAAAAGAGAGATTGACCAGTTTGGTAATCCATGGAACCAGGGTTTCTAAGGACTCCTTAAGAGTGCTTGTGGGGCAGTCGTCAGCAGGACAGGATGTGTCTTTAAGGTCCTTTATGATTTTGAGTACTTCATCTTCGGTGTAGTGTGTGAAGGAGAATTGAGGGATATTGTTTTCGCAGGTATTGGGGAGATGTAACGCTCACCTGATTCCCACGGAGGCGCGGCTTCGGGTGCTGATGCTTCCTTAAGGTGGGGCGCCGGACTCCAAAGATGAACAGGATGGGCCCCTCAACTCTAGCTTCTCAGGCTCGCAGGAATATCCTCCTGTGCGTGAAAAGGGAGTGTTACCCACTGACGGAATGGTGCTCAAGCCTCCCACTCCCTTCCAACCCTCCACGATACCACTTCCACGATTCCCCTGTGAAGCCTCACCTTAGGATCTGGAAGGAAGAGCTCTCCAGCCTGCTTCTGATGCAGGGGCGCGTTGAAACCCAGTTACTTCACTGGATTGAGGATTGGTGTTCAGGTAAGCTTGACTGTTCAGGTAAGACGCAGTATGAATTCTGTTCAAAAGTTCAAGCCTTAATAATGTTTGTAGTCTTATTGCAGCAAGCGTTAATTCTTATGTCTTTTTACCCATAGGGGCCGGGGTTCGGTATGCCGGAGATATGGCGCCGACCCGAAGTGAAACGTGCAGCTTCAGTACATGACAGGTAAGTTCGGGATGAGCGCTCAGGTAATGTCTTTGTATTCGCTCATTCAATGTCTTAGCCTTTTTTCCCCTTAGGGGCCGGGGTCCGGAAGCGGCAGGACCCGAAATGAAGTGGAAAAACCCAACGGGTAAGTTTTCAGGAAATTGAGCTTTCCTTATTCCTTTTCTCCCTCTCACCTTTGTTCTTGTCTTTTTTCCCCTAGGCGCCGGAACGTGGCGAATCCGGATGATCGCCGCTGAAGATGGAGGCGCCTGGAAAAGGTGAGTAAAATGCAGCTCTGCAGCGATCGTAGTGAAATGCTTTTAAAATGATGTCTTCCTTTTCAGGATCGTCGGTGAAATGATTCCGGGATGCAGATTTAGCAGGTAAGGTCTTTCCTTCTCCAATTCTCCTCCTTTCTCCCTTTGCAGGTGATCCAGGGTGCTGGCAGGCGTGGCAGAAGTCAGGATGCAGGAGCAGTCACGGTGAGCGTCCAGCTGCTAGGTGCAGAACAACGCGAAGTGTGGCTGTTCGGGTGGGGTTTAAATAGCTTTGGAAGAAGTTCCAGGTATGTATCCTTCCACCGATCTGGTATGTATCCTTCCCCGACCACACCCGGGTGGAAAGTAGTCCCACAGGTAAAGTAGTCCCATCCAGGCCTCAAGAGGGCCTGGATGAAGCAGCAAGGTCTGCATCAGGTAAGTGTGCACCCAAGCACTTACACATAAATCCTCCTTTATGAGCCTGGCGCCTAAGGCACCAGGACTGGGGTCCACTATGAGCCTGGCGCCTACGGCGCCAGGACTGAGTCCAAAGGGCCCCGACTTGGGCCCGCTGAGACTTCCCAGGAGTGAATGATGTCTGCCCCTGGGGTTGCTGGGCCCGGCCTGGCTCCTTAGAGGTAGGCATCATGACAGGAGAACGGTGTCTGTGGGGATTTGCAGGGATGTTACATTGCCTAGGGCTTTGTTTATTTTTTCTTTGTGAGAATCAATCTTGCGTAGAAAGGCATCATGTATGCCCTGACACCATTTATTGTCCTTAATGATATTATTATTGGTTGGGGGCTGATTTTGGAACTCCGCTAAGATTTTGAAAAGCTCCCCAGTGTTGGATTGAGCATTCACTATCCTTGCGTTATAATGTGTGTCCTTAGCTTCTGTGATACGTTTTTTGTAATTGAGGATGGATTTTTTTGTAGTTGGTTAGAGTGTTGTCGTTGGGGTCTTTCCTCCAAACTCTTTCGAGGGCTCTTTTTTCTTGTCTGGCCACAAGAATTTCATTAGAGAACTAGGTGTTCTTTGTGGTTTCGGTCTCTATTGTCTTCATTTTCAGTGGGGCAAGGTTGTTAACTGCTTCTTTGATGTTGGTAGACAGATGATTGATAAGTTTTGAGGAGTTAACAAAGTTGTCAAGAGGTTGAAGTTTAGAAGACAGCAGTGTGGCAAAATTTGGAGCTGTTAGATTTTTAAGGTTACGAGACATTTTCTGTGTGCGTGGGTTGGCATTAAGTTTAGGAGGAGGGGAGGGTAGTGAAATCTTGGCTTGAATAAGAAAGTGGTCAGACCAAATACATGGTGTGGCCGAGATGTCCATGGGTGCCTTACCGTGGCTGTGAACGCAACCCGCATTAAAAACACACAATGCTAGAAAAAAGTAAGCCACTGCCACCAGCCATTAATTGTAGCAAGGGTAACATAAAATTGTTACATGAGAAACTACAAAAAACACCAGGTATGTCAAACCTCCTTTCGTACCTGGTCAACACCAATATATACAGGGGTAGAAAGAAGGCCGGAGTTCATATGTTTCTGTAGTGTGGAATGCAAAGTAACACGACTCACAATTAGTAACACATACTCATATATCTGAACGAAACAAGGGCCAGGCATCAGTATGTTAGGACATGAAAGAATTCATTCATATCCATGCATCTGTCATTTTCTTGTCTTTTTTGCATTATTTGTGACATTTATTATGTTATGCATTTTTTTGATCATTACAGATTCATGGTGAACATCCATTATTGCATTTGTCAAATTACATTAGTATTATGAATGTTTAAGCCTCCACTAATGGATTTTTATAAAGATGTAATCAATTTTGCATATAACATACGCAAGATATGAATTGAATTCTTTCATGTTCTAACATACTGATGCCTGGCCCTTGTTTGGTTCAGATATATGAGTATGTGTTACTAATTGTGAGTCGTGTTACTTTGCATTCCACACAACAGAAACATATGAACTCCGGCCTTCTTTATACCCCTACATGAGAAACTAAAGAAAGAGGATACTAAGTAACCCCTCCAGCACCCTATGGTAAGATATTGTGTGCTGGGTCTAGAAAGTTACAAAACATAAGTAAAGTCAATTTCACTTCACTGCTCTTGGAAACAGTAGTTTCACCAAGAGAAGGTATTTAAACCTCTGGGAAATCTGAGAGACTTTCCTGTGCCACTGCACTGAAGGTGATATGTGACACAATGCAAAGATGATGTCTATGGAGTTTGTCAGACTCCAAAGTCAAAAAGAACACAGACATTAAATCAAAATAAAATTACATGAGAGATAAAAAGTCCTAAAGTCCAGCAAAGGAGCTGGGGGTCTCTAAGGTAGAATGGAATTAGCACATTTCTGAGAATTCTTCCTAACAGATGCCCATTGATTGCTGATGGGTGATGGATTGCTGACTTGCCATGATGCAGTAGTAGGCTAGGGTGGGGTGCATGGGGTATGCGGTGCCCACCTTATACATGCACATGTGCCATGGTCATGTGCGGGCGAAGGGTCCTGGATCAGTGGAGGCTGAGGATGCTTGTGTCGACGGTGCAATGATGTTGGCGGTGTGGCGTTGTGATATGCTCCTGTCCTGACGTATGCCCCACCCATGTTCCCAGTTGTCCATGGTGAATGTTGTTGCCTGGGGGTGCTGAAGGCTCATTCCCCGTAGATACATGCATGCATTCGGGAGCTGATTGGCATTGTGTAACATCCGCACCTGTTAATCAGGGTGGACACTTGCATTTGTGTTATGATTGTTCTGTGCCATTTCTATGTGTGATGGTGGCATGGTACCATGCCACCCTTAGGACATGCCCATGTGTACACACATGCTAACCTGCCTCTCCTCTCTTTCTTGCCATCCAGGGTCCCATGAAGGTGAGGAAATCAGCACAGAGGAAGAGACTGTATCAAGGCTGAGACATTTACAGTGGATGCATAGGCTTCAGAAACAGATACCTTCATTCACATCATCTGAGGGAGCGGTGGCTGATGAGGGTACATCCTCTGATGGTGCTGGCAGAGACATGATTGATGTTGCCATGGACCTGGAGGGTGAGTCTTCTGAGGCAGAGGTACATGCAGATGCTGACATACCCATGAACAGGCCGGTGTTGGGATAGAAATGAGCCTATCCCATCCCCCTAGGTGCTTTGAAGTTAGGCGGACCCCACACAAGTTGACATAACCTACAAACTGGGAGTAGCCCCTACCCATAGGGCACATATAAAAGCCCTGTAGTGCATAGAAATAGGCAAAAAGCGCTAGCCAGGCCCCTGTGCTGTGACATCGGCACACTAAGCCTGCTCCACTTGAGCCCTGTTCCCACGTAAGTCCATCTTTCTCCTGCCCTTTCAATGTTGCACTACCTAGTATTGATTCCAAGAATGCGCCCTGCAAAGAGTGTGAGACTGTACCAAGCCCCTACCCGGTGTCCATCCATCTCCACTAAAATGCCACAGCACCCCTAAACCACCACCCAGGCAGGCCCGAGCCGGCCACACTTCATCACCCCGACCCTCTACCTTTCCACTTTTCGATAAATACCTGACCCCCTGATCCTGACTTTTCTAAGATGCCCAACACAGATCTGAAGCTGCGCGACCATATATCTCTAAAGGGCAGTACATGTATTTTCGTATCATGAGGCACCGGGGAAGGTAAATCATAAATCAAACCCCAGGGGGAGACGTTGAGTCTGGGAACTGCAGTATTAACGAAGCCCTGAATGTTGGGGTCAGTACTACTGTATTTTATCCTCCCCTCGCCATGGCACCCCTTTCCTGTGCTGTCCAGTTGCCCGCCAGAATGAATGGTCTCTTTTAGTTGTTTAGTTTGGACTAGGTATATTGTGTCTCGCACTTGTCCTGACCTTCACTCCGGAGATGAGCCAGATGACCCACGTGGCGCCAGATCAATAAGGCTGAACCAGCCAATTAACACGAAGCATCCCCTGTGGAGCAGGCACTTGTATATGCTTGTACCAATCAGCAATTTGGATTTTCACTATATATGATGACGTCATTAATGTCGCCTTATGCTTTCTTAATGTGCTTCCTGTGCAATTTTTGGAAGGGTGCTCTCGGGCAACAGAGTTCTTTGCTGGCTTTTTTTTTAACAAGTAAAACTTTGTTATCCTTGCAACCTGTCTCTTGGCCTTATTCCCTAGTGGGTTTTATTTACTCTGGAGTGTGAATTCAGAGGTCTATGCCTTCACCAGTTGCAACAGAGTTCATCTCTGGTGCAAGTTTCCGGTGTGGGGGAGGTGGAGGGCGCAGTTGTGTTACTGGACATGGTGGCTGGTGGGGGGAGAGATCCGATGTGCAGGATGGGGACATGGGTCTGCAACAGGACGTTGTGCAGGACACATTGTTTGATTCCACTATACACATTGTCCCTGGGCCATCATCAAAAAGGCTCCACACAGACTGTCCTGGCTGTGAATACCAATGATGCAATTAGGGTTGCTGTGGTGTCCATGCTGATTTCTGTGCATGTACGACACTTGGCTGCACAGGAGTCCCTGTACGTGATCCGTGGCCAACTTGTTAGCCATCACGGGCTGGTGTGCCAAATGATCTCACAAATGGCTGGTGCACTGCTGGCTGTGGTGCGCATGGTCCATGCAGCACAGGGTTCTCCCACCTCCTCTACAGCAACTGTGACCCAGGCATCTGGAGGTGTGGATCCTATGATGCCACCACCCTTCATTGCCTCTGCCCACTTACACACGTTGTCTGGTTTGGGGGCGGTCTCGCGGTCAGTGGGGCTGAAAGTGGACATGGAGGGGGGGACCGGGCTTGGGTATGTCTGTCTGCTAGGATCAGGGGGTGCAAGTGTGCATGGCACTTGAGGTGAGTGCTGTCCATGTACTACCATCCAGGAGTAGGCCATCTCTACGGAAGAAGGCCCAACACCAGAAACTGCAGTTGCGGCAGCAGAGACAGGAGCACCAGCGCCTTCTTGCACAGAGGGCACAGCAGTAATTCTTGGTCTGGCAGGGGGGAACATTGCAAGGCAATGCATCCATGCGGCTACCACAGCCCAACTGGAGAACATGCAGCAGCAGGAGGACAGAAGGCGCTTGCTATGGAGGAAACAACTGCCAGGGCCAGGGCTGCAGCACATGCACAGCTGGAGGGAATACGTGCAGAGCTTACAGGGAGTGCATGAGTCTATCCAGGCAATTGAGCTGTCCACTCATGAGGCCCTGCTGGCCCTCAGGGACAGCACAGAGGCAGACATGAGGCAGGCGGGGGCAGACTCTAATGCGGCATTGGAGCATGATGGTTGGACTGCAGCAGTGACCGTTTTTCCTTTTTTGTTGTTTGCATCATTATTGTTGTATCATGAATGGGGATTCCTGTGATTTCATTTTTGGCGATTTGTTCTGTATTTTCTGTTGCATTTGCAATACAATACAGTTGAGTTTGTTGGTCTATCGCATTCATGTCGTTCTTCTTATGAAATCAATTTGGTTATTCAATTCCTCCATCACTTATGTGTGTGTGCGCAGTCATCTTTTGTACTGCATGTCACACTGGTCTGTTTTTGAGGGTGCGAGCCTCACCATCTCCAACATCCCCTACCCAGCTAAACTCCTGGAAACACACATGTATAGAACAACCAAAGAATTCATAGAAGAGCACCGTCTACTAAGCTAGGCACAACTAGGCTTCAGACCGATGAGAGGAACAAAAACAACACTTATCTCAATCTGGGATGCTCTAAAGGCAAACTTAGACTCAAACAACAGCACAGCTCTGATACTTTTAGACCTCTCTGCAGCATTCGACACAGTCAACCATGACATCCTCATCATGAGACTGGAAGAATTCGGAATCACTGACAACGCCCTACTATGGATCAAATCCTTCCTAACAAACAGAACAGAAACAATATGGATGAAACCTTTCAAATCAAGGCCAAGAGAACCGTCATGCCGAGTCCCACAATGATCATCCTTCTTGCCACTGCTATTCAACATTTAACTGTCCCCACTAATTAAAATTATCGAAAGACATTGCCTCACCTGTTACAACTATGCTGATGACACACAAATAGTCTACAAAATACAAGACTTACAAGAAGGAAACTCAACACTAGAGAACTGCCTTCATGAAATATACAACTGGATGAACTTAAACTACCTCAAACTCAACAGAAGCAAAACAGAAATAATGATCATCACAAAAAACAGAGAAGACAACCTCTACATCCCATGGCCAACAGAACTTGGTGAAGCCCCAGCCCCATCATTGATTGTAAAAAACTCGGGAGTCCTGATGGACATTGAACTCACTCTAGAGCCACAAGTAAACGCCGTAATCAAGAAATGCTTCTTTCTACTGCGAGTGGCTAAAAGAATCTACCATTCCTCTCATTCACCAACAAAACAACTACTGTCATTGCTCTCATCGTGTCCAGATTAGACTACACCAATAGCTTATATCTGGGCATGCCTGACTGACTCCTAAATAAACTCCAATGCATACAAAATGCGGCGGCCAGACTGCTCCTTAAACTACCTCGAAAAGAACACATAACACCAGCGCTGAAAACGCTACACTGGCTACCCATCAAACAGCAGAACAAGTTCAAATCAATGTGCATAACGCACAAAGCAATCCACAATCAAGGCGCAGAGTTCCTTAGAAGAAAAATAAACATACATCACACTACAAGGCCACTCAGATCCAGTGGTGACAATCGTTTGGAACCCAAATCATACATCAAAAGAATACTTGGAGGATCCTCTTTCTCTCACCTCACACCAAAACCCTGGAACAAACTACCAAAGAACATACGGAACACAAGAGATCACCTACAATTCAGGAAACTCCTCAAATCTTGGCTTTTCACCCCATAACTAGAAAGATTGCTCATAGGGGCATACACAGCGGAACTAGGCTGAGAGACGAACCTATTCCCTAAGCCTTGGACCCTTAATAGAATTAAGGATGTACTGATCAACAACCTATTCACTTATCAATTGAAGATAGACCACCTAGAATCATACCAAAGAACTTCCACAGATCAGTCGGGAAGGATAGCAAGGTATGACCTAGCATTTACACCTTGGCCCATATTGTAATCACAGGCAGCAATGGACTACCGACAGTAAATAGATAGGAAGGAGCGGGGAATGATAGTATAACACCACTACCTAAGTAGGGATATTGCTCACCCACCCAGTGTAAGCTCAATAACTTAACTGGGGACCAGCCTCGCCATTGCCCTAGAAACTAGACAGTCAGGAATAGGAAGAGAAAGAATATACCTACCGTATGGACCCTCGACAGTAAATAGATGGGAAGGAGCGGGGGGATGACAATATAACACCACTGTAGAACTAGGGGATAATGCTCACCCAACCGGGTGAACTAAGCTCAAATAAGTTAGCTGTGAGCCAGCTATGCCATCGCCCTAGAATCTAGACCGTCAGGAAAGAAAGAAAATTAATATACCTACCCAGTATGACAACCGGATTCATAAAACAAAACTACAAGGATTGAGAGACCTATAACCCACTAACCAAAACCTCAATTTTCTGCATACATAACTCACACAAAAACCCACACAACCACTTCTCTCACAGCAAACCGCAATAACAAACAATCAACACACAGATCGCAACAACAGCACACAAGGACTTGCTTCGATCCTATATTCACACCTAAGCTCAGTGCATGGGGAAACCCTAACTGAAGACGCCAACAGGACACCACCTCTCACTTTCCTACAACCTGTACACCCACTAACCCAACCCCACCTCTTTGTTTACAGATCCACCTGAGCGCCTGGAGACCAACTCTGTTGGTGACGGTGCGCGATATAAATACCTTTAACATTAACATTAACATTATTCATTGTGGGCATCTCAGTCTTTACATGGTACGTTATGTTACTTGGCATTTATATAGTGCCTTATTTATTATTGGTATGATCCCAAAGCGCTGGTAGGTTGAACGCCCTCAGGAACCACAGTTCAGTCAGTAGAGAGAGAGTGGTATGGTGATTGGGCGCACCGGATATGTGTGCAGCTGGTGTGGTTGTTGCATGAAAGCTGCTTCTTAGCGGTAGGTGTGGTGCTGAGGAAATCAGTTGGATGTGTTCAGTCTGGAGGGTGGACACCCAGACTGATTTCTGGCTGCGTTAGGCCTGAAGAGATGCTTAAGCTAGCCAGAATGTGCTCAGCTAGCTGTGTCTTATTAGGATGATGTGGAGTTTGCGGGGTCATGTTAATTATGAGAACAACAAGACCGAATGTGTCATAGTACAGCTGTTTTCTAGATGAATGATGGTGTATAGGGGAGAGTAAGCGTAGTAGTTTGATATGGTGATTGTGATTGGTGATGTGATTGATGCATGTGCATCTGATTGTGACATGTATTTGTGTAATAGTCATGTAGCCATGTGTGTTGCCTGAACAGGTCTATCTTTGGCAATGTGTGGTGATGATGATTGTGCCTTGCTGTGTGCATGGATGTCGCGCTGTAGACACATGCTTGCATGTGATGTGGTTGATGGATATGACCACACTACTCATATGTGTTTGTGATTGTGTTGCAGGTATGTCTGTTCTGTCATGGGTAGCATTGTGATTGCCATGGCTTTGTGTGTGGCACATGGGTGTCACATGTATTTTGTGTATGGCTGTGTTGCCCTGTGATTTTCATGGTTCCAGTGATGCAAGCACAATAATTGAGTATGTATATGCGGCTGGATTTGTAGTTTAGGGCAGTATTGGATTATTTTCATGCAACATGGGTGCTGATGAAAGTATTACTCAACAGACGGCAGTCCCATATCTGTAGGTCGGATGGGTGTGTTCGTAGAGTTGTTTGTGGCTGTGCATGTGCTTGGGGTGTATGTGTGTCAGCAACAAAGATTTACCCTAATTAGGAATGTTTTGCTTCTAGATTGAATTGTTTTATTGATTTAACTGACTTTTGTTTGCACAGGTCTTTTAAAATTGTATCGAATTGTTGCTCAGAGGGTTTCTAGAAATTATTAGATAATAAACTTTAATGAGCTTTTTTCAGGAAGCTAGTGTCCCCTAATTCATTGCTTTACCTGAGAAATGCCTTCCGGCTGCACATCTGTGCATTCGACTGAACTAACAAGCTGTGTTCATTTTGAACTACACGTCCAAGCTTATTTGTAGTTCTTTGCCCTTCTTCTTAACACTTCAGGCGCATCAGCGCCGGTTTGTGTCGGTTAGTGCACGGAAGGTCACGGGCTAGTTTATATCTTTTTTGTTCTCCGGCTCCGGTATCCTGGGCACGAGACATCTTCTACTTGTTTGCGGGCACCGTGCAGCTCTTGTTATGTCTTCACGTTGCACTTTAATCGCAACTATTCAAAGGATCCGACGGGTAAGACTCCCGGCCTGTCAGGAGATGCTGTGTCAGAATCTGCTACTCCCGCATTACCGTATCTTACCTACATGCAAGAACCGGCCCAGTCAAATCTGATAGCACCCTCCCTGACTACCTCTGTTTTAGATAAGGTAACATCCCTGACCATACAGGGTGGGGATAGAATAACTTCTGCCACTAATGAGCCTTCATGTCTTTTTTTAATGTTTTTTATTAAAATGATATAGTTTATTTCTAAACTTTTCATTTACATGCACTTTGATATTCTCACTTTAAAGACACGAAACAGAATGCATTTCTCAACTCATACAAACTGTCACTTTTGGCTCTTGTTCTATTATACTGTTCCAAAATTGAATAATCGTATACATTATTTTTTTTTTATTGCACAATAATATTTGGGCCCATCGTTCTTTTGGTTCCAACTGTGTCGCAGATATCAGAAACAGGTCCTTAAAGAGCTCTCGCTTTGCTGTCAACACTTTGCATTCCATTATTATATGAAAAAGAGATTCTGTATTTTCGGTTTGTTTACAGAATCGGCAGAATATATGGGAGGTCGGAATTTGTCTTGTTTTTGCTAAAAGTTCTCTTGTTAGTAATAAGTTGAGACGAAATTGCAAGAATGTGTCTTGAATCTCCTTATCTGGAAAAAGCGTTAGATATGTCGGAAGATGGTTTATCGGCCTTATCTCACACTCACACTTCAGGTCCATTTGGTATTGTGTCTTTGGATATTACGTGGATATCCAGTCGTTTAACAATATCCTTTTTTTGCGTGCTGTGGACGAAGATTCAGCATTTCGACCGAAATGTCTGACCTCTGCAACTGTTTGTCCATTGCACTTTTCCATTTGTTCAGTATAAATTTACTGGTGGCATTACATTTGTTGCGCAGAATGTTTCCAAATCACAATAGATTGCAGCGACTGTGCCTCAATTTCGTGACGTATGCATGGCATATGGAACGAGGGAGGCAGCGCTAGTACTTTCCGGCAGAAGATTGCTGCCAGCTGTTGCCAAATTAAAGGATCAAGATTGTTCATTGACTCGTCTCCATATGCTATAATTGCTACCACCTTTTGCCTGTAAAAGGCTACAACTGGTTTCAATGAAAATGTCCCATATTTGCGATGAATAAAATCTCCCTGTCTGGCTAGGGCATGTGCGATTGAGATGGTGAGCCCATTCAGCTTCTGATTTGGTTTGGTTGATCCATACACCTAAGTATTTAATTGTTTTCACTTGAGACCATTTTTTGTTTTCTAAAAACCAAGACAGCGTGGTAGTTCTTTTCGTGGGCTTCTTAGTTATAAGCATGATTTTCGTTTTTTTAATGTTAATCTTGAGTTCGTTCCGTTTCATGTAGCTTTCCAGCTGATTGAGACATATCTGGAGCCCCCCTGGGGTTTTATCAAAGATGCCAATGTTGTCCGCATACATCATTTGAGGCAGTTGGACAGCATTTATTTTTGGTGGACTACGTGTTGGAACATTCATGTTGGCATCAAAGTCCGAAGTGCAAAAGGTTGAAAAGGGTAGCTGCGAGTGGGCATCTCTGTTTCAAACACTTCCAGGTTTTGATTGGGGCTGTCACTATCTGTCATGCAAATCTGCATGGTGGTGTTGCTATATAGTTGTTTAATAGGCTGTACAATTTCGCGAGGACAATTCCATTGATTGAGTTTATCCCACAATGCCTGCCTGTTAAATGCCTGTTAACTGTGTCGAATCCAAGCTGCAGGTCAACAAAGGCCGCATGTATCTGTCTTTTTGATCTTATGGAATCTTGTTTTAGCAGATTTAATAGAAACAGATTAATGTGTGTACTGATTTTTTGGTAAAAATCGGTTTGTCTTACTGCCATTTGGTTGTTGGTCACCGCCCATTTTGTGAGCTTTTGAAGGAGGAATGTAGCAAATTCTTTTCCCAATGGGTCTACCAGTGCGATGGGGCAGTAATTGCCTGGGTTCTTTCTGTCGCCTTGCTTGAAAATAGGCATAAGTATCACTGATTGCCATGTATGTGGTATTGAAATTGTATCTGCAATCAGGTCAAATATTTGCACGCATTATTCTGTCCAGTCTTGGGGATTATGTTTAATCACCGTGTTAGAGAGCCCATCAGGTCCGAGCGTACGTGACATATTCAATTTATTAATTAAACTCAAGATGTCTTCATGGGTATGTTCTATTGTCCATTTCGGTGTTTGGATTTGAGGGGCATCGTCGATTTTACTGGTTCTATCTTTATATATCTCTGTAAAGTGCCTGATCCACATTGTTTCTAACACATCTGGGATCATTCTTGCACAGTTTGTAATATGAGAGATCTGTTCGATTTTATGCAGTTTGCATATCGTTGTTTTTTGAGCTTGATGAGCTTGTGTTTATGTTCATCTGAGCCCTTGAGTATGGCTCTGAGCTTCTTTCATAGTTCTGTTTTCTTTTCTTTAATTTGCGGATTGAAACAATGGATATGTTGGGATCTCTCTTTCTTCTCATTCTTTGCTGTTTGTTGGAATGAGCGTAAGAGCCATTCATAATTTATTTTGTCTGACACGTGGTGAGTTGTCATTTGAAATGTATCTGAAAGATTCCTTACTTGGGATTGGGTCATACGTTGTCTGTTAAGTTTTCCGTTAAGTTCAACGGCTGGTAGTCTGATTTTTGTTCTCGTCGAAATCTCTGTTGACCAAAGTATTGATAAAATCCAATGGTCACTGTTATCTGAGTATGTATTATCAGTTTTATAAAGTTTCTCTTTAATACCCTGAGAGATGTAAATGTAGTCAATAGTCACTGTAGACTTTCCTCGGGACCATGTAGGTTGTATTAGGCCCTTTTCGTTTCTTGGACTAATCGTGACAAGCAGCCGGTTCTGCCCATTGCACTTGCTTCAGCTTCTGCATTTATATGCTCTTGTATTCTAATCATGAAAGCTTCTGCATACATTTGTTTGGAATGGATGAGTGCTAGCAGTGTGGCTTTCATAGTCTCTATGTTGGCTTCGTGTAACTTCAGGAAGGGTATCAATGCTTGTGAGGTTGTGGCTATCAACATGTTCTGTAGGTCGATCATTGTTGTTGGAATCCGTTCTTTCTGAAATCCACTTGCTGGGTCACACTGACACTTATCACTAAGATTCTCTGGGCTTCTTGTGGGGGTCTTTAGGTGGTAATTCGAACTACCACATTCTTTAATTCTGCTAACACCGGGTTCTCATCTTGGGTAGGTACTATAGAATACTGATGTTTCTGTATCTGGCGTAGGGGACTAGACACAGTCGGTGTGGAAGTCGGACGTTTGATTCTGGTTTCTCTATTGGATGTTTCTCGAAAGACCTCTTTCCTTTTCTCATGATTGTTCATGAGCAGTTTGATTTCTGTAATATCGAGTAATAGGCGTGCCACTCTTTCAGTCAGTGTTTGGTTATTTAGTAACGTTACATCTTGTGACTTTATCCTTGTTTCATGATTTTTTTGCCATTGTTGTTTAGCTAGAATGGCTTTCCTATTTTGTGTCATATCCCACTTAATGGGTGGCAGTGAATATCTCTGGTAAAGGTCTTGTTCGGCCAGGAAAGCTGATGGAAGCCTCACTGGTCCATTCATCTGCATGGCTATATTGTTTCCAGTATTTTGTCGAGGTTTCACTGATAGGTCTAATGAGATGTTCCTATTCTTATTAACATTTGATTTTAGTTTTGAAGGTGAAGAATCTGATCTCCCATTTTCCAGACCATTTTGTATCATATTAGAAGTAACTGGATGTCCTTTTTCCAAATCATGGGTACCCGTCATCTCGTCAGCTTCCTTTGGTGTACAATTTACGACTATATCATCTCCCTCTTTCTGTGACCAGAGTATGTCGGCTTTTGTCTTATTTTGTAAATCCAGAGGTGTTCCGATGTGAACAGCAACCAGACGTCGGGAACTATCTTCAATGTGTTCCGTGTCCATCTCATCTATCTCTGATATTGTCCATGTGTTCCTGTTCGTCCATGTCCAGGATTGGCTCCTGCCATATGGGAGCCTCCAGATACCGAGGCACGGTCGACCCCCCAATGTGGATTGGAACATTGCAAACCTCCTTGCAGGCCTCTCGGTTGTCAACAGATGGCTCAGGGACATGGCCCTCCAAGACTTGAGTGGACGCCGATGCACGCAGAACTTCCAGCTCGGCACTGGGTGGGGGAACATGACCATCTCCGCCGCTACCTCGGAGCTCAGGGTTCGGCGTCTTCAAATCAGGTAAGCATTCTAATGGCCGAGGAGACAGATCAGAGACTGAAAGTGTCTTTAAGCGTTGTTGTGTCAGGGGGCGATTGGGGAGAGCCATCTTCAGTAACACAGTAAAGTGCTACACGGGGCTGTAGAAATCTCACTCTTATTAAATGGCAATGTACTCATCCGTTCAATATATCATATTCAGTAGTCATACAAGGAAATATCCAACAGCAGCTCTTGACTTTCTGTCGCTCTCGTCGCCCACAGAGCCCAAAGACGACAAGACTCTGCAGCCGAATCTGCGGCCGCTCTGCGGCAGGGGTCGGGTTATGTAGAGTTTACAGCATAAACGTAGATTAAACAGCAGGCACCACTGAGACCACAAGACTCTGCACCCGACTGCGCAACCACTCCGTGGCAGGGGTCGGGTTATGTAGAGAGTTCACAGCATTCCAAAGAGGTAGAAAGAGGACTCCAACAAACATAGATTAAACAGCAGGCACCACGCAGAGCACAAGACTCTGCACCCGAACCTTCAAGTCAAAAATCCACTATGGTTTCAATGCCAGCTCTGTTAAAATGTGTATCACTTAACTCACATTCCTTGATATGTCATGCAGTTGAACTGGCTGACTCGATTATCGAAATGAACTTAGACTTTTTGGCCATAACTGAAACCTGGCTTCACAAGGCTGCTTTGCATGTACTGCAATTAGCCGTCACTGAGGGCTATGAGATCCTGCACGTTGATCGGGAGGGAGCAAGAGGTGGGAGTGGCTATGATTTTATATCTCAGACAAACCCTGACTCGATAACTGTGAGTCTATGTTACTTAAACTAAACATCAATCTAGTCAGCACCCTTAGTATTTTGCTATTGAATCGACCACATATAGTGACCCCCATAATTGAGGAACACCTTTTAGCCATTATTGGCCATATCTCCAAGTCACACTCGCCTTTGTTGATTCAAAATGGAGCAGTACTTGTTGTCTGTTGTATCAGTCAACAGTGCCATGTGTCAGAGGCGCGCAGAAAATTACACTGGTTTTGGGTCAGTCAAAGAGTCCAGTTTAAAGGTACAATTATGGTATTTAAATGTCTGACAGAAGATGCCCCCATATACCTCTCATCTCGAGACTCAAGGATTCCTCTCAGGCGGGAATTGTGCTCTAACAAAACCATTTTGCTCCATCAACCTCTTTTTCTCCTAAAAAAGATCGGCAGCTCAAGTTTGAAAGCATGCACACCGAGTCTTTGGAACACTTTGCCAGATAATCTCAAAGCATGCGGGTCCACTGCTCAATTCAAGAAACGTCTAAAAACGTACCCTTTTGACACATTTACAGGCTAAATCACACATTCTTTAGTCTCCTCTCTCACTTGCTGCTACATTTTATGTTTTTGTTGTCTACTGTCTTGTGAGTGCCTAGAGGCGCTTGGTTGAATGGCGCTATATAAGAGATAGACAGATAGATAGATAGATAGATAGATAGATAGATAGATAGATAGATAGATAGAACCACGCGTGCCTCCGATTCATGTGGTCATTGTTTTTCCATGGGCTACATCATGTGGTGCTCCTCTGTGTAGTATTAGAATCTGGACAACCAGTGTACTAGGGTGGGTGGGGATGTGATGTCACAATGATCCCTCACACTTCAAGTGATGGTGTGGCGACAAATTGAAGTGGCTGTGCACATAGCTTCGGGTCGTGGACATTACACATATTTGTTGATGCAGGTCATGTGGTGTGTTTTCGCTCAGGAGGGCTGTTATGGTGGCCCAGTAGTTGGCACGAACATACGGTGTACGTAACTGAGGTTTTGGTGGTGGGTAGTACAAGTTGAATCAGTAACTGTTGATACTCATTTGTAAGGGGGCACACATAGGTTGTACTTTAGATGTGTTTTGCTCAATATCCATGGACAGGTTACAGTTGGGTGTTGTGGTTGCACACTGCAGGTGGTGTGACTTCTGGTTGGATTTTTGGGGTATTGTGCTGGAAAGTGGCATGCCTTCGATTGTGTATTTGGCCACATGGCAGTATTCTTGTGGGGTGCAGTCCACGTGTGACACTGCCTGTTGTGGCCCTTTCTATGGCCACAGTCTGGCCCTCCATGCATTCTCCTTGCCTGTGCGTCCAGCTGATGTGCTTAGTTTTGAACCACATTGAACTCTGGACAATTTGTTGGGCTTGGTGTATGCCCAGTTGTGTGGATTAATGGCACAGTGTGTCATGGTCCACCTCACGGGGCACATGAGGATATTAATCTGGTACCCCTGCCAGGGGCAGGCACAGACATGGACCACGGCTTTAGGTCTCACTTGTGCATCAGTCTCTCCTCAGTTAAATATAGCAGTGCAGGCACTGGGGGCACACATGCCTGAGTTGGTGTTTTGGCTTCCTGCCTTCATATTGCACACATACAGGTGATGGTGGGCTATCCACATGCTGCACCACACACACCCTAGAAGGGGTGGAAAGTTCTCATCCACCAGTGTGCCCCCACTATTGTGTGATGATGGTGACAGCCAAGTAACATATATCTGGTTTGGACTTATGTTTTGATTCAAGGGGGATGCATGGGTGCTGTGTGGTGCGGTTTTGGGGTGCACCTTGTGTGTGCTGGGCCTTTGAGGGGGATACATGTGTGTAGGGTTATGTGTGTAGTGTGGTAATTGGTGGGAATACAGGGTTTGGGGGTTTTGGGTGTAGTGGACATAGGTGCAGTTTGCATGTGTGTGGCTCTGTTTCCTGTGTGTACCTGGGGTGGGAATGGTGGGCGTAGGTGCAGTTTGCATGTGTGTGGCTCTGTTTCCCGGGTGTTCCTGGGCTAGGAATAATGGGCGTAGGTGCAGTTTGCATGTGTGTGGCTCTTTTTCCTGGGTGTATCTAGGATAGGAATGGTGGGCGTAGGTGCACTTTGCATTTGGGGTGTGCTTTTTTATGTATTTTGTGCGGTTGTGGGTGGATGGTATGGGTGCAGGTGGTCATTGATTGTGGGTACTCGCCATGCTATTTTTTCGTTTTTCAACTTCATCTGGTGTCACAGGTCGAAATGTGTGCAAATCGTTCAGTTTCGGTGGCTCCTTTCTTTGCACTAGGGGCGTGTAATGGGCGTGTCGAGTGCAATCATATATAATTTGCACTTTTGGTCCCTACCTGCGCTTGTTTCTGTAAATCAACTACTCCCTCGATGCGTTTGCGCCACGCAATCCTAACGCACCGCTAACTTTTTAGCACTACATGTGCGCATATTTCTGTGAATCAGGCCCACTGTATCATTTCGAAACAGGAGAAAAAAATCGCAATAAGACATATGCTACCTGCATCTCTAAATACACAGTCAATTGCTTAAATGCTCCTGTGAGAAATGATATGTTGGAGAAACCACGAGACCCACCAAGGAACGTATTGGTGAAAACAATGGAGACATCAGGAACACAAACTAGAACACCATCATGTCTTGCAGTTGCAATTCCAAATTGATGAGATTGTACCAAGACATCCAGGAGGCAGAGACAGACGAGAAGATGCAGACAAAGAGAGGCATTTTGGATTTACAAATTACAGTATATATTTCCAGGCAGAATGCACAAAGACTGGCATTAAATTTGTTTTCTTTAACGCTGCTCATCCTAGATTGGGAACATCAGCCAGGCAAGTGTGGTTCCCTACATTGGGACTGCAACATCTTTACATTTGATGAACAGGTGTCAGGCATCAAGGACACCGAACAATGTTTTTTGATGATACCTTTCATATATTCAATACAGCGGCATGATTTATGACATAGACATCGGGCCTCATTACGAGTTTGGAGGCAGCCATGGAGCTATTAGCTCCATGGCTGCCTCCAAACCAGGCTCCTTTACCAGGTTCCTCCAATGGGGACTTACCGGGTCATTCCGACATGGGAAGACCCGGTAAGTCCTCCTTGCAGGAACCATTCCCCATTATAAGTGTCCCGTTGTTACCTCCCTCTTCCACTTGCGGGATCCGGAAAAGACGTCTGGTTTTACCAGACGTCTGGTCTGGGTCTCGCAAAGGGAACCTCGTAATACATGCTCCCGGAATGAAGGGGGCCGTCCCATACTGGCCCCCTTCATTCCGAGAGCGCAAGGGTCGTATCGTCTTTTAACCCTGGGTTCAGGGAAAAAACAATTGACTGAATGACACATGCTTTTAAAGTACAGAGAGCACGTCTAAGAGTATGCTCCAACTAGAGAATCCGTTGCAGGGACGTCATTCACGGGTCACCAGGGTCTCCCTTGCTACCCATGTGGACTCCCTTGCTACCCCTGAAAAAGAAAATCTTTTTAACATTTTTTTAAATTGAGGCTCCCGGACTGTGGCCAGCAGCATGTGGCTCTTTGTTTCTGGAGTGGCAGGTTTTCTGATAGCTATAGCCGGTAATATAACTCAGTGGGTTGAGCGCTCGCTGCTGCAATGTGTGTATGATCTGCAGGTTGCCGGTTCAACTCCCAGCAGGTCAACATAGCCTGACATTCAGCTGAGGTCAAGGCTCATGTGATGTCACTTCCCATACCCCTAGCATTTTTGTGAAATGACGTCCCTGATCTGCTGTGGAAATCAACAGGGGACTGAATGTTTATAGCCCCCACTTCGTCGTATGCCACTTACATTTTTTCTAGTCACACCGGCAGGTATCTACGGAATGACCTAACAATTCACACCGTAGCAGCAGTGAGTTAACAGCATACACACATTGACAGATGTTGTTAATGCAAAGACCACTTTTTGACCAGCCTTTATACCTTGTCACACCGTTTTACATGATTGTGTTCTGTTTGAACTTGGCACACCACACTTCTCAAACAAAGAGCCTGCTTTATCTGTAAGTGCTTTGTTAGTGTTTATTAAAGGCCCTGATTTGTTGCTCGAAACTGGCAACATTGGACAACCATTTGAGGCACTTTTGCATTGAGGGTACTACGGATTAATGGTACATTTGCAACGAGTGGACTGGATTAAATCCAGACAATAATGTTTGTCCACGCGTTCACTTGATATGTGTTCCACGAGGACCTATTCTCACTGTCTCCTTAAAAAGGACACATTTTCCACACAGCACCTTGAACTGTTTAATAATGTTATCAGTTAAACTCGCTGTTGGTTTCATGAGATTGATTGGTGAGATGGACTAATTGTATGGACTTGTGTTCACATTACATGAATTGAGTACACCTTCCGCAATTTAACAAGAGATTATGAAACCTGTTTTGTTGCTGTGTGTCATATTTTTCCTTTAAATTCAATGTAATGTTTCACAGCCACCTGACGACGATCCTTAGGGATTGAAACATGTACATGTCATTACATGTTATGCACATTGGCTGCCTCAACTCAGGATTAATTTACTTCAGGTAAGGACGACTTTGATGTTAAACAAATGAAAATACAATAACATCTCAATAAAAAGCAAAGTGGTTGTTCGCTTATTGCACGCAACAGTCTTCTCATCCCTCAGGGAGTGGCTTCCGTTGCATACTCAGTGGATATCATAATCCCGAACCAGGATTTACTACTGAGGCAGAACCTAACTTTGTTTTAAATCGAGTGCAAGAGATTATTTACGCATTTTGTAGAAGCAACTTGGTTACAGTTGTTACCTTTCAAAACACTGAAAAATACATAATTGCATAGTCCTGGGGCTGGAATGTAGTGAAGGATCCATGCCCATAATTCATCACATTTAGAGGTAGCATGGAAATATAGAGTGGATTTGGGCAGAGGTGGCACACATGCAAATTGGGACGACGAATACTAAAGCATATCAGGGCTGCACCAAATGCAGAAATTGACAGAAAATAAAATACAGGGACAGATGTGCACATGTGGGAGAAGCCAGGATGCAGAATTGACCTGGGAAAGCTGATATCACAAAACATGCAGATTGGGATAAGGACGATAGCTGAAACACTTCTGATTATCCTTCAGAGTATCATTAGGGTTAGGAGTGTCAGGATGGGTTCGGTGTTGCATCATAACTCTTAGTTAATTATTTGCGTGACTCGTGACGTTCATGTGATTTGTTTGGACTGGGTAGGAATTGCAACTTTAAATGGTGTCTTTTGCATTGTTTTTACTTCCCATTTTCACTTGCCAATCAAAAGTGCTGTTCTTGCTACTTTTGGGGTGCACGTGGTGGAATCACAGCAGAGCCAGAGAGCAGGAGCAGCACTAGGATCCTGCAAAGAAGTTTTCCTCCAATCCATTCCCCAGGCTATCACCTGCCTCAGATTCCCAGGTACCGTAGGGTTCCAGTTGTCTAAGGCTGGTCCACTAGTGATATACTTTACTAGTCCACATGGTGCATAGCAATCTCAAGGTCAATGTACATTTAGATTTTGGGGGCTTTGGAACGTCGGCAAGTGATGGTATTAGGCTAGTGTATGCAGTCACTAGGGAAGGTGGGGCTTTTGAACGTTGGCAAGTGATGGTATTAGGCTAGTGTATGCGGTCACTAGGGAAGGTGGGGCTTTGGAACGTTGGCAAGTGATGGTATTAGGCTAGTGTATGCCGTCACTAGGGAAGGTGGGGCTCTGGAACGTCGGCAATTGATGGTATTAGGCTAGTGTATGCGGTCACTAGGGAAGGTGGTGCTTTGGAACGTTGGCAAGTGATGGTATTAGGCTAGTGTATGCGGTCACTAGGGAAGGTGGGGCTTTGGAACGTCGGCAAGTGATGGTATTAGGCTAGTGTATGCGGTCACTAGGGAAGGTGGGGCTTTGGAACGTTGCCAAGTGATGGTATTAGGCTAGTGAATGCGGTCACTAGGGAAGGTGGGGCTTTGGAACGTTGCCAAGTGATAGTATTAGGCTAGTGAATGCGGTCACTAGGGAAGGTGGGGCTTTGGAACGTTGCCAAGTGATGGTATTAGGCTAGTGTATGCGGTCACTAGGGAAGGTGGGGCTTTGGAACGTTGCCAAGTGATGGTATTAGGCTAGTGAATGCGGTCACTAGGGAAGGTGGGGCTTTGGAACGTTGGCAAGTGATGGTATTAGGCTAGTGTATGCGGTCACTAGGGAAGGTGGGGCTTTGGAACGTTGCCAAGTGATGTTATTAGGCTAGTGAATGCGGTCACTAGGGAAGGTGGGGCTTTGGAACGTTGGCAAGTGATGGTATTAGGCTAGTGTATGCGGTCACTAGGGAAGGTGAGGCTCTGGAACGTCGGCAAGTGATGGTATTAGGCTAGTGTATGCGGTCACTAGGGAAGGTGGGGCTTTGGAACGTTGGCAAGTGATGGTATTAGGCTAGTGTATGCGGTCACTAGGGAAGGTGAGGCTCTGGAACGTCGGCAATTGATGGTATTAGGCTAGTGTATGCGGTCACTAGGGAAGGTGAGGCTCTGGAACGTCGGCAAGTGATGGTATTAGGCTAGTGTATGCGGTCACTAGGGAAGGTGAGGCTTTGGAACGTTGGTAAGTGATGGTATTAGGCTAGTGTATGCGGTCACTAGGGAAGGTGGGGCTTTGGAACGTTGGCAAGTGATGGTATTAGGCTAGTGTATGCGGTCACTAGGGAAGGTGGGGCTTTGGAACGTTGCCAAGTGATGGTATTAGGCTAGTGAATGCGATCACTAGGGAAGGTGGGGCTTTGGAACGTAGGCAAGTGATGGTATTAGGCTAGTGTATGCGGTCACTAGGGAAGGTGGGGCTTTGGAACGTTGGCAAGTGATGGTATTTGGCTAGTGACTAGTGTATGCAGTCACTAGGGAAGGTATATTCAAGTATGTAAAGTTCCAGTTTCAGGCATCAAACTCAGTACATGGTAAGCTTAAGTTCACCTTCTACATGTTATGTGGGCCTGTGATTAAATTACTTCTGCTCTACAGGAGTACCATGGTGAGTAGCAGTGAAAACAATTTCACTACCTCCCTTCACTGTCTCCCTTGGCCTTGCGCCCTCACCCTCTTGTGAGGCAAAAAACCTCAGGGTCATTTTCGATTCCACTCTCTCCTCTCCACACATCACGCACGTCTCCAAAAAGTCCCATTTCCAACTGCACCTCCTCAGAGGTGTTCTACCTTTTCTCACCTTCCCTCAGAAGCTCACTGTCTCCAGAGCCCTAGTTCTCTCTAAGCTTGACTATTGCAACAGCCTCTTTCTCAATCTACCTAACTCTACCCTCTGCCCTCTGCAACTCATCCAGAACAGGAATGCAAGACTTACCCTTGGCGTCAAGCCCAGGGACTGCATCTCTCCAGCTCTCAAACCCCTCCACTGGCTACAGGTGACTGCAAAGATCAATTCAAGACCCTCTGCATTGTCCACAAGGCCTTCTGGGGCCGGTGCTGCTACTATCTCCAACGCTCTCTGCCTAAGTACCTTCCTTCCAAAGCCCTCCATTTGTCTACCTCCAATTCTCTATGGTGAGTCAGTTCTCCAAGCAGAGACTGGGTGGTAGAACTCTCTCCTCTGCAAGTGCCTCCCTCTGGAATGGCCTCCCTGCCACTTTGTGCCTTGAGCTGGACCTCCTTAAGTTCCGGAATCTCCTCAAGACCTTCCTTTTCTCCTCTTCCTTCTCTCTGCCTCTCCCCTGTTAACCTTTGCTCACCTCCTTTTCTCTTTGCCTTCCCTCTGCTATGCTTCCCTTCCTCCTGCTGTTCCTTTGACTGGATGCCTGGTGCTCCTTTGAGTCATATGGGACACCTGCCCCACCTGCCCAGTCACTAGCACTTAGCTTTGGGCCCTCCTGCATTGCCACCTGGCCTTCCTTTCACTTCCTGGGCATGTTCCCCTTGGAGGCCCTGCCTTCCCGCACTTAACACAGTTACCCAAACAGCAAAGCACAACGGTCCAAAATAAGGGGAATGTCCAATCAAGATTCCATAAAAATAGACATACTTTAATAAAACACACCATCTGCTAAATAAATAGAAAAGCACAACTCAAAACCCACCCCTGAATAAAGAACAGAGAATAAGCAAAGATAGCACAATGCAGCACTCTGAGTAATGCATCAGGGGTGTAAGGCAAGTAAAAACAACAATGTTCTTTAGAAAGGATATGTTTCTTGGATGCAAAAAGGAAATTAGTGACCTAACCATTCTCTAGGGCCCAGAACTGAACCAATGGGGCAGTTAATAGTCAATGGCACCTTTTTGCAGTTCTTGGTGGTTCGACCGCGGTATATGCAGCTCCACATCAGTTTGACCAGCATCAAGGTGGAAAATAGGGGGCCTGAGCTGATCCCGTTCTCCAGATGCTATAAGACCAATTTCAGGGGCTCGAAGACAGGATGAGTTATTCCAGGGTCTGATCTCCCAGCATTGGGAGATTCTGATGCAGGTTGGTAGGTCCAGGTCCACAGTAAGAGCTGCCCTGTATTGGCCCTGGAAAGGGTTACGGGGCAGAACTCTTCTCTGGCTTGGGCTGCTCCTTCTTCTCTTCAGTGGTTGAGGGCTTTGGAATGTACAACTCTCCCAAAAGAGATTTGATGAATCCTTCTCAGGTGGTGTTCCAGAGTGAATCAAAGAAGTGCTGTGAGACCCCTTCTTTTAAAGGTAAAGGTCCACAGGATATTGCACTACAGCTAGACTGCTTTAGGGGACCAATCCATGCTCTAATAATACATGGGCTTTGCCTTTCTGACATCACACCCAACGGGCTGCGTGCTAAAGAAAGTGGAGGGGGCAGGAAGGAGAGCTAGAGGCAGAGAGAAACAGGATGTCACAACCTTCCTTAACTGTATAGCACCCTCTCTCTCTACAATAACTCTGCCCTCTTCCCTTATCAATAGGATCAAAGGCCCTTTGAAATGCAGCACCCTGGTTTAAGGCCTAGCTTTTATGAACGGGTGCACCCGTTGATTCCTGTTCCAGCTGCTTCACAGGCCAGCTTCCTGTGGGGTGACTGTCTTCTGGGAAGGGTGTTACCTACACTTACAAAAAAAAAGAGAGGCAAACCCCCAAGGATGTAGTCCTGCCACGAGTTGCACAATCCAGCTTGTTTGGGGAGAACATGGATGACAGATGTGAGATATCACATTTCTGTGGCTGCAACAATTATGAGAATACCATCCTCCATGCCATAACTCAGGTATGGCTTATTTTTAAAGATTATTCTGCCACCAGGAAGTAGACTCATAATGATAGGGTTTTGGGACAGAGGTGCATATCTTAAATGCAGCCCCTCCACCGCAGAAACTTGGCTGTCACTAAAGCTGTCAAATGAGCACCTGCGACCTCTGAACCTACTCTGTGCTGTTGGTAGAGCAGGTGATGCAGATAGGACTACGGATGCAGCAGGGCACAAGGACTTGGCATGGAACTTAAGAAAGGGGAATCCGATCAGCAGATTGCCCAATTTCAGAGATGAAATTACCCACATAATTTCATTAAATTAATAAAAATCGAAAAAGCCTGGGCTCCTACACCCTTGCCAAATGGCAATCCGCCACAATCTTCCTCCCCTGCTCTTTGTGCACTGTAACTGTCACAGCGAGGAGGAGTGTAACCTGCACTTCTCTGAGCTGCCATAACCATGTGTCCAGATGTGTCCATGCTGTCACTGGGTGAGGGGAGTTTTGAGGGCAGACATTATTTCAGGATTTAGCTACTGGGTTGCTTAAACATCAGTACCACAGTCATCTGGTTGTGCACCCACATAAATCATATATTTAGATTTTTGGAACAACTAGGATTATTTGCTGGAACAAACCCTACTTCGATAGCTCTTCCCATTCTATAGAAATGTCAGGAAATGTGAGCACATTGCAATTTATTTTAACAGGCTTTACCAACAGGTAAATAATCTGTTGGTGGGTGGAATACTTCAATCCAACTTTGCGTGGCTTCACAAGTGAGCTTGCAGAAAGATGATGTTCTCTTGTTTTCTTTTTGCAAGCTGTAGGTAGGTAAAAACATTGCTGTGGCTTGTTCAGGTTAGGAGATTGGCACAGTGGGGGTTTACATAGGCGTTGGACCGGAAATGTGGTATGCAAGCTTTGTTCACAAGATGAAAGGTGGTCTCCTAGCATTGTGCAGTGACACCCAACAGATTGATCTGAATGAACGAGTGCCTAGACATGAAGACATTATCTAATGTTCTCTCATTCAAATGCCATTAGCATCTGAGCTGGGGGGCACAGCCAAACAGGTTCTGCAGATCACGGGTTGAAACCTCTGATCTCAGCCCGTGTTCCACAAAACCCACAGGCTGCCTCCTATGCCCCGGACCGCCATATTGTCCGAACCCTGCTTTCCCTTTATTTTTAGGGCCTCATTCCGAGTATGGAGGTAGTCATGGCGCTATTTGCACCATGACTACCCCCTATACCGGGTCCGGGTCTGACCTGGTTCAATGGGGACTTACCGGTCCATTCCGACCCTGGAGAGACCGGTAAGTCCCCATTGAAAAATCCATTCCCCATTCCCATTTGTGTCCCCATGGGGCTCAATGGGAATGGGGAAATAGCTAATAACGGTACTGCAATTTGCGGTACCGTTATTAGCTCTCTGGTCCCTTAGCGGCTCCCGCTATGGGTGCCTGGAAAAACCAGGCGCCCATAGCGGGACCCACTAAGGGACCTCGGAATAGGGTGCAAAGGGATTACCAGCACCAATGTCCTTAACGGTGCCCGGTATCCCATTGCGCCCACCTCGGAATGAGGACCTCATTGTTTTCTCAACCTGCCTCCCCAGCCCGACTTATCTGATATGATGGCGGTGGCACCATTTAACCTTCATTCTGCTTTTCCGCCACCATGGAAATAGAAGAGGGGCTCCGTACAGATCCCCGCCTTCAATAACCTTGGCGGACACATTTGTAAAGTATTTTCATTCATTGAACGGGAGGCTCCCAGCGTCCCGTTCAATGAATGAAAATATTTTTTTTAATTAGCACCCCAAGTTACTGCTTTGATAACCCAGGGTGGTAATAGCGTTAGTAATGCGTTCCATGGGCTATATCGGGGTTAATCATCCCTGTACCCTCGTTACATGCCCTCGCTTAGCTCAGGCCGTTAACTCTGACTGCCAGGCCGGATACCCCCAGTATAGCCCGTGGAACGCGTTACTACCACATCATCCATTGATCTCATAATGGAGACTGGTGCAACAACATGGGCCTATGAGTAGCTATGAAGCAGAATAAGCAACGTTTGTTTTTCTGGTGGCAGTATACAAATGCAATGCATGCACGCAATATGCAACACAATGCATGCATGTGCAATATGCATTTCTTTCTAGATTGCACTGTGCATGTCCGTAGGGCTCTTTTATAAAGAATGCACTGACAGCATTGGACTGGCGGTGACACATAACTAGTGCAGTCAATGATCTTGTTATTAGATCCATGCACAGATCTACGAGGGTTAACAGAGACACCGCAGGAGGCCTTATAGTGATCGACATCCCTTACAGTGGCTTGTTGACCTTTTTTTATACATTATTAATTACTTGTGTTGTGCAGGGTTTTAATGTTTGACACGCTGTATGCTTGAGGCACGTGTGTCTCTGCATCGCATCTGTCATGCTTTGCCTTTGGATGCTTGTCAGTTTTACCCCAGTGCAATGATGATGAGGGTATGCTTCATTTGCATTGATATATGTCTTGTCTTATTTACATTGGTGTGCTTATTTTAGTGGCTGCGGTGATGGAATTATGCCTGGGTGTGCGTGTGTTGGTGTGTCGGCGTGTTTCTGTTATGGGGTGTTAATAAGAATCCAGGGGTGTAATGTAATGCACAGAAGACTGACGGGCTGATATCAGGGATGTAATGGGGCCATTGTAAAATGGCCGCATAACATAAAGAGGGGAGGCACAAAGCAAAGCCTGGGTATGCAGGTGACAGGTGTGAATGTCAGCGGAAACAGTGCGATCATCATCCCACCAAAAGGGATGAAGGCAGGGGGGTCATTGGTAGGTGTGGGTGGTGTGAGGGCCTCCCCCACCTTAACAGGAGTAGGGGGAGGGTTTGATTGCGGGGGCATGATTGGAGATTCCATGTAATGACTCAGGAAATGAAGAAATGCAGGCAATGCAGAGGTGAGTCCTAGTATATTAAAAAGGTGTGCAGTAGCATGTTCAGTGGGAAACACCATTAGTGGCATCGTGAACAGCTGCCGTAAATGGCTTGAAGACAGGCGGTGGTGAAGAGTGGAGCATGGAAACGGCATTCTTGTACTGTCTTGTGGCAGAGTTCATATCGTTTGTTATACTCACTCTGCAGATTGGTGCAGTATTCGTGTGTGAATTATGTATCGTAGATATATGCTTGGTCACAGAGTAGTATCTGCATTTACTGTTATGCTGCCATGCTATGCATGCTTCCCAGTTCTCCACCGTTGTTGCACTGACC
Organism: Ambystoma mexicanum; assembly: GCF_040938575.1. Taxonomy (NCBI): domain Eukaryota; kingdom Metazoa; phylum Chordata; class Amphibia; order Caudata; family Ambystomatidae; genus Ambystoma; species Ambystoma mexicanum. The sequence goes on from NC_090927.1 coordinate 338,606,587, forward strand.
AGTGGCATAACACAAAATCTTCGAGCCTCCCTGCGAGCCAAGCTGAGGGGGCCCCCCTCCAACTCGGCAACAAATCACGGGTTGCGCCACACAATGGGCACCACGCTTGCGCAATACGCACGAAAGTGCTGCTGAAGGGGTTTGCCGCACACTGCACTAGGAGAAAGATATTAATATGTGTTTTAATGCAATATAATGCACACTCTTTCAGAAAAATTGGCTAAAAAGCCACAGTTCTTGCTTTTGTTTTGTAGGGTAACACCAGTCCAATACGTGCAAGTCACCAACAGTGCACATAAACATGAATGCTTTGCTATTAAAAATGCCATGACACAATGAAAACATGTCCAACCGGCTGCACAATGTAGACCATTGTACACACGTAATAACATTATAGTAAAGCATGCCAGGCCACATTTAGACATACCTAGACTGGTTGCACCAAAATGCCAGTCGAAGCAATAAGACTCATCAAGAAGAGAGCACACATTCAAGCCTGTGTCTCTGCGGCCTCTAACAACGCAGCCAAACTCTTTCAAATCTGCAAGGATCTGGCCAATCCTTTTGCGGTCTCTACCTCTCCTGTTCCCTCAACAGGCTCTCTGTATGGATTTGGCCTCTCGCTTCTCCACTAAAACTCAGGACATCCTGTCCACTTTTTCCTCTTCCTCTCCCTCTTGCTCTCTCGGCCCCCCTTTGACCATCTCTCCCTCTTCTTCTTTCTCCTCTTTCTCTCTAACACCTGACAAGGTTTCTAGACAAGTCCCATCTATGGAAGTGTCATCAAAACTGGTGCTTGCCCACTCCTCGAGAAACATTAGGGACCATATAGACACCCTTGCTCCAGACTTGGTCAATTTCGGTAATCATTCTTTTGCCACTGGAACATTCCCCTCTCCCAAACTCTTGGAAAATCTGGCCATCTTCCAGCTTACTCTCCACACTGAATCTGTTGGTTGTCTCCATGACCATGAGTCTGGCTTAAGAGCTGCCAGAGGCATGGAAACTGCTCTCCTGAACACCTGTGAAGATCTGATCTCTAACCTTGATTCCAGCATTCCTTCTGTCCTCACCCTCCTTGAACTTTCATCTGCTTTTGACACGGTCAACAACGCCATACTGATCAATCGACTCCATGAGAACTTGGGCTTTATGGATCAGTCCCTGGAGTGGCTAACCTCCTTCCTCTTGGACCACCCCTCCCAGGTGCAACTTGGTCCCTTTCACTCCACCACCTCTCTCTACCTGCGGCGTTCCACAGGGGTCTATCCTCTCACCCTGGTTTTTCAACCTCTACTTGGCCCCTTTACCCACCTGATCTCTACCTTCTCCTCTAACTTTCAGTGTTATGCAGATGACACTCAGCTTTCCTTCAGGATCCCCTCAGCCTACTCTCTTCTCTCGCTCATTCCTGGTGTCATCTTCAACTCCACTCTCTCTTTCTCTCCTCACATCTCGGACACCGCCAAGAAGTCGCACTACCAGCTGCACCTCCTCAAAGGGACTCTTCCCATTCTCACTTTCCCCCAGAAGCTCACTGTCACCAGAGCCCTGGTTCTCTCTAGGCTGGATTACTGCAACAGCCACTTTCTCAATCTGCTTTCCTCTACTCTCCACCCTCTGCAACTAATCCAGATCAGGACTGCAAGACTTATCCTTGGCCTCAAGCCCAGTGACCGTTTCTCTCCAGCCATGGAATCTCGCCACTGGCTCCCGGTGGCTGCAAGGATCAAGTTCAAGACCCTTTGCATTGTGCACAAGGCTTTCTGGGGCTGGGATCCTCACCAAATCCAATGCTCTCTTCCAAAATACCTTCCTTCTCGAGCCCTAAGGGTTAGATGCTTCTCCAGGCAGAGAGTGGTCGGTAGATCTCTCTCCTCTGCAGGTGCCCCCCTCTTGAATGGCCTCCCTGCCCCTCACAAACTTCAGCCAGACCACCCGAAGATCCAGAAGCAGCTCAAAATGTTCCTCTTCTCCTCTGCTTTCTCTCTCTACCTCCCCTGCTGACCTACCTGACCTACCTGTCTGCTGTACCAACTGGTTGCTTGGCTACCCTCAGCCTCACTGAGTCCAGGCTCTTTCTTGATTAGTCACCCTTGCACTGCCTCCGGGCCTACAATGCACTAAGGGGCTGTAACTGTAACCCTACAGTCCCTTGTTGTCTTTGCACTACCTAGAGCCGCACTACCCTGGTTGCACCTACTCAGAGCATTGCTGCCCTGTGTTCCCCTCCCCCTTGCACTTCCCCCCTCCCTTTCACCTTGCACTTCTCATTCTCGCACTTGCACAATCTGAATGACACAAGGCCTAGTAACATCATTTGTCTTGTCCTCCCTTCCTTCCCTAAAAACACTTGTGTACAGGCACGTTATATATTTATTATCTTATCATATCATATCATATAATTTTATCAAAGATGCCCAGAAAAATATACAGTGCCGCAGTAAGAAACAGCTAGACTGGCAGAACCCAAAGGCCAGTCTTGCCAGGTAATTACACTTAGCAGGACTGCGTTATCAGAAATTCCCAGTTAAAAAAAGTCATACCAAACTGAGGAATGACTAGACTGGCAGCACCAAAATGCCTCTCTAGCCACTATTACCACACATCATGCCTGCTTCGCATTAGCATAGACATGGACGACCATTATGATGTATTGCACAATCCCACCCCCCACACATCTCCTCTCCCTCCTATACCCTAACCCAACCTCCAAAATCAGCTCATTGGCCCAGAATTACCTCCACGTCCCTCTTCCTTGTCCCCGTGCTTACGTATGAGGCTCCTTGCCTCATAGGTAAATACTGGGATGAGGAAGAGTGGGACGAGGGGTAATGAAGATTACAGGTAGCTAAGTCAGGCATTACCTTCATGTACCCCTACCTCATCCCAGTATTTTCCCGGGTGTTCTGAAATGTTCTAAATAAACTGAATGGGGGGTGTTCTGAGGACTCAATATGTGTCCGTTTTGTTCGCAAGCAAACTGAAACTGTTCTAAGAACACTCGCAGTGTCCTGAAATGTACGCAAATAAACAAAATGGGGGTGTCCTGAGGACGCTGTCGGTATTGTTCGTTGTCAAGTTGAATATGTTCTAAGAACACTTGCGGTGTCGTGAAATGTTCGCAAATAAACAAGATGGTGGTGTTCTGAAGACGGTTCTAAGAACACTCGCAGTGTCCGGGGAATGTTCGTAGGGGGTGTCCTGAAGACGCTGTCCGTATTGTTCTCTGTCAAGTTGAATGTGTTCTAAGAACACTTGCGGTGTCCTGAAATGTTCGCAAATAAACAAAATGGAGGTGTTCTGAAGACGTTTCTAAGAACACTCCCGGTGTCCTGGAATGTTCGTAGGGGGTGTCCTGAAGGCGTAGTCCGTATTGTTTGCTGGCAAGTTGAATGTGTTCTAAGAAAACTCGCAGTGTCCTGAAATGTTCGCAAATAAACAAAATGGGGGTGTCCTGAGGACGCTGTCCGTATTGTTCTCTGTCAAGTTGAATGTGTTCTTAGAACACTCATGGTGTCCTGAAATGTTCGCAAATAAACGAAATGGGGGTGTTCTGAGGACACTGTCCGTATTGTTCGTTGTCAAGTTGAATGTGTTCTAAGAACACTCGCGGTGTCCTGAAATGTTCGCAAATAAACAAAATGGGGGTGTTCTGAAGATGTTTCTAAGAACACTCGCGGTGTCCTGGAATGTTCGTAGGGGGTGTCCTGAAGGCGTAGTCCGTATTGTTCGCTGGCAAGTTGAATGTGTTCTAAGAACACTCGCAGTGTCCTGAAATGTTCGCAAATAAAATATGGGGGTGTCCTGAGGACAATGTCCATATTGTTCATTGTCAAATTGAAAGTGTTCTAAGAACTATCGCGTTGTTCTGAAATGTTCGTAGGGGGTGTCCTGAAAACGCTGTCTGTATTGTTCACTGGCAAGTTGAAAGTGTTCTAAGAACACTCATAATGTCCGCGGACATTAAAAGTTTCCATAGACCATAGTTGAAATGTTTGACTCTATGGATGTGATATGCTGCGGTGGTTGTTGCCAGGGCATAGAGTCTTGGGTGCATGGCCATTTCGCCATGCACCCAAGACTCTATGCCCTGGCAACAACCACCGCAGAATATCACATTCATATTTGCTTATAACTTTGGGTGAAAAACAAATGTATAAGGAACAAAGGTATTAGATACTACGGATGTGATATGCTGCTATGGTTCTCCTTATTATTGTATACTTACTGTTTGGTCTAGTAACGGGAGTCCATATTTTTCTTGTTCATTTCTGTGATAAAAGAAAATAGCATGTTAGTATTAGTATTTTGTAATGACTTATTACATTGTATAAACAATATACTTTTTTTTTTGGCCCCTCATATTTAGTAGATTACAAATCAGAGTACTGTGCAATTTGCTCAGTTTCTGTATTTGTTGCTAAAATCATTGGGTCTGTGGGAGAAAAAAAATCCATGTTGGATTAAAAAAAAACCTTTTTCTGTTATGCTACAGTTTATTTGTTTGTTTGTTTTCAGTGTTCACTTGTTGTTTCTGGCTAATGCTTTATACTTTGGCTTGTATTTTTTTGGAGCAGTAACATATTATTTATTTGTTTTGATATTATAAAATTTTGGAGCAGTTAGATACCAATTGGCGTATTACAACTGTCTATTTTTTTGATATATTTTAGTGGTATTGATTTATCTATTTGGATATTGTTAAATTTTGGGACAATTAGATACCAATTGGCGTATTCTAACTGAGTATTCTTTGGTCTAATTTAGTGGTATTCATTTATCTGATTAGTTGTTGTAGAATCTTTGAGCAGTTAGATAGCTTTTGGAGTATTCTAACAGTTTATATTTTTTTAACACAAGTTTACTTAGGGTTTAAATACAGTTTAGTTATCAAATTTTGGTTTTAAGAACATCAAATAAGCGTTTGTAAGATTTCCTGGTAATCTCTGCTTTAGAGTAATGGTACTATCATTACATTCAAACCATCCACATTTCTTTTTTATATGTGCAGTGCCCTGCATTGGCTGTGACTCCTGCGTGGTAGATTATACCTATTGTTGTGAAGGTTTTCTTACCAAGTGATATTTGACCATGTGTGAACCCAGTCAGCTTGCAGTTGATTTTGGTACCATCTGCATTGTAACGTAGAAGCATTAGTATTATGTATTTACTATGTGTTTGTATTACTAACGTGGAGCGATTATCTGAATTGCAGGTACAATTTTGTACAAGTCGCTGAAATGGAATGGATTCACAATTTGGTATTGATATATATATGAAGCGTTCATTGGGGATTTCTTCTTGTGTCACATTGTTGCAGAGAGTGCATGTATGTTTCCACATGTATGAAATCTGAAATATTTCATTTATAGGTATGTTTTTGTTTTCCAGTACTTGTAGTAAGTACATTAGAAATTCTTGTGGATCTTCCTGTGAATTTATAGTGAATTTCACCATTCCAGCACAGTAGTCCAATTGTTGTCTTATTCCAAAAACACTATACGTGTTGTCAGGATTGTTTGCTGCATTTCTGTGAAGTACTAACATTTGCAAACACAATGGGTCTGTACTGTGTAAGTAAATGTTGTCAACAATTGGTGGTAATTGAAATAGAATATTTATTGCTACATTTGCGTAGGAACTTACACCAACTATATTTGAGAATTTAAATGGTCCAGGTAGTTCTGTATCTAACTGCTTTTTTTGGAGTTTGTCTTCCTTCTTTAAAGAAGTACTTGGTTTACTTTCCCTAATTGATTCTTTTTTGTTTGTGGTACTTGATGAAGTATTAGTTTCTTTTACTCTCTTTGGAGGATTTGCAGTGACATCCTGTTGCATTTCTGTTTGATTTATTTTTCTTTTATAACGTTTTACTTTTTGTGAAACAGAATATGTGTTTAGGTGGGGGGTGTATAGTGAGCAAAGTCTATTGTATTCTAAAATGCAAGGAATATCAGCGTTTATTTTACTTGCATCAAAGTTGATTAGAAATAGACCGTCAAGTGTACGTAAGCGTGATAGTGCTACATAGCTCATGCCTTCTTTAAAGACTGTCAGGGTAATTCATAGAATTTCGCAGAAAAGTGTCGCAAGCGGCTGGCGCAGAGTGTCCGCGTGCGATTGTCTGCACCAGGCACGTGCGCTAAAACCGATTTCCGCGCACAGCGTATTCATGGATTTTAGGCTCCCAAACCAGCCGTGGCGCAGAGTATCGCAGCGACCCTGCAGCAGCGCCAGTAACGCCCCCAAGAACGCCCTCGCGCAAGGAAAAGCCATCAAAATCGCTAAATCATCGCAAAGGGCTGCGCTAACCCTGGACCAGTTTACAGGGCTGCCAAACAAGGAACGCAAAGCGGGTAACGTGCATATCAGGGGTACGCGTGAAGTTATACACGCGATTAGCCAGGGTGCCAGGGTACGTGTATTTCAGGGGTGCGCGGGAAGTTCAACACGCGATAGTCCAGGGAACGTGTATTACAGGGGTACGCGGGAAGTTCAACACGCGATTGTCCAGGGAACGTGTATTACAGGGGTACGCGGGAAGTTCAACACGTGATTGTCCAGGGAACGTGTATTACAGGGGTACGCGGGAAGTCTTACATGCGATTAGCCAGGGCACGTGTAATACAGGGGTACGCGGGAATTATCACACGCGATTTGGCAGGGTACGTGAATTACAGGGTTGCGTGGGAATTATCACACGCCATTTTGCTGGGTACGTGTATTACAGGGGTGCGTGGGAATTATCACACGCGATTAGGCTGGGTGGGTCCTCACAGGTGTTCCCTGTACACCCTCCACGGCCCCTGCAGGCAGCCCACAAAACAGGGGACTACCCTGCACACCTGCTCATGTCCCCCTGCACCCCCACCCCCCAGCCACCAGGGGCACCCACCACCAGGCCCCCACCCATGTCTCCTACCACCCCCACCCCCCAGCAGTGCAGGGGCAGCCTCCACCAGGCCCCCACTCATGTCTCCCACCACCCCCACCCCCCAGCCACCAGGGGCAGCCTCCACCAGGCCCCCACTCATGCCCGACTCATGTCTCCCACCACCCCCACCCCCCAGCACTGTGGGGCACCTGCCAGCAGGCCCCAACCCATGTCACCCACCACCCCCACCCCCCAGCAGTGCAGGGGCATCCTCCACCAGGCCCACACTCATGTCCCCTATCACCCCCACCCCCCAGCAGTGCAGGGGCAGCCTCCACCAGGCTCCCACTCATGTCTCCCAGCGTGCTACGTGTATTCCAGGGGTGCGCGGGAAGTTCCACTCGCGAATAGCCTGGGCGCGTGTATTTCAGGGGTGCGCGGGAAGTTCCACACGCGAATAGCCTGGGCGCGTGTATTTCAGGGGTGCGCGGGAAGTTCCACACGCGAATAGCCTGGGCGCGTGTATTTCAGGGGTGCGCGGGAAGTTCCACACGCGAATAGCCTGGGTGCGTGTATTTCAGGGGTGCGCGGGAAGTTCCACACGCGAATAGCCTGGGCGCATGCATTTCAGGGGTGCGCGGGAAGTTTTACACGCGATTTCAGCAGGGTACGTGTATTTCAGGGGTGCGCGGGAATTCTCACACGCAATTTGGCTTGGTACGTGTATTACAGGGGTGCGTGGGAAGTTACACACGCGATAAGGCTGGGTGGGTCCTCACAGGTGTTCCCTGTACACCCTCCACGGCCCCTGCAGGCAGCCCACAAAACAGGGGACTACCCTGCACACCTGCTCATGTCTCCCACCATCCCCACCCCCCAGCAGTGCAGGGGCAGCCCCCACCAGGCCCCCACTCATGTCCCCTATCACCCCCACCCCCCCAGTCACCAGGGGCACCCTCCACCAGGCCCCCACCCATGTCTCCCACCACCCCCACCCCCCCAGTCACCAGGGGCAGCCTCCACCAGGCCCCCACTCATGCCCGACTCATGTCTCCCACCACCCCCACCCCCCAGCACTGTGGGGCACCTGCCAGATTCCGTAAGGGTGGCAAAGGTGGAAGAGCCACAAGTGGTGGCCGTGGTGGATCCGGTAGGGGACGTGGTCGTAACTTGCAGGGTGAGCCTGTCCCCCCATGTGTGGAGGACCAGTCACGGGCACCCATAATCCCCCCCCTCCCCCCTTCCCATTGAGGCTGATGTGGCTGACACCATCCATGCTCAGCCCTTGTTGGACCAGCCCATTGTGGCACCAGACCTGGCTGACTCCATGGCTGACTTCCAAGTCAGCAGGGCTACGACACGTGCGCTGATGCACGTTGATGCCATCATGGGGAAGCAAGGTCATCTGCTGCACCAAGGAGGCAGGGCGGAGAGGCTGCAGGGGCAGCTGCGGCTCCATCCACCCCAGCCCTCACACACCCAGCCAGGACAGTGTCGGTCCTAGTCCATGCTGCTGACATTCCCCCTGACACCACCACACTAGAGCCAATGCCTGCACCAACTCCCATGCTGAGTGTGCAATCCCACACTCCTGATACAGAGTCCACCAGGGCTCCTGCCCCTAGTGTCCAGAGCGGCGCAGGACACTCAGGATCACCACCACCTTCCAAGCGGAAGAGGAAGAGTGCTCGTCCGGCACAGGCTGATGCCCCAGACACGGCTACACAGTCCGGCCCGTCCAGGAAGCCCAGCTTCACGGATGACGAACTGAATGCACTTGTCGAGTATGTGTCCGGACATGACAACGAGATGGTCATTGTTGCAGGATCCAAGACCACACCTGCACAACGCCAGGCACACTGGCAGACCGTTGCGGACATCGTAAGTGCCCTTGGAATCGTGAGGCGCACAGCCAATGATTACTATAAGGGCTGGAATGACCTAAAGCGCAGGGCAAAGAGTAAGCTGGCCTCAAGTCATGCCGCAACTCTAGTGACTGGAGGTGGGTCTCCAGTAGTAGACATGGAACTCACTCCACATGAGTCAGTCGCTGGGACCTACGTCACGGAGGAACAGATCCAATGCGTGGGAGATCTGGCTGATTACGAGGCATTGTCCGGTGAGTGCACATGCATGTGTGTGTCATCCATGTGCATGGTGTGTGTGTGAGGGCTTCTGTTTGTGTGCCAGGTGAGAGTGTGTGCGCCTGAGTCGTATGGGTCAGCCATGTGCTTCATGCAATACTTCCTGCGCAGCTGCATTTGGCCATAGCAGTATCCCTTCTGCCAACAGTAGACATCTAGCCCAACTGCACGCCAGTTGCCCTTGAAGTGTCACCTTGCCACAACATTGTTGCTTATTTTTCACTGTTCATTCAGTCAGATTGTTTGCATTCCCCCACTTTTACTAGCCATGTCGCTGTCCACTAGTCACATGTCTGACATGGCAATGGTGAAGTGGAGTGACTTTGTTACCTGGATATCATTTGTACACACATGTCCCTGTGCAATTGGACCATTTCAGACTGGCAGCTCCAGGAGAAAAATCTGACCTGTTAGAATTAGAAAAGCAATTACATGCGGGAACTGGACTGAATGAATAGGTGCTGCCCTCCTCTCCATCTTCACTCAATAGCAATGGTACATGCCATCTGTGTGATGGCATGTGTGTTTCACCTGGCAATCACAGGCCAATGTGTGATGCCACTGCCAGGCAGCATGCAGAAAATGTGTTCATTTTCTATCTTGGTGTCATCAGTGTGTGCCATTTGCCTGCACTTCATACGCAGTGAGGGTGCATGCATGGGAGGGTTTTAGTCATGTGGGACATGTGTCAATCAAGTACTGGTTCTCTTGCTTCTCAGCCCTCATTGTGTGCCATGGTGCTAATGCCTGTTTCCATTTCTTTGTTTTCATGTCTTTGCAGGGGAAGACGCACCTGATACTGCTGGGGTTGTGGAGATGGTGCAGACCCAGGAGGGGTCCGAGGGCCGACCAACCACCAGTGAGGGACGTGGTGTGGTGGTGGGGGAGAACCCACAAGTGCTGCAGGTCGTGCTCTCAAGGGGTGTCTCTGGCTGCACCTCCCCCGAGCTGTACTCAGGTGTTGATTCGGATGAGACCTACGTGCCGTCGCAGGTGAGTGTTCCAGGGAGGGATTCTGTTCTGTCTCACCCACCTGAACCAGGGTCAGAACCCTCCATGGGGATGTCAGTGTTGGCAGCTACGCCTTCGGTGGTTACGGATGCAGGGTCACACTCCGCGACATCTGATCCTGTTCCTGGGCCAGCAGATCAGAGGGGGAATGCAGTCCTGCAGCCTCAGGCAGTGCCGGCACAGCAAGGCGCAGTTCGCCTTGCCCCAGACAGGTGTGGTGCCCGCCGACGTGGTGGCTGTACGCCACCCGGCAATACCGCATGGGAGCAATCCATTTACGGTATGGCAACCCAACAGGCATCCGAGATGATGGCTCAGGCCATGGATAGGGTGGCCACTTTCATTGTCCCCCCAGAAAGGCTGATGGAGCGACTAGAGCAGGCAACCGACTCCATCTGCCAGTCACACAGGGAGGACATGTTGGGGTCCAACAGGGACAGGCGGGCGGCACTGGCGACTCTGCAGGAGGCCATCTCCATTGAGTCCCAGGGCCACAGGGAAGCCCTGAGGCAGGAGCTCCTTCACCTCAGGACGACTCTTGTTGAGCTTGAGGCTTCAACACACCAAAGGACAGAACAGCAGCTGGAGCGTCTCACCCGTACGCTCTCAGCTGAGATGCAGGCAACGAGGGCGGAGGTCCGGGCATCCCGTGAGTTGTTGCATGGGGACCTCCGCACACTCATCCTCCAGAACCAGACCTACCACACCCGCATGCTTGCAGCCATGGAGGAGCAGACTAGGGCCTTGCGTGGGCTGCCTCCCATAGTGCAACCACCTCCGGATGCAGCTGCACAGGGTGATAATAGCGACAGCAGTGATACTCCCACAACAGGGTAGCCGTGTGGGCCATGAGCCCATGGAGGTGTTTTATTTTCCCAGGATCCACGCAGGTGGGTTCTGGTGTGCATCCTGTCCTCGGACCTCCTGGGTGGCCTCCCCAACCCCCCCCAGGCCCATCAATGGCCATTTTTGATTGTTTCTTATTTTTATTTTTATTGTTATTTATTTTATTCCCTATTTTTTTGGGACGATTTGTTGGCTTCCGTGGTTCCTGTGGGCATACGCTGCATTGTGGCTGGGCACATGCAGGCTTGTAATGTATTTGGTTCAGATGCTTGGGTTTGAGTCACACACACCCCTCCTGCTTCCCGTTTCCATGGGCTTGCAAAGGGTGTGCCCAAGTGACAGTGAATTACACAGTGACGTTGGACTCCCATGAGCTGTGTGGGCAGTCTGTAGTCAATACTGTGTATACATTCCTAGTGCATATTGCTGTTGTGTTGTACACTGCATGTTGCATTGATGTGTAACTCATCTTCTGTGTCTACCTCCCAAATTGCAGGTCCCTTCCTCATGTCTACACAAGGACCTCTAGTCTGGAGATGGGGTCCATGTTGGCAGCAGTGCACCTACAACTCTACATGGCGCCAACACTGCACAGTTGGTAGTGGTGGGAGTGCAGGCATTTCCAGGTGGTGGGACTACTAATATGTAACATTTGTGATGTCATGTTAATGGTACTACGTGCTCAAGTATGTTGTTGGTCCGGCATTGCTGTGAGCATTTCAGGTGTTGCAGGTTTCTAATAGGGAAACTGTACATAGTGAGACTAGTGTCATGTTGTGGGGATTACTTTGTTTACCTGCAATTAGCATGACATGGCACGGTGTGTCGTGTGGCGGTGCTGGGGTTGGGTTGGCTGACATGGCACTGTCCTCTTGTTGCATTTTGCAAGTGGGTAATCATTTTAGCTGCTTGAATGTGTAACTTCACAAAACTGCATTGGTGGTGTCTGTGTGGGCAGGGATGCACACATTGTGACACTTCCAGGTGAACAATCTCAGGCTGATATGGTATTCACGGTTCATTCTCCAGACATTCAGGATCAGTGTCAGGTTGAGTCATCATTGATTGTCAGATGGAATGTGCCAGGGCAGTGTGCACTCCACAGGGGTGTGATTTCTATGTGAAGTAATTAGCCACTAGCTGTGTACGGGCTGCCTCCCCCGTGCCCTTTCCCCTCCCATGCGCAGCGGCTGTGCATGTGGTTGGGGATGTGGGGCCACCACCATGTCCACGGCCAGGCCCCGGCGTGTTGCAACATTGTGCAGGACACATGCTGCCACTATGATCCTGCACACTACTGGGGGAGCGTATAACAGCTGCCCGCCAGAACGGTCAAGGGAGCGAAAGCGTGACTTTAGCACTCCGAATGTGCGCTCCACTATGCCCCGGGTCGTAATGTGGGCTGTGTTATATCTTACCTCGGGTGGCATGGTGGGGTTCCGAATTGGCGTCATCATGTGGGGGCTGAGAGGGTAGGCACTGTCCCCTGTGGAGGTGGTGATTGGTATCATTGGTGGGGTTGTGACCTTGCTCAGTATCCAACATGCATGCATGTGCAGTGGCATACATACTCACCAAGCAGCCATGTATCGCCATGCCGCCCAGCTTCTAGGTCCCGGCTTAGGGTGGACATTCGGTAAATGAAGCTGTCGTGGGTGGAGCCGGGATAGTTGGCATATACTGAGGTGATGATTCCCTTGGCATTACATGCTACCTGCACGTTGATGGAATGCCAGTGCTTGCGGTTCCTATAGATGTGCTCAGATGCCCTGGGGGGACGTAGAGCCACATGGGTGCAGTCGATGGCACCTAGCACTTTGGGGAATCGTGCCACACCGTAAAAATCCAGGGCGGCAGCATGCCTTTCTACAGGTGTTCTGGGCAGGTATATGTGCCTGCGGACTGATGGGCGTGCAGTGATGATGTTCAAGACCTGGTGTAGGCAGCGTGACTGGGTGGCCTGTGACACCCCACCCACTATGGCACTTGTCCGCTGAAATGATCCAGTGGCTAAGAAGTGCAGTACATTGAGGACCTTCTCCAGGGGGCTGAGTGCTTGGGAGCACAGGGTGGGTGATGTGAGGTCATCCTCCCACTCACTCACCAGGTCCAGTATTATGTGTGGTGGAAACCTGTACCTCCCATACACCTGGTCATCAGGCATCCCGAAAAGGCTGGTTCAGGGTGTGAATATTCTGGCCCTGACTATCCTCCTCCTCCTCCTTTGGTAGCCCACTGCCACTGCTGCTAGGAACGGTATGTTCATCCTGGCGTCTGAGCTTGTTATTGTTAAAGTGCGCAAATTTATGCTTTGCGCATGTTCTAGGCGAGCGTGTGACCCGCGCACCCCTGGAATCCAGTTCCCAGTCCAATAGCGTGTGGAAATTCACACGCACCACGGGATACAGCGTGTGACCCGCGCACCCCTGGAATCCAGTTCCCAGTCCAATAGCGTGTGGAAATTCACACGCACCACGGGATACAGCGTGTGACCCGCGCACCCCTGGAATCCAGTTCCCAGTCCAATAGCGTGTGGAAATTCACACGCACCACGGGATACATCGTGTGACCCGCGCACCCCTGGAATCCAGTTCCCAGTCCAATAGCGTGTGGAAATTCACACGCACCACGGGATACAGCGTGTGACCCGCGCACCCCTGGAATCCAGTTCCCAGTCCAATAGCGTGTGGAAATTCACACGCACCATGGGATACAGGTTCGCTGACGTACTTGCGTGTGTAAGTGCCCGCGCACCCATTAAATACACGTACATAGGCCAATCGCGTGTACGCGCACTTTTGTCCAATTACACGCGATGACACTCTGACGTGCAGTATTTCCACGTGTGCCCCGTCATCACGTGCTGAGTGGGGAACACCCGTGCGGGTCACGTCACAGACGCGCTTACGCGCTGAGGGACTCTGGTCCAATAGAATCGCGTATGCGTGCTGACGCGCTTACGCGCTAAGGGCCTTTCCTCGGATTTCACGCTGACGTGCAGGATTTTCACGTGCCAAATCACTCCGTATCAAGCTGGCCACGCGAAAACACACGGAAGACCACGCTCCTGCCCAGAAGGCCGAGTTACTGCCCCCCAGTGCCCCGAGCAGCCTCCCACGTGCCATCTGCTGCTGCCTGCCTGCCTGCCTGCCTGCTGCCACCGTGCCCTGCCATTTGGTGCCTGCACATCAGCCATCTGCAGGGGTCCAGTTGCTGTGTCCACCCCTGCTGGAACTGAAGACTCCCGACTGGGATTACATCGCTCCACAGCCCAGCCCCAGGACCCAGTTGCCAACCCACACCTGCCTCTGGGGTTGCCATGTCGGGCACTTCCACATCTGGCACCAGTGGCAACCCCAGGCCAGAGGGGCAGAGGGGCACCAGCTTCACTGTCACCGAAGTTGGTGTCCTGGTGCAGCATGTCCTGGGGCAGTATGATGCCCTCTTTGGATCGTCCCACGCCAGCAAGGAAGGACGGCAGAGGATCTGGGCCGACTGTGTGGTTGCCATCAACGCGAAGGGGGTGGCAACCCGCGACGTCCTGAAGATCAAGAAGCGCTGGGAGGACTTGAGGTCCAGGACCCTTGTGAAGGCCCGGCGCCTCGTGAGGGGGGCCGGGGCCGCATGAGTTCCATCCAGATGAGGGTCCTGGAACGCGTACGCCCAGATCCTTGAGAGGGAGGCCCGTCTGGAGTTGAGCGGTAAGTGTCCAAGCATTACTGTGTGAGACAGGGCATGTTGCGGTGTGCTGGTTCTATGATACTTGCCTGTATGTGTGCCATAGGCCATGTATGCATGTATGTGTGCAGGGACATCATGGTAATGCATGTGCGACCAGTGATGTGTGACCCACATGGTTGTTGCATGTGTTCAAATGCCGCATGGGGAGCCCTATGCAGATTTTGAACATGAGAGCATGCCAGTCTCTGTACCTGGACATGGGTGGGGGTGAGGGATGGGTGCTGATGCCAGGTACATATATGGTAGCCATGTCTGTGTGCCTGACCTGCGTGTCTGTGACTTGTGCATGCCATGGATGCATGACACATGTGTGTGACAATGCACAGATTCAGTGAAGCAGCCAAATTACCCTTGTATCCGCTGTGTTTGGTGTGTTTGGGGCCAGATGGATGTGACTGAGGTGAAGTGTGTGCATGTGATAGGCATGAGCCATGATGCATGTGAGTTACATATCATTGAATGTTTCAAGAGTCCATTGGACATGCATGGAAATGTCCATGGCATGCACCATGCCTGTTACTGTGTGTGTTTTGCCTGGACTGACCCATGTGTTGTGGAGGGACATGATGGAAGTGTACTTTGACAGTGGTGCTCATCTGCTATTGCTTCCTGTCTAGGGGACCATTGTACAGTGCCCTGATGCTTGTGTTCTTTGTCTCCCTCTACGCAGCGGCTAGTGAAGAAGAGGGCGGAGACGGCGCTGTGGAGCAAGGCGGCGGGGATGCCCCCACGGCTGCAGCGGAAGGGGTGGGTGAGCCCCCACAGGGGCCTGCTACGGTGGGAGACGGTGAGGAGCCATCCAGGTTGGTGGTTTGCACAGAGGAGGAGGAGGCCGCCACTGGGGCACACATGGGGCCTGGTGGGGGCATCCCTGCTGGTGCAAGTGGTGCAGTCCAGGGCCAGGGGCAGGAGGCAGCACAGGTCACCGTGGAGGGGCCTGTGCATGTCGCTGTCCCTGACCCTGTGAGTGCACCACCATGCACCAGCAGGGATGCCCCGTCCCAGGCCCGTCCGCAGGTAGAGGGGATGTCCATGTCACCTGACTCCCCTCCACCTGCGGACGTGGGAACCCCTGGCCGTGCGGAGAAGGTCCTGATTGGGGTCGCGATGCGCACGGCTGTGATTCGTGATGCCGTGCGTGCTTCCCGGGAGGAGCACGCACGTCATCACGAAGTGCACCGTGCCGACGTGGCCCAATTGGGATCGGCCATGTTCGGGGGTTTCCTGCATGTGTTGGCCAATGTGGCGGCCCTCTCCTCCTCTGTGCAGGCTATCCACCAGTCGTTCTCCTTGCCGTCTTCCAGCCCAGATGCCACCAGGGCCCCCTGTGGACCTGCCCCGACCAATGCAGCCAGCTCGGTGGGGATCCCATCCCTGCCACAGTTGGGAGTCGGAGGTCCAGCAGGGGTGGACAACACAGCAACTGGACCCCAGCAGATGGAAGATGTGACAGCATCATCAGGCAGGGCACGTGCACGACGGCGTCGGTGGTTTCCATCAGCCTGGATGCCGTCGTGCTGGCAGAGGCAGTGGCGTCGGAGGCAGCAGCGGGCTCGACGTGGGAGGCATCATGGCTCGGGGCCATCAAGATCAGAGGGGCAGGCATCGGCCGGAGGGCAAGGCAACCCTGGGATGGTGGTGTCTTCCGTGTGGGAGCAGTTGGTCCAGCGGATAGGTGCGGAGCGGCAGCGGGCGGAAGAGGAGCGGCTCGCCATGGTCAGGGCAGAGTTCTCCATGCGTCGGGCGTTGAGGCGGGCTGAGTGCCTCGAGGAAGCTCGCAGGGAGTTTGAGCTGAACATGGGGTTATCCCTGCGAGACCTCGGGGCCAGGACAGAGTCCCGCCTCCAGGACATCGACATGGAGTTTGATGATGCCCTGGCCAGCAACATCAACAAGTGAGCCGCAGGACTTGCCCGCTGCCTTTGTATATAGTTATATAGTTAGTTAGTGTTAGGTTTCCTTTATTTGTTTTTATTATTTTGGACTGCTCGGACAATGGCCACTTTTTTGTATATATTTTTTTCATTAGGTAGTAGTAGGTTTCCTTTATGGTGTTGGGCTCATGGACCCTGGTACATTCCTGTATTTAGTTTGTTTTTTGAAGGAACATTTTCTTTTTTTCATTATTGTGTTCACCATGTGGAAATGGTTTTTCATTATTTTGCTTCTACTTGATATTGCTTTGGTCAACATTTGTTTTTGTATTCCTTTTTCGTTTTTTGATTTTTACTTTTGTTCTCCAACATGGACCATTTATTTTATTATCCACATAGTTGTATGTTTGATTTGTTTACTTATTTTTAATCTTTAATACATTTTTTATTTTTACTTCCACTTGTCTTATGTTGTCTTTGGTTTCATACATGTCATGATATGGGTTTTGACATTCACTTGCAGCCATTGTGTATGTGTGTGTGACGGACATGTGTTCATTTACATACTTGCCATTGGGGTTGTGTCATGTAATTGCATTCACTATGTGGGTGGATGCAATCCTTGCCTGGGTGTTTGTGCTGGGTATGCTGCCCATTACTGCCATGATTGTGTATCGTCAGGACCTGGGGGCAGGGGGACATGGGTGGGGGCCTGGTGGAGGCTGCACCTGCACTGCTGGGGGGTGGGGGTGGTGGGAGACATGGGTGGGGGCTTGGTGGAGGCTGCCCCTGCACTGCTGGGGGGTGGGGGTGATAGGGGACATGGGTGGGGGCCTGGTGGAGGCTGCCCCTGCACTGCTGGGGGGTGGGGGTGGTGGGAGACATGAGTGGGGGCCTGGTGGAGGGTGCCCCTGCACTGCTGGGGGGTGGGGGTGATGGGGGACATGGGTGAGGGCATGGTGGAGGGTGCCCCTGGTGACTGGGGGGTGGGGGTGATAGGGGACCTGAGTGGGGGCCTGGTGGAGGGTGCCCCTGGTGGCTGGGGGGTGGGGGTGGTGGGAGACATGAGTGGGGGCCTGGTGGAGGGAGCCCCTGCACTGCTGGGAGGTGGGGGTGGTGGGAGACATGAGTGGGGGCCTGGTGGAGGGTGCCCCTGGTGGCGGGGGGGTGGGGGTAATAGGGGACATGAGTGGGTGCCTGGTGGAGGCTGCCCCTGCACTGCTGGGGGGTGGGGGTGGTGGGAGACATGGGTGGGGGCCTGGTGGAGGGTGCCCCTGGTGGCTGGGGGGTGGGGGTGGTGGGAGACATGAGTGGGGGCCTGGTGGAGGGTGCCCCTGCACTGCTGGGGGGTGGGGGTGGTGGGAGACATGAGTGGGGGCCTGGTGGAGGGTGCCCCTGGTGACTGGGGGGGTGGGGGTGATAGGGGACATGGGTGGGGGCCTGGTGGAGGCTGCCCCTGCACCGCTGGGGGGTGGGGGTGGTGGGAGACATGAGTGGGGGCCTGGTGGAGGGTGCCGCTGCGCTGCTGGGGGGTGGGGGTGATAGGGGACATGGGTGGGGGCCTGGTGGAGGCTGCCCCTGGTGGCTGGGGGGTGGGGGTGGTGGGAGACATGAGTGGGGGCCTGGTGGAGGGTGCCCCTGGTGGCGGGGGGATGGGGGTGGTGGGAGACATGAGTGGGGGCCTGGTGGAGGCTGCCCCTGCACTGCTGGGGGGTGGGGGTGGTGGGAGACATGGGTGGGGGCCTGGTGGAGGCTGCCCCTGGTGGCTGGGGGGTGGGGGTGATAGGGGACATGGGTGGGGGCCTGGTGGAGGCTGCCCCTGCACCGCTGGGGGGTGGGGGTGGTGGGAGACATGAGTGGGGGCCTGGTGGAGGGTGCTGCTGCACTGCTGGGGGGTGGGGGTGATAGGGGACATGGGTGGGGGCCTGGTGGAGGCTGCCCCTGGTGGCTGGGGGGTGGGGGTGGTGGGAGACATGAGTGGGGGCCTGGTGGAGGGTGCCCCTGGTGGCGGGGGGATGGGGGTGGTGGGAGACATGAGTGGGGGCCTGGTGGAGGGTGCCCCTGGTGGCGGGGGGGTGGGGGTGGTGGGAGACATGAGTGGGGGCCTGGTGGAGGGTGCCCCTGGTGACTGGGGGGGTGGGGGTGATAGGGGACATGAGTGGGGGCCTGGTGGAGGGTGCCCCTGGTGGCTGGGGGGTGGGGGTGATAGGGGACATGAGTGGGTGCCTGGTGGAGGCTGCCCCTGCACTGCTGGGGGGTGGGGGTGATGGGAGACATGGGTGGGGGCCTGGTGGAGGGTGCCCCTGGTGGCTGGGGGGTGGGGGTGGTGGGAGACATGAGTGGGTGCCTCGTGGAGGCTGCCCCTGCACTGCTGGGGGGTGGGGGTGATGGGAGACATGGGTGGGGGCCTGGTGGAGGGTGCCCCTGGTGGCTGGGGGGTGGGGGTGGTGGGAGAATTGAGTGGGGGCCTGGTGGAGGGTGCCCCTGCACTGCTGGGGGGTGGGGGTGATAGGGGACATGGGTGGGTGCCTCGTGGAGGGTGCCCCGGGTGACTGGGGGGGTGGGGGTGATAGGGGACATGAGTGGGGGCCTGGTGGAGGGTGCCCCTGGTGGCTGGGGGGTGGGGGTGGTGGGAGACATGAGTGGGGGCCTGGTGGAGGGTGCCCCTGCACTGCTGGGGGGTGGGGGTGATAGGGGACATGGGTGGGGGCCTGGTGGAGGGTGCCCCTGGTGGCTGGGGGGTTGGGGTGGTGGGAGACATGAGTGGGGGCCTGGTGGAGGGTGCCCCTGGTGGCGGGGGGGTGGGGGTGGTGGGAGACATGAGTGGGGGCCTGGTGGAGGGTGCCCCTGATGGCGGGGGGGTGGGGGTGGTGGGAGACATGAGTGGGGGCCTGGTGGAGGGTGCCCCTGGTGACTGGGGGGGTGGGGGTGATAGGGGACATGAGTGGGGGCCTGGTGGAGGGTGCCCCTGGTGGCTGGGGTGTGGGGGTGGTGGAAGACATGAGTGGGGGCCTGGTGGAGGGTGCCCCTGCACTGCTGGGGGGTGGGGGTGATAGGGGACATGGGTGGGGGCCTGGTGGAGGGTGCCCCTGGTGGCTGGGGGGTGGGGGTGGTGGGAGACATGAGTGGGGGCCTGGTGGAGGGTGCCCCTGCACTGCTGGGGGGTGGGGGTGATAGGGGACATGGGTGGGGGCCTGGTGGAGGGTGCCCCTGGTGGCTGGGGGGTGGGGGTGGTGGGAGACATGGGTGGGGGCCTGGTGGAGGCTGCCCCTGCACTGCTGGGGGGTGGGGGTGGTGGGAGACATGAGTGGGGGCCTGGTGGAGGGTGCCCCTGGTGGCGGGGGGTGGGGGTGATAGGGGACATGAGTGGGTGCCTGGTGGAGGCTGCCCCTGCACTGCTGGGGGGTGGGGGTGGTGGGAGACATGAGTGGGGGCCTGGTGGAGGGTGCCCCTGGATGGTGGGGGGTGGGGGTGGTGGGAGACATGAGCAGGTGTGCAGGGTAGTCCTCTGTTTTGTGGGCTGCCTGCAGGGGCCGTGGAGGGTGTACAGGGAACACCTGTGAGGACCCACCCAGCCTAATCGCGTGTGTAACTTCCCACGCACCCCTGTAATACACGTACCAAGCCAAATCGCATGTGATAATTCCCGCGCACCCCTGAAATACACGCGCCCAGGCTATTCGCGTGTGGAAATTCCCGCACACCCCTGAAATACACGCGCCCAGGCTATTCGCGTGTGGAACTTCCCGCGCACCCCTGAAATACACGCGCCCAGTATATTCGCGTGTGGAACTTCCCGCGCACCCCTGGAATATAAGTACCCTGGATAATCGCGTGAAAAACTTCACGCGAACCCCTGAAATACAGGCCCGATATCGTGAAAAACTTCACGCGAACCCCTGTAATACACGTAGCCCGCTCCCCCAGGCCCGATCGCGTGAGAAACTTCACGCGAACCCCTGTAATACACATAGCCCGCTCCCCCAGGCCCGATCGCGTGAAAAACTTCACGCGAACCCCTGTAATACACGTAGCCCGCTCCCCAGGCCCGATCGCGTGAAAAACTTCACGCGAACCCCTGTAATACAAGTAGCCCGCTCCCCCAGGCCCGATCGCGTGAAAAACTTCACGCGAACCCCTGAAATACACGTAGCCCGCTCCCCCAGGCCCGATCGCGTGAAGTTGTACCCTACTGAAATCGCGTGTGAGACTTCCCGCGCACCCCCGTATACACGCACACGTATTTTTTGTCAGCGGGTGTCCGTGTTTGTGGGTACCCCTTTGCACGTCATTTGTCCTGGAGGGCCATAGTATAGAACATTCATCATGGCAGTATATAGGTGCTATTTGTTGGCGCACCTTTTGGCGCACATTTCTTACAGCCGCAGAGACGCTACCGCCTGCTTTGTTGTGGCGGTCGTGTTTGTGCCTGTGCGCTGGTTTGAGCGTGCGCTTTTTTGCCCTATTCTATTCCATGAATACGTGTTGTAGGCGAGCGTGAGGGCGTTCCGCGCACTTGTGCCCTGTACTTCCCCCGTGACGCCCACGTTTTTGCAAGTTGTTCCCCATTCCGAGTGTTACGCCCGTGTTCCGCCTACTTTTGTTGCGTGCGCCGCGCTATGTGCGAATTTCGCTGTGGCCTGTGCGATTTTCGCTGTGACCTGGCGCACGCTGTTAGATGGCCTGTGCGCCAACGTGCGCGGTGCACTTTTTTATCGCACATCCGCTGGTTTTCTCGCGCACGGCCTTCCATGAATCGACGTGCGCTGCTTTTCGTGCGATTTTCGCACTTGCACTGCGATTTTCGCTTTTCCACTGCGATTCGCACGTTTTTGCCCACTTGCGCCGCGCTAATTATTCCATGAATCGGCCTGTGTTTTACCAATATCTATCATTGCTTTGTCTAGGGTAAGACCATGTGATTTATGAATCGTGACTGCGTATGCAAGAGTTAGGGAAAATTGTTCTCTGCGTACATACATATCTTTGAAGAGAAGGAATCTAGCTGTTGAGCGTCCTATCCTTTTTACTTCTGAAAGTTTGTCAAAGAGTATATTGACAAACTGAATTTTGTTGTCGCGTGGGTATGTTTGAAAGCCAACAACTGTACCCAGTGCTCCATTAACTAGTCCTTGGTCCACGTCAAGGTTACGTTTAAGCATTACTCTGCAATTTAAGGATAATTTTAATATCTTTTCTAAGCCTGCTGTGTTTGAGATTGATTTTTCTAAACTATTTAGTCTTGTTGTGGCTTGGTCACACATGGGTAGTGTCATACCATGTACATCTAGTTTGTCCGTGGCGCTAATTTCCATGATTGGTTGCATTTCTTTACTTAGCATGATTTCATTGAATTGGAAACAGCTTGCAAGAGTTGGCATTAAGCGCATACAATTGACATTTTTGTGGGCTAATTGTTCCATAAAATCTGTAGCACATGCATTATCGCCATAAAGTGCATTAATGTGCCGGGTTTTCAATATTGCTTCTGCTTCTTTAGAAAGTATACCAACTCTGATACTTTTTAAAATGTTGGCATAAGTGAGATCTGCAGATTGCCGCATGTTTTCTGTTAATTCTCTGTATTGGAAATGTTGCCAAAGGTTGACATTTCCAATGCTGCCAACAGTTTTACGGCAGACTTTGTGTCCTAATGTTTTAAAAATAGGCTCACCGTTTACTGGTGTTAATTGAAGCAGATCTCCAAAAACAATTATGTGTTTTCCTGCAAAGAGCACTTCATAGTCTGTTTTGAGTACTTCTTGAAATCTGAGGTGAATAAAAGCTAACATCAGAATGGAGACCATGCTCACTTCATCTATTAGTAGCATTTTCATTTGTTTCAATACTCTGCGTAATTCCATTGCAGCTTCTGCAGAAAGTTTGTAATAGTCTAATTTGTTCTGGTCTTCTACTGGTAATAGTAGTAATCGGTGTAATGTAACACCACCTATGTTGTATGCAGCTAAACCTGTGGGGGCAGTGACAACAGCTGACAGTTTGTTGTTTGTCAATTGTTGAAGGAACTTACTAATGATTTTGATTAGGAATGTTTTGCCAGAACCAGCTTCACCACTGACGTACAGTAGTATATATTTATAATTATGGCAGGAACATTCTTTATTTTCATGTTTTACACCATGTGCAATTTGTTTTGTTACTTCTTGAAAAATGCTATTTTGCTCATTGTTTAGTTTTGATTGTAATATAGTTAAGTCTTCCTTATCTTCATACTGACACATGGTATTTTCTACTTCTATCATAGCTAATTCTGCCTCATTTATTATTAGGGGTTCTCCCAGTGGTTCTTGGCTTCCTGTTACAGAAGGTTGACTACTGTCAGGAGTGTCCTTATCTAGTTGGGCTTGGAGTTCTTCTTCGTGTTCCTGTTCATTGTGCAACATTGTTTTGTACTGTGTAAAGTTTACATCAGTTATAGTGCTCTGAAAGCATCCTCATATGAGTCATAGTTATCTAGTAATTGTTCTTCTTTTCTCCATGGTTTGAAGAGTTGTAGCAGGGACATGTAATATACTACTTTATGTTGAGGAGTCTTTAATGACAATTTGATATGATTAATTACATTTGGTTTAGTGAGTTTAACTAAGCTGCCTTCACAGTTTGTCACTCTATATTTACCTTTTTTTTCATCAGGTTTCATATTATTTTTGTATGTGTAGTTTTGGGCTATGTGGTATAGACACATGTTTTCCAAAGTATTACTTCTGTTTGGGTAGTATGTGTCCAATAAATTGTTTTTTAAAATGTCTTGCTGTTGGGATCATGTTTGGCTATTGTTTCTATATCTTCATATGATTTTAAAACTCTTTTTCTAGATTTAGCTGGACCAAGACTTAGCCATACTATATTTTCAGATTTACCATACAATGCAGTACCAGTTAAACGATCAGCTGCTTCATATGATCCACATTCTCTATGGGTGAGCATTTTTATGCCCAAGCTGTATAATTTCTGAGATACTGTTTTATCTGATGACAGGTCATTCCAGAGGTCTTGGAGCTCTGTCTTTTCTGCTTTAGTTAAGTATGCTGTGGCATATCGTGCAACTGCAGTAGAATTGTCTGCAATGTACTGCACATCTATGTTTGCATTCCATAAGTGGGCAATGATTGCATTATGATCATTGATATATTTTTCTTCTTCTTTTCTTTTTATGTAATATGTATTTTTAGGTGACTTACCTTTAACACTATGTCTAACTGAAGACATGAGGTTGTTCACTTGACCTGTATTTGTAACTGGTCTAGGGAAACCAAATCGGCATTTGGTGTAGTATTTCCCTTTGTTTTTGTATTTGCAACGACAATATTTTCCACATTTGTGTCTTTAAAATTGTAAAATTTGTGCATGAAGATCACTATTTGTGGCTTCTGTTTGAATTTCTAAAGTGACATATTTTTCAATAAACTGTAAAACAGTGGCATCACTGTCTTGACCAAATTTAGGAGCATCTTTAATCCATAAAAGCATGTGGATATGTGGTGCTCCTCTGGCTTGGTATTCTTTTCTCCAAAAGAAGTGTTGCACTTCTCCAAGGGGAGGAACAGTTTTATTACAAAGAAAATGTAGCATAGCAATGAACCGATGGTGAAAATATCTTGAAACATTAACAGGATCCAAAGAACAAAGTTCTCCAGGTGTTAGTATATCTATGTTTGTTTTGTTTTTATTTGATATGCGTAGGAAATCATGTAAATCTTCCCATGCATATTCTGCACAACTTAATGTAACAAACCAAGTGGGTGGGCCAAGGTTTCTGATCATACACCGTACATCTCCATGACGTCGAAACCAGTACTCTTTATACCACGCATATTTGCTAATAGATTTGTAATATTTGATTGTAAAACCTCATCCTTTTGTTGCACTTTTTCTAATAATTGTGTAGCTGTCATATTTTGAAAGTGTGATCCTGATTTTAATATGTGTGCAACTCCGTAACATAAAGTTGCTAGTTCACTTTCAAAGAGTAGGTGGAATATGTATTCCACATTTTGTCTAAATCTGGGATCTTCAGAATACATCCGTAATGAGCGGTATTCTGAAGCTGATATTTGAATAGGTCTATCATCATACCTTCCTCCTTTGCCAGTAGGAAAGAGTAGAGGAAAAGCACGTGCTTTTATACTTTTTTCCCATATGCTGATTGGCGATCCTTTTGTTTGACTCATTTGGTAAGTTTCCAGTACATCTTCTATGGTGTCATTAAAGTGCAAAGGATGAATTGTATAATGGTCTAAAGTATTTGATATTGTAGCAGGATCTAGTAGCTCAAATTGACCAGCTTCTTATGTTTCTTGAATTATTTCAGTTGTATCTTTCAAGTTTTCTTCAATATTAATTTCTTTGTAATATTCATTATTCTCTTTAAGATATTGGAAGGCTTGTCTAACTTTATATAAATCTACCAGCTGTTGCCATATTTGTTTGTCTTTTGTAGGTACTCCATTTACTAAGATAATTAAAGATTGCTGCATTGGACGTTGCACTCCTAGAGTATGCACATTGTCTTTTAGATCTAATGGTAAATAAACTACTTTTCCACTAATTCCTTTTACCAATTCAGAGGGAGGTAATTTTGCTGTTTTTGGTTGAAGGCGTATTATTGCTTGAAATGGGTGTACTGTTTGAATTATGATGCTCTCATATAAATTAAGTTGTTGTAGGGGTTTTGGTACTGGGTATAATTCCAAATTATTTGTGATAGCACGTGAAGGAGTTTGGTTGTTGTCAAGTTTTGTAGTGCAGTAACTGCAAAGTATTAAGGGCTCAGTTATTTCATATTTGTTTTCTGCTACAAGGTAGATAGCTAATTCAAACCATTTAGAATCTTCATTGCCTTCTATTTTGTATGATAGGTCTACAGTTTTTGTGTTCCTTTTATAAAAAGTTCTACGGCAACATACACATACATGGTTTGGTACTTCAGCTGATGTACTTTTAAATTTTAGTATTTCTTTTTTGTATGTGTTTAGCAAAAGGTTGCCATGTGTAGAATTGTTGCTTAATTGGTTTAAAGCTATTTCATTCTGTAAATGGCTTTCACTTCCAAAATATTTTTTCTGGATATAGTGAATTTCTTTAAGTAGGTCTTTTGCTGTACCATGTAGAAGGGTTTTATTTAACTTTGCTAGTGCTAAAGCAGGACTTTTAGCATAGTACAGTTTATAGACTAGATTTCTTATAGTTGAATGATGTGTTGATATGCTTTTGATATCATGGAAAGTGGTTTTACAAGTAGGTCCTGTAATGCAGGCCAATGAATGTCCTTCTAGTCCTGTGTACTTGCGCACTGGACAGGTATCCATGTTTTGCAGTAATTTAATTTTTATTTTGTCTTTGCTTTTTACATATTTATTGAGGAATTGGCGTAAAGATTTGAAACATTGTTTGGGAATGTTACACATTGACGTGCATGGCCATTTGTACACTAGACGTTCTGATTCAGTTGAATGGAGGGGTAATTCTAAGTTTTCAGGGCATATTTTTGTAAGGAGTACTTCTTGTTCCATTATGGTATTATTCACTTTTTTATAACCTCGACCACTGCTATGTATGGCAATTGTATTTCTTTGCTTTTTGTTTGTACGCTTCTTCATTAAAATATGGTTCTGTGCTCGTAGTGTGATTCCATTCACCTCCGCGGATACTTAAGAAGTTCTTTCTGTTGACATTTTGCTTATTGAGAAGTCTTTTTTGTAATTTAGTTATTAGTTTTGTTAGTGGTTTCATTTTGTTTAACAGTAAAATAAATAACTTTCTTTTCAGAAGAATTGCACTGTCCATCAACGCTTCTAAGATTAATTTCCTACGATAGGTTTTAAGCATTGAACCTGATTTCTCTCCTGTTTTTATAAGATTTTGAAGGACTTTGTGACGGTACATTTTGGCTAAAATACTTTTCCTGGTATGCTTACTTTGCACTATATTAAAATTTGAAGAAGTAGTTTTATCTGTAGTGATAGCTGATTTTCTGTTA
Source organism: Ambystoma mexicanum (assembly GCF_040938575.1). NCBI lineage: Eukaryota > Metazoa > Chordata > Amphibia > Caudata > Ambystomatidae > Ambystoma > Ambystoma mexicanum. The sequence goes on from NC_090927.1 coordinate 338,633,080, forward strand.
ATTGTTTTTTGGTTTGTTTTACATTTTAATAGAGGAGGCAAAGTTTTTGTACTTGAAACTTCTTGTGTTTCACTAAATGACTGTATTAGCTGTTTTGTTTCAACTTTTTTTACAAATTCTGCTAGAGATGGATGCTTATGTTGGAAACTTTTATTTTCATTTGCTCTACTTTTGCGTTGCTTTCTACGGACTTGACTTTTGGTAGGCATTCTTTAGGGTCTGTTGAAAAAAATAAAGAAGATATGGGTTGGGGTGTTCTGGAATGTATGTGTGCTGTGTGCATGAATGTTTGAGTAAGATCATAAAGATGTATGTAATGGTGTGTGATTGTGCATTGGGAACTACAACTAGTAGGTATAGGTATTCTTGAATTTATGTGTTACTAAACTGGGGTTCAGATGACAAAAAAAAGTAAGCTAGTGGTGTGGAAAAGTACAAATAGTAAATCTAATGTATACAATTAAAACAGTTGTTTGTTCTATAATATGAAAATTGTAGCGGTTCAGTTGGGTAATTTGTGTGTCCAAAAATAGGAATCTGTGGGCCATTCTGGCTGTAAATCGCTGTTTAAGACATGGAGATTTTTGGACAAAATGGTACACAATCTCTATTTTTAGGCACCAAAATAGCTTGTATTAACGTTATAGTATGTTTGATTAATAATACAACTATTATGGTGATATTCTACTTACTTTTTTTCTTAAATGAAAAGGTAACTTCTTAGTTCTTCTTTGTTCTTCGAATTCAGCTGCTTCTTTTCAGGAGACTGGTCTTCACTGCAATTGTAAAAGCTTCAAATTATTAACTTTGTTTGTATATAGCGCTGTTTTTAATTTAGATATTGTTTTTTTTATTGAAATCCTCATTGCCTTCTTTAAAACCATTCAACTAATTTATTTACATAAGATACATTGCATCAGTTCAGTACATATGATATGTTCTTAATGAACAAATTGTATTGAATGACTAACTGTAGCAAAAAAAAAATATCTTTACTATGTCTTGTGAAATTTATAATATACCAGTGAATACCACTATTTCTGTAAGTAAACTGTTCTAGGTAATAGCGTCTCAATGTCATGTCTAAATTAAAGTAATTAAGTAAATAAATAAATAAAAACAAAAAAATATGAAATTGTATAAGTATTTTTTTAAAGATTTAAACATAGATTGTGCTTGCATGCAATTTTGTTTGAATATATGTAGTCTATATATTTAATTTAAAAAATGTTAGTTTAACATGATTTGAGTGTGTGTGTATAAAGAAAGTAAATAGTATAAAGGTTTACAAGTGATAGTTGATTTTAGGAAATTGAAAAAATACAGTAAATTCATTTTACAGATTACACAAGCTAAAAGTCTGTTTGAAAATGTGTTCATCTACTGTACAGAAAATATGCATACCTGAAGTTTGTGTTCATGCATATGGATATGCATGGAGCTGCAAGTAGAAATCCTGGAGACTTGTACAGTATTTCTGGTAGATGGTGCTTGCCAATGATATGACACTTGTACTCAGAGAGATTCACAGTACATTTGCAGTGCTGATCTATGATGATGCAGTTAGATCTAGAGGTCTTGAATGTGATTGGTGCATGGTCATGTGATTTTTTAGCTACATCCAATGAGGGAATGGCAGAGAGAGTGAAGTGGAAATGGTAGAAGGGCTGTTCATGTTACGATATGTCTGCGGACATGGCGGTAGTTCGCCGACATCGGGAGTTACATCCGGGGATTTTTGGGTTCAGAAGTCATCATGCAAATGAGAATAAGCACTGAAAGGGATTGGTCAGGAAAGTTTAGTGGGTGTGTTGTGCCAGGAGAGAGTTTCTCAGATACTCTTTTTGCTGAGAGAACAAAAGATAGCTATGGCTGTGTGTTTCAGAAAACAGATTGTTTGGATTTTGGGAGATTCGTGGATACATTGGTTGAAGGTGCATGCAGAAAGCTGTGGAGTAGCTGTAGATCTTGGATTCCCACATGTGGAAGCACACTGGCATGGAGTACGTGGAATGAAGTGGTTGGACTTGCTACCTCTCTGTGCTACTTTGGAGACAGAGCAACATCCAGACATAATTGTAATTCATTGTGGAGGGAACAGTTTAGGACATTGACTGGAATTTCTTTGCAATTTGCTATGAAAGTAGGACTTGGGAAGGTTATGGACATGTTTCCTAATTCTCAAGTGATATTTTCACGGATTGCACAGAGACAAATGTGGCTTCGTTCTTCTTCATTTGGTCCACAAATGGAAAAAGCAAGGCGCAATGTTAATAAGGCTGTTTGTGCCTTTCTAAGAGATTTTGGCATGTCCTCTTTTCACAATGAAAATATTATGTTTCGTAGTACATACATTTTTCGCAGAGATGGAGTCCATCTTACTTATGCTGGCAATCAGATTTTTCTGAGAAATGTACAAAATGCATTGCGACCTTTTTTTGGAATTACAACAACCATTTTGAAGTAGGTGTTAAGCATTTATAATTTTTGACTTACAATCACCACCCAAAGGCTCTTTTCAGAGCCACCACTTCTTCCCAGAGAAAATTGCAATGTTTGTGATGGGGTAGCAACCCAATTTTTTAAATGTTCGCGAACTGTCCGCGGACTTCTAAAAAATACAAAGTGCCCTGCTTCATTTATTTTCACTTCTATTTTTTAACTGTGAAAGGCGGCACTGAAAAGAGCCTCATTTTTTTTTAATTTTTGATATTTTGTATTTTTTTTGTTTTTTTTATACACGACACAATAGGAGAGGAGGGGAAAGGAAGGTAAATGGGGACACCAACCACAGGGATAAGAAAGGGCGAGCTGAGAGAGGAAGATGTAGAGTGGGTTTTATTTGGGTAGTGAGCAGATCTTCTCGTGCTCTGAGACGATAGTCTCAAAAGCACTACGAATTCGCTCCCCCATGCAGAGTACTGTGTCACAGTACATACATACAACTGTGACCCTCGAAAGGTAAGGGTCATCAGCATTCTGTATGGCCTGTGAGGCAGCTTGAGGAAGACGCTGTCCCACAGAGGTGGTCCTTGTGGTGACAGGATCAGAAACAGAGGATGAAGTAGAGGAAATCAACCTGCTACGTTCTTCGCAAGGTACAACACTGCGAATAGCCCCAGAGTGAAATGACCTCAGGTGTCGCTTCATAGTAGTGGTCCCAAAGCTGTACTTACTGTGCTTCCCGCGACTGAGTATCATTTTGCACTCATTGTAGGTAACACGGTTCGCACGAGCCTTAGGAACATTACCATGAATGGTAAATAACCGCCACACCCAAGACTCACGCCTAGTGCGGGTAGTAGGGTTTTCCTCTACCTCATTCTCATCATCCTCTTCTTCCTCCTCCGCATCCTCACTCCTGTTCCCCTCTTCAGGCCCTTGGGGAGGTGGTGGTGGTGGAGGGGGTGGGGGTGGTGCTGAAGCAGGTGCAGCACCAGGTGGCAGTTCTGCAGCCAGGGATGCCATCTCGATGGTGTAATCAGCAAGTTGCTGGAGAAATAGCTGTGCTCTGAAGAATAGCCAGAAACACAATGAGAATAAGCTCTAGGGCGTGGTCTTTTATAGGGGTGCTTGTGCGCGGTTCGCGGACATGCGCGCTGTACGCGGACAGATCGAACACAAAAGAAAGTTTGAAAAGTTTCAAAAGGTATGTAGAAACTCAGGATTACTATGTGGGACTTGTGCCATGGTGATATTTTATTGAAAAATATTATGGATTAATTGAAAATGTACTTTTAATTTGTTCAGGCACCCAAACAGTGTCCTCATTCAGAACACGCAATCAGCGTGGGCGTGGTCATATGATCCGTTCTCGAACAAGTCCGCGAAGGAAGCGCATGTCCGCAGGACACCAAATGCACGGAGATTGGCTAGCGTATGCGCGTTGATGTTCTACGGACACTGTTCGGGTCCTGAACTAATTAAAATTGCGTCTAACGTGAAACGAACATTTCAGGACACTGCGTCTGTTCTTAGAACAGTTTAAATTTGTAAGCGAACAGTAAGGACAGATATACTGTTCTTCAGGACACGTTCAATTTTGTTTATGTACGAACATTTCAGGACACCAATTGTGTTCTTAGAAAATTTTCAAGCTGCTAGCGAACAGTACAGACAGGTATCGTGTTCTTTAAGACAACTCCATTTTTGTTCAATTACGAACACTTCAGGACACCGCGTGTGTTCTAAGAACAGTTTGAACTTGATAGCGAACACTACGGACAGATATAGTGTTCTTTAGGACACTTAATTTATTTTTTTTTACGAACATTTCAGGACACCGCGTGTGTTCTTAGAATAGTTTCATCTTGCTAGCGAACAGTACGAACAGGTATAGTGTTCTTCAGGACACCTCCATTTTCGTTTATTTACGAACATTTCAGAACACCTGCACTGTTCGCGGACACCTACATTGTTTTTTTTTTTTTAAATGAAACTATTTACAACACAATATAAAAAATAAACTTTATTTAACATATATTAATAATTTATGACAGAGAAGGTGAGGCAGAAACAGAAACAAAAACAGGAGAATTAGGGGTTTCATCATGATTGTTATTAGGTGAAGAAGGGATGGAAGTCTCATCAAAACGTTTTGGGTTATGGAGAGGGTTTGGGGATAATTGACTGGGATATGGTGAGGAGGGACAAGTACATGTGGGGCAATGGTATGAGGTTTTTGGTTTAAAATGATCTTCCACAAAGGTTTTCAAATTATTAAAATAAGTCAACAATAAATCCATTTTTTCTTCTATACTGTGAAAAGTGTTATCCATAACAGGTTTTTCTGAAGTATTTTCTATTTTGGTATGCTCTGTACAAAAAATATATATATATATGTTAAATGTATACAAAATAATAATAATTAAATGGTTTATATTATAAAGTGTTTACCATTAGTTTCACTATCTTGTGACATTTCTTCATGTGGGAAATGTTCCTCTAGCCATTCCAGAGTTCTAGACATTTCTGTGAGAGAAAAAAAAAAGATAATATTTTTTTTAATCGAATACAGAAAGTTTATAAATATATGAATAAAATTAAGTACACTTACTATTTCAGGTAAGATATGTCCTATGTACTCAGTGGGTCTGCTCTTGTTCTCAGTTCTGTTGTGTTTGTGAGGTAATTATGTTGGAAGTCAATTTATTTTCTTATGGTATATTCCATTTTAGAACATAGTGCATTTAAATGAATGGTTAGTGTGTTGTATATATGGGTTACATTTCTTATGTATTAGTACATATAATGTGTTTGTGTGCTTTTTTTTAAATTTGTTAAATGTTCCTATGTTATGATATAACAATCAAACATACCCCCCCAGAGTTTTTTAGGTAGTGGTACTGTTCTTCGAACATGTCCGCGAACATTAAATGAGTTCGCGGGCATCAAGTACAGTAGAAGAGATTCAGTCAGTTCCATATGATATGTATATAAAGTGAAAGTCATTATTGTTAAGTTGCACTACTAAAAACCTACGAAATTCAATGAAAAAACTTTGTTAAAGGGACGTTATGGTTAAGTTGCGCTACTAAAAACCTATGAAATTCAGTGAAAAAACTTTGTTAAAGGGACGTTATGGTTAAGTTGCGCTACTAAAAACCTATGAAATTCAGTGAAAAAACTGTGTTAAAGGGACATTATGGTTAAGTTGCACTAATAAAAACCTATGAAATTCAGTGAAAAAACTTTGTTAAAGGGACTTTATGGTTCCAAGTAAAACCAAAAAACCCTTGAAATTCGCCAGTTATGGTAAGCTAAGCAACCATAACTCACGCCACCACCGTGCACTGCTAAGACTAACACCCAGGACATCAAAGATGACATCACTAATGTCATTGATGACATCACTGATGACATCACATGTCTGGCTCACTCTTTTTTCTTTTGCTGACATATCTAGGCCACATGGTTTTCTTCAGTAACAGTCAGAAACAATTTTTTTTTATTTTATTTGTAGACGTATCCTTCAAGTAGGTTCTTACAGTAATTCCCTTAGAGTCCAGAGTCCAGTCACATCATATGAAACATATACATACGGGAAGACACAAGCTTGAAAGACAGCTATCCTTTTTGTGCATAAAGATACTCAATAGACTTATGAGCATTTTCTGATAGTTCTATTTTTTTTTTTGTGGCTGTACTTTCTCTGTATAACGGTCATATTTGTATACATTGTACTCACACTACTTTCCTTAGGGTCCAATCATATCAAGTGATACATATACATAGGGTAAATAGCAGCTTTGAAACAGAGCAATCATTTATTTGCATGAAAATAATCAGTTAAGTTATGAATTGTTTCTGCTACTACTTGTGCTTTTTTGATAACTTTACTTTCCCTGTATATACCCATATTGGGATGTGTTCTTGTGTCTTTGTGTTTTGTCTATAGTAATGCAATTATGTAATACATGTGTTTTATTAGCTACTTATTACATATTTCACAGTACACAAAAATCTATTAAGAAAACAATTATCATTTCATTATTCAACATATTAACATTACGAATATTATACCTTCATCCTGTATGCTGCACACAATGTTATGTTTCTGTATGCGTAGCTTAGTATACTAGATAGAACCCCATGATAGAATGCTATTTATATCAATGCATCGTTCAATGCACTAATTATGGTATGATATTTATTGCAATTATCCTTGACACATTTTTCGCAACATTATAATAATAATCCCTTGTACACATATTTCATGAAAACTACATACACATGTGATGTCATCAGTGATGTCATCTTTGATGTCCTGGGTGTTAATCTTAGCATTGCACGGTGGTGGCGCGAGTTATGGTTGCTTAGCTTACCATAACTGGCGAATTTCAAGGGTTTTTCGGTTTTACTTGGAACCATAATGGCCCTTTAACAAAGTTTTTTCACTGAATTTCATCGGTTTTTAGTAGCGCAACTTAACCATAACGTCCCTTTAACAAAGTTTTTTCACTGAATATATATATACACACACCCAGCCATCCATACATTTAAGTGTGAACCCTTTCACCATACAGGCACACCCAGGCAGCCACCTGTACATTTAAGTGTGCAACCTTTCACCATACAGGCACACACACCCAGGCACCCGCCCATACATTTAAGTGTGCACCCTTTTACCATAGAGGCACACTGAGGCAGCCACCCATACATGTAAGTGTGCATCCTTTCACCATACACGCATACCCAGCCACCCATACATTTGTGCGCACCCTTTCACCATACACTCACACAGGCAGCCACCTATACATTTAGGTGTGCACCCTTTCACCATTCACTCACACAGTCACCTATACATTTAAGTGTGCACCCTTTCACCATACAGGCACACCCAGGCAGCCACCCATACATTAAGGTGTTCATCTTTCACGTACACGCACACATGCATACCCAGCCACCCATACATTTGGGAGCACTCTTTGACCATACACTCACACACACACACGTCATGGGGTTGAGGGGAGCTATTATACTTCAAAAATAAATTGTTTCTTTTTGAAGTCACTCTGACTTCATAAAGAAAGTATTTCCGTTAAGGACTGAACCTTAACGCAACTATTTATTTTTGAAGTCATAGGGCTTCCCCGACCCCATCACATTGAGGCCTCCAGCCTAGGGTTTTCATGTCATGGGGTGGGGGTTACAGAAATTATTTCTTTATAAATGCAGAGTGAATTCAAAAAGAAACATAAAAAAAAGAAAATTGAAAAAAATACTTTTTTTTAAATTCCAAGTGGGGCCTTCTCCCAGGACATGTGGTCGTGGGGCCCCCCACACTGCAGGGTGTGCGGGGGCCCCTGTTACACCAGTGACACTGACCCTGTACAGTGTTTCAGCGTGTGTGTGTTTATATTCCTTTACCTATAGTGTCTTGTATAGGCGCTGTGACATTGTGAGTATGTTGCTGTGTGAGTGGACGTCAACCCCTTGTTCCTGGATGTTGTGCCATTGTGAGTGCATTGCAGTTTGTGTCTTTGAGTGGGCACGAATCCCCTTTCATTCTGTGTGATTGAACGAAGCTGTGTTCATGTTGCTTTGCCAGCTTTCTACGCAGGTGCCACCTGTCGGATGTTTAAAATGGTTCTATGTCATTCCATCACCCGTTTTTTTTTCACTGAGTTTTTTGCTGCTGATTTTTTGGTGCAAAAACTAATCGCTTGTTTTATTGAGGGGAAAATCCCCCCTTTCCAGCTATTTACAACCTATTCCCCACACCCCGTAATACTTTTATCCCTTAATACCCCACCACAAATTTTTCAATGAGTTTCTGCAGCAAAAAGTAAGCAGCAAAAAACAGAGCGAAAAAAAAACGGCAGATGAATGAACGTTGTACCGTTTGAAACATCTGTTCTTGCCTGGTGTAACGGGTGTGGAGTGTAATGTCATGTTTTATCATTTTTCATGCCCGTGTGTTTTTGTGTGTCTGTACCTTTCAATGGTGTCCTTTAAACAGAGCTGTAATCCCATGGATTCTGCTTATTTGGCATTGAGTGGTATTGCTATTGCAAGCAACACTGCATTATTGCTTTTGATACCTATGATGGCTCGGTGCCCCTTGATGAGTGTGATTGCATGCTTTTTGCTTGCTAGTGTTTTGATATGTGGTATGTTTCATTCTGTGTGTAATTGCAGGTATCTGTTCTGACAGTCACATGCATGATTGTGAAAGATGTATGATTGCCTGGAGGATGAGAAAATGAAAGGGATAGATCTGGTGAGAGTAATGTTTCTAGTGAGAGAGATGTTATAAGAGTTTTATATTTAAGATTCAAATGAATTTGAGAAGTTAGTAGTTTATTATTAAGAATACTGATTCTTATATAATCCGAGTTTTTCAATATTCCATTCAATGTTTTGTTCTTCGTTTTTTTTGTATTGGTTGCTACAAGTACGGATAATAAAGTAATATATGATATTCTTCTGCATTATGATTTTATTGTTTATTTCTTTTTTTTCTGAATTGTGTATGTGTATTAGGCAAAGGGAGACAAAGGATTAGTATGCGCCCTGTAAGAGAGCACCTATACTTTTCTGATATGTGTGTGTGAGGCCCCTAGTTTTCTATATGGTACCCTTTCTAAATCATGCACATTTAGAGCTGCGCGTAGGCCCCAAGGGTTTTTGCTTAATGACATACTCTGTGCAATTAAAGGACGGTCAACTGCTGTGAAGGATTGCTATCTGGCAAGGGTGGCAAGGGTATATACACCTTATTTCTTTTATTTGCATTAATGATAAAAGACTCCCCGTTATTAAACTCCATGCCAAAGCATAGTGTACAGCTGTGCCCTGCAGCATCAGTATCCTGATCAGCTTTTTCTGCTCTCCAATGCCACAGAGCAAGTTCAGAGGTCAAAGTGGTCCTGTATGACAGCTGTCGTGATGTAAAGGCACTGCAGTGCAGTGGCTGCATAAACAATCTGTACCTCTGTTCCATTTCACATAATTATGATGAATGATCATCTGGGTGGCAGAGTAATCTTTAAACATAAGACATTCTTGAGTTTGGGGTATGGTGGTTGGTAGTTCACATAATTATAATTATTAAAACCAAATCTGATTTGTATCATGTCAAAAACGTGAGCCCAGGCCAGCCGTGGACAGGCTGTGTACATTCTCCCTAGACTGGCTGTCTCTGCTTCAACCAGCACAACATAGCCACTGAGAGCTGCCTCACTTTGACCATTTGGGAGGGTAGCACCACTCTCCAGCCAAGGAAGCTGTCAGCTGGAGCACCCTGGGAAGCAGACCTAAGAGGGCACACCCTAAACAACCGTACTAGACACACACCTTGCATACCAAAGGGCCTTTGATGATATGGGTTTGAGAAGGTGGTGGGTATGTGTTGCCAGAGGGAGTCATGCATAGTTGGGGAATGATTCCATCACCTTGCTTTTCTCTGCACTTCTCCTTCCTACCTGTCTCCTACACTTCCTGCACAAAACACTGAGTGTGATGCAAAAATGCAAAGATCAGCTTGTTTCCCTTTAATCCCATGGGACGTTTTACCTACAAAATAGGGGGTTTCCCATGCCTTCTTTGATTCACTTTTGGACCATCCAGGACCTAAGAAATCATTAATTTGGACATCTTTTTGGAGAGTTGATCTTTCTAAAGCCGTCAGCCATTGAAGAGGAAAAAGAAGTGCTGCAAGGCAGAGGAAGCTCTGCTCTCTACCCACTCCCAAAGCACATTGTAAGCGACTCTTGCTGTGGCCCAAGGCCTACCACTCTACCTGCAAACCTCCATAGTCTAGGAGAACAGAGGCTGAAAGGACTCATCTTGTTCAATAGCCACCCTCCAATGGGTCTCACGGCATCCTGAAGCCCAAACATCCAGAATCCCAGCCTACATCAAATCGAACTGATTGAAAGACATTCAAGCCATGTTGACCCCACTGCAACCAAAAGGACCCACCAGTGCTGCTTTTAGCACTCTCTCAGACTTCGAACCAAAACTATTTACATCCTTCAAACTGGCTAACAGAGCATGTCACCTGTTTGACTCAAACAACCAGCTTGCCGCTGCAGATGACTACCTCCTTGTCAAACATCACATAGCATCATCATGATCAGAGCTTTGAACGACCAAACCTCGATTCAAATAGCTGGAGCATTATGTTACTCGTCGACCCAACCTGTGGTTACGAAAGATCTCAAACCGACTCGACCCACAAAATGACCTTGGTGAGTTATCCAAACTACATTGTTTGACCTCTGCACTTAAACTGTACAGAGGACACGCTTCAAACCGACTGCTAGCTCACAGCTTGAACCAGGATAACTCCCTGCACCCGAAACTGGTTTGACCAGCATCTTCAGCACCTCGAAGCCTGGTTCAACACTGTTTAAGCACCAGACATTGGAATCAGGTGCTTCGAAGGGACTCTTTCCCTCTGGTCCACCGTTCAGGGCCCTACATACTTGTTAAGAACATTTGGCACCTTTTTCCGGCTAGACATATCCTTTTGAACTTCTTGTTGTAGTTCCTGCCTGTATTTCCTCCCTGGCAAAGTTTCCAGAGTGCTTATACATTTGTGTTCTACATCTTCTTCCTTCTTTTTCAGGGGCTTGGTTTTTGATAGTTAAGTGTAAAATCAATTTGAGTAATTAAAGTATATATTTTCATAGAAATTTGGTTGGACATTCTTTTATTTTGTAATGGTGGTACTATTGCTGTTTGGGTTGCTACTGGCTCACAAGTATACCCCTTCTGAGTATATCCATCCCTCAGCCAACGTTTCCATAAACGGCAAAGGAGGTATATCTCTTAGTGGTGCCTATTTTACCCTTAAGATTGGGATTACTGTTGGTTTGTAAAAGTGTGGGGGCTGAGTAGTTGGTTTAGTTCCTTTACCACTGCAGAGCAGAAGTGATTTCATCACAATTGTGAACTGCATTGTGGCTCGGAGGTTTGTTGGTATAGTTAAAACATTGGGGCACCAAAATGTAATGTTTTATCAATATATATATATATATATATATATATATATATATATATATATATATATATATATATTCAGTAAAAAAACTTTGTTAAAGGGACGTTATGGTTCAAAGTAAAACCGAAAAACCCCTGAAATTCCTCAGTTATGGCAAGATAAGCAACCATAACTCGCGCCAACGTGCACTGCTAACACTAACACCCAGGACATCAAAGATGACATCACAAATGTCATTGATGACATCACTGATGACATCACATGTGCATTTACTTTTCATGAAAACTCTGTAGGAGGGATTCTTATAATGTTGACCAAAAAGTGTCAAGGATCATTTGAATAAATATCATGAGCTAATTAGTGCATTAAGCAATGCATTGATATAAATAGCATTCGATTATGAAGTTCTATCTAGTATACTAAGCAACTCATGCAGAAACTTAGGCAGTGTGTGCAGTATACATGATGAAGGTGCAATATTCATAATCGTGCCATGTAGAATAATGAAATGATAACTGCTGTCTTATTAGAGTTTTGCGTACTGTGAAACATGTAATAAGTAGCTAATAAAACCCACTTAATACATAATTACATTATGACAGACAAAACACAAAGGGACAACAACACATACAAATATGAGTATATACAGGGACAGAGAAGTAAGCAAAAAAGCAGAAGTTGTAGCAGAAAGAGTTCATAACCTAACTGATTATCTTTATGCAGAGAAATGATTGCTCTGTTTCAAAGCTGCTACTTACTGTATGTATGTGTATCAAATGATGTCAGTGAACCCAAAGGAAAGGAGTGTGAGTACAATGTATACAAATATGAGCATATACAGGGAAGGTATAGTAATAAAAATAAAACTATGAGAAAGTGCTGATTACTCTAATGATTATCTTCATGCACAGAAAGGATTGCTCTCTTTCAAGCCTGTGTCTTCCGCTATATATATATATATATGTTTCATATGATGTGACTTGACCCTAAGTCTACAAATATAGTACCTTTTCAATTTTTACTTCCTGACTGTTACTGAAGAAAACTATGTGGCTTAGATATGTCAGTAAAGGAAAAAAAGGGAGAGCCAGCCATGTGATGTCATCAGTGATGTCATCAATGACATTTGTGATGTCATCTTTGATGTCCTGGGTGTTAGTGTTAGCAGTGCACGGTGGCGCGATTTATGGTTGCTTATCTTACCATAACTGCCGAATTTCAGGGGTTTTTCGGTTTTACTTTGAACCATAACGTCCCTTTAACAAAGTTTTCTTACAGAATTTGATAGGTTTTTAGTAGCGCAACTTAACCATAACGTCCCTTTTAACAACGTTTTTTCATTGAATTTCATAGGTTTTTATTAGCGCAATTTAACCATAATGTCCCTTTAACAAAGTTTTTTTACTGAATTTCATGTGTTTTAGTAGCACAACTTAACCATAATATCCCTGACTTTATATACATCTAACATAGAACATACTGAACCCCTAGCTAATGATTTCGATGTCCGCAGACTACCGCCATGTCCGCGGACATAGCGAAAATCTGAGCGTGGTGAATGTAAATTTAAATAGTGTGCCCCATTTCCCCTTTGAGGTTGGCTCAGAAAAGAGCTGTTTTTTTTGTTTTTTTTTGCAGATGCTTGACAGACACCTGTTATTTTTTATTTTTTTTATTTTTCTAACTTTACTCCTAAAATATTCGCATAACCTTCTCCAAAGCAACCCTTACATTCCAAAACAGAATGGCATTTCCCATAAAAGATAAGGAAATGCCATCTTCTTTAAAATAAACAGCATTACTGGAATCAATATTCTCATTATTACAGAAGAACATACCAGCTCTAAGCATGAAGGCACACATGCTTCAGTTGATTACACACCTAGCATTGTTTTGCTGAGGACAAAAACTGAACTATTGTCCCATATTGCCCTAGGTACTAATCCAGAAAAAATTACTTTGGCATTTGGAAGGATGCTCATTACTGCTTGAACCAAGTGTTCCAAATCAAATCTGCCAACAAAGTAGGGGCACTGACATAGCCCAAATGGAAAGCACCATAGTGCAAAACTACCACATGGGGACTGTTCATCCTGCCCATATCTTCACAAACGTGTACAATTCCCTGTACATTGCATTCAGGCACAGTGCTCCACACCACCTCCACTCCTTTAACATCAAAATTCTTTGCAACATGCCTGCATTGAGCATACTGTTGTAAACCATGCACAAACATATCTACCATATACCAAGCACCAACACCCTGACTTTCTCGACTTTTGCCATCTTCACTGCACAAATCCACAATCTCAACATCTGATTGGCTGATCCCTACAGTCTTCTTTCCATGCTGGATTTGCTGGAAAACCCCGGATGTAGCATGCCCTGTCCGTGGACCGCGTAACTCTTAGACAGCCCTTCTACCATTTCCACTTCACTCTCTGTGCTATTCCCTCATTGATACAGCTAAGCAGGCACACAATACGGAGAATGTCCTCAGAATACCCCCATTTTGTTTATTTTTGAACATTTCAGGACACCGCGAGTGTTCTTAGAACACATTCAACTTGCCAGCGAACAATACGGACAACGTCCTCAGAACACCCCCATTTTCTTTATGTACGAACATTTCAGGACACCGCGAGTGTTCTTAGAACACTTTCAGCTTGACAATGAACAATACAGACAAAGTCTTCAGGACACCCCCTGCGAACATTCCAGGAATCCACAAGTTTTCTTAGAACACTTTCAACTTAACACCGAATCCATTCTGTTTATTTACGAACATTTCAGAACAGCCGTGTTGTCCGCAGAAAAATCGAAAACAACAAAAGCGTCTAGCACATAAAAAAAACAGAACATTGAACCTATCTCATACTCCCCCACCCTCCCCAAACACTCTTACACACCAAAACACTCCACTAAATACAATTTTTAATCCAAGTTTCACCGCGCTGTCCGCGGTCGTCGGCGAATGCAAGATGGCGGGCGCCACAAAAAATCTGACGCGCTCCACGCCCCACGCCGTCTAATCAGCGAACACGTCGCATGTTTGCGGACATCACGCAAGCCTCCCGGCCAATCAGGACACTGTCCACGGAGCGAACCGGGATGTCCGTCTGTGAAGAGAACAGAGATATCACAAATTTTTTTGCCTTACATTTTGGTATTTTTTTAAAAAAATACTGGACGGATTTACACCAAATTTGCAAAAGCACGCTTTCGGGAGCAAGCCCCCGCTCCTGCCGCATATTTGGTGTAAATCCGTCCAGCAGTTTGGACTGTAGGCGTGCGCAAAGTTTTTTCCCATTATGTCTATGGGAAAAAACAAAAGTTTTGGGACCCCCTTAAAACTTTCCCCCCCTGGACCAAACCTCTCCAAACTTTGCAAAATAAATCAGAGTGGGCCATGTACTTTTTTTGCAAAGTTTGGTGAGGATTCGTCCAGAGGGAGCGAAGTTATAAGCCACCCAAAAAATGCTCTTCCTATGGAAACACCAACTTAACCATAACTACATGGACGCGGTAGCGTCCATGTAATATATATATATATATATATATATATATATATATATATATATATATATATATATATATATATATATATATATATATATATATCAGTAAAAAACATTGTTAAAGGGACGTTATGGTTACAAGCAAAACGGAAAACCCTTAAAATTTGCCAGTTATGGTATGCTAAGCATAACACTAACACCCAGGACATCAAAGATGACATCACAAATGTCATTGATAAAATCACTGATGACATCACATATCTGGGCTACTTCTTTATGTTCACTGACATATGTAGGCCACAGGGATTTTGTTCACTGACAGAGCCGATTTTACAAATTAAGAGGTGTTACACATGCACACATTCACCTTATTGTATGTTCTTAAGGCACTTTCTGTAGGATTTGGCCTCAGTTCATGGTACGCATAAATGGCAAAATAAGCAAGCCTCAAACACACAAAAGATTTGTGTACTTCCTGAAGAAGTCTAATGTTAGTGTCATTTTTTGGTGGTTTTCTTTCTTTCCTCATTACTGAAGTGTCCTTGTGTGTGCCTCAGTTGTGTATGCATTGTAGGTCTTGATGTGTATTATTTGTACCAACACAAGTATGTAGTAAGTTTTCAATTATTAGCTATGTATTCTATGTTCATCATTGCTGAAAACTCTGACAAGGTACCATTCATTATTTTACTATCCAAAATTACTGAATGAAAAATGTAGGCCCCTGTTCATCCTGCAAAGTTCATGGACAGTGTGGTTGTCCGAGGACATCGAAAAACGTCAAGGGGTGGGAAAATTGAAATCATTTTAATAGTTTTGCGCTCAAAAAGGGTGGCTCTTAAAATAACCTTTTTTTGTGGTTTTGGGCTTTTATATTTTATTTTTATTTTTTATTTTACAAACTGAAATATGGAAACGTTCCCCAAACTGCTCTGACCATAATGAATGATAATAACATCTGGATGTTTCAATTGAACCATACTTGCACAAAATGGGAGCAAGACAACCCACTTCATTTCTTGCACTCCATACCAGAACACTTCCAATTCAGGGAATCCAAGATTTCTGTCTATTCAGCAATGCTCAGCATATACCTTCACTCAGTCGACACAAGAGTCCCCCAAAATCCAAACACACTGCCTGCTGAAAGTCAATGCCATGGCCATTTTCTATCCTCTCACAACTTCTATTAACCAAACTCCTGCTACCCTCTCTTCCTGTATACCACATCCAGGAGACCTGATTGGCTGATCCCCCGATGTCCATGGATAGCACGACTGTCTGCGGTCTCTGCAGCCCCCTCTCCATGCCAGGCATCCTCAAAAGACCCTGATGTGGCATGTGCCGTCCGCAGACTACCACGTTGTCGGCACAAAGATCCTCCAATTGAAGGGGGCAGGGAGGTTTATACTTAATTTAAACATTTTATTGTATAATGGTGGCTCTTAAAAGAGCATTTTTTTTGTTTTTCTGATTTGTATTTCCTAAAACGACTTGCAAATGTTTTCATGTGCACTGTACATCTTTTTCACATACACTTTCACACTGCATTTTGAATATTTACAAGAAACATCTGATTCCCACAATCAGTAAAATTCACTCCATCCCTCAGAAAATTGTTTGCACCATCCACCTTGATGTTTTCATGTTCAAAAGATGCCATGCCCACACCATTCAAGAAAGCACATACACCTTTATTTACAAGGTGCCTAACTTCTTCTAGTTGTGCACAAAACACATTTGGGCATCTTCGCACTTCCCTTGGATGTATTTCTGAAAAAATAACCTTTTCACATGAAAATAGTTCCATTAAGCCCTGGAACATATTTTCTAATGCAACCTGCAAATATAGTCGAGCAACATACCCCATACTTTTTCCTCCACAATGAACAACAATAATATGTGAGCATTGAAAGTGAGCCATAGGGCTTCATTACGACCCAGGCGCTAAGTGTTTAACGGCGCCGTAAAAGGCTCTGGCGCCGTTAAACACTTAGCGCCTAATTACAAGGTCCCTTTGCGGGACCCGACCTTAATGACTGGTTTTTCCAGCCGTTAAAGTAGGGACCCACAAAGGCACTTTGGTGCTAATAACGGTACTGCAATTTGCTGTACCGTTATTAGCGCCTTCCCCATTCCCATTGAGCCCTATGGGGCAAAAATGGGAATGGGGAAGGGCCATGGCGGCATGGGGAATTACCGCCCCACCAACCTCGGAATGGGGTGGTAATTCCCCATTCTGCCATGGCGGACACCGGCATGGACCATGGTGCTCATAGCACCATGGTCCTCCGCCTGGGTCGTAATGAGGCCCATAGTCTTACCAAATGATATGAAACTCATCCCGTTTAGGCCGGACACTGTATACCGGCAAACATCCACTCCCTCCAAACCAATAGTACCAGAGATGCCACAGAACTCAGTGTACCTTTTAATATTATTCACCCAACAATCTCCCACCATCCACACAGTGAGCTTTTTTTCAGCACTAGCCACATCCATCTTCCCTACACACAAAAATCAAAACACCTACTACCTCCTCTTCCTATAAACAACAACCATAACACTGCATTGGCTAATCCCACAGTCCCCTTTCCATGCCAGACATCCTTGAAAGACTTGCATGTGTCACATGCCATCCATGAACTACTGAGGAGTCCGTGAATGTCGCAGCCACTCAAAGGGGTGGGGGGGCTGAATTAACATAATTATAGTTATATAATCGTCAGCGGTGGCTCCGAAAAGAAACTTTTATTGGGGGGGTTTGTTAACAAACACCTTTTTTCCTTTTTTTCTGTTATGTACAGTAGTACTTTACACTCTACATCTTCCTTTACAATTTCCTTAAAGGAACTTCTTCAATGCATTCCTAATATTGTAAAGGAAAATTGTATTTCTGAAATCTGGGGAGTGAACTCAATCTTGACAAAAAGATTCACACCATAAGAACTTATATTATCATTCTAAAAACATGACATTCTTTCAGCAGATACACTTGTATAGACAATCTTCCTTGATTCTTCAATTTGAGGATTGAAAAAGTGTGTTGGACATCTCCATGTGCATCTCAGATTTATTTCCGAAAAAATAATCTGAGCAGCAGGAAACAGTTGCAATAGGCTTTTAAAGAAATCCTTCAGAGCAACTTGCAAAGACACTGGAGTCACAAACCACAAACTGTCCCCTCCACAATGCACAATCACAATGTCTGGACATTTAAAGTGAGCCATGCTCTCTGAGAATTAACGCAAGCTTGGCCAGTTCAAGCCACAAACTGCATGCCAGACAACTTCCACTTCTGCCAATCCACTATTTCCAAGGCTGCCATGATTATCAGCATACCCCTTCAATGACTGAATTGAAGAGTCCCCCAGAATCCATACGGTCTGCCTTCTCAAGCACATATCCATAGCCATTGTCACTGCTCTCACAACTCCTGCAAACAAAACTCCTACTACCCTCTAGGAATAGAGGGTAGTACACCACACCCGGGAAACCTGATTGGCTAATCCCCAAAGTCCTCTATTCATGCCAGGCATCCTCAAAAGATCCGGATGTGGCATGTGCTGTGCGCGGACTGGGGTTTCTGCGGTCCCCGTACCACAGGGGCATCCCTTCTACCCTTTACACTTTCATGTTCTCAACACTCTCTCACTGGCTGCTTTTAAAGAGTCACACATCCATCCACCAATCACATTCAAAACCTCTAAACCCAACCCTGTCATCACACTTCAACTCTTCAGATGTACACTTGAGAGTACATATCTCCTGTTAATGAAAGACATCCGCATTAAAAAATACTCTACAGCTGTCCAAGATTTCTATTTCCAGTTTCATCAAGATCTTCATCTAACAGAACATAGTACAGGTATGCTTATATTTAAAAAAGACATTTCTTCAACTCTTTCAGAAATATACATGTATAAAGGGTTCCTGCTACTTACCCTGCAATTAACTTCTCAATAAGCATAGTTTCTTGTTTAACCACTCTAGCAAATGCCATGCATTCCAGCATTCATCAGGTGCTCACATGAAGCAGCAAACAATTGCAATTCTCTGCGCTTCAAACTGTTTCTATTTACAATACTTGTAATGAAAGTTAAAGAATGCATATGTGCAGATATAGCAGCACTGTGTTACTGTTTCATAAAATAAGGGAAAAGCAGATGATTTACATCTGTAGACCATTTTTAAATGGCACTTAGTGTCTGCCAGCACATGCATGCATCCCAACATCACGCATTCCAATGTGTTGGTACTTCTTAAGTATTTCTTGTTTCCTTTGCATTCTGTCACTTCCAATTCCACTGACCCCACAGTAAAACACAAACTACAAGTCCCAGAATACAAAGAAAAAAACACGACTAACGTCAAGATTCGAAACGTACATCAAATAAACATATAAAATGCTGCGCTTGTCAAAATATTCATTTGGAAGCATTTTTAAGAAGATTACAAAATGCATATCTGCATTTACAGCACCACTGTGTCACTTTTTCATAAAAGAAAGTAGAAGCAGTTAAAATAGATGTGTACATAATTTGTAAATGGCACTCAGTGTGTGCCAGTTTAATATATTGACAGTACAAGTATACTTCCTAACATAACCCATTCCAATCTTCAGCTGCTTATGCAGTCCTACTTTTTTCTCTGCATTCTGTGACTTGTACTCCAACTTTCAAAATGGTAAAAGTGGAACTACAAGTTCCATGATGCAAACATAAAATCTAGGACTACATGAACACCCACAGATTAGAATGCATAATTTTAGCAAGTATGCATATACGTATTAAACTTCCACACAACTACCATTTAAATGTATACTACAAATAGTTTCCATCAACTTTTCTTCTCTTTTACAAAATGTTACAGAGCTTCTACAATTGCACATACGCAATGCTCCTAAAAGCAACCAATGTTAACCGTCCACCATTTTTATTAACTTTTTCCCCACCACTCCTCCTTCCATTCTAGATATGAACCTTGCTGACTAAAAGTACTTTGCCATTATCACATAGCCTCACTAACTTTATTTTACAATTACAGGAAAGAGGAGCATCACTGAAATCAACAACCGAAAAATGAATATCCTTTGCATCCGACAAAGTAAGTATATTAATGTATCAGGTATATGTATGTAATTGTAGCAGCACGGTTCCACTATATATATTACCCCACACTACTATTTTCAAACCAACATTTATTTCACTCTAGCCCATTATATTCCACCATTCACACTCTTAGTATCCCATCTACATACCACCATTGCAGCAGCCACTCTGTTCTTCAAAGCTGCACAATCAACGTATAGATCCCATCACACCATCACTGCCTTACTCACTAACCCAACACCATCAGACCCCTGTACACTCTTAGTCTCACGACCTTCCCAACCACACCTAATATACCACCTCACAATCAAACAGCACTCTATTCATCTCTACAATCACACCCACACACCCATGAACCATACATGCATATACATTGCACAACTTACCAATGCAACCTTTCTAATTTCCTAACAGTCAAAACCAAATGCCTACTGAACAGCAACTCGGTGGAAAAGAAAAATAAGTAGAGCAGATAAGACAAAAGTACACCATACAGTCATCCACCTCTAAAACAATTTATAGAAAACATTAAAACAAGTAACCTCACTAAATAAAACTAAACTAGCCACACCTAAAGAAGGTAATGCCCCTCTTGCAAAAACAAAAAGTAAAAAATAATGTACAAAGAAAAGCAGACCTACTAATAAAGCAATCCAAGAAAATGATGTTACAAAAAATGTTCCAGCATAGAGTTCACAATCTTATAAAAACATCTGAAAAGTCACGATCTACCCTTAGCAACTACAGCAGGAGACTAATCATGGAAGCTCTAAGTGACAGTGCTTTTCTACTGTCACAGTTTATTATACGGGCACACCCAATTCAGGAAGTTCCTTTCCCCACAATGAATGTGGTGCACAATAAAGCACTTTTAGTTTTTTGATACAGTTAAATGTGGTGAGGCCTCCAACCCGTCTCGCACCAAACCCCCAACAAGTACCCGGTGCCACAATGTACTAGGAACCAGGCCGGTGTGTATTCAGAGTATATACATTTATTAATTTATTTAAACCAAATTTCCCAAATAGATTAACTTCAGCCACCAATGCTGTAGCAACACGCAAGAACACCAACACAGAGATATGCGGTCACAATTATTTCCTTTTAAATCACCCACAAATACAGAAAAAGAACAATTCAAGACACACAGTGATTTCTGAATTGGGTCAGAATACTTTACTCCAGGCAACCCTCACCTCCAAACATCAATTGCACATGTCCCCTCCGAACTGAAGCCAGTGGCAGGGAGTGGGAACACAATGGGAAAATCGGTTTTGGGATTAGAATCACAGATACAATATGAGAGAGAGGAAAGCAATGGGATATGTTTTTTCCCACAGCTAAAAAGAACATGCAGGGCTTTTGGGGTTTTGGTCTGAACACAATGGGAAAATCGGTTTTGGGATTAGAACCACAGATGCAATATGAGAAAGGAAAGCAATGGGAATTTTGTTTTGCCACACCTCAAAAGAAAAGACAGGGCTCTGTGTTTTTGTTCAGAGCACAATGGGTACAGAACAGCAATTTCGTTTTGCACCTTGCATATCCAAAGGCACTACAAGGCTTCCCCTTCTGATTTAAAATGAAGGGATCAATGGGGAATTGTGTTTTGCACCCTGCACCCTCATGTGGAAACATGGTTTTGGGGTTAATTATTTTGGCAAATCCTTATGTCTATACCCATCACATGATCACTTTAGGGGAATCAATTGATTTACTTTGATGAAATATGCTAGGGATCTACACAGACAAACAGATGTGTTTTATTGGGGAAATAACTAAAACAATATAGGGCCTGCATAATCTATGGCTTTGGGGTAGTTTTACTTACAGGAGAGGCCTTCAATGGGCATCAGAGAATGTCAGGGCACCTTTGGGACAGCAAGGGCTCAGTCAAGGATCTCCTCTGAATCCTCCAAGGGGTCCCAATCAGCTACTATGTGTCCTGGTTCCTGTCTCCAATGCAAGATTTAGGCCTCTCTGCTGGGATGTTTCTCGCCAGATTTTAGCAGCAGGTTGCCTCTTGGAATTAGTGGAAGAAGTCCAATTCTAATGCAAACTGATTTATTTATAGGGCAAATGACATCACAAACTTGTCATGATTCTCGCGAAAGGTATTGGTTGATTTTCACTACACACCTCTCACTGGTGTGCTAACAGGGCAAGGGGTTGGGGGAGTGATTTGGGACAGCTGTGGGGGGAGAAAGCTTCATCATCCCACTTTGACATATGGGCTCCGTCATGTTTTAAACTCAAAAATCTCTCAACATGGAAAGTACCCTACATTTTCAAATCTTTACATGTGTGCATATATCTGTGAGAACTACAGTGTAAGGTGAACCAGATAAGGCTAATCTGAAATCAGCATGCCCTTCCTATGCAGAGATACAGTTTTTCTTAATTTACTCAGGAGCTATATCAGTGAAAAATATGCCACTTTACAGTTTCCATGTTAATTATTACCTGCACGTTCATATCAACTTTCACATCTCTTGAAATCAAGGGAAGGCCTAGATCACATTTTTATTAATAACTATAGTTATGTGTATCCCACCAAAATCTTTTTAGCATGGTTAAAAGGGGGTGACTGACATCTTTAATAAAAGTCTGGAATGACCGTTGTGCCATGTTCTCTGCCCTCTTTATGCAATTACATGTTTTTTCCATTAATCAAATTGCAGTTTCAAAGGTCTCTTTCATGCCATCCCCCACCCTTGCTCCTCCAGTTTCATTTCTCCTTAGACATGCGACTGAGTAGAGCCTGGTCTGTGTTTACGTTCGCTACTTCCTTCACGGCATGTGAGGCCCTGATAGCAACTCTTAATGGCTATTTTATGGGACTTGTGACCTCAAGGTCACTCCTGATGCACGAACAGACCTGGGCTTTATTAGTTTTCCACTGTGTTATCGATCTAAGCCTATGTATTTCTTTCTATATATTTAAGTAATGGCCCTGATCGATGATGACAACCAAGCCTGTGTCTTCAGGGCAGTAGAGGAAAGGGCCTCGAGGTTAGTTTTAAGTCGGGAGAAATGACCGTTCATGTACCCAGCCGTAAAATGGCCTTTTAAACTCACATACAATTGCAATTTTGTACAGCATCTTATAATGCACATAGTTTCAAAATACATGATTATCCCTTCTGGATTGCCCATATGTATAGGGCTGTCACATGAGAACATCATGTTCAAGCTTTGAAAGTCAAGTGAGCATTTCTTTTAGCATACTGTCAATTTGGATGAGGGAAAAACGAAAATTACATTCTTTTATTTATTTTACATGCTCCGTTTCACTTTAGCTGCTTGGAGCACAATCTGGTATTCCATTGAAGATACTGTACGCACTGCTGTTTCTGTAAGTGTGAGTGCAGCTCTCCATGGATTTGTCAGCAATATGTCTTTATTTTCCTTCCTGAAAAGCATTGCGCATATCTTCGCACTTTGATTTTAGGCTCACTTTCTTTCTTCAGTGATTTAGCTTTAAAAGGCCTTAGGTCTGACATCATATCTGTGCTGGCCTTATATTTTTCGGTGAGCATTCACAAATGACTATGGCCTCTTTATTTCTGGCATCCAGGGGCTATATTTCACCCCTGCTCCTGGCTCTTTAATTTCAATAAGACAGAGAGAAGAGCAAGGAGAGTGTGGGGTGTCTGTTTCCTTGTGGCCTAGGTTCATTCCAGGGATCTCTGTGGGAGCATGTCTGCTCTTTTCCTTGTTCTGAGGGAGTGGTGCTCTGGTCTGCACTCCACTATTTTCCGATTATGGGTTTTGGTCCTGGGCCCCTCCCTTTACAGTAGCTCAACCTCTGGCCTGTAGAGGCAAGGAGTTATTTAATCTGCCGAGAATAAAAGAGACGTTAAGTATTTCATACAGTACTAATTTCCCTGGTATGATGTGGGAATTGACAACAAAACAACGAGTTACATATCACATTTCATGGCATTACAGTCTCGGGCAATGACAATTACACATAATAACTTCCTAATAAGTACAAGCTGTTCTACCCTCTGTAAATGTGTTATATTCTCTATCTGGGTTCCCATTCCTTAACTTTATTCCTGGGCTCTACTCTCACTGGGGTATTCAATCAGTCACAAGTTGTGTCTGGGATGACAGCTTCTCAACTGATTGATATGAACCCATTTCTCTTCCTTCTGTTCTCCTTTAGGGATGCAAATTTTATAGGCGATAGGTGAGATTTTATCTACAATTTCAAAAGCACCACACCAAGAGGGGAGGAACTTCCACTCTTTGATCTGGATGCTTTGGAAATGTTACAGGTAGACACTGTCTCCTACTTCATACTCTTCATTGGTGGTGTTTAAGTCATAGTGGGTTTCCATCCCCTCTGCTGAATTTTCTAAATTTCGCTGAGCAAAAGCAAAAGGGTGCTGAAGTTGTTTTTGTAAATTTTCAATGTTCTCATGAGTCATGAACGCATTGATCAGGGTCTTCTCTTGAATTCTGTAGAGCAGATGCTGAGATAGCACCATTTTCATCCAGTCATGAGTTTGAATGGTGACATTTTTGTTGCAGAAGATGGTGTAGACCGGATAGCCATCAGGACAAGCGGTCATCGGATGTCCCAACTAGGTCCAGAGTCCTCCATGAACTTCTTCCGGATGCCCACAATATTGCACCTCTCAACTCCCCCGCTCGAGGCTGGGAGGTAGGCAATGTGGAGTTTTCTCTTTACCCCGAGTATCTCCCACATCTTTGTCATCACCTCACTGATAAAATGACTTTCTCAGCCATCAGCGAGATTGATTCGTTCTTCAACCATCTGCTTGAAGCCTGGAAATACCTCGGGTTTTGCAATTTCAGCAGTATCATCCTTTTGGGTTGAAAGATCTCTTGTTATGGTGTTAGCCTGGACATGAGGTTTCAAGAATAGGAGGTAGTCACTGGTGACTTGAAATACCACCTCTTCCTTCCTGATGTCACAGGTCACCTCTTCCCCATCATAACGGCAGGAGGAGTACACCAAGGAATCCCCCCTTTCTGCGATATCCCCCTAGAGGGATATCGTCGTCAACATTGTAACAAATTGGTCCGATGATCTCATTACTTAAATCAATAGAATAATGCAGGAGGAGTACACCAAGTAACAGTCATTTGGCATTGGTGCAATGATCTCATTACCTAAGTCAATAGAATAATGTTGGGCATACAGTACTTTAACAACTGGCACCATGTGGTGCTTTCAAGATGGACGCCCAGGCCTCCTCACCAACTAAGGCAGTGCTTACTTCCTGCCTCTGTTCTACTTGTACAGTGATTGGCTGGGTTGCTGCTTCTTCTGTCCAATGAGGAACCAGAAGGCTTTAGTCGGCCCCCTCACCCAAGGCCCACTTCTAAGGCCCCTGTCAGCTACCCTGTCCATTTACTGAGATGCTACATGACGCTACCACAACAGCCTGACCCTCCCTGGGGTTGCCCGCTCCCTCAGCTATGAAACTGGACTTCCAAGACTCTCTTACTTTCCTCTTTATTGGTTACTTTCCCTCCTTCCTACCCTTTCAATTTCACTTAATTGACCTTCAATCTACCCTCTTATTGTTTATAACTGGTGTTACCTTTGTGCTCTTGTCTAAGCACTCACTTATTATCCTACCTCATTTCTCTTACCTATTGGTGCCTTAGACATCGCCTTGAAAGTCTGTTTCAAGGCGATGTCTGTTTGCGAAAGTGAAATGTGGGTCTGTTTGGGAAATTGAAATTTGGGTCTGTTTGGAAAGTGAAATGTGGCTGTATTTAGGAAAGTCAAATTTGGGTGTGTTTAGGAAAGTGAAATTGGGTCTGTTTGGGAAAGTGAAATGTGGGTCTGTTTGGGAAATTGAACTTTGGGTATGTTTTTCTCACCCTACTTTGGCCCTAAATTGTAACCTGCTAGCCCAGTGACTGCTCCACACCTCTGATCCTGTATATTTCTCCTACTGCCTCCTCTCTCTACCTGCCCATGGTGTTATCTGTTTCTCCTATCTACTCCAAATGTTTCTCTATCAACTTCCCTTCCCTTCTCACTAAGTTTGGTAAGAATAAATTCAAAAAGGATATCTTGGCTTCCACCCCAGGTCCCCCCATCACTGATACCTATTCCAGCGCCTCTGTCCGCATGGATCTCTTTGACTGCTCCAGAGTCTTCATCAACGTCTATCTAAACGGTACTGTCATGGTGCAAGACCCTCAGACTAATCTCCTCATCTTTGATAGGTGGTTCACTCACCTCATCCACTTCCTCTCATTTCCAGTTGTCCCCTACTCTCCTCCACTGGCTACCTTGCCCTCCTCCACTTCCTCCACTGACCCAACTCAAGCTCTTTCTACACCTCCGCAGGGCGTACCTCTGATCTGTACCCCTCCACACAGAAGGTCGTTAAGGCTGGCAACCTTCTGTATCTCGCCACTTTCAATTCTCGGTTGGCTGTTAAGCACTCCTCTGACATCTGTCACCTCCGAGAAGAACTCGAACTTGATGTCCTCGGTCTCACCGAGAAGTGGTTCATGGCCAGCTCTGTCACAAGTTTTGACACTCTCCTCCTCGATGGCTACAAGATCCTTTCAGCCCCCAGATCCAACTGGCCTGGAGGGGGTGTATGTTTACTTGAATAACTGTACTGTGAAGCTCTGTGTCACAACATTACTGCTCACATTGACCCCTCTTGAGATAAGCCTAGCAGCTCGACCACACTACCAACCTGTTTAGTTCAGACTTATAGCAAAGGTTGGGTGCCTATTGCCAGGAGATCAAGGTTATTGTAGTGCACCCAAAGGGTACTGCATACAATCTTGTCTAACACTGGTAGCAGGCGGTGAGGATGTATTGTAGAGTTGTTACATAGAGTGTTTGCTTTACTTTTGTTCAACTAAAAACCTTCACAAGGCTAAGCTCCACTAGAAATAGCAATTGCAACATGCCTAGTATGGATAACTTCAAGCAGGAAGCCCTGCTCATTCCAAGAAGCTAGCAAAGGCTGCTGACTTGTGGGTTGCCAACAGGGCTACTCACAATGATTCTGGGGCCACTCACAAAAAGGATGAAGGGAAGCAGCACAATAAAGATGACAAAGGTAATTCTAAATCCAACCACCCAAAAGAGGGCCACAAACATAAGAAGGGTAAACCATATGGGAAACCAGGTCAGTCTAGTGAAACCTCTGGTGCTAAACCACAGGGAGGTCAGCACAAACCCCATTCCAGAAAACATTTGGTAAATGTTATGCATGTGGGTCTACTGACCATGTGAAATGGGATCCCAGATGCAAGGGTAAACCTTCAGGGGTCCACACTGCCTCCTTAGCCTTCCTCCCTGAGGGAGAAGTACATATGGAAAGTGGAAACTTTCATCTATTACCTGAAGATCCCATTGGAGTCTCAGCCAATGTTTCCTTAGTGTCCCTGGGTCTGTGGGAACAGCAGAATGTAGATGTGTATAACTCTATTCCAGATAACACCAAGAAATATTACAAGGACAGTGTACTTGTTAATGAACAGGAGGCCCCTGCCATTAGAGAGACTGGGGCAGCATTACTGTAGTGGATGAAACCTTTTTCAAACCTGAGAATGTTGCTAAGGCACCCAAGGTTCCCACTAAGCTTGCTTCAGGCCCTATCCAGATGGTTCCAATACTACCAGCTCTCATCCAGTGCAACATTATGACTGTAAGGATACTTGTCAGTGTTCAGAATGAGGTGCCTCGGAGAGTCCTGTTGGGGAATGACTTAAAGGCTCTTGGAGTTGGATCACGCTCCCCCAGGCCTCCCAGTAAAAGGATGCTGGAGAAGACTAGGAAGGCCAGAGAGCTCACTTTATGCAACTCTCAATGTGTTGTTACAGAGGTACCTATAACACCCAGTCCACAGGAAGAACACACATCTAATTCCATGAAGTAAGAGACAAAGGGGAAACCTAAGGTCTCAGGAAGAAAGAAAAGTATCACCCCTGTGCACAAAACAAGGACATCCCACAGAGGACAGTCCAAGGTCACACCTGTGACCCCTCCGCCAGCTGAAGCTGTGTGAGAGGACCAACCAGAGGATGGAGAAACAGTTACTGGTGAAACAGAACTGGAAGAAGACCTTCCCCCTTTTGGAGATCTGGATCCTAAAGACCACCCTGAGCTGCAGACTTTGCTTGCAGAAGGTGGCCCCTGAAGGGCAGACTTCAGCAGAGGTCAACGAGAGTGTCCTACTCTTGAAGGCTGCTTACCAGCTGGAAGGGCAAGAGCCAGGGAAGCACCGGCTGTACTGGGAGGATGGCCTTCTTTACAGTGAGCCTATAGAGTCTACCCCAGGGGACTAGACTAAAGAAGACTTGTAGTGCCTCAGGAGGTGAGACCCAAGTTTCTACAGTTAGCCCATGAGATTCCTTTTGCTGGTCACTTAAGTTTTAAGAAAAGTTTTAAGACCAAGGAAAGGATTTCTCTTTATTTTTACTGGCCCAAGATGGGGTCCGATGTAGATACATTCTGTAGAAGCTGTTAAACTTGTCAGACTTCTGGCAAGAGTGCAGGCAAGAACATGGCATCCATGGTGCCTCTCCCAGTGGTAGGAGTTCCTTTTGAGAGGGTAGGAGTCAACATTGTTGGTCCCTTAGACCCTCCCACATCTTCAGGCAACCGATTTATATTGGTTGTGGTAGACCATGCTACTAGGTATCCTGAAGCAATACCTATGAAAACTGTTACTGCTCAGGCAGTGACTAAGGCCCTACTTGGTATTTGTACCAGGGTAAGTTTTCCTAAGGAGGTTATCTCAGACAGGGGGACCAATTTTATGTCCCACTACATGCAGGCCAATTTGGAAAAACTGTGGAGTGACCTACAAGTTCTCAACAACCTACCATCCCCAAACCAATGGGCTGGTGGTGAGGTTTAATCAAACTATGAAGAGCATGATAGGTGCTTTAGGAGAACCCCTTAGAAGAAAGTGGGACCTTCTACTGCCATGCCTTCTCTTTGCTTATAGAGAAGTCCTTCAAGAAGGGGTTGCTTCAGCCCCTTTGAGTTCCTCTATGGTCATCCGATTAGAGGTCCATTGGCCCTAATCAAGGAGGGGTTGCAGAGTGCTCTTTCCCACAAGCCAGTGAGAGCCACTGACATGATGACGTGTCAAAACCTGGTGGGGTGGGTGGAATAATTTTGGTCTGCGTGAGAAGAGTTTGGGGCTTGTGGAAGATAGCAGGAAATGCATCTGGGCGATATGAGCAGGGATTCTGGACTGTGTCCTGACCAATGCCTGATGAACGTCTGATAAAAGCCTTGCTGGGTCCTGCCATCGATGGGCAAAAGTCATGGCAGGCCACTGAGCACAGCACCTGAGCATGCTAGAGTGAAGATTGTGGCCTCTCTCAGCATTCTAATCAACATACCAAGGAAGGTGAAATGGGTGACCGTGATCATTAGATTTCAAGCTGCCCTTCCTCTGAAGCTAAAATTCTGGCCCATCATAACCCTTAGCAGGTAGCTCATGGCAATGTCTGAGTTTCCACACCACCCCTTTCTCACATCTGCCAACTTGCAGATACTTGTTTTGTCCCTCATGAGGTGCAATGTACCCATCTGAAAGAGAGAGAGAGACAGAAAGAGGGAGAGGGTGAGAGAGAGAGAGAGAGAGAGAGAGAGAGAGAGATGGCATTCCAAATCAGATAAATGGATATGGATGCAAAAGGCAACGGGTGGGAGTGCAGAGTTGCAGGTTGTTTTGCCTTGTAAGGCCTACTCCTTGCCTCCCCCACTAACCAAATCACCTCTAAGATCTCCTGCCACCTTACACTACACACACAAACCCCTCACAGATAGCCACTATAGCCTAGCAATTGGGACATCAACACTATCGGGACATTGGGACATGTGTGCAGTGCAACAGAGCCTGGCACTGCTGCTCAAGATGTCATGGAAAGCCGGCTGCTTTTAGCAGGAGCTCATCAAGATTGTGTGGGAGGTGTCCAAACGCTATACCATCCTTACCTTGGTGGGCCCCAGCGTCTACGGCTCTGCTGACAGATGTCAGCTTCTGTGAGATCAGAGTAGAGCCCTGATCAGTGTGACGGGAGGATTTCAATGTGTCTGGGTATGGGATGCCCAGTAATGGGAGATGGATACGGGAGCTTCATGCTGAAAAACATCTCTGGTCATGTGTGTTGCAACAGTTTCAATCAATCAAGGTAATCGATCTGCTCAATATTTACTGCATGTGACTGCATATCATTTACAGTGCATGTGAGCTGCACATAGCACTGCGCCCTATCACACACAGGTGAGTCCCATGAAATATTTGCTTCAGCTGTCACATAGGGCCTCATCACGAGTTGGGGGTTAACGCCGGCGCTATTAGCGCCGGCGTTAATAGCCCTGCCGTCAACCCCCCCAGCGCTAATAGCGCGGGATCACAGGTTTGGCGGAACGGGTATTGCCCATTCCCCACGGAGCCCATTATGGAATTCCCCATTCCCCATTGGGCTCAATGGGGAATTTTCGCGCTCTTACCGCCGGCGGATTCCTCGCCGGCGGTAATAGCGTGAAATATAGGCGGATTTCCCCCCAGCTCAGAGCTGGGGAGAAATCCGCCGAAGCCCTGATTTGGCAGACCCTTAAATACGGTGGTAACAGCGCTACCGCCGGATTTAAGGGTTACTGCCAAACTAGTGATGAGGCCCACAGTCTCTAAAGTATGCATACAAATTGCATGTAAAATATAGCAGATCCCTCAACTGTACAAAGTTGCCCTAGGGGTTCATACACTTGTCATTCTTGAGACTGTTCTGTTTTAGCCCTGGGCCTCATAGCTTTACAGCTCAGTCCATGAAATAAATGCAGTCCAGCTGTCACATAGTCTCTATCATCATCAATAAAGTATTTGGCTCTCCACTCTTCGGCTTTGAACGTCTCTGCACTAGACATATCTGCTTTTTGTACAAGTCATAAACTACTATAGTTGATGCATTCATTCGCGTTGCTCCTGTCTCTTATCTTTTCAGACCATGGTCTGCCGCAGGTCCATGTTTCCTACAGCCCTTCAACGCCATTATATATGTCAGGAGGCACTATACAAATATAAAATGACATAACATAGCATGTAAACTAGCATTGACCAAGCCAACGGTTTTAGGTGTTTGTCTAGGTTTGGGCTATGCATTTTCAAGGTGCTACTATAATGATGGTACCTGGCTATGGGTTGGTATCATCTGGCAAATGGTGTGAGTATGTGGGCAACTGTTGTTAATGCCTGGAAATGTCTTGTTAGCTGTACACGAGCCAGCGCTGTTAGCTTTGCCAGTGCTAGTTGATGGTGGTTTCCTGCCATGGCAGTCACCCTTCTACAATAATAACTCTTAAACCATTCCTTTGAAAATGGTCTCAGCAAGACTTCCAGCTCAGCATCTCTCACTGTAGTCTTGCAGGTCTGCTTGCTGTGCTGCCTATGCGTTGGGATGCTATGTGGCTCTATACAATATTTAAATCATTTCAGGATTGTATGCACTATTGCAGTTATGTACTGTGGCGTTTAGGTGTGTTGTTGTTTAATTGATGAAACGTCCTCTTCTACACACTGCCACGTGCCACATTTTCTGATTTGAAAACGTGTGTCAGAGTTAGGTGCATTTCTTAGCTAGCATAGTTAAATCGAGTCAGACATTTTACAGTTCATCATGCATCAATCTATACAGCCAAACACGAAATGGAACCAAAACCAAACAAAAATCCCACATGGACTATGGAAAGATTTCTGCTCCCTTTACACACACGAATTTGCAAGTTAAATGCAAGCGGGACAGCTGAATTACCCAAAGATCCCGACCATCCGAACATCTATGAAGCCGTCAGCCACAAACCCCCCAATCACCCCTCCCCAGTCATGTCTCCTCTCATCAACAGAACACGGTAGTGTTCTGTGAGCCTTCAAAACTGCATACACCCGGCCAAGCCACTACTAAAGAAAACTGCAGCTAATACCGACTACCCTGCAAGCTGCTTCCCAATCTCCAACACTTGTTTACCCGCACAAATTCCTAGAGAAGTTAATATGCCACCAGCTTCATGCAGACGTCACACCATGGATTCAGACCACCATGAGGAAGATTTCACTCATCCATGTGGGATACACAAAAAAAATATTGCAATACAGACACACCAAGGGCGCTCATTCTTCTGGATATTGTGTTGCTTTCAACACATAAACCATAACATTCTCATGAAAGACTTGTGGACATCTGACGATGCTACATTGGATGATGTCCTTCCTTTTGGACAGAATAAGGACTACATGTCCACATTTAAATCCCCCCACAACATCATGTGTGGAGCAACTCAAGGATCTAGCCTGTCAAAAGTACTTTTCACTATCTAAATAACTCACCCCTTGTACATCAAGAGCAATTCATGTCTCGCCTGCTAAACATTCCGGGAAGATACACAAGCCATTTACAATCTTACCCAACCCTAAACCTCAAATCAACAGCATCTCAACAATTGTCTCATATATATACATTCAGCAATGAAGACAAACATTACTCAACGGAACCAAAATACTCAAGCCCACAGATATTCTGAGGGTAGAAGAAATGAGACGCTGCCCCAGTTGACAGCAGCATTCAATAGCCTTCTATTCTCATGGACCACCAGCCAATTTCGAACCTCTAGTTAAGGCCATAGTGAAAAGCTTCCACTTTCAACTAGGATCCATCTAGCACATCATGCTGTGCCTGAAATGTACACAAATATGTGGGGCAGCCATTGCATCAGTACTTTCTATGTCAGATTATACCAACACACACTCCTATGACCTTCAGGTAAACCTGGAAACATGGGAACACAGACCCCTTTCTCTCTGAATAATTCACAGTATATCAGTCAACAGCAGAATCCAATTCATAACCCTCTTTAACGTCCACTGCACCTTCCAGGGGAGAGGCCCAGTATGCAATTCAGCAAGATGAAACTAATCTGCTCCACGTCTGTTACAATGCACCACTCTAGCCATGTGGCTCTAGTGACAGCCCCACGCTTCAACTTGAAATGCCAAAGAGTAACCTCTGTGACGAATCACAGGATGTCGTCACTGCTTCTGAAGTGGAAGCCCCTTTGCATGAGGCCAGGGTGGTGAAGCTGCTACCTGATAGTCACCCCAGGGGTGGTACTCAGCGGGTGTATCTCAGTGGAGGGGAAACCCCATTTGGGACCAGTGATGACCATATCATGAGCACGTGATATGCCTGCCAATCACCCTCCCTACAACAATTCGACCTCTCCTTCACCTCCTCCCTCTCCACCCCTGCCCTCATATACCATGTTTTTTTGTAGTCCAACAAAAGTAGAAAATACTGAGAGGAGGAAGATCTCTATTGAGTTACAACATCATACCTCACTCAGTACTGGGACGCGGAGGAGGCACCGAGCAGTACAGAAAAAACACTTTTCCCATTCTAGTGGTTCTCAACAACCGATTGGAAGAAGCCAATGCGAAAAGTAACGAATGACTTGACAAAGTCTCAAGCCCTCCCTGAAGGGGCCGCAAGAGGAAGCAAAGACCAGGAGTGAAGGCGGAAGGTGACTGGGAGGCTGAGAATGGAGGGAGAGTCTGAGGCCGGTCTGGGATGTGAGGACTATACTCCCAGAAGGCGGGCTGAAACTCCAGTCATCCCTGAAGACCCAGAGCGAGAGCTGAGACCCAGAGGGAATGCAGTGAAGGAAATGCACTGGCAGCAAGGAGAAGAGAACAGCGGAGCCGCTGCAGGGTGATAGAGGTGCCAGAACACCACTGGAGCCTTGTAAGTTAGTAAAGGTGCCCCAGAGGAGCCAACATCCACACAGACTGCGCAGTAAGTTATCCGGGTGGCCAGAGAAGCACTGGAGACCCAAGGAGGTGGTTGCATGAGCTCAGGGGCTGGACAAAGAGGGTTTGGGATCCTGTAACTGTGGGAGAAACAGTTGATTGGACATGGGCCTATGCTAAGCAGAGGCGTTGCTAGGGAGGAGCTAAGGGGGCTTTAGCCCCTGGTCTTTTGGTTGTATCCCCGGATAGAATCTCAGGAGCTACAACCAAAAGGCTAGCTAGCCCCCGGTCCCGACAGTTCAGACATTAGCGTAGCCCCGGGTCTTCTCCAGACCTAGCAACACCCCTGATGCTAAAGCTTGTCAGGGGAGTGAACCAAGTCCTCAAAGTGGGAAACTAGTCAGAAGTGTGAGTCTGGAATCCGTACCCATATAAAGACAACTGTAAAACTGATAGACAGTACATGCAGTACTTAGCAGGCGAGTAAACCAAGTCTGGATGTGACACCACAGCTTGATGAGTGCATCTAGGCTATTCTACTTCGTCGCAGTGCCTGGACCCACTCCAGTTTGGAAACAAATCCAAACTCCTTTTGTGCTTAAAACTGTGTTTGGTGAAAAGGAACCAGGTCTGCCAAACAGGGTCAGGGACCCAAAGACAGGAAAGAAGCCTGACAAGAGCCAACAAGGGAATGGAATTTCCCCAACAGTTTTTGAACTTTACGAGAAGCCTAAACAAGGCCGGGGAAGGGGAATATTCCCCAATTTTTCACAGTCTGAAGATTCCAGAACTCTCTTTTGTCCAGGTGAAGGGTACCACTCCCTTTGGGCTGTAAAGACTGAACATTGTAGTTTAAACTTAGATGTGAGGAGCAGAGTTAGGATTCTGACATTGGACATTGGGTCTTTGCTTTGGATATTCTGACACTAGTTATTTCAGTTGACGCAGGGAAGCCCCTCTCAGAGGTAGGGCGTGATGGGGTTTTCTTTCCCTTGTTACA
Source organism: Ambystoma mexicanum (assembly GCF_040938575.1). Lineage (NCBI taxonomy): Eukaryota > Metazoa > Chordata > Amphibia > Caudata > Ambystomatidae > Ambystoma > Ambystoma mexicanum. The sequence continues at coordinate 338,667,933 of NC_090927.1, forward strand.
CTTGAAAAAAAGTTTCTAATAATCACCATGACCTCCATGTCAGAGTATTGCTTCTGCACCTGTACAACTCTTTCTCATTTATGACAATTCACCTATGGGTCACCATTCACAGCTGACTAGGCAACAATGGAGGACCACCTAGACATCAGTAAATCATTTTTTTTTAAATTGCCTTTCAATACCAGCATGGACTAATCAGTTTGTCATTGTTACATTGAAGTATATTCCTGTGTGGTAATTTAGTTCATCTTCGTTTTCCTTTTTCTCTTAATGAGGGGCAGTCCTCCAACGCCTGCTAACAGCCTCAATACCCTCTCACCCACCCTTTCACACCCCTCCATACTCTCCTACCTTCTCAACAGAAATATATATATCCAATTTACCCCCCAAGCAGAAAATGACAAACTAAATTACCATACAGTACATAACAATGCACAGACAATTTAACATGAATACACACTCTCGAAGGATTTGGAAAAACTGGGTCAGTTCAAGGAAAACTATCCAATACGGACTTGGGACGCCAAGATCTACTGGAGCACAAAGTCAATAAAAAGAGTACTCCAGCGATTGGTCTCAGTTGGGTGAGCCTCTCCCACATATCCAAGAACTAACTAAGCACCACGTCACAAGTAAGGACTCAATCGAGTCAGTCTCTTCACCGTGTGCTCCCTAATCTGCAACACTGAAAGGTAATGGATGGAAGATTTTGAATTAATCAAAAATCACTGGTAAAGCTCTGGGCAATAGCCCAAAATATCCTTTTCAACTCTCTATGCTTTTAAAGAAGGCGAAACACCAATGCGAGACCGACATCATCATGCCCCAAGAGGGGCAGTCCGGTCGGAAATGCCTGACACATCCCTTTTGCATGACATAACAAGCAACCCATGTCTCAGCCTCAGCCAGGAGATTGGGTGTTGCCAAGCATCCAAGAAACACCTGGGCACAACATTACAAACAAAGAAGCTGTCTAGGCTTGGTTCAATCAGGTCGGTCCCTCCAAAGTGTGCTCCCTAGCAGACATAGGACATCAACATCACCTGCTGTATCGCCTAGCACATTCCACACAGGACAAAGCAATTGACGCTCTCTCTTCTATCGCAATGTAACCATTGGCGATAATGCTAACTGACAGCTGTCCCGGGCCAGTCTAGCCCATCAACCAAGAGCACAATGCTCATATGGGACTTTTTGAATCACCATGAACTAAAAATAATCATATAACACAACACAACCAAGGCCCAATAGGAACCTGGCTTTCCGATTAACTCTGCCTTTACAAGATGAGACAGCTTTTTGATGGCAGCAGTCTCAAATCATACTGTGTCATGATAACCCATCACTACTGATGCAGGACTTCTCAAGAGCATCCAGAATGACCTCCCCTTCTGCTCAGCTAAACTAATAACCTGTTCATTCTCAAACCACATCATTCTAAGTACATTAACATACATGCACATGTCCCCTATCACCATACTAACTGCCACAAAGGCATAAAGAACTCCCTTTGGATGGCCTACAACACCTCACGCCCCATCACAGACTACCCTGTATCTCTTTTAGTATCCCAATGCAGGCAGCTAATTGGTCTTGGTTTTCCCCTCTGAATGGACAGCCACCCAAGGATCACTGCCATACACCATGTAGAAACATACCAGAAGACAGGAGTTGGTACTTCCAGCCTGCATGTATCAGAACATCAATATTTCACACCTCCCTCTACCTCTAGTCCCATTAATCCATCCTCCTGCCTTCCAGAACTATGCAACAAAATGGCCCTCATTGCAAGTTTGCTGGTACAGTAACAACGGTACTGGTAAGCTTGCCAGTACCATTGTTACCGTACCTGCAAATTACGAGTTCCGTTCATGGGTGCCTTTTTTCACCCGACAGGTCTGACCTGGCGGGCGGACCGGCACCCGCGAGCATTGCATGCCGGATGCACGGGCACCATTCTGAATGGTGCAGTTGCATCCCGCCTCCCCATTCCCATTGAGCCCTGTGGGGCTCGAATGGGAATGGGGAGCATTTTGTTCCAGCACACAGGAATGGGCAATTACCAGGTCCGGCGGGGCCGTAATGACCCGGTAATTGCCCATTCCTGGGCGCCGAAAAAAAATGATACCGGCAGCAGCCATGTCTGTTATAGCGGCACGGCTACCGCCTGTATTCTATTGAGGCCCAATGTCACAGACATGACAGGAGTGTGCTATAGCAGACCACTTTACTTTATATTAGTGTGCTACCTTATCTTATGTCCCAGCTTCTCAACTTAACCAATACCACATCCAACCACAGCATTAAAATACTGAAGCACCACATGCCAAACACCCTTGACCACAAACCTAAATTCATGGGCATTTATTCATGAAACCAACTGGTTCACAGCACGCACACACTCCCACTTGATACTAACTATACATGTCCCCCCAAACACAAAGGTGTGGTTTCACTGGACATTGCGCCTCAATAAACACCTCAAAGCTTACCACACACAGAGCTCAGCTTCTTCCGCGATGCATGAATCAAGAGTACCGCAACACCTGACTTCCACTCCTCCCTCTACTTTAGGGGGCTGAAAACTGCAGCTCAACAACCATTTTAAAATGATGTGCTCGTGATCTGGCTAGGGGGGGATGGGAGCTGTAGACGAACACATGGAGTGTCCAATGATGAAGAACCATGCTCTTCTCCTACTAATACCCAAACTACACTCCAATCTATGTCTTGAAGGTCCCTAAGCAATGAATAGGCCATGGAAAAGGCCGAAGTCACACTATATTGAACTCAATATCATAACATAATTCACTTAGGCTTTCTGTGCATTTGGGAACTGAGCATGTGCACAGCCATCCTTATCATGAACCCCGGACAAAATGCTGCACGCGGGAATGGAAACATTATCTCCAAACAGCCCTTGGACACCAGGTGAGTGACTGATGTTGCAGCTATTTACCCTCGCATCCTAATACGGAAGCTGTCTGGATCAGTATATGTGATTGAGTGTTACAAAAATGTTAGGGTGAGGGTTGTGAAAAATGAAATTCGCAGCCAATGAAGTATGCGTTAGGTCCTTATGGATCCAAACATGCATTTCAGGATTGTAAGCAGATGCATAAATGGCCAATGCATTTTGGAACCATAAAGTCCTACATCAGGGCGTGTATTATTATCTTATTCCATTCAAAGGTCATAGCGTCATTTATCACAGTGTCATTGATGACAACAAATCACATGATTAATGTGATGTAATTGATAGAAACCACTAAGTGGAACGTAGGGTGTGCAGCCCACACCAAAGGCTGCTGAGCCAAGGTTCTATTTTTCCCATCACCCAGGCACTTTATATTGGCTCTGCACCCCACCCAGATATTTCAACTAATTGAGTTATATTTAATGCTAAAATTACTAACAAGATAACAGCTATGCCCACTCAATATCTTAGAATGATAACCTTCTATTAGAAAATAATGTATATGGTTGTTCTAGTTTTTGATAATGTGCTTTGATTAGTAAGACACGTGTAATGTTCTTATAATGACTACATTATATTCTGAAGTGATCATTAGAAATTAACATTGTACAATTTTTAAAGAGCCCTTTTACAATGTTAGTCCAATTAAATAATTTCCTTTTTTGTTTAATCTATGCTTCTACAAAAAAAATACAAAGCCGTCTTCCCCTTAAGATATCTGTCTTTTTTCTACTGGCAGCAACAGCTGGGGTGGCTCTAGCCAATGCACATCTCACAATGCAACTCACACCTACATAGAAAGATACACAGACATACATTGATACAGAGAGAGGGTGGTAAAAGAGAGAGTGGGAGAGAGAGAGACAGAGAGAGGGAGAGAGAGAGGGACTGAGAGTGCACAGAAGCAAAGGAGGAGAGGGAGGGAGAGAGAGTGCACAGAAGCAAAAGAAGAGAGGGAAGGAGAGAAAGCTTTTAGATTGGTTTATGATGTGCCGGTTGCAGATGGGTTATTTATAAATGTATTGTATTTATAAACACCTCCAAATTCAATACTTTTGGTATTATTTTCATAAAAATATACCAAAATCTGTACAGGGGATAAGAAAATGACTCTTTTGTTACCTTGTGAAACCTTTTTTAAAAATAAGAGCCCTTTCATGATAAGTATTTGCCTAAAACATATAGGGCCTCATTCCGAGTACGGCGCTAACCAATGGCGCTATTAACGCCTTGGTTGACGCCGTACCCGGACCGGCAGCGCCTTGGTGGTTGGCGGAATTACCGCCCCATTCCAAGGTTGGCGGGGCGGTAATTCCCCAATCCCCATTTACCCTTCCCCATTCCCATTCTTGCCCCATAGGGCATAATGGGAGTGGGGAAGGCGTCAATTACGCCACCGTAAATTACGGTGGCGTAATTAACATCAAGGTCCCTTAGCGCCATGGTATTTAACGCCTGCTAAAAGCAGGTGTTAAAAGCACCATGGCGCTAAGGGAACTCGGAGTATGGCGGTAAGGGATTACCGCCACCGCTCTCGTTAGCGGTGGCCGCTATCCCTTACCGCCATACTCGGAATGAGGCCCATAGTCTTCCCAGCCAGAATTTGACATGCCAATTATTTTGCTTGGCGGTGATTCAGCGAATGACAAGACATTGGGCTGCATTCTGAGTTTGGCGGTGCAGTGCAAAAGTGGGAGGTAATTGCGTTACATCCACTTTTTTGGCGGTATCAGAACAACTGGTACTTTTTTTTGGAGGCAAAGTCGGGGATTCATAATCCTCAGCTTCACCTCTGCAAATTGCTATGATTTACCCCCGGGGATTTTCCACTCATGGTTAGTCTGCCAAAAACCACCATGTCTTCCAAAAAAGGTCATTGACAGCACCATACTACCACTTATAAACCCATGGTCAGGCCTGGACTGGCCCACCGGGACACCGGGACATCCCCCGGTGGGCCTCTGGCCGCATAGGGCCTCTTTTGGCGGAAGGATACACATGACATGTCCCGTGATTCCGCCTGGGTGGTTTTCTTTGAATTGGCTGCCTGCTGGCTGCCACCACCGACCAAGGCAGGCGCTGCACTTTTTTTTATTCCAAGCAGGCCTGGGCATGGGCAGCTGGGCTTGCGCCTGAGGACCTGGGCCCCGGGGAACGCACGTGCCCTGCACACAACGTTGCACAGGTCAGGTGCAGGGCAGGCTGCAGGCAGCAGCCGGGCAGCAGCTAAGTGCGTGAGGCCTTCGGCTGGATGTCAACTCGAAGGTAAGCAGAAGCATATGCTTTTATTTATTCCCCAAATAAAAATGCCATTCTGCATGCCAGAATATACATCCTGCAAATGGCACCTTTTGGCAACATATTTGCTGATGTGAAATGTGCGACTTTGATGGTATGGCGCGTTGAGGTGGTCAATGAAAGCAGTGCAGTGTGCCACGAAATACACAGGTCCTGTGGGCTACCTAAGGGTGCAATCATGTTACTGAATTTGCGTGTCAACTTTATAGATATGTTAAACTCCATTCCCTTTTAAAACAGTACTGATTTTCTTTTCCGTTAGTGAACATACTGTACAGCCATGTTCAAGTAGGCCCTTTTTAAATGTACAAAGAAGCTTTTTATTGGCTTTTAAATTTGGCAGCTACTCATAATGAAGCATATTTCGAATGGTGGTACAAAATATTCAATGAATTTGCAATGTTGGCTTCATATATTCTGATGTCTGAATGCACAGAAAAAGCCTACGGAATGGCGCTGAAAGCAGACGCTATGATATCCCTTTAAATACTGTATTGCATAAATGTACAAAGTCAGTCTCCTTAAAGAATGTACCGAGGGTACAGCTTTCCAAAACAAATGCGCTTATAAGCTAGAAGCACACGTTCCTTCCACCTCACGAGATGCTATACATGCACGGAGATGCACAGAAATGTGTATAGGCGTGAGCTCGCCATTAGCTGATGAATTTAGAAGGTGCCATGGCCATCGCATCGTGATAGGATGCAGTGCCTTGGTGCCAATGCAGTTGAGTTGACGTATAATACTTGTGCGTAATGGGCAACTAGGTATAATGTACACGCCGGCCATGCCGATATGTGTGTGTACGACAATGTCAATATTCATTCCGGTTCAATGCGAACATTATCAATATGTTAATGTTAAATGTCATAAATAGAGAACACGTGTATCACGTGCAAAAACACATGTGTATTATGTATGTTTCTGCCCAGTCTCCATTGCTCACAGATGTTTCCACCATTTTCATTCGTAATTATACGCCAATCGCGTGTTAGAGCATGGAACTCTGCTGCACTTTTAGGTCCCAGCCCATGACCGGTGTAAAATCTTTCATATCACCACATCACAATGACCAGGCTTGTAGCAGCGTTTCGCCTATGTCTTGGATGGGTGGGTGTGTTTGTGTGCGTGCTTTCCTTCTTTATATTGCATGTTTAATAAAGCGTTACAAGACATATACAGAGCGCCCCCATGATAATATAAAATTAATTTCATGTCTAGACATAAGACGCATTGCCCCCTAAATAGCCATATTCCTGTACATGAACTGAGCGCACCGGCCGTGATCACAAGATGTACATACATGCAGCTGCCTACTTGGCCCTGCAGCTGTACACATGTTCAGGGCTCCTGGCCGCTGGTGACACAGACAGGGCTGGGGGTCTGCAGCATATCTACCTGGGCCCCAACACCAGTCACTCACTCACTTACTCACTCAGGGACAACTGATTCCTGCTCCAATAGCGCCCAACCAAAAGCAACATTTATTGACAATGCTAAACCTCTGCATGAAGCCATGCAGGCCACACAACCTCAAACCGGCTTATGTCCCCCAGACCGATACAAGCAATGAAAAGCTTCTGCCCACCTGCCCCCACATTCACATCCTCCCCCGCAGGTTAGAAGTAACAATACTTTAGACTACTTTTTCCTTTGTAACTCACTTTCTCAGATTACAGACACTGCTTCGAAATGATTCTCTTTTTTTCTTTTGGATGAATTGCAGTCACGTTTGATGATTTGTGCACAGCTAATCCGCTGGCAGTGTGGACCCAAGAGTAAGTCAAAGGTTAAATCAAGGAGTGCTTTTGATTTTATTTGTCTATGCACGCAGCTTGGCTAAATCACAGTGGATCTCATGTCCCCCTGTCAATCAGGGCTGGACTGGCATACAGGGAACTCTGAAGATTTCCTGGTGGGCCTCTTCACTGTGTGCCTCTTCAGTATTTAATCTTCAAATGTTATCATAGGAAAAGGGTTGGGCTTGCTCAAAATGTGTAACATGGGGCCACTTTGAAAATTATTTCCAGGGCCCCTTTTGGTTCCCAGTCCACCCCTGCCCATGGTAATGGCAATGCCATGGGTTCGAGTGGCATAAAAGTACATGTTTTGGTGGATAATTGGCTGAGTTACCACCTATTTACCAGCAAAGTCCTAATGAGGCCCATTGTTTCCTACGTCTGTTTCGCAGGTTTCATGGAACCGTGGCTTCTTCAGAGTCCTTACCCCCGTGATTCGTGTATAATTCAACATTTGAACGTGGCTTTCGATGACTGATTTTTGGGCAAGGCTGGTTGGCTTGAACACAGAACACGTCTGTTTCTCCATTATTGAAAATTCCCCCTTTTGATATAGGCATGAAAACCTCTGACACACCCGGGTTTCACTGGAACGAACGCAAGGGGTCCACGTCGAATGACCACCCTCATCTGTCGAAAAGTGTGTGCGCCATCCACCCCGCCGCCACTTTCTCGCGCCGAGCCACTACTACTGCGCCAAGTATATGGTCGGGCACTTCAATATTCCACTCTGGCGTGCCGAATCAGGATGTGTGTGTGCAATGAATTACATGACTTTCATGAAGGGTGGGATGTTATGGGCTTTGCCATCTAAAGAAAGGCATGGCCCAGAAGTTGGAAGGCCTTTAAGAAAATTAAGCAAAGTTTGGGGCGGCTATTAACAGGACCATCTATGGGGAACTGTGTGAAATCCCCCCAAAATCGGTGACCAACGAAAACATTGCAGGGAAAATACGTGTTTTCGCGTTAAATGTTCAACGGTATTTATCTTATCTAGAAGATACACAAAGGCGCCATTGCAGGGCAGAGATAATAGGAATGCTGACTCGCTTCACTACAGGCTGTCATAGACCCACAGACATAATTACTCTTTTGAATTTAAAACGTTGCCTTTTTGGGGCGCCCTCTCCGACGCCTTTCACATCACAATTGTGTCTGCTTGGCACCTAAAACACAGCACACACATATCATAAATCTGGTGCCCGGCGAGATGCTTCCTCCTTTTAATGTGTCCTGCGCGTTAACCCTGAGGCGGCACGCGAGCCTGTGTGGAGCCGCAGGGAAGGACTCCAACCTTTGGACCTTTTGCAACTCGCCCTGGACCTCGGATCGAGCAGCTCAGCTGCTTTCCTGGCATATATAAATTCAGGGCCAAGGCACTAGGCTCATTCCAGAACCGCAGCGAGAGCAAGGAACAAGCAGCAGGAAGAGCCTGGGACCACCTCGGTGCTCCCACTGCTCGTCATGGGCACCAGCAAGCTCTGGCTCCTGGTGCTGCTGGCCACCAGCGGCGCCCTGGCCCGTAAGTACCGGCCACACTGCGCCCCCCCCCCACACTGTCTTCCCCATGGCCAACCTGGCCATCCAATCCCTTTCACTCCTGGCGTTTCAAAGCTTCTTTAAATGAACTAAGACAACACCTCTGGGTTGAGCTTTCGCTCGGTTCTGGCTGTTCGCCCCACCACCCCCCCCCCCACACCCCCATTGCTCATCATGAAGTGGATACCAGTTTGGATTGGCCGGACCACTTAGTGATGGCAGGAACCCACATCTACAAGATGAGGAGGGGCTTGGGTGGGAGGATGTCGGGGACTGTGTTTGGTGGGGCCATGCTGATGTGGTTGGGATGGGGATGGGGGTGCGTGGAATGTATTGCTGCGGTATGTTTCTAATGTAGTGTGGGAGCAGGGCTGCCGGGGTAGATGTAGCTATCAGTGGGAGTGGGTGGGACAGAGATGGTAGGAGTGGTGCAAGTCAGAGGTAGTGTGGGTGGCGAACCCGGTGGCGCAATGGCACGTGGGTAGGACAGGGAGGCTCAGGGGGACCTCCCTGAAAGAAAGAGAACAGGGAGGGCATTAGGGGACAGGTAAAGGGGCAGAAGTGGAGGTGAAGGGAGGGGACGGGCAGTTGCATGTGCCCACCACCTGGGTTTGGGCAACATGCACCTGCTCACAGGGAATGCTAGGGGGCGAGCGGCGAGCGTTCAGCAGAAGTCCTTCAGGCAGGTTCTAGCTGTAGATGGACAGACCCCCTACCTCTGGAGCCTGGCGCATTTCACCACCTTCTGCATCCAGTGTCTGCATAATGCAAGTCTGTTTGGGCTTTTCAATGTTTCTTCTGTTTTGCTTGACGTCTTAAATGGATAAATGCATCTTCGGCCTACATTGGGGCACGGCCCGCAGGCATTGCGAGAGGGCTGTTTGATCCACATACAGGATCAAGTTTTGAATTGTGGCAATATGTAATGCAGGATGCACTCGGATTGTGTTAATAGGTTGTTGTCAAGTGGGTTTGGAAATGCCTGGTTTTCACAGAACAGCACCTATAGTTATATATATGTAAGTATAATGAGAAGCAAGCGCCATGCTCACTATTCTGCCTTTCGGCCCTGCCTGGGAGCTTCTCCATGGATTGTGGACCTCGCATTTTCTGGCCTACTCGCCTCTGTTTACGCACTGAATTGTAGGCGTTCACTGGCGGGGTGTCATGGAGTCCTCATGGCTACCAGAGCGCATGTGTAGGCCTTGTGACCCAGATAAGACATAAGATGCTTCTTCACCCCACACCTTAGCAGCTGGGAGAGACTATTCTAGAACTGGGCCACCCACATCTCTGGAAACTTCCCGGTGGCAAACCCAAAGGACGAACGCTCTCTTTCTACTCAGCGACTGGCAGGAGCCCCACGTGCCGCCACTCACTCTGGCACCAATCTTTGCTGGTGATCCGCATAGAGATTTGAATCGGCTATTTCCTTGATACTGGGCACATGCTCAACAGCAGTCAGTGTTCTTACTAAAATGCGCTGGGCAGCACAATGCCACTCTCCGGCACCTGGGATGTCAGGATGATCTCCCTGTGTTAGTTTGTATCCTGATCTGAAGAAGGTCCCAAGCTGCATACATGTTTGAAACATGTCCACTAAATATTTCGATGCCTGGAAGGGGGACAGCCACAATGCGTCCTCGTATTTAAAAAGAATGTAATTGGCGACAGTAGCTTCAAGGCTCTGGTTGGCCTCTGATCTTCTCGTGGGGCCTCCCAAAAACCAAAGGTGTGATATGATATGGCATTTATAACGCGCCTGTAGACGAGTGTTTCTATGCGTTCTGCAGCTGCCACTGGCATGACTGCGGCACTGAAACATGCAGTCGCTTCGCACTGTATGCTTCTGTTTCCACGGTTCGTTATTTGAATACCAGAACACATCACACATCTGTTCTAATGGAAGAATACCAGAACACAGCACACATCTGTTCTAATTGAAGAATACCAGAACACAGCACACATCTGTTCTAATGGAAGACTACCAGAACACAACACACATCTGTTCTAATGGAAGAATACCAGAACACAGCACACATCTGTTCTAATGGAAGAATACCAGAACACAGCACACATCTGTTCCAATTGAAAGTTATGTCAGTGTCATATTGTATAATGTGACACACCTGCTAGTTGATATCCCACATTGACATAGGGGCTTTCCTCGCAATTCTTTGCAGCACACACCAGTCTGTTCTTAATATTTCTTTAGCAATCGGCTAATCTGTGAAGGTTAACACCTTTAATTGCAAGTTCGATATCACTTATAGGTGTATCCAGGGCAGTAATACAACCCCTGGAATACGGGATGGCACCTGTCACCTGTGTTAAAAGTGGCTTAAATGTAGTGGTATGCAATACTCTGTGTTTCCCCCTTATTTGAGAAAAGGGGATATAGTGATTCGCAAGTAAATAAAAGCAAGACATTATAGGTTTTGCGTGGAACTATACGGGAATCATGCCTGGTCGGTATTTCGGTGATACAAAGAATTACAGCAGCTGGATACGTTCCATGTATATTTGGAAAAACAGAGAAACTAAGGAAATGCATCCAGTAAGAACAAGGCACAAGCAGAAGGAAAAGTGGACATTGCAAGGGGGAAACCAGCAGCATCGTCTCCATGTTTTCTCTATATGGTTAATTCTACGGGTGGGGTTGCGGGGCCCAGGGACAGAGGGAAAGATATACAAGAAAAGCAGGTGAAATGTGAATTTTCCAAACAATCTTGTTCAACATAGCAAGTAGTAACGAGAAGGATCCATTTGGATTAGTCAACCCTCATTGTTGATAAGACAATGGGAAAGGCAGAATATTTTAGCAGCATATTGCTTGCGGGGTGGGGGTGGGAAGGCCAGTTCCGAATAAAGTGCCTTCATTCCATTCCATAAAGTCCTGAGGGGTAGGTTGGCTTATACTGGTGGGGCTGGTTGCCGTATTGCTGAGGAAATGCTTAGTCGAGTACATGGGTATGTTTTTCGGGATTGCCAGTTCAATGGGTTTCATAGAGATTGTCCCAACAAACACCCCTGGAATGAGTGGCTGAATGAACAGGTAAATGAATCAAGGCAGAATGTTGTATGTGCTCTACTTCAGCAAAGCTCCTAAAGCCCCCAATGGCCTCTCACGAGAACCTCTCATGTTGATTAATAAAAAGTGCAAAAATCAATACTTACGTTCGACATCAGGACTTGATGAAATAGGCCCTCCACCTTGAAGTTGAGTTGGGACTCTGACAAAGAAAGCTTAATACCTTTTAAATGGTCATTTATGGATTCCTCCCTCCACCCAGCCGCCTTTCTTTGTTATGCTGTGCAGAGGCCAATCCTTAAATTGGGTGGTAGCCTGCAGCCACTCACCCGCTCCCTCCATCTCTTTTTCTAGGGTTTTGCCTCAGGATGACGACTCAAGGTGGGGCAGATGACCTCCACTTTTTCTCTAAGGAGGCATCAGTCTTTAGAAACTGAAGCGGTGCCACTTTAAATGTGAATCTGTTGGCCAAAGACAGACCTTTCCAAAAGCCCTTCAACAATCACAGACAGGATTTACCCTGCTCGCAGCTATTTGGGGTGTTCTGCGAATATGGTTAGAGATGAATGGAGTTGAAGCGGGAGCTCGTAGTATGCAACCGTAGTGATGAAACCAGGGAAATCACTGGTTGTATTTCTCGTCAGGAAACCCACAGAGCTACCCCCCGACCTCCACCAACATCCTCTGCCTATGTTGCGAATACATGCATTCTTCCCATTCTATGTGTTATATTTATATACATTGTGTGCTAAGATAACGTCTCCTGGGATGCAAAGCTGCACCGACTGCAACAGTGCACACACACACCTATTTACCATTTTCAACCTCACTTTTGCATTTGAAAACCTTGAACTGCACCGGATCAGTGCTGGTTGTTGCTCTCATTTGCAAGCGGGATGCCCCAGCGGTAGGAAAGGGCCCCCAAAATCATTTTGAAACGGGCCCCGCATTTCTTCTGCTGGCCCTGGCAAAGGAGGAGTGCAGTGGGTGTGCGCCTGTGTGCGGGGGGTGCAATTAAGCTTTAATGACGAAATAGCAGAACGAGTTTGGGGGTGCCAGAATCCCTGTTGTCAGGAGCATGTGCGCATTGCGGGTTGCTGCATTGAGAGGGGTGGGGGAATCGATAGGCGCAGTGGCAGCCGGGAAACAGAGTGCCCAGGCCTCCACGCCACACCTGCAGTGGGATGAAGGCACGTTGAGGGCAGTTGAGACTAGAGCCTGGCTGTGAACATCGTGCCTGCGCTCAACGACAACTTCTCTGAGGGAAGGCTGGCAGGGCTGAGGAGAGGAGGCTGTGACAGACACGCGGAAAGGCCCGAAGGCTGCGCAGTGCGCGTGCGCAGCATGCCCCCCAGTACACCCAGAACTATAGTATTGGTACTCTGTGGGTCGTCACTGATTTCCCAATATTCTTTTAACACGATGACGTTTCTGCTAAACATTGCACGCACCCTAACTGAGAGCAGGACTTCGGCAGATAATGGGACTGCTCAGGGGGCAGCATGTCGAGGCGTGGGGCCCAAACGACAAGCTTTGTGGCATTCAAGACTTGGGGAGAGTCGTGCTTGTAATCTGGTGCCAGGGCGCCGTGAAAAGTCAGACTGTGGGGCCTGATTCTCTGTTCCTGCTTTAGATCTGTATATATGCTGAGTGCACCAGCTGGCACATGCAGCTAGCTACATGCTCAAAAAATGGCGTAGGCCAGCGGCCTGTACCATGTGGCTCTACATATGTATTGGACTATGATTCCCATGATTAATAACCGTTGACTCTGCTGGCTAGGGCTGATGGCAGTTGTAGTCCAAATCTCCTGGCTAGTCGAAGGCTCCAGATCCCTGGCCTAGGCCTTGTACCTCTGCCTTCCTAGAAGACACAGTAATACATTTACAAGGTGTCTTTGGATGTCACTTTTCAATATCCCTCAAATATTCTTCTTCTATGTTTGCCAGGGTGTGTCTGGTGTGATTTGAATAGCACAACTCTGCCATTTATTTGGCCATGTTCCACTGTACATTGAAGATCTTCTGAGCCCGTGAACAAAGCATTCAGGGGAAACGTTTCATGCGATCCATAATACAAGCAAATGTACGTGCAAAGGTCCTCCTTTTTGCATATTTGCATTGCTGTTGTTTCCATTATGGCAGGCACTGTGCAACAGCTCCGGCCTCACTGTTGCATATGACTGGCGGCTTTTCTTCTCTCTCTCACTTGGGGACTCATTCACTTGTATACACATATCCTTCCTCATGTCCACTATTTGCATGCGTCTAGGTCCTACTGCATGCTGTTCTCATACAGCCATGCCTTGGCCGGCCCAAGCCACACCTTAAAAGGTGCTTGAGCAAATTGTGGTATCTGACCCACGCATCCTGCAGCATAACTTGATGTGCTTTCTGCTACCAAGGTGCTGGGATAATTCACAGAGAAACATGCCGCCATTTTGTGGGATGGAGCAGATGCAATGCATGCCAAGGAGACCAAAATTAAGTCACTTGTTTGGGCAGCAAGCTAGACATAGGTGGGCTTGTAAGAGAAAAATAAGTTAAACAAATAAAAAGAAAGTAAAATGATGATCTGATAATTAGTTTCCAGGCAATATTATTTGGTTCCAGATCCGTGCTCCTCAGCATTGCAATGGACAGGACGCCATTTTATTACAGGTTGTTATTATAGTCACAAGGCTCTCCGCATTATAAATCGCACTGTGTTGGTTATGAATCACAATTGATTGTTTTGACCCAATCGGGTGACCCCGCGGCAGCCTGCTGCTAACCCCACTAGATTGTAAAATAGAATCGAATAATAGATAGATGCATTAAGACATAAAACAACGAGCTGACGCCATGTTTCCGTATGACGTAGGACAGCCTTTTACAAATGCCTTAAAAACAGAACACAGGCGTATTTAGTAAAGGCTTTGACAGTCAATTGTTGCATTATTTCATTGGCGAGGTAATTAATACGTGATTCTCCTTTTTTGCAGAAGATGATGCGATGCAAAGTCAGACTCCAAGCTGTTTAAGTAAGTAGTTTCTTTTCAACGCAAGTTTTTCTTACTGCGTGCCGTCTTCCCCAAGCTTTAAAGCTAATGTTTGAGTTATCTGGAGAGCCACACGTTGATAACCTCTGGATCAGGGTTCCACTAGACAGCCCGCCACTCTGCCATAAAAGGACTATGACAGTGGGAACCGCGCTAGGATGGTCTGTCATATGAGTGGCTCTGCCCCAGCCCGCCCATCCTTCCACAGGCAATGGTCTGCCTGGCTATCTAGCTGTTTTCTTACATGACAGTCCCCGACAGAAGAATCACAAGCCATGTTACTGATAATAATACATGTTTTTAATGCGAAAAAGAAAAGTTCCCAAGATATGGGATCTCCCGTATCTCTGGCCGAAACTCAGCCAAGCTGTTTGTGACAGAATTGCTTACATGTATCTCAAAATCACTCTTGATTTAGGTGTTCAATGCTTGTGTAATTATAGGTTATACAAGTCAGTTTGGATAAATTAAACAATAATAGTTAAAGAAAAATGTCCAAAGAGTTCGTTTGTTCTTCACAATATCTCCTTTAATAAGAGACTCAAGGTAATCGAACTGGTCCGCTCTTCATCAGGGGTTTATAAGTGTGAAGTTTTAACTGAAATGTAACATAAAATAGTTTCGTTAAACTGATTTCCTCACATCATATGAAAGTAGTCTCTCTATACAAACAGAATTATTAAGGCATCTAAAGCTTGATAAGTCACCTTATTGTAAAAAAAGGTACCGGAGTTGTTCCGTTCTTGTGTGCACCCTATATGCACGATGAAGGTCTGTACATCCAATATGCCCCCAAGGTAAAGAAGGAATCTACATAATAGCCATACGCCACGTTCTTATGTGACTGGCCGAGGAGATTAAGAAAACAACTCACCTTATCGTGCATGGATACAAGGTAATCCATGGGGGGGTGGGGAAGAGTAACGCCATTTTTGGACGTGTGATCGTGGTAGCTGTCCGACCTGTAATGGTTATAAAAAATGGACTGTGATATCTAAAGTCTGGTAATACACGTTTTTAATGCACTTGGAAGCACTGCCTTGATGGGTTATAGATATGCATGACCAGGGCTCAAGTCGATGGTACACGCGGGTGGACGGATTCCACCCACTTTTTTCAGAGGGTCGCCTCAGTTCCCCCCCCCCAGCTAAAATGAGAAAGATTACATTTCCTCTTTGAATTTAGGAAATAAAGCTGACCTCACGGACTGAACCGCAGTCATCAGGTTTGCAGTCCAGGCAATTCACCACTGCACTATATAACCTGATGAAAAGTAACAAACAACTAAAGGTGAAATGTCCCATTTCGGTACTGCAAGTTCCAGGGAAAATATTTGCATTGGTTCTTGGAATTTAAAACATGCACATCTTTTAACATTTTCAAAAACACTATTAAAATAAAATGTCCTCTCTTGTTTGTGTGTGTGTGTGTGTGTGCGTTGATTTTATGAAAGGCAAATGCCACTCATCCTGTGCAATTTGGGTGGTTATGCAAAGCCAATTTAATGCAATGTGCACATTTCAACTTGATATGCTAATTTCTGGCAATGTCACATCCCATTGCGTTTGTTGATGAGTTCCCCCACTCAGGGCTGGCGATTGGGCCGGCTCTCACTGGTTCTGAGATCTGGCACCAGATGTTTAGACGGATCTCGGGATCTGACCAGAGACAGCGATGAGGGGAAAAAAAAGTGCCCGAGCAATCTGTAAATTCTTCTGGTGACCCCATTCAAGGGGTCACCAGAGGAAGTTACAGTCCTCAACCATGACCCGGTTTATTTATGTATGCAATGTTTGTCGGATATACGTCGACTCAGATTATTTATTTATTTATGCAATGTTTGTCGGATACATATATAAATAAATATACAGGTATCCGACAAACATTGCATGAATAAATACCCATATTAACATTTAAACTAACACACATGATGCAGCCACCCAACTGCTTTCAGAGGGGAGCTTCAGGAGCTGTGCCTGGTGTGGTTCAAGTAAAATAAAACGTTGCTTATGGCGAACGGAAATCACCCTGTTTGAATAGTACCCAAGGGTTGGGGGGGTGTTATAAAATGGGATGCAAATTGTGCATTTTAAAGGATATTTACTCAGCAACACTGGTCAAAACTATTATCCGCACAGTGAAGTAACTCATCACCAGTGCCATGGAAGTGGTTTAAAGTGGAATAGCTATATAGTTTGGGGAAGAAGCAGCATGCAAGATACAGTGCCGTTTAAAACTGTTATTTAGGACATTTCCTTTGATCGGAGGTCAACTGCCAGCTCCTCTCCCCTAAACCCCGCCTCCTCGGGCAGGGACCCCCAAACTCCACCTCTTGTGGGATCCCCACCATTTTTTTTCCATTTCCACCACTGCCCCCACTTACATTTTTAGGACTTGACCCCTGACTGCCAGAGTAAGTGAAAACAGTTAGGGCCAGTTCTATGTTTTAATCAGTACAACTGTTTGGACTGAAGAGGGCGCGAGGGCGATTACAGAAGCTCTCCCAATCGCCTGGCAACCCATAATACTAGGCCACCCCCTCCGGAATCATAGTGGTCAGCAGCCCTGGTGGTCCAGTCAGCCAGTGACCATGGTGCCCTGGGAAGCTTTTTTTTAAAAAAAAAATGAGTGACGAGGTTAAATGGTGCCGTTGTTTTACATGAAGTACGGAGCTGCTTTCCACACAGCTGTAAAAAAGTACGGTTATAAGATAAATAATAAATTATTGACAGCAATCTCAGTAAAAATCAGAGGACGTGGACTGTGTGTTTAACCTTTGCCTTGAACGCAAGCGCGCACCCGAATATGTAACAAACACACTGTTCAACAAACAGGAGCGAGAGGGCAAAGTGTAGCGCGAGGTGGTGTTTTTGTTCGCGGCAATCCTTTCCTTTTGCTAAATTAATGTGGGAGCGCCCTCTTCTGGTCACGCACAAGCATTTCTAGAAACAAAAAGGTTCATTTTTTGAGGTCTTCGTTGTGATAGTGTGCTTTAGTTATGCGACCTCTGTTTGAGTGCTGGTATGATCTGCTGCTCCTTGATGTCTGTCAGGTAAAATAATTTACAAAGGAAATTCTAAAACATGCTTCTATGTTGTGCTCCTCAGAAGATGCAACAAGATTCAAAAACTTGCGGAAATATGTGTACAACTACGAAGCAGAATCGACTAATGGAGTGCCTGGGACTGCAGATTCACAAAGCGGCTCCAAAATCAGCTGTAAGGTAAGGGGATCAGCTCGGCTGATGAACAGACCGGATAGAAATCCTGATTTTTGTTGTATCCAATTCTTCACTAAACATGTAAATCTTAGACATATTTTCACGAATGATGCGCTAAGAACAGTCGTGTTCTTTGTTCATCGGCCAGGCTGCCCCTTTGTGACATCCCTTCGAATCGTGTGTTGTTATTGGCCTTAATCAGAGGGTACCAGGCATTGCAGTAGATGGTAAAAACAACTTGTCTCGGGTCGGACATTGCGGCAGTGGTTGAGCTAGGCCCAACCTCCGGCTGGCCACAATATCGCACGGCCTTCCTCCGTGGAGATACTTGAAAATGCCAATTCTCTCTGCAGCGCTTGAGACTGTGTGTGACCTGTTTGTAAACGCTGCCGCTTTTGGCAGACTATAGAACCTGAGGTCAAGGAGAGGAACTGCTTTGTCCCGGACCAACGATTTAGTCAAGCGTGGAAGGTGTGCTTATTACCCGGGTCCTTTGGTTCTGCAGCCCGCAGGGTGGGGGGCAGAGGATATCTTGTCCCAAATAGTAAACATTTAAGAGGGTCGCCATCTGGTTTACTTTCACGATTTGACGAGTTTTGCCCTGCTCTTAAGAGTGACACGGGAGTCACCGTGGTTGGCAGACAAGAGAGGAAACTATCAGGGTTTGGCAGCGGTCAGGGGGGATTTTGCTGCACCTCTGGGCAGGGTTCTCATGGTCACCCACTTTTCTCGGACATGGTATGCACAATCCATGTCTTTGGCTCATCTTTTACAGTATACTAGAGAGAGTGCTGCAGAAGCTACTACACATGCTGATGGGACCTAAATAGTTTCACGGGTTTTTACTGCTCATTCTTTTGTCGGTGCGCACATTTTCATTTTTTGACCATAACCATTTTTAAATGTAGTGCAGCAGCAAAGGTCATGGGGAAACCCAGTATAGACCCGTTAACCTGCAACCCCACACACAGCCTAAATAAACCATTACCATATTTTCTAAACATGTTGGCAGTGCAAAGTCACTTTTCACCAGTGCAAATTCACTTTGATCCGGGCAAATATTCCATGAGTCAGGCCCACTGTCTGTTCCTTGATTCCACATATATATTGTAGGTGAATTTCTGTGCAATGATTTTTCTGCACTGATAAATGTGTGCAGTGAAGATTCTGCACTGGAATCACCTTAGCATTGTAATGGACTGCGTACTGTGGGGCGCTGGTCACTATTGTGAGGCGATACCTCCACCTTACTGAATGAGGCCTGACTGTGCCCAATGATGCATGGACGATGTCCCATTCCCATCCAATCCCAGAGTGAGACACATCCACCCTTCCCAGGCATGGATGGGCCCAGTGTACAGGACATCAGCACCTCACTTTCCTCAGTAGAAGTCCCTGTCCTGGCTTGCACTGCGAATCCAATGCACAACACCCCCCCCCCCCAGGCAGTCTAGATCAGCTCCAGTCTCATTATTATCATTTTTCCTAGATGAGTTATGGAAAGTGATGTCAGAAAAGGGAAACACGCTCATTAAAATGATCGATATTTGGTAGCCAGACTGTCCAGGGAAGGGGTTGACGGGTAAGGCTATTCATTACCAGCCTCCACCCAATCCGATCGCAGCCATCAAACCCCATTTTAGAAACAATTCCAAACTGGAGAATTCTAAAAGAAGGCCCCTTTAATAGAACTGCATGTGAACCAGTTCCAGGGTGAGTGTAGACTTGCAGCAATGAAGCTGGGGTGCCTGCAGACGGAAGATGCATTCAAGCGAACTTTTTTTTCCTTTTTACAGAGTTCAATTAAAATAAGAACAGGTGGTGCTGATATGTAATGACACAGATTTTATTGTATTTTGTACAATCTAGTTTTACTTTATAATTAGTGTGGAAATATAATGTGAGAGGAGCTGATGATGAGCCTTATATAATCTGCTTTCATTTTATAATCATGCTAATTTATATTTTGTGTTGAGATTAGCTGTTCAAGGCTAGATTTGTATATTGTTCTGACTGTTTTATCAGCTGCTTCTGTACATGACTTTTACGGGTCTTTTGATACCAGCAATGAAGTGAACTGACTGCCTGACCTCAGCATTCATGCCTTCTGCTTTCAGGTGGAATTGGAAGTACCCCAGCTCTGCAGTTTCATCCTGCGGGTTAGCCAGTGCACGCTGCTCGAGGTGTACGGCGTCAACCCCGAGGGCAAAGCCCTGCTGAAGCGGTCGAAGAACTCGGAGGAGTTTGCCAGCGCCATGTCCGAGTAAGCAGAAGGGAACTGGCTGGGCATGAGGTGGACCCCGGCCCTTACTGTTGTGCAGAGAGCAGGAGCCGCACCTCTTTTCAGTGGACTCTTATTCAGGCAAATGAGGCCTCCCCGGATGGGTTGTAGCATGTGGTAATGGGCCTATGAACTCAGGCGGCATTCTGTTACCACCCGCTACGGCTTCTAAGGAAAGGCCTCACCGCTATTAGCACGTGGGGGCAGGGCTTTCAGTGGCCTGCCAAATCGAGCTGAGGTTTTAGGAGGGGCGTGGCCCAAAGGGGCGGGGCCTGGGACGAGGTCGATGCCACAATTAAGAGGCAACACTTGCCTCAGATGAATGCCGCCTGTTAGGCCATGCCACCGGATGAGCCTCGGCTTTCAATTTTGCAAAATGGCCGTGGCCTAACAGGAGGAATTCCAATCAGGTAAAAGTTGCCGCCTAATTGCAGCACCTACACCCTGCCAGTTACCTGCGCGAAGGTGGTGATCCCTGCATTTCTAATGAAAGGGATGCCTTGCAGGGGGTCGGTGCCGCAATGAAAAGGCAGGCAAAGCTTTTTTTTCTAAAGCCTGAAGCTCTCATGGCTTCTAGTCGGTGGGGGTTAGCAAGGAACATTAGGGAGCCCGGCACAATTGCCTTAGACATAATTGTTTTAGCCTAGTGGGGGCTCTGCCCCAACTGGCCCTGGCCCACGTAAAGCTCTGCATGGGGGCAATGTCCAGGGCACACATGGCCTCATTGTTTAGGGTAAAAAATGGTCTATGCAGCGGCCATGATAGGTTTTTTCCCACAAGAAAAAAAAACATGTAAAATGGCTGCCCTGGAAATGGTGGCAGGAGATCCACGATCAACTAGTTATTGAAGGGGGCACCAAGGCGGTTAAGGGAAATTTGATTTTTGGACCAAGGTGGCCAGTGTTACTTTACCAATATTACCTGATATTGTGGGTTTTCCCAGGTGGCAATGGACCACAGAACAAGGCAATGACCCAAGCATAGCTTTGGCCCTTATTAATGTCAAAAGTGCCCTTACTACCTAGGAGAGCCCACAATACCAAGTATTATATGTATTAACACTCTGGCATAACGACCTGGCTTATGCAAGCAGCATGGATGTAGAGCTTGAACCACTCGTATTGCAAAATAAATAAATAAATACATAGAGAAATAAAAAATTCCCAGCAAAGACGGTTAGGGAGGTGGCAAGCCAGAATTGCAGTGAATCTGGTAAGTTAGCCAATGGCCGGGCATTCGAAGTGGTGTATGGGGGATGAGGGCCGGGATTAGGATCCGGCGGTGGTAGGAGGTGCCAGCAGTATGCATGCAACATAAGATTTTTGTAGTAAGGCCTGGGTTTCTTGCATCCTGATTGCGCCTCCTTCCAGTGCACTTATGATAATAATGTCATGATGTATGCCAGCCTGCTACACTTTCGGTGGGTACACATACAAATGAAAAACTCATTCCCCTCCCACCCTAACCTCTTGCCTCCCATGTTCCTTGGCAGGAATGAGCTGAAATTTAGCATTCCTGATGGCGAGCAGGTCCTCCTGTACCCACACAAAGACGAAGCCGTCAACGTCCTCAACATCAAGAGGGGTATCATCTCTGCACTGGTGGTGCCACTGGAGAAGGAGGAGGCCCAGGTCACTGCCTCCATGGTAAGATCATAGGAATAACATGAGGAGATATACAGAGAGAGCGCTAGGTCAGAGAGTGGAGCAGGCTTGCTGGATCCATGTAGCAAGCAAGGGGTGCTGATGCACGTGCGCATGCCCAGTGAGGTCCCAGGATAATAGAGTAGGGGGTTGAACAGAACAAAACTGGATTTGCTGAACGTCTTTGATATGTTGCAGATTTGTTGAAATGCTCATTGGTGGAAAACCTTAAAATTAAAAAGATAGAATAGTTGAATCTTGACTGGAAATAGCCGAACCTCCAATGACAGAATTGCCGCCACTTGCGATTCTAGTGTAAATGGTATAAAAAGCTTAAAAATGGAGTGCAGCTGGATTTTTTTTGAAACACTTAATGATGTACCTAAGCCCTGCTCTTCATCCTCTACCTTTCTGAACTATTTTATACCAACTTCTTCTCAAATGAGTGTACCCCGTGTCCCGATACCATCACGTAACCCGAACCCATAAATACATTTCCTGGCTGCCATCACTCCACCTCCTTCAGCCACTCCCTGGGAGTTTATTTTAAAATTCGGCTTTTTATGTATTCTGCATTTTAAAATTCGAGTTTTGTGTGCTTTTTATTTCTCATTCGACTAGTTGAGCATTCTTAATGTGCCTTTCTATGTGTGTAGTTACTATTCAGCATGTGTGCAGGCCCGCCTCTGCACAGAGCAAATAGACAGCATGGCAGAGCGCACTCTGTGCACCGCACACTCTCATCTAGAATGCTGTGGATAGGAAGTCAAATGAACTTGGCTTGTCCCAGAGGAGGCCCGTCGCAGTAATGTACACATTAAGTAAATGCTTGCTCTTTTTGTGTTTATGATATGTGCTGCTATTCATAAAGTATTAGGGCATTGCCCAAATGCAGTTTGACATGGCTCTGGCTTGCCCCAGTCACGTGCTATGCTTCCATATGCTGTAATGCTGGGGACTGTGGGACTAAACTGAACATATCATTAGAAGGATCTAAAACTATGCTGTGTCAGCTGCTTTGTGAAGTGCACTGAAGGGGCGTGCTAGTGACAGCTAGCTCACATCCCATCCTTTGCAATAGAGCCACCCTTTGACCTTAAATAACTATGTGAGCCTAAACTGGGGGAAACTGATGAAGCTACATTCAAGAGCATGAAAAGATGGGGGTGGGGGGGTCATGACATTACACTGTAAGGTTGACACCCTAGTGGGGAGCTTTGCAGAAATTCACAGAACAGCTAGAGCTTGTGCTGGGCTTTCTGTTCGACCAATGACTACAGTCCAGCCAGGCTATCATAATCGCCACAAAGAAGTTTATTTGTAATTTGATTGGCCAATCTAAAAAAGTTGACTAGATGATTTTTTTACTCAGTGGTCCGAGGGAGGAATATTGAGGTAAAGTGAGAGGCACTCACGTTCTCAATTTCCACAAAGCACAGAGCGCTGTCTCTAATTCCAGCCCTTCCAGGAAAGCCACCTCTTGACACACAACATGTTGCAGTGTCCGTCATTTCAGCATTGTACATTAGGAACTCAGTCCTTGACCATGAGTGGCTAGCGAGGTTTCCACCACCTACCCCATTAAGAGGGCGGTGGCACCCCGGAGCGGCTCAGAAAAGAAGTTTGAGATCTGGTGCGCGACTACAGTACATACGTTCACACACTTGCATGCCTCACCCTAGGAGGGTTACCTGCAATAGGATATTTGCTGTATGGTCTTGTGAGGTCTAGTGGAATGGCATCCACGCTGTAACCCTTTCTCAAATGTCTCAATTCTGTAAAATGGGAGGCGCTTGATGTTTTGTGACGCAATCATTAAAGTTTTATTGTAAAAGAAAATAAGATCAGTGCTTGCTCTGGTGGGGAACAGCTCACTCTCGACACAGGTTGTGCACTCCGAAAATCAATGGCTTATGTCAGCCACTGATTGATGAATGCACTGATTTGCAGAATTAACTGTGTCCCACCTGTGATCTGTCTCCAGGACACGGTTTTTGGAAAGTGCTCCAGCGAAGTGGAGTTCAAGAACAAGAAAGGCGCCACCGCTTTAGAGGTCACCATCAACAGGAACCTGAAAACCTGTGACCAGTTCACGCCTATTCGGAGCCATGTCAGTCCCCTGGCACTCATCAAAGGACTGGTAAGCAAGCATGCCAACGGCACCCTGGCACCGGCGGCCGGGCAACTCAGCACAGTGCCTCAGACATCACCTCACACCCTTTGTAATCAGAGGCACAGCTGCTCCCTTCTGTTCAAAGCCTTTCTTCAAGGTCCAGGGAGATCTTTTCCCTACTGCACACTTTGACATGTTGTACAGGTGCCAGCCTGGTTTCATAACGCAAGATGGTCTGGCAACTATAATAGTCTGATATTACTGCAAGCCTGACTTTCACAGGAACATGGCGGGGCGATGGAAATATGAATTTCAAAATTCACAGAATGTTCTCAGAACAGAGTGCATGCCATTCACTGAAAACGACCCCAGGGAACAGCATACCTGTTGATGCTTCTATGTGTGCCTCTTCTCGTTTTCCATGCACCATTACACAGCCTGTTGATATTTAATGCCCCGTGGATCACTTACGTGCAGGCAGCTGGTCCACCAGGAAGGCCACACTCCTGACTTTCATTTGCTCGCTGAATTCAGCGTAAACTGCTTTGCACAACGGTCACGTGTGTGTTCCGAGGAATAATGCATTGTCATTGGCTGCTTTTTCAGAACGCTCCTTTGTCCACGCTGGTCAGCAGCAGCCAGTCCTGCCAGTACAGCATTGATCCGAAGAGGAAGCACGTGTCAGATGCGGTCTGCACAGAGAAGCACCTGTTCCTGCCGTTTTCCCATAAGTAGGTTCCCCGCCATGCAAGGCGACAAAACATGCATGCCAACTGTATGTGAAGTGATTGGAATGGTGGCAATGCCAACAGAGACCATCTTTGGCAGAGGTATCAAATCTGGGCATTGCCACAAAAACGGTGAGGGCAGACATGGTCAGCAATACTACTGGTGTAGACTGGCATGCCTTCTAAAAGGATAGCATTGTCAATACGAGTTGAGAGCTGGGTTCTGCCACTGGCCGCTCTGGACTACAACTCCCTTGATGCTGACTATGCAATCCAGGGCTGATGTGAGTTGAAGTCCAAAACATTAGGAGAGCCAACTTTTCAGGCCCCTGGTTTTGGGGAATTAAAAGCAGTTAGGGATTGGGAAACAGACACATTTTGCACCCTTATGAAAGATATATGCTGTATCACGTGGTGCACCTGATAGGCCCTTCTGGTGTATGTTAGAAAATTGGCACAGAGATGCACAAACACCTTAATATTGAGCTGTTCAACGATGTGTATGTTCTCAACTGTAAGGAAGTTAAACAGAGGGGCGTCAGGAAGTCTCTCTACCAGCACAAACATTGCCCAATGACCTGTTCTTGGGTGGATGGCCCCTGGGAGAGTCTCAACCAAGTCTTTAGCTCACGGTCCCTTTCGCAGAAGATAAATATCCCTGCATATCAGTCTATGTCCTGCCCAAGTGCAGTCCAGCACTGAAAAGCTAGGCAATTCTCCTCTGAACAAGAGTACCAACAGCAACCCCATACACGTGTTTTGTCCTTGTTGGGCATCATCAGTGAGGTGGAGCTGTGCCTCTCTGAGAACAGTAGCCAAAGTTGTGTTCTCAACTGTAAGGAAGTTAAGATTGTATGGGCGCAGTATGGCACTATGCCAATTCCTGAATGCTTTTGACTTCTCTTCATCCTTGCATGTGCATGCACTAATTAAGTATTACATTATTTAAATGAGGACATAGTAGGCAATTACTGTCATTAAAAAGAGTTGGCCTGGTATAGTTATCTTGGATACTGCGAACATACAGTACATGAATGAATACAGTCTTAGGTGCTAACCAGGAGACAGGCGCCATAATGTAGTGCCACAACGTCGCGTGCCCGTTCATCCCAAGATCCCTCAAGCTATCCAGCTTCTGTCCTAGGAATCAATCTGTTGACAATGTCCAACTCCAGTAAAACTAAACTGAAACCCCTCCTGCGCCATCAAATAGAAACAACTGGAGGGCAACTAACCCAGCTAACATCACGGTCTGCCCAGCTACCTTGCCATATGGTCGCTTAGTTCTCCGGTGGAATGCCCGTTCTAGGACCAATCAACAGTGCACTGTGCCGCTGATTTATCGACTGATCAAAACTGTTTGAATGCAGTTTTGATGTCCTAACCTTATGTATTAGTAAAGTATTGCTTATCCCAGCTCACTCGCAGATATCTTTGAATTGGGGCAGTTATGCATACAAACAATTATGCATCTGGAGCTGAATGGTGCTTCACTTTGGTAAATGAAACACAAGGCCGATACTCTATGCGCATTCATTTTGTAAGCCAAGTATGATGATCATATGGCAGTGGGCCGAGGTTTTGGAGTTGTTTCTTTGTCATGCATCGTTTTAAGAACGTTTGTCTGGATGTTGGCAGCTCTGAACATGTCTGAACATTCACACGGGAGGAGAGCTCAAGTGCAACACGCTCCCCCGTGGAACAGAACGATGCTGTGCATCATGGGTTCGACGTCCTGGTCAGGTCAACTTGGTTCTTCATACCGCCCCCCAATCTTTACAGGTTGATAGCTTGAAGGTGACATTGTTGGTAATAATGATGGTAATGAATGGTACTGATTACATAGTGCTATGAAACTGGGCTTCTGGTGATAGTGGCGCCATATAAAAGCACATCACTATCTGTGGTAGGTCTATGTGCTGCTGGCCGTGCTCCTGTAGAATAACTAAACAACTCTGAATTCTGTTTTGTTGCAGAAACCAGTACGGAATTATGGCCCAAGTGACGCAGACACTAAAACTTGAGGACATGCCCAAGATCAACAGCCGCTTCTTTGATGAAGGTACTGCGATGGTCTCCTGGGCAAACTTCGATTCATTGTAAATTCTTGAAACAAATACAATCTAATCTGCTTTACTGATGTCAAAATGTTTCCCTGTGTGGACGCGCCATCCAGCTAATAGAAAATGGACACGCGCAGATGAACATTCTGTCCAAATGACCTTTCCCCTGTAATGGTTGAGGCAGAGCATACAGATCATAGCAGCATTTTTGGCTAGGGTTGCAGCCAAGACTCCAGTTTGGGTGGTAGAAGAATCTACGCATGTGGACGCCTGAGTGCAGGTGGAAATGAAGTCCCGGGGTGGGTTAGATGATGGGGGTTGGGACTGAAGAGACCCAGAAGTATCAGACAGAAACATGCCATCAATCAGCAGACAACCTATT
Organism: Ambystoma mexicanum; assembly: GCF_040938575.1. NCBI lineage: Eukaryota > Metazoa > Chordata > Amphibia > Caudata > Ambystomatidae > Ambystoma > Ambystoma mexicanum. Next base: position 338,695,047 of record NC_090927.1, read on the forward strand.
CATGCGACCACCGCAAGCATAGAGAATTCCCGGGTCAATTGGACATGTTATTCACAAAGAACTAATGGGTCTAATGTGTAGACATATTTTAGTAGTACTGCCCTGGAGTAGTGGTTGGGGCAAAAAGCAAAATGGCCTCCAAATAGGTCTAGGAAATACATAGAGAGTGGTAGGAGTAATGAGTATTAGTTAGGATACGTAACAGCACAGGCTCCTTACACTGACATTGATCTTGTAGTAAACATCAAGAAGGTCATTCTTTGATAAATCTAAATTGCATTCAGACGACAACCAACTTGCAATTCTAAACATTGACAATGCAGAGGGCACAAAGAAAGTGTAAAAGCAGCGTAGATTCACCTTTACTCTTCCCTTTTCCTCTCCGTCTCATGAACAAGTAACCGCTGCCTGCAAATTATGCTTTGCAGGCAGTGTTTACTAATAGATTCTTATGGAATGTGTTTTATGCCCGCATGAAAATCTCCTCATGCAGGTATAAAATTAAACACACTGATGTAACGTAGGAGGTCAGCATGGTGGATATCTTATCTCTAATCCGTGCCCCCCCTCCACCTTGTTACTGTTCCAAAATGGGGAAGAGCATTACATGGAGACGTATAACATTACACCTAGGTTTCATGCCACCATTTAATGCTGGGCCCTACTTACAATGAGGCTCCAAGTATCTTGTTCATACTGAACATGGTGATTGGTTCTTGAAACAAATAAACACGCCTTGGTCCTAGGCTTTCACATGTGAATAAAGTCAATGACGTGCTTAACCTCAGTGGCAATCGGATATGGAGTGATGTGTGACAACTTCACATTTGTTTTAAAATCATGGTGAGAATTTGCAGAGTGCATTTCATCATATGCCACCCTCCACAGACACATCTTTGAAGCAAGGCCTGGCCTTAGACAAGGCAGACACCAAGTCCCCATTCCAGAGAGGCGACAACGTTGTGAAGATCCTGGAGGAGCTTCAGAAATTGTCTGGATCGCAGCAGCAGAGAGCAAAACTCTTCCACAAATATGTGACCGCACTGCGAGGCCTGCACAGTTCCACACTGAGCACGTACTTACCGCTGCTGATGCAGTCCTCAAGGTATGACCTTGACCGTGTGTGCCGGTGCTTGTGCTAATGCGGATATAGTGCACCTTTTCCTGTGTTCAGAATGAATGATATCACCACAGTACACATACCATACTCTCAAGTATAAGCAATACAAGCACGCTAAGATTTTCATTAACCCTCACTATTTGTGGCACTTCGAATTTCAATCAATCCACACATCAAGAAAACATAGGGCCTCATTACACGGTAAGCGGTGAGGGTTTACCGGTACCGGTATTTTACCGGTACCAGTAAATCCTTACCGCCTTACTACGAGGTCCCTTTGCGGGTTGGGGAATTTAACCCCTGCTTTTTGCAGGCGTTAAAAACCAACCCGCAAAGGGACCAGTGGAGCTAATTACGGTACCGCAATTTGCGGTACCGTAATTAGCGCCTTCCCCATTCCCATAGAGCCCTATGGGGCAAAAATGGGAATGGGGAAGGGCAATGGTGGAAGGGGGAATTACCGCCCCGCCAACCTTGGAATGGGGCGGTAATTCCCCTTTCCACCAAGGCGGTGCCGGTATTTTACTGGCATGAACCATGGCGCTAATGAGGCCCATAGTATTTAACCCAATTCTCCTTTGTGCTCGGTCTGGACCTGGCCTCGCAAGGATGATGCATTATTGTGACGTTATGATAGAGTCAGAAAGTAAACGTCACCTTTTGCCACATCGAGGGCCGCATTTATTGGCCGAGAGGATAGCTCAGGGGCAACGCACTTGTCTTGAAAACAATACAATGCTGAGCAGTTCGGTTCAATACCCGGTCCCGTGCATATAGTCTGGACTCTGGCATGAAGCGTGATATAAACATGTTATTTAGATATACTCTTCTTGATTCATCACAAAAAATAATTTGGGATAATGGGCAATGTGGATATATCTCTTGTGTTCTGAAGGTACTGTCCCTAAGTCCTCATTCTTTGACACTTTTGCTAACAGTTCAAAGTAGAATTATTGTGGATTAAGAGAATTGTATCTACCAAAAGCTTAAAAAGCGTTTACTGTCTTTTCATGTAAAGTATTAGGTTTTACCAGCTCATCGTGTGGCTATTTCAGATGTTCATTTGAGAAATAATGCATACTTAATGTTTTTTCATCACTCTCAGCCCCATCACACTCCAGGCTCTGGGCCAGTGTGGTACCATTGAGTGTGCCGATGCACTCTTTCAAACATTGAGGAGTGAGAACGCCTCTCCTGTCCTGGCAGACGCTGTCACCTATGCATTGGGACTTTTGACTTCACCGGGCACCAAAACAGTGCAGGAAATTCTCAAGATGGCGCAATACCAGCAAAGCCGAGCTTCATTTTATGCCTTAAGTCACGTCGTAAACAAGTGAGTTGGATGTTCTCCCTTGAAAATTTTCATTGTCTATCAATTATGGATCATTTCTCACTGGGAATGAATGCATAGGAATATATACAAAAACAGCACCAAGAAGCATATCAGGGTTCATTTGTCTTGTTAGTGCACAGAGAGATCACAGAGGAGGACATCAGCAATTGGCCACTACAGAATGAATGAATTTTAGTTCACATTAGAAAGACCCCCGCTAAGCACCCAGAATGAAGGGTCTGCTCTAGTGAAGATTAAGCTAGACAGTTCAGTGCAGGGTGAACATGAAATATGATCAGGTATTATCAAGGCAAGGGAAACCTCTCTGGACGTTCCCAAGCTGAACACCAGATCACGGGTAAGTAACAGAAAGGCCAGACAGGTCTGAACCAAGAGAGGGTTTAGGGCAACAGCCGACGTTTCTCCATTGACGCTAAAGACACCATATCACTATCAAGTTCTACCAATGTTGTTAAATATTTGTTCAAAACTAAAGAGCAGTTTTAGGGCCACACAGCGCCAACTGGCATACCACTACTTTCACTGTCTTGAATGTGGAAGGACTTATGTGTTTTATTTACAGTTTTCCTAAAGACTCCCCAAGTCTCATAATTGAGTGACGCTTTGTCCACTTTTCTATGATTTCTCTTTTGATACGCAACCAAGCCTAACCTGTGTGCATTATGCTAGCTTGAAAGACTGACATCAAAGTAAGCTGCTTCAGACAATCATAGTTGATCGCGATCCAAGTGGCATGTCAATTAACTCAAAATCATCGAACCGTTTTGGTGGAATTGATTTCTCATCGCTTAGTCATTTGGTTTGTTTGATGGCAGGAGTGTTGGTTCTAGAGGTAGCACACTGCATCAAAGTGATATGTGCCATGGTTATTATATCTGATCAATGATGTGATTTTCTGCTTAGAAAATGTTTGGATCATTGACTAAATAACATATTATCCAATTAGCTTTTATGCAGACGAGAAAACAGTGACCCAGGAAGTGAGAGACGTTGCCCAATTCATGGTCTCCCTGCTTGACAATGAGTGTTCTGGCGATGAAGATAAGACTTACCTAACTCTGAAGGTAGATCTCGTTTGTCCTTCTCCGGGCTGTCTCCTGAATGCATCCCAAGCCCTGGGCAGGGGTACCTGGGATAGCCTGTGTTTTTCTCGGAACCCGATTAACCTGTGTCTCTTTTGGCTGACAGGCAATTGGGAACATGGGCAATGCCCTGGATGACGCGTCTCCAGAGATCAAGGCAGCGCTTCTCAAGTGCGTCAGGAGCCAGAAGACATCCATCTCTGTCCAGAAAGCTGCCATACAGGCCTTCCGAAAGATGGCGATTACTGACGAGGTAAATATGATGGAACATGTTTTTGAGAAATACCTCTCAGCAATAACTGCAACAACCATGTGCGGAACCTAATTATACCTTGCAGATTTTTCAATCCATTCAACATGAACAATACATATACGCTTTGAAATGCATGTTAACTAGAAACAGTGAAATTGGAAATATTTGCACATGTTAGAATTGACTTGTCAATGGACAGAGATGGAGGTAGGGCAATGAAAGTAGTCAATGTTCTTAGAGGGAGCTGTCACCAAATCGCCAAGATTAACAATTCTAATACACTTATTTGTGGTGATTTTCTTTTCAGGCCCAGGTTGCCATGGTCCAGGTCTTCCAGGATGCTAACAGCCCTGTGGAGAAGCGCCTGGCTGCTTATCTCATGCTGATGAAGAACCCGGCTCCGTCGGATCTCCTCAGAGTCACCAGAGCACTTCAGAGGGAAAGGAGTGAGCAAGTGAAAAGCTTTGTTGCTTCTCACATTGCGAACATCCTGAACTCTGAGGCACCAGAGGCCCAGGAGTAAGTATAAGGATGTTAACTAAGACACTCAGTGAGCAGGCAATTATGCATGCTATTATCACCAGCAGCAGAATGTTAGCAATCAATGAGTGCTGCCACCTCCAGAGCCCCAGACTCTTAGCAATGAGGGATGGCCCGGCTGGGAGGATAGCTCAGGGGCAACGCGCTTGCCTTGGGAACAAGACAACGTAGAGAAACATGGGTTGGAATCCTGGCCTCGAGCTTAGAGACTGGTCTCCGGTATTAAGCGCGTTACAAAAGATTAATTAATTTGTTCATTAATCAGGGCTACAGCACCAGGTTCATGAATCCTAGCATGCGGAGAGTGTAACCCTACCTTAAGCTCCAAAACGCTAGCAATCAGTGGCTTTGGCTTCATCCACAGACCCAGACTGTTGGAAATCATGGAACAAGGCTACATCATCAAGTAGCAGAATGTTACACTATCTGTTAAAGAGTTCAATGACACTATCGGTCGCATTTGGTGAGCACAGCAAGATATCACAGCTCCAGATTTTAGCATGCAGCACAGCTACTTCACCCAGAGTTAGCATTCCTGGGTACATCTCCAGCACCCAGCATTATAATGTAAGCATTCAGCAAGAAGGACTACAACCTGGGCACTGGACTATTAGTAATCAGGGGGCAGGCCTACAGATCATCTAGCACCAGAACATTAGAATTTAGTGACTACGACTGCACTTTCAGCATGGTATTGTTGGCCTCTACCAGAACCTGACATATAGCATTCAGTGGGCTACATTGGCCAACCGCAGAATGTAAGCAGTCTGCAGCGTGCCAACACCACTCACCATTAGAATGTCAGCATTCAGTGACTACAGCTGAGTCAACCAACACCAACACGTTAGCTTTCAGCTAGTACGAGAACCTCTCTGACACTAGCTGATAGAAGTCAGGCGGCACACCAACCACCAACCACTTACTTGATAGGATTTGGGGAGCACAAGGTGCCCAGCTCCAGACTATTACCATTAAGTGTTCAATGCTTGATCACTCAGCGCCTGAATGTGAGCCTTGCACTTGGCAGAGTCAGAGTTGAGCCTAGTGAAGTTGAAAAAGACTATGCCAACCTCATCGGTGGCTCCGGCATACATGTATTACATGTACATACATACTGAGTTTTATTTAGCATGAACCTGGAGCACTGTATAGTATAAGAATTGGATACAGTAGTAGGTTACAATAATGTGGACACATTCAGAAGGATAGAATATGAAGGGTAACATTAGAAGGATATGATGGGAGGAGATATAGGCAGGGCAACAAGGTTAGGGAGGGAAGGGCGGACCCTGCCTGGGTCGGGGATGGTCCACATGGGAGACTCATGGTGGCATCTCCAGCATGGAATGCGGGTTAACGCTAGTTTGTCCTGAATATTTTCCTCTGTGACCACCGCATTGGACTGATGGAAATACTGTTGTCTCTTTCACTTAGACTTAAAGCCAAAGTTCTGGAGGCTCTCAAGGGATCTGAAGTTCCAACAGCCATGGATTTCCGGAAGTTCTCCCAAAACTATCAGTTCTCCAAGAGTGTTACCATCCCAGGCCTGGATGATGCAGTGGCTGCGAAAGTGGAAGGGAATCTGATCTTTGACGGTGTTGGCTACATGCCTGAGGAAGCCATGCTTCAGACCACGCTGAATGTCTTTGGACACTCACATGACATGTTTGAGGTGCGTGCATTGCCGTTCTTCATTTGGAAATATTTTCACTCTAGGTCTATATTATTTCTAGACTATTCAATGAATGATGACCTCACTTGCAAGAACTTGTAATGTACGTTTTAAATTAACCATTTGCTCAAGTTCACAAAGTACCTAAGTGGGCAATGGAGATATCAGCATTTTTTTCAGCATTTTTTCTTTTATCACATTCAAGTGTGCTAAGGTCTTCTGCTATTCTGATTCTATTTTTTGAAGTGTGCTTTCCTTCTATCCTTCCACATGTAGCTTGGCTTTGATGGAAAAGGCTTTGAGCCAACAATGGATGCATTGTTTGGAGAGAACGGGTTCTTCCCCGACAGCGGCATGAAGGCCTTGTACTGGGTCGATGGCAAAGTACCAGAAAAACTCTCTGCGATCCTCTTTAAGTGGTTTGGAGTCTCCAAAGACAATAACCAAAACCAGGTAGGATTACCATGGTATTTAGCTACATATATTGTCTGATAGTAGGCACTGCTAAGCTCATATGTGATATAATTTTTTATTCTGGCTACTTACGGTGCACAAACCTAGCATCGGAAGCAGCAGAGCAATTTGCTTAAGCTTAAGTAGGAGTTGCAGACATTCGCTAGATGGTTATAGGGAGGACTTGTTCTAACAAAATATTGATATTGATATTTTATTTGTATTGCGCTCATACACATGTGTTTCGGAGGGCGACGAGGCAAGGGAGGGGAACAGGAGAGAACAAAACAGCGATCTTACTAGGCCCAGTGACATTGAGAATGCGCAAGTACATGTGAGAGGGAAAAGGGAAAGTGTAAGGGATGGGGGGAGAAGTGGGGAGTGGTGAACAAAGGCAAAAAAAATGCAAATAGCATTTATTACCACGGCACCAAATAGGATTAGTTATCATTTCCAGTTAGTGTGGAACATGTGCCACTGCTGAGACCGTGTGACACGGTGGAAGGGACAGTGCGCTGCAAAAGTGAGGTTATCAAAAGTGATATGGGGCAGAGTGCGTTCACAGGGTTTATTAATAATTCAATGTTAATGAACATGTCCATCATATTGATACAGGTATACAAAGTATTGTAAATGAATTAGGTGTTGTTTCTTTCATCTAAATGATACATTGAAAAAACAGTACAACTGTGTTAGTTACTGTCATTGAAATGAACTGTATAAATCCCGCAGCCGGATTTTGCGCGCTCTTCAGCTGGAATCCATGCACTGTTTCTGATGAGATGGAGGGCAGAGATCCTACCATTGTTTTTCATAGGATGAATAGCATATATAGATGTGTTCATTGTTTTCAGCGGGACTTCTTCGAAAGGGTCTGTAGGACACCACCAGTCACCATCTCCATGTGTACTGTGTATGGGGCATGGTGTCCAGTCATAATTTCGAAAACATAATTTCGAAAGTAAAAAAAGTCGAATCAAAAATGTCGAAAAAAAAATGTCGAATTGTTTTTTTTTTCGATATTTTTTTTTGGCTTTAGTTTCTGTGAAAAAAATAGGTAAAAATAAAAAAGGGGGGTTGGGGGGGAACCACCCCATTTAAAAAAAAAAACGTCATTAAAAAAAATTCGACATTTTTTTTTTAGATGTTTTTTTTTCGACTTTTTGACTTTCTAATATTTTGTATTCGAAATTATGTCTATGAACCATGGGGCATCAGTAGAGGCTCTTGCAGCACAATTTATGTCTACATCATTCCCTTTTTTGGTCTCATTTTTCAGGATTTCGCAAGAGGGATGATCCTTAATATTGAAAAGCTAATAAAGGAAGTGAGAGCGAGTGAGTCACCGGAAGCCAAGGCCTATCTGCGAATCTTAGGACAGGAGTTAGGCTACATGAAGCTCAACGATTTTAAAGTACTCGGAAACATGCTCTTGAAGAGTCTCCATGCATCACATGATCTTCCAGGACAGGTATGTAATGGACGATGGAAACAGGGTTGAGTTATGTGTATCTTCCAGACACAAACATCACTGGTCAGCACTCACCCAAGGTGGTCTGCTGTGCGGAAAAAAACCTGTGACTCCTTGATAATTCAAAATCCCTCCTCCCATCAATCATATCATTCCAATGCTCACGAGATGGGGGAAGGGTTACATTATCACTCCTCAACATCAGAAGAGGAAAATAAGTAACCCTGATTTCATTGAATGCCAAGAATCCAACATAGAGGGAAAAATAGTGATTGTTAGCGGTCAGGAATGTATATTGTTGAAGCCAGGTTTTATTCAGTGAGCAAGAATATACAATACTGGAAGTGGGCAAGAATTTGAAAGGCAAAGAAATGTTTAAATGTCAGGTGCCACTAGAGACCTAATAGGTTTTTCAGTGTAATGGATGTACTGAGTATGCATTTCGGGTCCTTACTCTAATACAGACCGCCACACTTTCCCATTACTGACACCAATACAATGGGCCTCATTCCGAGGTTGGCGGTAAGGGGTTAACGCTGCCGGTAAGGGTGCCGGTGCCGTTAACCCCTTACCGCCGCATTACGAGGTCCTTTAGCGGGTCCCGCTAAGGGCGGCTGGTTTTACCAGGTGCCTTTAGTGGGAGCCGCTAAAGGACCAGGGAGCTAATAACGGGCCCATTATTAACAGGCCCGTTGTTAGGTCCCTCCCCATCCCCATTGAGCCCTATGGGGGCTGGAATAGGAATGGGGATGGGTTCCCTGAATGGGGAAATACTGGGTCCTCCAAGGTTGGAACGTCCCGGTATTTCCCCATTCAAGGAACCCGGACCCGGTATGCTGTATGGGGGTAGCCATGGCGCTAATAGAACCATGGCTACCATCATACTCGTAATGACCCCCTATGTCACAAATTCTGTGACCATGCTTTCCTTTGCCCTTGCACGTTCCATAAGGGTGATACATTTTTAAAATGATGACCACCTTTCGAAATATTTCTTTGTAGAAGACTCCATTCTCGATCACTCCATAGTAGTAAGAAACATGCTGTTTTTCCCCAATAATAGTTTGAAGGACCGAATGAATTCCGATTTGCATTATGGTATTCGGCAATTCATTGGTGTGCTCTTTTGAATTCCCAACAGATCGCACAGGCTTTATCCAGAGGTACAGACAGTGACATGTTTCTTCACTACATTTTCATGGACAACGATTTTGATCTACCAACGGGTGCCGGGTTCCAGCTTCAGGTCTCCCTGTCTGGCATCGTTACTCCCGGAGCAAAGGCTGGAATGAAGATTCAGACCAAAAACGTAGGTCTTTTCGATGCATGCGTTGTTGAGAAGTGTCTGTTGGGTAATGTTGTGATGGAGTGGGCGGAGCCTACAATGATTCCTTAAGGGGATTCAGGACGAACATACATAATAATGAAGGAGCTCACTGATTTGTGAAACTACAATTTTAGTATTTAATTAATTCTTTTTGTGAGGCACGAAAAAAGCACATAGTGCATCTGCGCATCATAAAACTAATAATCAAGTATTTATATCCACGTAAAGCAACAATTATTTATTTAGTACTGCAAGAAAAATAAGTAACTTCAATTTATTTTCTGATTGGAAACATCTGGAACTTTTCCCTATCTCATTAGTTAATCATTCCAAATTAAAAGAGCACATGAAGGAAAAAGCTTGTGCTATACTCTGATTGGCCAATATCGAGGTTTCCATGTGCACATATTCTCTGCTCAGTAATCCCATTTTAGCATCCGTTTTTAAGATTATTTGCTAAATACCCAGGAAATAAGAGAGCTTATCCCATGAAAGATGTCAGCCTCTATGGCAGTCTTACCTGTAATAGCAGCCACTGAATATATCCGAGTGCCATTGCAATGTGATCAAATTGGACCTGTTTCTAAATGGCAGAAATCCATATTAAGGCATTCGAGAAAGTTCATTTTTTTAATTTTATTTTTTTATTGAGCTTTATTCAGGGAACACCTGAATTTGATCAAACTTTCAATCGAGCTTGGTTACTCCGATGCTAGATTTCGCTCAGACCTTCATCCCGAATCCACCGATATCTCTACGGTGGTCAGACAATTCCTTCTTCACCTTCATCCACTGGACAGGTTCGCCTTCCTATGGGGGCGTTGGTGAGGACGTTGCCTCATTGATCTGGCGAAATGCTAGTTCGATTAAGTTCACGATGGCCACCGTCCATCTGGTGGTTTCTCCAGATGTTAATCTGTTCCATATGTCAATTTCTTGCATCATCCACGGGTTGGATATCAGTGGTGGGAGGTATTCGAGAAAGTTATTTCTTTGCAAACACATTCTTCCATTGAGACATATTCTTCTAGACCTTCGTTCTCGGAATTGTGACATGTTTTTCTAGATCTCCCTTCTTCATGATGCAGAGTTTGCGTTAGATGAATGGAGAGTGGGAGTACGTCTGTAGTGTGTCAGCTGAGTGAAGGCACCGGTTCCTATCCTGCATTGCTGTTGAATCAGCTAACCTGAATAGTTGGCTATCGGAGGCCAGCGCTTTATAGTTTGGCTTATGTTGGCTTTGATAAGTCACCTCTTTTTCAGCCCCTCTTCCATCTTCATAGATGTTCAAAGAGATTTTACTCGTACACAAGAGTCCCTAAAATGAAATATGGACGTGGAATAAAAACCTCCCATGGTGTGAAAGCGTTCTGTGGGAATTGCTGAAGAAAGTTGGGTACCCTAAAAACAAGAATACATCGTTCTTGCATGTCTCCATTAGGGTTTTGATAACATATGAAAGACAAGATATTCATCAAATTTAGTATCACTGAAACACGTCTATTCCTCACAGATGCAGGCTGAAGTATCGGTAAAACCGGCAGTGGCGGTGGAGTTCGTCACCCACGTGGGAGTACACATCCCCTCATTCGCTAGAAATGGGGTTCAGATGAACACTAACATGTTCCATGAGTCCGGAGTCAGTGTCAGCTTGGCCGTCAAGGAGGGGCAGATCAAGTTTTCCATTCCATCTCCAAAGAGACCGACGCAACTTTTCAGCTTCAGGTAGGTCTATATGTGCAAAACATATGGTATTTTACCTTTAGTAAGTGTCAGTGCATTGTAAGTGGGTCTAAGTTAGAATATCATGGACTATAACCTCAATGCATAGGTCAGTTACCGCCAGTGGAGGTAGTAGGCCACAGTCATTTACATTAACTGTTGCAGGGTGGCCACTGGGCAGCAGCAATGTACCCTAATTGTTGCAAAGTTGCCAAAGACCAAGGCCAGTTGGCGATGGCTATTTACTACCGAAGAGGACATTGGCTACAGACACTGGCTATGGCCAAAGGCCATGGACTGTGCGCCACAGTCTTTTATGCTAATTGGCATAACGTGAACTGAGGGCCATGGTAATTGGCTACTGTAGGTGGGGTAGAGTGTAACATAAGAAAAATCTTGAAATTCAGTGGAAAATGTTAAGAGAATGATAAAGTGAAACCATTCAAAGCAACAAAACCCATGAAATTTGGCAGGTGTTGCAAGCCAAATCAACCTTAACTCGGACTCCCCTGTTGTGCAGGCCATGAGCACATTGATGACAGCAGAGATGGCATCACCAATGCCATCAGAAATAACATGTATGATATTAAGTGGGAGAAAGCGAGTTGGTATTGCTTCCAACAACTGCTGAATTTCAGGTTTTATTTGTGTTGAATTGTTTAACCTTAACTGCCACTTAACTAAAGTTTCTTCACTGAATATGTATATTATAATATATATATATATATATATATATATATATATATATATATATATATATATATATATATATATATATATGTTACAGTGTGGCGGTCACCTCACTTTAGTTAAGGTGAGTGACATGAGCCGTAGGAAATCCAAAAATCTATTGCTGATAACTTTTGACTTGCATAACGGATCTGGCTGATATTTCCCCAAAAAATGTTTGTCACACCCCCGCTCGCCCAGATTGGTAATTATGGAAAATATTCATTAAACAATTAAAAGGATTAAGGAAGCAAAAAGACGTTGTTTTCTGCCTACTCCCATTCATTTTCAGATAGAGAAAAAGTCCAGAGTTTATCAAGCTGAACCGCAAAAACCGCTGCAGGGAATTGGACCAAATAAGAAGGAACTAGGGCATGAAGCGTTGACTCAATTTCCGGGACAGGTTTGGGGTTATTCTGTCTAGTAGTTTAAAAAAAAATATTTGTAGGGGAGCGGGGTGCACCTTCCCAAAAAATATAGCTATATCTTCCATGATGCTTTGCAGCAGAGATGTTTTCAGAAATGAAAAGCCAACATTTTTATTTACCTAACGGTAACACTACATGTTATACCTAGTGGGCCCAAAAGAACTTGTTGCTGCAACATGTACAGTGGCCACTGCTAGTGAGACCCAAAGAATTGAATCTGTGCAACATGTACAGTGGGCAGGGCCGAAGGCTACGGCTAGTGGGCCCTAAGGCAACCGATAGGTGGAACAGGTACTGTGGCCACGGACGAAGGCATGGCTAGTGGGCGCTTCTGAAACCTAATGGAGCAAGGTGATCAGATTAACGCAACAAAACCCTTGAAATTCAGCAGATGTGGGAAGTGATACTCATCTTAACTCTGTATTCCCCCACCCCCTGTTGCAAAGCCCATGAGCACATACATAGCATATGGGATTCACAATGACAAACAAAATTAGAGGTTGACAAGATTACTCAGTGGGTTGAACGCTTGCTGCTGCAATCTGTGTGTGATCTGCAGGTCACAGGTTCAAATCCTGGCAAGGCCAACTCAGCCATTCATCCTTCTGAGGTCAATAAATGAGTACCAACTCCAGTTGGGTGATATTGTATATATATGTGGTCTATGTAAAGTGCTTAGGTGTAAGTGGTATATAAATAGCACATCATTAATTCATAGGGGTCATCACTTGGGGGACATTGAGTTAAGATAGTCATCACTGTCCACATCCGCTGAATTTCAAGTGTTTTGTTGTGTAAAATCTTATCACCCTAACTGTCCCTTAACTAAAGTTTGTTCAGTGAAAAAAATATATATATTATATGATTGCAGTGCCTAATGTTTATTTAAGGTATCGCAATAATATACATCTGTTTTTCCTCCCTGCAAATTGTTGAACGTGATGCTCCATTTAGTCTCCTTTGCGGCTTCACACGATTTAAACTTTGTTTCTGGCTGGGCCTCTGTGCCTTATTCCTCCGGAGTCTGCCCATCGTATTCCAGCAATTCCAGCGTCTCGCCTGTGGTGCTGATTCAGTAGGCTCTGATGTTTGACTTTCAATGCAAAGCCTCTTAGAAAGTGTGTGTTCCGGCAGCATTTTCGTTTGGGGCATTAGGTGGACAGGACCGGGAGAGTTTGTGAAACGTAGGTTGATATTCTGACTAGAAGCAAAATTGATGTGAACTTTTTCATTAAAGCACCTCAGTACACAGTGGTAGCGCCAATCTGCAGGGTACTCCTAGCACCCGCACTACCTGCTTCACTCTGAACGATGGTTAGGGCAGGTCCAAGGTTGCCATATGTGTCAATGATGGCATTCATGCAATAGCATGCAGTGATAGCATGAGGGTTCTTTAAATCCCTTCCTTGAAACTAAATGTGGGTGATTTCCTTTTGCAGTAACAAGCTCCATTTGGTTTCCACCTCAAAGACAGAAGCAATGCCATCCATCATTGAGAACAGGGAGTCATGGTCTTCTTGCAAGCCTTTCTTTCCAGGTCTGAAGTTCTGCACCAACGTTGCCTACTCCAACGCCAGCTCCATCGACGCAGCGCCTTACTACCCCCTGACCGGGGAGACGAAGTAAGTCAATGTTTCCTAGACAGATGTATTGTAAGCAGTATATTCTTCCGTGGAGACTGTGCACCTGGGTGTTGACTTTTATGAGAAGTAGACATTTGAAAAATATTGAATCTTTGTCAATTTCAGGCTGCAGTAAGGAGCCTTCCTACTGAGAATGTCTGACAAAGAAACATGCAATGTTTGAATGTTGGTCACTTTTCATCAAAATATTTACTTGTAGGTAAAAGGTGAAGTTTTTTCCGTTAATCAGGAAGTGACAATAAATACTAATCAACTTTTAAGATATTTAATTTAACATCATTTAAAAGAAATATGTGAGCTGCTTCTTTAGAATTACCAGTATATTGCTATGAAAACACTGCAAATCGGGATTTTTTTTCTAAACAAGTATATTTTATAAAGAAAAAATATATTTGTAGTAAAAATAAATTCACATTTCATTTTTTTTAATGTCGCTTTTTTGAAGTATACGTTTTTTGGAAAATTATGGGCAGAAATTTAATATAACAGATTTTTCATACGTGCAAAATGTTAGCCATGACTCAACAAGTGTGCAAATCTTGAGTGTCATTGGATAGGCCATAGTGTTGTTTTTCTAGGGTTGTGTGTCCTGCAACTCTGTATCAAACATTGAATTGAGGTTTTGTTGATACTAACAAAAAGGTTCTACAACGCTATAGCGTCTAGTGTATATTTTGGACTCCTCTAATTAAAGTTCCCTTTACTTTTGTGTATGGCTAAGCGGTATGCTGTCCTGATTGTCTCCTAAAGCCTGGCAGGTGACAGGGAGGTTGAGAGAAGAGGACTTTCCTTTTAATGTGTATCTGTATAATAGGTTAGTGCATAGCATAAAGATATACTGTGTGATCATTTTTCAGATTTGAGCTGGAGATCCAACCCACACTTGAAGTCAAAGAATACACAGCAACTGCTAACTATGAGCTGAAGAAAGATGGCGGTGATTTGATTGATACCCTGAAATTTACTGCTCAAGCCGAAGGTAAAGGTTCATGAAACTGGCAGGTGTTCTATTACCCAAACATTTCCTGTATACATGGTTTTGATTCAAACTGGGCCGAACTCTCTCAGATTCTCTAATTGTGACCCCCTTCCTGTGCCACTGGTCCAGACTAAGTCCTGGGTGCCAGCCCTGTCTCGGTCACAGCTCAGACTCCTTGGAAGCTAATTCCAACTAAGCTCTGTGGCACAGCCCTTTTTCGTCTCAATCTCAGATACCTGTTCCCTTGGCCGTCACATTTTCCTACCATCAAGACTCCTTTGGCGAACATGTTCTTTACAAATACTAAATAGATGAATAACGCGAAATTGTGTTAACTCCTTGCATTTAGACGAACTTATCGCACACTGTTGTGTATGACCGCTTTTATGTTGCACACAGACATTAGGAAGTCTGTGATTTCTCATTTCATAAAATTGAAGATTTTGTCAACAAATCAATTGTTCAAGATCTGGGCATATACATTAGAGCGAGGTTTTCAATGCCCTTTGACTTGCAAACTCCGTACAAGCTTGAGTCAATGTTCCACAATTAAAATGAAGAGAAGTACACATTTTCAGACAAGCTGAGATGCTCACAATTGAAAGTATTTACCATACTGAAGTGTTGTTCTTTTGACTGTGGGCAATGCACCTGTCTGTGCAACACCACAGTCTCTCCCTCTCTCGCACACAAACTATTTCTTGGTGCCTCTGACTCTCTCTCTCTCTCTCTCTCTCTCCCTCTCTGTCTCCTTCTCTCTCTCTCTCACTCTCTCTCTTTCTCCCCCACCCTCTCTCTCTCTCTTTCTCTCCCTCTCTGTCCCTCTTTCTCATCTCTCTCTCTCTCTTTTTCTCTCTCTCTCTCACTTCCTCCTTCTATCGCTCACTCAATTTCTCTTTTTCTCTTCTTTGACCATAATTCTCACATAAGAACACCATAATCCTACCCTATATCCTGCCCACATATGAGACTGCCTGACTGTTCCCATCCTATTGTCCTCAGCGCTGTGTCTGTGTTGGTCAGGATACGCCAACCCATCTAATATGTTGTTATAGACACTTGCTGCCTGCTTCACACAGCGTTTTCCAGTGGGATTCTGCCATTATAAAACACTTCTGGGAATCAGGCCCTTGGACTTTAGTTAGTAGCCAGTACCCTTTACCTTTTTCCTGTCGAGTATGGTGCCACATATTATCATTTTCTATGAGTCTGCTGTCTTTGCCCCTGACGTTATCCAATAGCTATTGCTATTGTTTGTTGGAGCTGTTATCAAGGAATATGTTAAAGCATTGTGATAGGCAAAGAATTGTTCTGCCTAATGTGAGTTGTGACTGCCGTTGCTTGTCATCGGCACTTAGGGCCCAATATACAAAAATGTTTTCCTGTGTTAAGTCATGTGTGGAAATCAGGCCCCTAGTGAGTTACAAAAGTTCGGATGCAAATAAATAGCATATTTCATTGACTCCCCACCCCCCGCCCTCTTGCGACATGTACTTTATTGTAATAGGGTCCCAGTAAGATGTATTGTGGGTTCTTCACTGTATGTTCCTGGCAAAGCAAAGTTCACGGTTCCATCCTAATGTTTTCACTCTGACTGGCCCCCACTATTGTTCACACGTGAGGCTTTTCCCCACCTGGTGCCTTAAACAGAACTGGTAAAGGACGATCAGATGAATGCTTCAGTACATTCAGGAGGGGGTGAGGCTGGATCAATAGTGGGGTCATTGTTATGACAGTGAAGATCCACCATGTGGAAGATCAGTGGACCCAAGTCAATGTGCATCCTTGTAAATTGGTTTTCGAGTCCAAGATGGCACCCCTCTGCCCTATGGACCTTAAGCAGAATCTCATTCTGTTGATCTTTCTTCCTCAGGGTCAGAGCCATGTGAAGCCACACTCACCCTCAAGTACAACAGAAACAAAGTCACCCTGTCCAGCGATGTGCAGATCCCGAAGTTTGATGTAGACCTTGGCGTCGGCCTCAGAGTTAATGATGAATCCAGCCGTGGAAAAAAGAACTACGCCATTATCTTGGATGTTAATAACCAGAAGGTCCCTGAAATCGCCCTCACTGGGCGTATAAGGTAACCCTTGGGATCATGTGAATTTTATTGTTTGCTCCTCCTTATTGATATATAAGATGACGCATCCCTACTGACTGGATTCTCCCCTATGGATCGAAGAGTGACACCACTAGATTCCGTTCCCACAGATGGCCGGTTCATAGCACCACCTTTCAGTTTATGCTGTCAACCAAGGTTGACTTTGTTATTTGTCTTCGGTGTGATCGTCACCACCGCCCTTTTCAGTCCGATGCTTCATCCAGGTTGCACGGACATTCCTTTCCCAGTTCCAACCATGGATTCTCCTCAAGACTGAGACCCTAGTCCTGAGGGCTGTGTCAGGCCTTTTGCACTCATACCAGTCTTGTTCCCTCTCACTGCCCAATCCCATTCCCCACCTCTTCTATAGGCCAACCTCCGGCGATTCACTCCACTGATGGCAACTGTTTTACCAAAGCATGCCTGTTCAACAGTTACCCTTGTGATGATAACTCCCTCACTGGGTCCATAACTTTTTGTTAACATTTGGCGCTGTTCAGGTAGGGTGCAGTACCAAGCATTCTACAGCATCCGTGGAATAGCTGCCTTCATTGGCATACTTTGATCAGCAAAATAAGGGACCACAGTGATCCATTCTCACTGCATAACCTAAGCTTTCTGGTCTGGATTCTTGCAGATACGATGGCAGGCGGGAGGCCGTGGTGGAAGGGGTGGTCGTCATTCCTCGCCTACTGACTGAAGGCAAGGCAGAGCTCCGGCTGCAGCATTCCCCCAGTAGCGTCATGCTTCAGCTGGACACCTCGGCAGCAGTCTGCAAAATATCCGCTTCACAGAGGACGGTCTTCACCTATGGTAAGAAAACACCATCTTTTAGCATGAAAGTCAGTGTAAACGGAAGCCGCTGATGGAGAAAGCTATTGCCTATTGGCATTAATGAACTTCCAATCTGGCCAATGTTCCTTGATAATTCAGGGCTATAACATGAACACATATTTCTGATTGTGAAATGGTTCCAACAAAGTGTTCTCTGCTGGTCATCAGCAAATACCTAAAACATACATACAATTCACAATGTGGGTTGAAGCACTCCCCACCCGACGTTAGAAGGATATGGCAAGTCACCTGGGCCATGCAGACCCAGTCCTTCTCTCTATTTTCTGATGAACTAATGACTTGTCTGAGAACATTTGTTTAGAAGAAAATAATCTGACAAAGTTGACAACCATTTATTTCTGTAGCATTTTCACGCCTGGAATTGTCTTCTCGGAATTGCTTTTCGGTCTGTGTGCTAACTAGGGGTCAAGTCCTAAAAAAAAAGTGAGGGGACCCATTAGCATACCAATTGAATGTGACCTCACCAGAAATTAGCATATAAAGGTGCCCTCTGAAAAAAGTGGGCGGGGGCTTCTGCAGTGGTGCTGCTAGGTCAGGAAAAGATCTGGGGCTATGCTAATGTTGGGACTGTCGGGACTCGTGGCTAGCTAGCCTTTTGGTTGTAGCCCCTGAGCTTTTATCCAGGGCTACAACCAAAAGACCCAGAACAATAGCCCACTCAGCCTCCCCTATCAACTCCTCTGTACTTCTGAAAAAAGTGGGGGGACTCCGTCCACCATCGTGCCCCCTCAACGCGAGCCCTTGTCGTTACTGTGGCAACAAGCATTGTGTAGTCCCAGTACAGCTGTCATAAGTTATCCCAGATGTCAGGTGATGTCATTTTTGTATTGAATGTGATAACGGATGTCGCAACTGGACTTCAATAAGTCAACCAGGTGCTGCATTTTGTATAGATGTTGAAGCTTTCATGTATTACTCAGACATATTTACAGAGCATGAAACACTCCTGAAGCTGACACCAGAGAACCTGAGACGAAGGATAACACGTAATGAAAGTTGAAAGTCGAGGTTTGTCCCACGCACTGGTTGGCATGGGGACAATTAGCATTAGTTTGGAGAGGATTTACAGCACAAAAACTGAATTGCTTTATTCAAAGCTCTACAGTCCACACGTAGCAACATCGCACTTACCACACAACCGATGAGGCACTCATTAGGGACCCGAGGAAGCGCATACTCCTGATATTTTGCCACCTTATCGAAACTGTCAGCGACTCCTATAGAAGTTGAGATGCCATGAACACATGCCACTGTATTGGGAAAGCAGTTTCAATGAACCAAGTGGATCATACCCTGCACCCCACATATGTGAACACAGTCAGATGTTGCATTGATTGGGCACCAGGCTATTTTGCCAAAAGATCTGAACCATGCCTTCCTCAGATCAAAGTCAGCTGCCGTCCAGGTGAGATAGCTCAGCGAGTTAAGGTCATGCTTCAGAGATCTGTTTGCTAACCATAGTCACCTGATCGAAACCCGTGAGAGTTGATCACTGAGGTTGATTTGTGCAGCATTAAGCTGGGAATGGTAAGACCTATCAATTACTAATTTAACATTGGGGGGAATCCGGAAAGAAGAGCTATATATAGACGCATCATAATATTCTGATCATTTACTTATAAAACAAATTCTTTCCATGGTACCAGTTATTACACTGATACAAATTACTGCTTGGATTTCATATTGTAGGGATCCATTTACAACCTATAGATGGAATGTATATTCCCTTATCTAGCAAGTGCCAAGAGATGAAATATGGCAATGGTGGAAGTATGTGATAGTTGTTCCTTTGAGGATGGTTGCACAGTAGAGCGTCCCCTTTAAAATGTGAAATGTGATCAAGGAGGACCCTATATGATTTGCAACTCCCATTTCTGTGACGTTGGAGGGCTTTGCGGTTTGCTTCTGGAATGAAGCATTTCTGAAGGCATGCACTCATGCATCTAGCACTCACTGGTCACACTTTCTGTACTAATGCAAAGAATGTCGCAGAAAGACAACCTAAAAGCAATGCATGCAATCTTAATGTCTTGCAGATAATGATAAGCTTCAGGTGGAATGGAACACTGGCAGCAATACTGACCTCAAGACCATGGTTTCCAAGCTCCGTGATTTAAGTTTCAGTGATCTGTCCGCCTACCCCAAAGCTGCGGGAGAATATGCCAACGATGTGCTGGACCAGAAGGTGGCTAACACGGATATGACTCTGCGGCACATCGTGTCCCAGTCACTAGTGGTAGGTGTTGTTCACTCTGCTCACTGGAGTAAGTGTTCTCTTGCTCCCAGGGTTCGCCCGGAATCTCTATTGGACTCCCAGAGAAATCACAAACGGTTGGATGGAAATTCTTGAGCCAACACTCCTTCTCGACCGCTTAATTCCTGTGTGTAGCCATCCATTCCACCATTTTTACTCAACCTTGTCCTTAAAGATGTGGTCCAATCATATCCTAAAGAGTCTTTATCTAGCCCGCAAATGGAGCAGTCCAACGTAGACTGTTAGACCACTCCCACTCAGCAGAGCAGCAAAAGCAACCTCAGCTGCACTTTGCTGGCCACCTCAGAATGCTTATTCTGGCGTGGCCAGCAAAGTGCATTCTACGCTCGGCACCCCATCCCTGGGTATAACCCTCCCTCTTGAACAGACACACGTAGAACCACCAAACATGATGGGTGGGGATGATTGAGCCAATGTTTCTTACATTTTGGGCATGTCTCTGGGTGGCTCACCAAAGGTATATGCAACTGATGACCAAGCTATTTAAATAAATTTGAATATTAATCGAGAAAACCGTGGATTTCCTGCAATGTAGTCATTGCACTTTGAATATTAGAGTAGGATGGAAAACTCTGCTGAATGCGTTGTTCAAAATTACAACGATAAGGCTAGCGCTTGGAATTTCTTACATTGATTCTGGATGCATAACTAAGGGTTATCACTGTATGTCTTACATTGCTTCTGCATGCATAACTAAGGGTTATCACTATATTTCTTACATTGATTCTGCATGCATAACTACACACTATCACTGTCTTCCTTACATTGATTCTGCATGCATAACTAAGGGCTATCACTGTCTTTCTTTCATTGATTCTGCATGCATAATTAAGGGATATCACTCTCTTTCTTACACTCATTCTGCATGCATAACTAAGGGTTATCACTGTATTTCTTACATCAATTCTGCGTGCATAGCTAAGGGTTATCATTGAATTTCATGCATTGATTCTGTATGCATAACTAAGGGCTATCACTGTATTTCTTGCGTTGTTTCTGCATGCATAACTAAGGGCTATCACTGTATGTCTTACATTGCTTCTGCATGCATAACTAAGGGCTATCACTGTATTTCTTGCGTTGATTCTGCATGCATAACTAAGGGCTATCACTGTATTTATTGCGTTGTTTCTGCATGCATAACTAAGGGCTATCACTGTATTTCTTGCGTTGTTTCTGCATGCATAACTAAGAGCTATCACTGTATTTCTTGCGTTGTTTCTGCATGCATAACTAAGGGCTATCACTGTATTTCTTGCGTTGTTTCTGCATGCATAACTAAGGGCTATCACTGTATGTCTTACATTGCTTCTGCATGCATAACTAAGGGTTATCACTGTCTTTCTTACATTGATTCTGCATGCATAACTTTTGAGATTCATTTATGCCAGCTTTAGTGGAGGTTTCATTGGATTTGTGCTGCTCTGACTTCAATACCAGGGGCCAGATTACAGAAAATGTGCACCAGTTCAAATGCAAAGCTGCACTGTAGGAGCACTAGGGCAAAGTTTGCCCTAGTTAAAAAAAAACATCGGGGCCATATTCAAAAACATTTGCACCATGACATGTGCCATTTTTCATGGTATAAGCACTAAGGCAAAAAATAATTTGTGTAAAAAATATGCACTTTCAATGCATTTTTGAAACAGGGCAACGTTTTCCGTAATGCCGATACCATCCCTTATTAGATCTAGGGAAAACCTTGCCCTGGAATATGCCCCAACGTTTTTTTGCACCAGGGCAAATACAGTGCAAATGTGCACATTCACCGGTGCAACGGTTTTGTAGTCTTGCCCCTGAATGTTCATGCAAAGGACATGACACAAGACAAATAAAAGAGAGGAAAGGCAATGTCCACTTTGGGTGTCAAGTAACACCTGTGAGGTTATAGTAAGCTGGGGCAAGGGCAGGCTGCCTGTTCTTTACCTCCCGCCTAAATTTATGTTTCAGTGCCTCACTGTAAATCCTACTACAAGCACTGACTCAGGAATCTACCAATGGCTGCAGCTTCTGGAGATTCATGCATTGGTCTGCACAGCATGTATGGATATTTGTCAGGCTTCCCCCAGAATAGGGCAGCGGCTGCCAGCTCAGACTCTCAGGAGTACTGCGCAAGCATTGCTGCAACAGCATGGCTTCCCCCCACTGGAAGAAGTTGCTTTCCAATGATTGATGAAATATTGTTATCTCGATTATGAATGGTAGATACTGATCCACTTTGTCATCTCATCTACACCATCCGATGAATTTAGCAGATGTTTCCCAACCATGTACAGAGATTTCTCCGGTGACGTGAAAGCAACAATATTTGCACAGACCAAAAATGGCAAAATGAGTTCTTTGCAATTGCCGGTTAGTCCAGATGTTAATTCCTCTCTCGGTCGTGCAATTATAAGTCACTAAGTCACTGCAAATGTCAGTGGATAATTGCTCATCAACTGAACAAAATTGCGCATGAACAGGCTACATAGCCCGTCACTGTTGCACTTTACGTGACCCAGACACACGTTTTTTACAAAAAGTATTTGTTTGTTGTTAATATTAGATACATGATGACATAAATAAGCATTCAAAGTCTTATGTGCTATGGCTAATGCTGTTCATATTTCTTTTAGGCAACCAATAACTGGCTGCAGGAGACATCCAAAGATATCCCGTACGCTACCACGCTGCAAGAGAAACTGAGCGGCTTGCAGGAGCTGAACCTAAGGAAAATGGGATTGCCAGAGTTCACTGTTCCTGAGAACCTCTTCTTGAAGAGGTAAGAAAAGGGCACCTCAAAACTACAAGTTTGCCAGTGGGGGTAACTGATTTACCTCCAGCTAAGAGCTGGAGGAAAATCAGGCACCCACCAGCAAGAAACTGCAAGTATTACCAGCACCGGTGAAACAGGTGCTGGTAACACCGCCAATTCGCCTCATGGAGTCTTATGGGATTCAATGGAATGGGGAAAGACCGCTATTGCCTGCACCTGGAATATACCAGTAATAGCGGGATATCAGGCGATGGTAACGGTAGGTCAGTTTCCTGCTATCCCGCTGGACATAGCGGCAGGATACAGGCAAACTCCTGATGACCCCCAGTGTGTTGATGCTGTCTCAGAACACTGGAGCAAATCAACAGATGTGTTTTTAGAGCATACTCTGTGCTGTGCTGTCACCGCAAGATGTTCTCCCTGCACACAACCAATAAAAAATGCCCTATTTCAAAGCAAACCTGTACATCTGTTGGATGTAATACTTAATACTAACAGGATATTTACTTTTCTTTTTATCCCAGTGATGGAAAAGTTGCCTACACGTTCAACAAGGACAGCATTATAATTGATATACCACTTCCTTTTGCTGGAAAATCCTCCGAGCAGCTTAGGATTCCAAGGAAGGTCCGATCGCCAAAAGTGGAATTCGAAAGACTGGGTTTACGACTGGACTCTATGCTTCATGAGATCCCACAGTTTACCATTCCAGAGTCGTACCCTCTGCGCGTACCTATGCTTGGAGTCTTCTCACTCTCAACCAATGTGTACAGCAACTATTACAACTGGTCAGCCTCCTACACCGGGGGCAACACCACCAAGGATGTCCTGGAGTTCACTGTCGACTATAAAATACGAGCAGACTGTGCCTTGGATCTCCTCTCTTACAACGTGGGCGGTAAGAGAAACCAAAAAATGCAAAAATTATTATCTGGTTCCTTAGGGGAAAATTGGAAAATATTCGTTTTTTTCATTATACATTCTTTCTTCCAAAAGTAAGCACATCATTTTATATTATTCATATACTTTACTTGCTTTTGTCCTCTCGTATCCTTTCTTCTGTTCCTGTCTATCCTCCCAAATCAGGAACATTTTGTATTCGCCACAGACTTTTACAGCGGTTTCCTTTAGGAACCCAAATATCCCTTTGTCACGTGTTCTGGATCTGGAAGAGAACACGCACCTGGTTTTTGACCGCCTGCACATTTCTCTTTCTTGTTTGTGCTTGGTCTTTCAAGGGTGGTTTTCTTGCCTTCTGAACTTTGCCAATTTATGAGCTTGTCCTTAGCTCCTCTCTCAGATTTTCATGACGAGCCCTTTCTTCAGGGCCCCACTCACATTTCCCTTGCAAAAGCTTCCAGGCTGATGGTTCGCATCTCACGCACCTGGCCTAACATTTCATCTACGTCATACAAAGAAACTCATGTACTTCGCAACGTTCTCCAAGCGACTTTCCCAATACCTTCATTTAGAGTTGTACGTCCTGCATCTAGTGCACTCTGATTGACCTTCTGCAAATTACGTTTTCCCCCTTTGCTCCATCCAATTGTCCTTGGTACTCTTGGCTACTTTGAGGAACCCACTCACTTAAGACCACTGAAGTCAGATGATGCTAATTTTGAATGGTCAACTCTCCAATGTTCTTCTTTGGTTCATTATACGGTGCTGCTGCAGTTTGCATCTTGGCTCTGGCTTTATTTAAGGAAATGCATAAATCCTATCAATGGTATGTCTTAATATTAGATGCATAACTTTCACACTCTAACACAAGTGATTTGTACCAGCACCTGCTTTCATGTTACCAACTGCAAATTGACCATTGAACAAATTGGATTATTTGAACTCTAAATATGTTCTGCTCTTTCCTTCTTTAGAGAACCTTGTCATATCTTATGACCAGATGAATGTTTATCGAATGTTGAATGAAGCATACCTGCGGCACAGCCTCCTTGAGTACACGTGGAAAGCCAAAGAAACATTCAACATTGACACAAATCCACTCTATCAAAGCTCTTGTCAATTCGATGTATCAAGCATTCTAGGAGTAAAGGCCACTGGTTCGTGTTCGATGGATGGAAAACCAAAAGGCAACGGCTTTGACTTAAGTCACAATTGTGATGGGCAGCTCAGAGTGGCATCTCTGTACTCTAAAATTGGACACACCTTGACCCTTTCAATCGACGCGGACACGCTTGAAACAGCAACGGAATCAAACCTGAGGTTTGACTCCTCTTACCTCCAGGCTACCAACAATATAATTGGCCGATACGCCGATGCCTCTCTGGACTTGGTTTCGACCACTGATGTACAAAGTGGAGCCCTGAAAAACACCTTCTCATTAAGCTGCAAAAATAGACAACTGACACTTAAATCTGACACCACAGGCAGATACCAGAATGTGGCAGCCCTTAACAAGGTGGAGATGACGCTATCAGGACAGATGGCAGCAATTCGTTCGGAATATCAGGGCGACTATAAACGCAATCGATTTTACACCCTACTATCAGGCTCCCTAGGATCAAATGGCCTGGAACTGAATGCAGACATTAACTTGAACAACCAAGTCAACCGGGCAGCCCACAAAGCTACATTAGAAATTAATGGAAATGCACTGTCCACCAGCGCAACTACAAATGTCAATTTCAGCCCACTAACACTTGATAATGAACTAAATGCTGGGATTGATGCCTCAGGTGCCACTATTAAAATGACAGGCAATAGCCGCTACAAGCAAAACAGTGCAAAAGTCACCATAGATGGGAAAGCTGCCCTAACAGATTTAGCCCTAAGTAGCACCTATCAAAGCACTATATTGGGAATAGATAGCAAAAATCTTTTCAATTTCAAAGTAAACAAGGATGGGCTCAAGTGTTCAAACAATTTGCAGGGTTCATACGAGGAGATGAGAATGGAATGCAACCACGACCTCAGTCTTGCTCTTACAGCATTGAGTTACACTTCAAAGATTGAGGGCACCCTAAGCACTGGCAAGTCGTACAAGCAGAGCCTTGATTTGCAGATTCAGCCATACACCCTCATGGCAAATGTGGAAAATGACTTCAAGTATGGTGATGCTGATTTGACGAACAGAGGAAAGTTTCTGCTGGAGCCATTCAAAATGAATCTAGAAGGTGACATGCGAGGGGCCTTCAAAAAGGATGAAATTAAGCATGCCTATAGTGTGGCCTTAGCTGACCTGACTGCAAATTTTAAATCAGACACCATTGCAAATATCCAAGGGAGTGCCTATACCCACAATGTCATTCTTGACATTGCAGGGTTGTCTGCATCATTTAGGTGTAGCACAAATTACGCCTGCAAGTCTTTGCGTTATACCAATGTTGTGCGTTCAGTTGTGGCCCCATTCTCACTCCTTCTTGATGCCCATACGACTGGGGACGGAAGGCTGTCATTTTTGGGAGATCACACCGGAGAGCTGTATAACAAATTCCTCTTACGTGCAGAACTCTTCTCTTTCTCTCTTTCCCATGATTACAGAGGCTCCACTGGGCATATATGTGGGTCCGGAAAAGCACATAGCACTCTGATTGACAACAAGATCAATGTACTCTTTACTCCATCCGAGCAGTCAAGTTCATGGAAGCTAAAAACCAAGTTGGACAACAACGGGTACTCCCAAGATATAAATGCTTACAATGATGCTGAAAAGCTTGGTGTTAATCTCAAGGGACAAGCTCTAGTCGATTTCTCCCTTCTGGATACACCAATAGACCTAGGATTTGCAGAGCACAATCTGGTTGATCTTTTGGATTTAAGAGATACTGTTGGCCAACCTCAAGAATTTAGCATCTCCGGCTCTGTAAAGTATGATAAGAACAAAGATGTCCATGTCATAAACTTGCCCTTCTTTGAAAGTCTGCCGGTTTACTTCGAACAGGTCAGGGGCATTGTTCTATCTGCCCTACAGTCCCTCCAAAATTATCTAAAGGGCATCAACATTGATCAGGTGATAAGGGCATACAAATCCTCACTGGACAGAATTCCACAGCAGCTCAATGACTACATCAATACAATAGACTTTGAGGGCACTGTTAATGATGCCAAAGAAAGAGTGCTCGCTTTCGCAAAGGAGTACAGAATGACTGCGGAAGATCTCGAAAACGCATTGGAGAATGCAAAGATCAATTTTGAAACTGCTATCGCCAAACTGCAGGATTACCTCTCAGAGCTAAATGAATACTTGAGGCAGAATGTAGATATCTATGAACTAGGCACAGCTCTTGAAAGCCTCATCAACCAAATAGTTGAAAAGCTGAAGGAACTAGACAAACAGTACGACATCAGCAAAAGCACTATTCAAACCATTCAAGAACTTCAGAAGTTTGTTAATCAGCTGGATATAAATGAATTAGGAAGTGCAGCATCAGCATGGGCCCAAGATATGGAAGCAAAATATCACATTAAAGCAAGCATTCTAGACAATCTAGAGAAGCTAAAGAGCCTGCTGAACAATATCAATGCCCAGAAAATTGCAGCCAACATAAAGAAACAGCTGAAGGCTATTAAAATACAAGAGTATGTCGAGAAATTCAAAGACTCAATTCCAATTGAAAAACTGAGTGCTGTTCTTGAACAAATCAAAAATATTGTGTTAGTCTTGTTGGAAGACTATGATGTGACTGAGAAGATTAATGCCTTCGCAGGGAAAATGCAGACTCTTATTACAACCTATGAAGTTGAAAAGCATGCTCAGGTTCTTGTGGATAACTTTATAAAGCTTGTTAACCAATATAAGGTGAAAGAAACAGTGAAAAAGATAACCGCCATGTTTAAAACCGTGGACTTTAAATCATGTTTTGAGTACCTGATCAGGAAAATTGATGAAGCCGTTCAAGAGGTCAAGTCTTATGACTACGAGAAGCTTGTCCAAGATGTAAACGTATTCCTAGACCTAATGATCAAAAAAATCAGGTCCTTTGATTATGGAAAATTTGTGGACCAGGCAAACGAGAGGATAAGGGAAATAACACAAAAGATTAACACTGCTATCAATGATCTCGAACTGCCCCAAAAAGCAGAAGTGCTTAAAGAATACATGAACGATATTAAAAATGTGATCTCCAAATTCCTGGAGCAACTAGGCAACACCAAACTTGCATCCATAATTGAGTGGTTCAGAGATCTACTGAGCTCAACATCCCTAAATGAGATGAAAAAAGCAGCAGTTGAGACCCTTGAGGATGTGCGGGACAGAATTTACAGAATGGATCTTCAAAGGGAATTCCAGCAGATTTTGCACAAGCTGAGCCTAATCTATAATAAGATGGTCACACATATTTCAGAACAGTGGAAGGAGGCGGCTGAACAGATCACAGCCCTGGGGGTCGAGTATGACTTGAACGAAGTGGCTGATAAGATTAATGCATTAGTTGAACGTGGTCTAAGTGCTCTTATGGAAGCAACCTTCCAGACTCCAAGCTTTACTGTTCCGTTCACTGACTTGACCATTCCGTCAGTCACAATTAATATGAACAGACTTAGGGAGATAACAATTCCTACAAGATTTGACACACCAGAATTTACCTTTTTCAACACCTTCCGTGTGCCCTCCTATAGAATTGATCTGAATGAAATAAAGCAGAAGATTGTGCGACTAATTGATCAAATAATGTACAGTGAGTTCCAGTGGCCTTCTTCAGAAGTATATTTTAAAGATTTCAAAATGAAGGATATGCTCTTTGCTGATGTCCCTTTCCCAGATTTACAGTTTCCTGAACTACAGCTGCCAGAAATAGCCATTCCAAAGTTAAACCTCGACAGCTTTCAATTTCCTAACATTGAAATACCAGAGTTCCAGTTGCCACAGATTCCACATACAGTGACAGTTCCAACATTTGGCAAACTTGCTGGAGAATTTAATGTAGTTTCTCCATTTTTTACACTTAAATCAAGTGCTGACCTAGAGAATACTACCATTTCGGAAAACACCCCAGAATTTGTGGCTTCTCTGTCAGCTCTTACAAAATCTAAACTCGAGATGATAGAATTCACTTTAGTTGCAGATGCACGTGTGTCTGCGCCCAGGATGGCTCAGTTGATTTTCACAGAATCTGTGAAGGTTTCACATAAATTAGTCAAGGTCGACCACAAGAGTGAAGTCACCTTTTCAGGTAACTATGTCCAGGGTAAAGGGGAAACAACAGCTAGTCTGCACACAGAAAAGAATTCAGCACAGTTGCGCAATGACATTAAAGTGATGCTACAGAGGAAAATTACCATCGACATGAACACAAGATATTCACATGAACTGAACATCCCAGAAGTTGATCTTTCAAGCCACATTGAACTTCAGAATGAGCTGAACACATTGGTGGAGGCAGGAAAAATATCACTGCTGTCCTCTGGTAAAGGAAATTGGAAATGGGCCTGCCCTAACTTTTCAGATGAAGGTACCCATGAATCTAACATCAAATTCATTGTGAAGGGAGGCACCATTGAAATTTCTGGTTCAAATAAAGTCAATGACAAGTACATGAAACTTGATCAAAATCTCAAGTACAATTCTGGTTTCTTAAGTTTTGCCTCCCTTGATATACAGTCAGAAGCTGAGTCGCAGTATGTGGGGCGAAGTGTCCTCACCATACAAGGAAGTGGACAGCTGGACAATCTGAAAGCACAACTGACAGCCACTCACAATGCAGAACTTGCCGGACGAGCCACTGGCACAATAAGCAATTCCTTTTCCTTTTTGGTGCAGCCTTTTGAGATCAATCTGTCAACAAACAACAACGGAAACCTAAAGGTTGCTTTCCCAATGAAACTGACAGGCAAAATTGAGTTCTTAAACAATTATGCCTTCCTTCTGAATTCAGCGGCACAGCAAACAAGCTGGCAAGTCAATGGCAGGTTTAACCAGTACAAATATTCCCACACTATTTCAGCAGGCAACACTAAGGATGCCGTGGAAGCACGCGTGGCAATGAACGGTGAAGCAAACCTCGACTTCCTAAATGTTCCTGTTACTATTCCGGAACTCCAAATTCCGTACTCTGCATCTAAGACTCCTGAGGTGAAAGACTTCTCTCTGTGGGAAAGAACGGGCTTGAAAAACTTCCTAAAGACAACCAAGCAAGCTGTTGACCTGAACGTTAATCTCAAGTATAAGAAGAATGAAGATAGGCATGCCATCCCGTTTCCTCTGGGCACACTCTATGACACAATTAACCAGAACATGAAAGTCCTGAACAAGCGTTTTGAGAAAGAGAGGGACAATACAATTGCTGCTCTTATGGATTCATACAACAAAGCCAAAGCAGAGTTTGAGAAGTACAAAGTAGAAAATGCTGTGAACAAAGTGCCAAGAATTTTCAGAATTACTGGATATACCATACCCCTTGTTAACATTGAAGTGTCTCCTTTCACCGCAGAG
The DNA here is from genome assembly GCF_040938575.1 of Ambystoma mexicanum. NCBI lineage: Eukaryota > Metazoa > Chordata > Amphibia > Caudata > Ambystomatidae > Ambystoma > Ambystoma mexicanum. The sequence goes on from NC_090927.1 coordinate 338,725,197, forward strand.
CTTCCAGCATTTGGGTACGTAGTTCCAAAGGAAATCAGAACTCCAAGCTTCATGATTCCAGTGGTGGGATTTTCGGTTCCTACCTACACCTTAGTCTTGCCGTCTTTGGAAATGCCAGTGCTTCACGTTCCACTCACTCTCCGGAGACTCACGTTGCCTCGCTTCAAATTACCAAATGCAAAGAATGAAATTTTCATTCCAGCAATGGGAGATCTAACTTATGATTTTTCATTCAAGTCCAATGTGATTTCCTTGACCACAACAGCAGGCCTGTTTAATCAGACCGACATATCTGCCCGCTTCAGCTCAGCCTGCACTTCAGTCATCGAGGCTCTGCAATATAAGTTGGATGGAACCACAAGCTTGACAAGGCAAAGGGGGTTAAAACTAGCTACAGCGTTGTCCTTGAAAAATGCATACGTGGAGGGGAATCATGAGAGTTCTGTGACTTTTGCAAAGAAAAACATTGAAGCCTCAGTAACAACAGCAGCCAAAGTAAATGTGGCAGTACTGAAGGTCAATTTTAAGCAGGAACTGGCAGGCAACACAAAATCCAAGCCAACTGTCTCATCAAAAATAAATCTCGATTATGAACTAAATGATGCCACGTATGGCAATGCCGCCAAAGGAACCATCGAGAACACATTCAGTTTGGAAGGTCTGTCCAATTACCTTTCAGTTGAAACATCAACAAAAGGTGATATCGGTGGAGTATTGTTCTCAAAAAAGAAATTCTCTGGCAAACTGAGCAAGGAAGCAACTGCGTACCTAAATGCTAACGGAGCTCGGTCAACAGTGAAGCTCGAGGGTAACACTAAAATTGACGGTCTTGGAAGTGCAGACTTGAAAGAATCCCTAGCCATTGAAGCTTCCCTCCGTCGCGTCTTTGCAGTGTGGGATCACACAGGGAAAAACAACTTCAAGTATCTGCCCTCTTTTTCAAGCAAGGGAACTCAGACAAGTAAAGCAACATTTGAGCTGTCTCCTTGCAATCTACAAGCAAATGTTCAGCTGCAGGCTGATCAACCAAATACTCCCATAGATGCAATAAGCCAGAACCTTATTCTAAGCTTGACCTGTGAAAAGCAGACGTTTGCCTGGAAGGGAGTCGGTAACATTTACTCAGTAGTCCTCAGTCATGATGTGCAACTGGCCAATGATAAGGCAGAGGTACGAATGGATGTTGCTGGGTCTGTGCAGGGACACGTGACATTCCTAAAGTCAGTCATTCTTCCAGTTTATGACAAAAGTTTGTGGGACATTTTGAAATTCGACGTTACCACCAATGTGGACAAGAAACAGTACGTCAACAGCTCAGCATCAATAGTCTACACTAAAAACAAAGAGGGATACTTCTTTGCCATACCTGTTGAAAAACTTACTGACGGAGTGGTAATAACAATCCCACAGTTAGACTTGCAAGTGCCGCAATGGATGAGGGAACTCCCAAGTAAAATGAGTGAGATTCAGCTTCCTGATTTGACTGACTTTAATATTCAAAGAGACATGCCCTCTTCATTCCACATCCCGGGATTCCAAGTCCCCTTCACAACTTTGAAAGTCCCCTCCTACGAAGTTGATTTTAGCAAAATAAAGGTTCCCAAAAAGTTGACCATTGTACCCTTTGATCTTTCATTACCAGCAATGCCAAAAGTAAGATTTCCAAAGGTTGATGTTGGTGCACGATATTTGATGCTGGAAGAGTACAAGATTCCATACTTTGAACTAACCGTTCCACAGTTCGAATTAACGCTCCCTGAGTATACCCTACCCAAAAGAATCGAAGCACTGGACTTGAACGAAATGGCCAAAAAGATTGCAGATTTTGAACTTCCCACCATTACAATTCCAGAGCAGAAGATTGAGTTTCCACCTCTCAAACTTAACTTGCCTGGAGGTCTGTTTATTCCAGCCTTCGGTGCTCTGACAGGATCTGTTAAGGTGGCAACACCAATATACACCGCTTCCTGGTCGGCCACTCTTCGAAATGCAACAAACTCGCTTGAGGCCTCCATTGATGCGACCTGCAGTTCAACTTTACAATTTCTAGAGTATGATCTTGATGGTAAGGAACAGTTTTTCAATGTTGCCTCATAATGCATAATATTTTTCCCTTATGGCAGTTTTAGCTCCAGCATTTTGTATGGTAATGTCCATTACTGTGTGTTATTTACTAGCAAGACATTTTTGCACATTGGGCCTTATAGCAGTATGGGAAAAATGATGAAGTGGGCCATTTACCTTCAGCTATATGCTGGAAGTGCATTCTCTACTTTACCTCCAAAAGTCATTGGTTTTACCCCAACGGAATTACCACTTGCAGTAAATCTGATTAGATCCCTATACATTTCTATGGAATCCAAAAATGAGGATTAACAGCACTCTTACCGCGCTCGTGATCCCACTGTACCGTACATTCACAGGTGCGAGTGGCCGTTACAGTAAACAAGTTTGCCAGAAATTCCATTGGAATTACTGCAAAACTCATGATGAGGTGCATTGTTTAACAAAAGCTTATGGAGCAACATAATAAGGTTTGCAAAAGGCCAAAAAAGCAGTGCAGCATGTTTTATTAATAAACATCTTTCAAAATGATGCTTCCTTTGATGAAAACCTTACGGATGCGATTTGTTGTAGTGAAACAACTAACTGTAAGTATGAAATACACAAGTTATGGTTGCTCCAAAAAGGCAAAGTGATTTCAAGTCTGTAAATCGTGGCAATAGACCTGTTCCCTTTAGTATTGGACCCAACATGTGATATCAATATTATACCACAGGTAACATATATACAATTACCCAGTAATTCCTGGAGTGACGTCACATTTTCAAGTCACAGTATCTTTAATCTTCACTTTTATGTTATACCACTAGAACAAACGAATATGCATAGCGCATTCCCTCTATATAAACAAATGATCACGTGTAGGGGGGAGCTATAAATCCCTTGAATTGAGCCCCAGTTCTCACTAATGATCACAGAATATAAAAATACTACATGGCTCATAAAAAAACATATTTAATATATATGTGTACATGTATACTTGGCGTTTGTTTGAAGATAAACTACAATCTTATACCATATGCAGGCAAAATGCAGTATATTTAAGTATATGCATGCACACACAGACACACCGTGTACCACACAGTCTCGAGAGCCTGAACGCCACGCCAATGCATAGACACGTGTTCCTGATGAAGAGTACAGAGCTCGAAACCTGCCAAGCACTACAGACGTCTGCAAGAAAACATGGAACTGCTTTGCATGAATGTGTAAAGATGTATTGTGAAATAGTGCCTTCATGATTACAAATGGATCACTGAAAACCGTGTTCCATAAACAGATCTATTTTAATGAGCAGTAAAAAAAAAATGAAACAAGTAAATGAACAGTTTATATTTTGCCCTGGGAGGAGAGCCTATTGGTTTACTGTTTTCATTTAAATTACATTGAGGAGTTTGCAGATTTCCCCTGCACAGACTGTTCACTGGCAGATGGTTAGGAAGCCCCTCAGAAAACAAATATTCAAAATAAACGCCACAAACCAAGTAACAGAGTGCCACGTAAACCGAGCATGGCTTCTCCCGGAAGTAGTCATGGAGCGAGCTTATAAAACAAGAGTGTCTTTAAAACTGAGAAAACTACAATAGAACACTTTGTCCAACTAATACAACTATCCTCATTCTTTCAGCTACTGCTACCAGCAGCGTCGAGGGCAGCACACTGAAACTTATTGGAAAAGGCACTCTTTCTCATGTGGACCTGAGTGCTGACTGGCAAGAGGATGTCACCTTTGCAGGTCTGAGGTAAGGCGTGGCCTCATGTACCAATGATCCCTACGCGGAGCCAGATAGCGATTGAAGCCCTACCAGATAAATGACTTCATCACATTTTACCCAACACAATGCTGCTTTCTGATTCGCGCAATGGTGCCACCAGTCTAATTATGTACACCAATCATATCTGCATCAGTTATACATGTGCATAGCCAATCATTGGCTGTATCACGCAACAGTCCCCACACATGGGTCTTTTGACACATCCAGAGGCTTAAGATCAGTGGGATGTCCAGCTTGATTTACCACAGCCATATGGATGTTGAGTGGGTACCGGCCACTGCTAATCTGTTCCACCATGGATTGGTGGTCTGTGTACGCATCAGCAACCATAGGGGTGCATGGAACGCTATACTAAACTCCAACAAAGAAAGAAATAACAACCATGAGGCAGTCTCATCTAATGTATCTAAATTGCAGACATCTGAGGACACTTGGCAAATATGTGCTTTGGACACTCAGTACGTCCCCTCTGGTTGCAAATCCACCCGTATGCATTGCTATCGCCGGACACACTCAAACATGCACACACATGTATCCAGTGCATGGTATTGCATGGATTGCGGGTAACACATGTCTTTTAATCTATTTTCTTCCCACATTGATTTTCATCTAGACTGCCAAGCCACTCAATAAGAATGGATATCAAAAGCCCCACCTTTGCTGATCTCGAAATACGTTGCCAGCACGAAGGAAATAAACTTTCCTCCTCCGTGTCTTCACCTTCTGCCGGCACACTGGGGCTGCTCATGGAAAAGGACACAAGTATCATCAGAGCAAAAGTGTACAGCCGCACTCCTGTGAGTACAGCCTCGTCTTTTACAGTCTATGCCCATGATCATGTGCCCCAAAAAATATCTTGCATAGATTAGATCTGTGATTTCAGCTACTGCCATTGGGTTTTATAATGTAAACCTAGCACCATTTATAAATGTCAAGGCACATACATTGGGACATTGTTCATTCAAATACCAGGCAAAATATTGGATGTGCTAGCTTGGGCATAGCATATGCACATTTCGCGTACACACAAATCTGGCCCCTTAGAAATGTTGGGATGATTACCGAAACATGCAACAGGACAATTCAGGCACAACTGTATGATTTGTGGGCTTCTCCGCCAACGTCAAGGAGTAAGCCTTGCTGTTGGCGTTGCAGCCCACAAATCAGAAATGTTTGCCAATTCAACCTTTAGGATATCCTTGCCAATGTCCAGTAAAAGCATATCTGCTCTGTTACAGGACACATCCAAAGAGATGCAGTTTACATCTGAGCTATTTCATGAAACCCTTAGTTATTGCTCCTGATCGTGGCCTTTTTCGTTCAGAGGGACAAGACTCAACTCCACAATAACCTGATTTTAATTAGCAGTGAATATATTGGGCATCACCTGCATATCAATTAATAAGATACACATGTGTGCCCTTTTATGTATTACCTTGAGTGACAGCATTCCAATTTCCACTGCAAAAGTGGCAGCACAGACAAAGTACTCACTCGTTTGGATGCCCTTAGAAAATCAGTGGCCTACTCTCAATGTAACCTGACATCAATCAAGTGCATCATCAGAAATTGAGAGAATCTCATTCTGATTTTGCAAATTACAGGCCCCATACTGGTGCTTTTGCTCATAGTGAATACAAACTAGAGCTCCTTTAAATGAATATAGACTCGATTTATGAGCATTAGCAGCAAATGTAAAATGCTCTCTGAGTTGAAGTGTGACAGATTGGCCACTTGGACGTGGCCCTGGTTTTATCCCGGATAAGGAGATTGATCATGTCTGTTGGCCTAGGTGCTAATGTCTTGCCACATTGTGCTGACCAATCCCAAGGACTATGCCACAAGTTTTTCCTCCAAAGGGGGAATGCATTTCAAGCTATTGCCATTGGAATGTATTGCCCTGGGCAGGCAGACTAATTAGTAGCTCTTCAATGCCACCAGGGCACACATTCTTGCAACCAGCACTGCTTTGACAGGGATTTGATTTTTCATGTTCCATATCAACAGTCTTCAAGAGAGCATTGATGGTGCTTCCCTTGCTCCAGGCTCTGTTATGACACCTGTCACCATTTCCAATTGCCATTGTGTCTTATTATAATTGGATAAATGCCTCCATTAACATTGGGGACGTAATGTATAGGAATGCCGATAAGTAAAAGTACATGTAAGATAAAACAAGAGATTGAAGGGTAACAATTGTGTATACATATACAAGGTACACAGTAAACATGTAAAATAGCTTCGTATGGTTTAACAATGTGGATTACATTTTCATATTATGTCGTGTCAAATGCTTTCTATATAACACTCATGAAAATGTTTCAATGTTGTGGCCTTTTCCTAATCGGTTCTCACTTAGGTATTGGTAGTTGCTTCTCTGTTTGGATAGGTGGGATGTTAATTCATAATTATATAGACTGCCTTCCAAGGCTGGCGGCACAAACAGAAAAAGATTTTGGGCTGAGTTTCTGAAGTCAGAATTGTTTTGATCAAGGAGACTTGGAGAAGCAAAACTAGCGCGTATGCAGATTGTTCCCCGAGGATTTTGTAAATCACATTTCCTTTAGTAAGTGTTTATAAAATTCCCAAATTGGAAGATATTAATAAAACGAAATACAGCACAAAAGAATTAAAAGTGAATTTAAGATGGCAAACCAAAACTATTCATAAAGAAACCCATAGGATCAATGAGACCTGCAAACTCGTGGATAACAATTCATAAAGCAGAAATCACTTATTAGAGCTGTAAAGAACTACTTGGAATGCATGCGACAAATCGCTCTTTTAAAATTGTTTGCCTACATGTCTGTCTATGTGATATTGCTGTAATATTCCTACTCCATGTCTCAACATGTTGTCATCCTACCAACTTAAGTTTTAGAGGTTGCTGCCATGTTGAATGTTCATGTACATTGATGTCACTCTTTTTTCCATCCACCTTACATCCCTTCATGTCTTCTTTACAGACTTCCCCCGGGAAGGATCTGGACATCCTGAAGAGTGAGGTATCCTTGAAGAACCCAGAGCAGATTCAGATTAAAACCAGCTGGAAAGAAAAAGCTGCCACAGACATACTGATGGGTATGAAGGACCGACTCCCTCAGATGTCTGACGCTGTATACAATGTTGTCAACAAGTACCACAATGAACATTTGGGCATGGACCTCAAATCAGCTTCTCTGAAGATGAAGAACAGCATGGAAAATGGCATTGACAAAGCGTACAAGGAAGCCGCTAAAACGATCGACGAAATGGATCAGAAACTTCGTTCGGCAGCAAGAAAGGCTGGCGACAGGTATCAAGATGTAAGAAGCAAGGCTGAGCAACTGTACCAAGATCAGGCACCTTCAATGGACTACATGCAGATCCGATCAATGTTCCTTGACACATCCATTACTGTACTAAGGGAGTACCAGAAGCAAATTCAGGGCATTATTGATGCAGCAATACAGATCTTGAAGGTCACTAAATTCCAGTTGCCTGGCCAGACAAAGCAGTACACTGGAGAAGAACTGTACACCATGGCTGTTGAGCAGGTGATCCAAAAAATGCAACAGTATTTGGATGCACTGATTCAGTATGTGAGTGAGTTGGAAATCACAGTTCCTGGTACGGACAAAAGCATCCAAGGAAAGCAGGTGATTGAGCAGATAAAAAAGCTTCTGAAAGAATTACAGCAAAGAGCCAAAAGGGCATTGAACACACTTAAAAAATTAAGCTGGGAAGAAAAGCTCAAACAAATAAACCAATTTTTCCAAGCAAACTTTGAAAGGGTTGAAGGCATCTTTCAGACCTTGAAGGACATCAGATATGAAAACATCAATATGCAAGCACAGGAGATGTATAAAAATGTCATGCACTCAGACTATGCCAGGCAGATTGAAGTATTTGCATTGGACCTGAAGGAAATTACCTTTCAGATGCGAGAGATGAGTCAGGATGTGCTCAAGGACCTCTCAGAGAAGCTGCAGCAGCTCCTAGATTACATAAAAGCTTTGCGTGCAGATTATTGGGATCCTACCATAGTTGGATGGTCAGTAAAATATTATGAAATTGAGGAGAAGGTGCTTGAGCTTCTCCAGCAGATCTCTTTGAAGGACCTTTATGAGAAATACATTCAAGAAAACTATGAACTTGTCCTACAGCTGATAAGCAATGTAAAAGAACTCTTGGAAAAATATGGGAAGGAGTACTATGACCATGTTAATGATCTGGTGACAGATGCAGAAGGGAAAGGTAGAAAAAAGATATCAGAGCTATCATCCATCACTCAAGAGAAGATCCGTGATTGGTCTGCCACGGCCAAAGAGAATGCTGCAGAATACAATGACTTTCTGAAGGCAAAGTTGCAGGAGGCGTACATCCAGCTGGCTGAATCCTATGACAGGTTTATTGCTGAAGCGAAGCGATTAATCGATCTGTCAATTGAGAAGTATAACTCTCTCATTGAGTACATCCTGCAGCTTCTCCAAAATATGCAGACTGCAGCCTCTGGCAGTGTCAAGCCATACATATCAACCCGCAAAGGAGAGCTCAAAGTAGATGTTCCACACCCCTTTAAATGGCAGTCCTTCAATGAGCTCCCACAATTGAGAGATGATTTCATAAGCAAGAAAATGGAAATAGTACAAATGTTGATTCGGGAAGGCATCGATGAAAGTTCCAAGAAGTGGGAAGGACTACAGCAGTTTATTGATGAGCAGCTTACTGAAGGAAAGCTTAGTGTTCAGCAAATCATTGAAAACATCCAGCAAAGCTTATAAAGCTTAAAAGACAATACATAGACAGAGACATACATCTGTTTCACTGCATACATTTAAAGATCATTCAAATTGGCCCATTGTTCAAAAGGAAAACGACTTGTATATTATACTATTTTCCAAAAATCAGCATATATGCTATTTTCAAATAAACACAGTGTTCTATGTTTATGAGTATGCATTTTTTGTAGTTGATAGCAATGTCATAAAATGCACTAGAATTTTCTACAAAGACTGCTTGAACAGACAAGTTATACTCCTATCGGAACATCAAGGTTTAAACTGTTTGACCATCCCAATTTTGATATGTTCTTCTATTGCATAATGTTTGCATCATCACACATATAGCAGAATGCCTTACCAGTAGCCCAGTGGGAACTAAGCCCTGATAGAAGATATTAGCAATTAGTAGTTGTTTTTTAATATTCATTGTTTATTTGGATAGAACAAAGCATACCATAAAACATAACAGCAAAGGTAATAATAAACAATGTTACAAAACATTTAAAATATCCTTGATTAGGCCCACAACCATAAAAATACTTCAATGCTCAAGATCTAACAGATCTTAATAAAGATTCTCTCCAAAACAGAGCACGTTTGAAAAAAGTCAATACAACCCAACCCACTTGTACAGGTTCCGCATGCAGCAAATAATACAATGCAGGCTCGTAACAACGAAAGACCAAACCCAACAATCCAGATTTCAGAGTATGTTCTCTAATGATAGAAAAAGCTGAACAAAACATAAAAAGTGTGCCAAGTTCACCTTAGGTCCCCCACAAAGCAAACATGAGTGGTTCAAAGCCCCCTTGAGCCTTGCCACCACCACAGCTCTTAAATTAATACAGTTAAAACATGCCCTAGAAATAAGTATACGTTGATACGGATGATGAGCCCAGCTCAAATACCTCTGAAGGCTAGGAGAAAAAGTTATCAAATGTTTTCTATTTGCAGGCTTCATGATCTCCAAAGTCTCTCTCTTGGTCAAAAGAAAACGGAGCACACTGTTTTTTGCACATCCTTCTTAGAAAGAGAGGGATCCCTGCACACAAGATAACTAACCAATTCCTGAGTCAAGGTAACTTTGGTATTATCCCAAATTATTAGCCAATGACTGGCAGGCATACCTGCAATCAGATCAATAAGAAAGCAGCAGCACAGTTCTTGATGAACTGCGAAATTGGGGGCATACTCTGGTAACCGCAAAGTTCTCTTAAAAAACGTTTTCTCAGCCACCTGGATAGGATCAGTTTTGCCAAACCGTCACAGTTCCATGCCATGTCTTGCCCTGAAAGACTTTGAGTACTAGATCAATCGGTTTCATTTTAAATGACCCCAAAGCTCTGTCTACCCACCCTCCACCCATCCAATTGCCTACTTAAATCTCAGGATCTGCTTCTCCACATGTGCCTCTGCCCCAAAATTCAATGAGAACCTCACTCCCAAGTAATCAAAATGAGCCACTCTTGGAATTAGTTCCTGAGTTTAGGGCCCTTTTGGCGTATCCAGTTATATTTTCGAAAAAATAGTTTCTAAATATAAAAGTTCCGACACAAAGCATCCAAAAAAATGTTTAAATGCATTTTTTTCATGTTACAGGTTTTATTTTAGTTTTGTATAGAAAGAAAAGTTTGTTTTAAAAAGAAACCGGGGGGTTGGGAGGAGAACCCCCTATTAATTGTTTTATTTTTAAAAATGCATTGGAAACTTTTTTTTTGGATGCTTTTGTGTCATAACTTTTGTATTTAGAAACTTTGCCTGTCAAAAAATCACTATAAACCCCCTTTTGGAACGTACATATGTAATTGATGGGATCACGCAGATACATTTCGAGTCCAATTAACCGAACCAACACAGGAAGATGGCAAAGTACTGTTTTATTAACAAATATCTAAAACACAGAATTACAATGAACATCAATTGTTCGCTCGTTTTCTCTCAGCAATATTTTCACAAATCATAGGGCCTCATTACGAGGTAGGCCGTAAGGGGTTAACGGCGCCGGTAAGGATGCCGCTGCCGTTAACCCCTTACCACCGCATTACGAGGTCCCTTAGAGGGTAAAACCAGCTGCCCTTAGTGGGAGCCGCTAAAGGACCAGGGAGCTAACAACGGGCCCGTTATTAATGGGCCCGTTGTTTGCTCCATCCCCATTCCCATTGAGCCCTATGGGGGCTCAAGTGGGAATGGGGATGGGTTCCCTGAATGGGGAAAAAACGGTCCTCCAAGGTTGGAATGACCCGGTAAGTCCCCATGGCACCATGACTACCTCCATACTCGTAATGAGGCCCATAGACTTTATACTACAAATACATCAGAGGTGATGTCATCCTACTTGGCAATAATGAAAAACCTACTAAGAATCAGGATTGGCTTAAGGGGAACCTCTAAGTATATATTCTATAGGAACTATGATTGTGATTGGCTGCCCACTGTCAGGTGGACAACAAATGCCTACCTCTAAAACATATAATCTTCAGAAACATTAGGTACACGGTTTCTCATTGGTTCTCAAACTATAGGGTCCTTTGTTATATGGACCACTGCAATTGCTTGGCACGCTTGTGCCAGGTCTGGAACATTCAGTTCACTTAGCAGCACGTAAGCCAGACCCAGGTGCAAGGAGATGGGGCATGACACTACCTCCCCACCCAATTAGACCAGCATCTCTCTTCTGCCATGAAGATTGTCTTTGAACTTGGCTTTGCAAAAGTTTCCCTGTCTTTAGAATACATGGGAGTGCGGGCTCTCATTATCGTGTTCTGAGACTCTAAGTCCGAACTCCATTTTCATCCTTTGCTCACGTGACAGGACACCACGATTTGGTCCATTTTGCAGGTTTTTAAATGATCTAAATGAATTAAACTTGGCACTCTTGGTGTTCTTTCTTTGGATCTTAACAAGGGATGATTCATTCATTACATGTTCGCTCCATTCCAGAAAAGATAGCTGACCTTGGCTGCTTCAGTCTTGACTCCTGGCCAGACAGCCTTGTCTTGCAGCTCCATGATTCTGCTTATTCTTGCTGCAACATAGTTTTCCCTTCCCTATTCATGGGTCCTGGCTTACTCGTGATACTCATGTCCAGCTTCTATACAATGACGGCTTCACCTGCATTCTATTCACTAGGTATAGTCAGCTTCTATGATGACTTAATCTGCATGTGTTTCAGCATCTGTACAATTATGGCACGGTTGATTTTCTGCAGCACTTTGTGCACGTGTAATCTCCTTTTTTGCATTTAATAGTTACTTGATTCTTTACTTTGTTATTAGTCTCTTCTGGATCTATACTTCTTCATCCAGTTTCTTGGGACATTGTTCACGCTAATTTGTGATGTCACAGGATTCTTTTCTTTACTCCTCATATTCTTTCTGGGGGTTTCTCCTTCAAATTGTCATCCCTTCGGGGATACATTCGGTAGGGTTGTCTCAATGGGTATCTTCTCTCAAACACATGTTGCGGTTTTGGCACAACTGCTGGTGTCAAACACGGTACAATCTCAGGCCTCCAACATATGGGACGTAGGGGGTGGGGTTTCCTGCAAATGCATGCAGATGCTTCTCTACACTCACCTTTAAAAGAAATAGCTAAAAATCTCAGAGTGCGCTTCCCCCTGTGACAGACCATCACAGCCGACTTCTGGGCATTTACCTTTAAACCCAGGATATTCATAAATTGGGCATAGTCATCAACGAGGCATTAAAGAGATCTAGGGGTGCGAGCTAGTAAAACCATGTCCTCTGCATAGGCAAGTAAAGGCAAACACTGGTTGCCCAGCCTAGGATAGTCAGAGCTAGATTCAAATAAATGGTCATAAAGACCATTTATATAAAGACAAACGAGCAAAGGGGCCAAAACACAGCCCTGACGTACCCCACAATCAACTTGATGGAACTTGCCATTGTGTTCAACAAAGGCTGACAGAGTAGGAAGAGTGTTCCAGAAGCCTGGGTAGCTATTCTGAAAGTCCCTTCTCAACAACGGGACAACATTTGTTTGGGAATGTTACCACATTAATTGGATAGTTTCATATGAGTTGGGTTAGGCTGATGATGGTATTGTGGCTGCATTGTATACAGGTGTTTACAAAAGGCTGCTGTTAGAGCTAACAATGGTAATGCAGCAGCATAGGGGCTGCCAGCAGATTTGCTTTAGCGCTGATAAATGTAGTCTTAGTGCTTAAGGCCAGCTACTACACTGAATCTGCAACTTTACAGGTATTATTCTTCCAGCTCTGAAACACCTGTGTATGAGCATGACGTAAATAAAATATCAATTCAATTCAATTCAGCTGCTACTTTGGCAACTGATTAAGGACTGGTTGGAATACTTACACATTTGCCTTTTCGAAGCTTAAGAGTAGATTTGGATTATCTATGGTTGGAGAGTTTGAATGGTAGCCCTGAAGTGTATTAGGGGAGGAGGTCGCCAATTTCTTCACCGGTTTTGCAGAGAAAGGTTGGTTGCCATACTAATCTAGTTTCAAAATCACACAAACTGTAATTTTTGCAATGGTATGGTATGGTAATGTTTATTTGTAAAGCACCTATACACAAGGCAAGTGTTTCAAAGCATCTCAAGGAGGGTAGGAACAAGGGGAAAAACACAACAGTCATTCAGAGCCCTTGAAATTCTGAACGATAATTGTCTGTCAGGCAGAGTAAGTGCAAATAATACAGTTAACAGTTGAGACAACAGCAAATAGGTCTGACGACGATCTGCAGTTTTTCCAAGTGCATTTAGGAGTGAAGACAGGGAGTAACAGACTGACGATCTTCACGGAAGGTGCATTCGTAACACGCAAGTGCACAGATGGTCACTGGGAAGAGGAGGTGGAGGGGGGACAAGTCCTGGGGATGTAGGTGTCCAAGTGCACCCAGTTGGAGGAGACTGGGGTAAGTGCAGAGAGAGCCACTCTCTTGGGTCATTGCTCAAGTGCAGTGGTGATGAGGCGAGTGCAGGGCACGGAGGCGAGTGCGAGAGGATTGGCAGGGATGCCAGGGACCTGAGAGACTCTGAGGTACACTAGGCGGCTAGTCAGCAAGCTGTATGCAAAAAGGAGGGAGGAGAGAAGGAGCAGAGGGATGGGTTAGCAGGGGAGAAGGAAGAGGAGAAAAGGTGTGCCTTGAAGAGTTTCTGGAACTTAAGGAGATCAGGCTCAAGACAGAGGGCATCAGGAAGGTTATTATTCCAGAGGGTGGCCCCTGCTGAGGATAAAGATCTCCTTCTAAATCTCTGCTTGGAGAACCGGCTCAATCGCAGAAGGTTGGAGGTAGATGAGCGGAAAGCTCGGTAGGGACAGTATTTAGGTAGGCATCGTTGCAGATAGGTAGGTCCCATGCCCCAGAAAGCCTTGTGGACAATGCAGAGGGTCTTGAACTTAACCCTTGCAGCCACGGGGAGCCAGTGGAGGGATTTCAGCGAGGGAGAGATACAGTCCATGGGCTTGAGGCCAAAGATAAGTCTTGCGGTTCTGTTCTGGATGAGTTGCAGAGGACGCAGAGCAGAATCAGGGAGGTTGAGGAGGAGGCTGTTTCAGTAGTCCAGCCTAGAGAGTACCAGAGCTCCGGAGACAGTGAGCCACTGAGGGAAAGTGAGAAAAGGTAGAGTACCTCTGAGGAGATGTAGCGGATAGTTAGACTTTTAGAGATGTCCGAAATGTGAGAGGAGAAGGAGAGAGTGGAGTCAAAGATGACCCCAAGGTTTTTAGCCTTGCAGGTGGGTGGAGGCGCAGGGCCAAGGGAGGCAGGCCAGTGTGGGAAAGCAGGAGCAGCGGTCCCAATGTGAATGATACCAGAGGTTATTTGCAGCACACCATGAATGAATGGTGTAGAGACAGTCACATATGATCGTGGAGGGTAGCCTGAAAGATAGTTGCGTGTCATCCATGTTACACTGGAAGTTAAAGGGGTTAGTTGCAATCACACATGCGAAGGCAGCCAAATAGACATTAAAGAACCAGGGGGATAGGTTAGATCCCTGGGGAATGCTACAGGTTGAAAGAGTGATAGTTGAGAGAAAGGCTCCGAGTTCCACATGGGATGGGCGGTCGCAGAGAAAGGAGGTTAACCACGCCATAGCCTGACCTGGCATTACCAGGGTGTCATGAAGACGTGGAATCAGGATGTTGTGGTTAACTGTGTCAAAGGCAGAGGAGATGAGGGTTTGAGCGCAGGTCTTCACAGGTGTTCAGAAAAGCAGTTTCTGTGCCTCTGGATGCCCTAAAGCCAGACTGATGGTCGTGGAAGCAACCACTAGATTTAGTGTGGAGGGTCAGCTGAGAGATAGCCAATTTCTACTTCTCCAGGAGTTTGCCAAGGAAAGGAGTGATAGACAAAGGGAAATAGTTTGCCGGAATGGAGGTGTCGGCAGAGGGTTTCTTGAGCAGAGGGTGCACAAGGGAGTGCTTAAGAGCAGTTGGGAAAACTCCACTGGAAAAGGAGAGATTGCAGAGATCAGCCAAGGCTGATGCAAGGGAGTCAATGTTGTCCTTAATGGTTTTGGAGGGGCAGGGGTCCCCCCGTTTGGATGAAGCCTTCATAGACCAGTAGTGTGCTGCAAACTCTCATCTCAGAACAGGTTATCATGCCATGTTCTTTCTGGAGAGGAGCGCCTGCTACCTTTTTTGAAATATTTGTAAGGAACTTGGGGTTGGTCACCCTGAGTTACCTGGGGGAATCCAGACATGGACTCCCTGCTCACTGTGCTCAGAGAAGCACAGGTTCACCTCACTGATGAGGCCCAACAAGGCTGAAACATGTGTATGGGGTTGCTGTTGGTACTCTTGTTCAGAGAGGAATTGCCATAGCATTTCGGTGCCTGACTGCGGGACAAAGACTGATATGCGAATGGATATTTCCCAACTGTGAAAGGTACAGTGAGCAAAAAGTGTGTGCTGCAAACTCTCATCTCAGAACAGGTTAGAATGCCATTTTCTTTCTGGAGAGAAGCGCCTGCTACCTTTTTTGAAACATAGGGCGATAGTCTGCCTGAATGGAGGTGTCGGCAGAGGGTTTCTTGAGCAGAGGGTGCACAAGGGAGTGCTTAATAGCAGTTGGGAAAACTCCAGTGGAAAAGGAGAGATTGCAGAGATCAGCCAAGGCTGATGCGAGGGAGTCAATGTTGTCCTTAATGGTTTTGGAGGGGCAGGGGTCCACCTGTTTGGATGAAGGCTTCATAGACCAAACTTGTCTGGTGACCTCATCGGGTGTGATGGGTGAGAGAGGAGAGAGAGGAAGTGGAGGGGGTTCTGAGGAGGCTTCGGTGTTGGTGTATGCTGTGGTATAGAAGAGAGTGAGGAAAGAATGTCTTGTTTTTTTTTTTGATGAAGTGTGCAGCCAGGGCCAAGAAAAGGTCCTGGGCGGGTGTGACAGAAGAAGAGGCTGCTGCAGGATTGGCAAGTTCCTTACAGCCGTGTTGCTTGATGCTGCGGAGATGCAGGCTTGAATAACGACTCTTTTCTTGGAGCGGATGCACAGTCGATATTGAGTTTGAAGGAGGCGGCAGGCCAGTTTGTCAGAGGGTCTGAATTTAATTCCGCTCAGCTGCCCTACACTTGCGTTTAAGGGCAGCCAGATTGGAGTCATGTCAAGAGTTGTACTTTGTGGAAGGCTTCAGTCGGACCCTCATGACAGGGGCAAGAGTATCAATTGAGGTTAGCGAGGGTTGTGTCAGGGTGGGAGTCAGCCGTAGGAATGGAAGGAAGAGAGTAGGCTGAGGCAAAGGCAGCCACTGTCACTTTTTTCATGGGTCTGGTGACTTTGAAGCCGAGTGGCCGTCCCGGGTGTGTCGCTGCAAGAGGAGAGGAGAGCTTCAGGTGTGTTGAGAGAAGAGAGTGGTCAGTCCAAGAGAGAGAGGTAGTGAGAGGGATAGAGAGAATGATGTCAGTAGAGTTGAGAGCATCCAAAGTATTGCCCGCGGTGTGCGTGAAGCCAGCGGGAAGGTTAGAGAGGGAGAGTGAGTTGCATAGGTTGCGGAAAGGTCCTGAGGAGTCAGGAGAGTCCAGATGGATGTTGAGATCACCTGTCAGGAGGAGTTGAGAGGAGGAGGAGAGTAGAGCGGAGACCCGGTCAGCCCATTCCGAGAGGAAGAGAGTGGACTGTCCTAGTGGCTGATAGAAGGCGGCCAGAAGGAGAGAAGATTTAGGAGAGAGTGAGAGTCTGCAAACTAGGCACTCGAAGGAGGAGTAGGCCTAAGTAGGGATGATGGGCACAGGTATCCATTCTGGGAAGATGAACAACACTCCCCCACCTGTCTTCTTTGGTCTGGGCACAGAGAGGATTTTGTAGCCTTCTGGGAGGAGTGTTTCAAAACTCGTGACAGAGCTATCCTTGAACCATGTTTCCCTGATGGCAACCATATTAAGATCCATGAGTTTGAGGAGGTTGCAAATGTCAGATGAGTGTTTGTCAGCACAGCGAGTGTTGAGCGTGGCAATGTGGAGCAGCTTGTCATCTTTGATGGTCTTCTGCGGGGGGCCAGAGGGACAGTGGAGGCTGGCGGTGGAGCCAAGGCCAACAAGGTACCCAGGATAGTATGGCAAGGCAAGGGCATCTGTGCAGAGGTGGAGCAATCAGGGACCCTGAACCATGATGGTTCTATTGAAATAGATATTTATGATCACTCTGGGAATGGCGAAAAGGTCAGGGAGAACCTCCCAGTGGGTGCCAACCTTAATGGGAGAAGAGGCGATAGGAGAGAGAAAGCTGAACATGTAGCGAGTCCAAAGGTCAGGTGTGTTAATGAAGAAGGGGATGTCAGAGAGAGTTGCTCTGGCGGAAGCCGTGACATAGGTGTCTGCAATAGGAAGGTTAGAGAAGATAGGAGAGATAGATAGCGACAAAGCTAGCAGTGGTAGAGAGGAGGACACTTGCTAGTCTGAAGTACTGAGGCACAAAGAGGACGTGGGGGGACACAAGGGAGGAGAGGAAGACAGGTGGTAGGGCACACAGGAAAATTAAATATTAACAGGACAGAATGAAAACAAAATGCAGCCACTGGCCACAGCTAAATTCAATTCAAGCAGGACATAATGAAAACACAGTGGAGCCACTGGGCACAGCTAAATTCAATTTTAACAGGACAGAATGAAAACACAGTGCAGCCACTGGGCACGGCTAAATTCAATTTTAGCAGAACAGAATGAAAACACAGTGCAGCCACTGGACACAGCTAAATTCAATTTTAGCAGGATGGAATGAAAAGACAGTGCAGCCACTGGGCACAGTTAGGTTTGATTTGAGGAGGACAGGAAGAAAATACAGTGCAGCCACTGGGCACAGCTAAATTCAATTTTAGCAGGACAGAATGAAAACACAATGCAGCCACTGGGCACAGCTACATTTGATTTAAGCAGGACAGAATGAAAACACAATGCAGCCACTGGGCACAGCTAAATTCAATTTAAGGAGGACAGAATGAAAACACAATGCAGCCACTGGGCACAACTAAATTCAATTTTAGCATGACAGAAAGAAAACACAGTGCAGCCACTGGGCACAGCTACATTCGATTTAAGCAGGACAGAATGAATACATAGTGCAGCCACTGGGCACAGCTAAATTTAATTTAAGGAGGACAGAATGAAAACACATTGAGGCCACTTGGCACAACTAAATTCAATTTTAGCATGACAGAAAGAAAACACAGTGCAGCCACTGGGCACAGCTAAATTAAATTTTAGCAGGACAGAATGAAAACAGAATTCAGTCACTGGGCATAGCTCAATTCGATTTTAGGCAGAGTATACCAATATTCTCGTGAACGTACTGCATCTGTTGCATCACCTAATGTGTGAAACGCCTCTCTGCAGGAGAATTAACCAGCCGACTCACCTTCTGCAATCTAGGCTAGCTCCTCTTCTAACCCTCACAGGGATACCATCATCAATTACCCAAGCTAAAATGCCAAACCCACATGAATTCGTTATTTACAAACTTTTGTCATCCAAGCCTTTCAGTCAATAGTCTAGGTTATTCACAAGAACCTTTTACCTCGAAGACCGAATGTGCCTTAAACACAGAAAAGGGACTTCTACCTTCACTCCTGTCACTACTCACTACAACAGTGCTAAACAATGCCATGGGACTACTAAACAATATGTCATCACTACTCAACAATACTCCACAATACTCAATACCCTCCCTCACACCCACAGTTGCTGTCGGTCTGGATCACTACCTACGTTATGTGCTGTGCTGGCGCTGCTTGGCTGCCAACTCCCCATCAAGGCACTCACCTCCCTGTCCTGGTCTGCCTGGACAACTCTCGATCTCGGGCAGGATGATTTCCAAGGGGCTCTTGACGACCTTTAAATGGGCATGCGTTTTCCTGTCTTTCTCAAAATATGCTAGGTCCCACTGCCTCTCAGGTTCGGCGGTGAAGAAGTTGACTTGGTGCCGGGTTGGCGCAGCCAACCATCTTCTGGCTACCAACTTGTTGGGGACATACTCCCAGGTCGGTTTGAGGGCTACTAGCAGTTCGCAGACTCTCGGAAGACCCAACACCTTCTCCCAAAAGGAACGTAGACCCAGCCAGAGAGCAAGTTCAAACTGTGGCTTATTACAGCCAAAACCAACAGGGATCAGTACAAGTATAGAAGAAATCCACAGACATCTCAAGGTCTCCTGGCTCGCAGGCCAGTTTTGTCCTGAAGTGGCATCATAGTGACGTCACAATTTGAGCCCCTCTCCAGAAAAACGATCAGCCGACTGGATTGGTCATCAGGAACCTAATAACCAATACAATCCTTTATATGAGTTATTCTACTCGCTCCTGCATGTCGGTTGGCTGGCCTGGTACATCCCCAAATCATTATCTCTAAACAATGTTGCAGTGTGAGAGTCTTACCATTGGATCTTGCCCGTTGCTGCCCACCCCTAGGAATCTGAACTATGATTGGCTAGAGCTTACCTCCACAGGCCTGGGATCCACAATGTTTCTCAGCTCTTGGTGTACCTTCTCAAGGAAATAAGAATGTTTATGTGTCTGCATTCAAACTTGTCTGCACCACCTTAGACTATGAGAGTGATCGTTCATTTTGTGCAACACTTGTCTCACATCGTAACATCTTTGTTGCAAGCTTTTGCTGGTGGCATCAGATTGACTCTCTTTCCCAGCTCTGGTTTCGATACATTGGGCCTCATTTCGAGTAGGGCGGTAAGGGATACCGGGCACCGATAAGGAGACTGGTGCCGGTAATCCTTACCGCCCTACTACGAGGTCCCTTAGTGGGTCCCTTCCTTAACGCCTGGTCTGACCAGGTGTTAAGGATGGGACCCGTTAAGGGACATGGGTGCAAATAACGGGCTTGGCATACGCCGGCCCGTTATTTATGCCCTCCCCATTCCCATTGAGCCCTATGGGGGATCAAATGGGAATGGGGAATGGTTTGGTGAATGGGGACTTACTGGTCCTGCCAAGGTCTGACTAGACCGGTAAGTCCCCATTGCACCAAACCGGAAACGGTACCGTTATTGGTGGCAGTCATGGCGCAAATAGCGCCATGACTCCCACCAACCTCGGAATGAGGGCCATTGTCTGAGTCAGCCAGGTCACGTGTTCGGAGACCATGATTTGGAGCTTCTGCAGCTCTGAATTATGATAAATTATCTGCATTTATTGCAGCTGGTATTACTGTCGTTCAGGGAATGGAATGTTGTTCATATCTGGTGGCCTTGGCAGCACGCCCTGTCTCACACGTTTGCTCTCATCCAACCTGAATTCACCTCAGCTCTTGCTGAGAGGCTTGCGGCTGCTGTAATTTTCCTAAACCATTATGCGGTTCCTACAGTGTCCATGCTATTATATATTCTCCATATGTTAGTCACACTTGGCTCTGTCAGGTCCAATAGGTGGTCCTGCAGTTCCATAAGGTTAATTGCACATAAGCATCTGCAACCTTTTTTCAGGATCTCTTCTTGCGGTTTCCGCGTTGCTGCATTAAGCTAATGACAAAATAATAAAAGCAATGACAGTATGTATATGTATCTGTCCCCTAACTATAGAACTGTACGCTCGTGTTCTTCGTGTATTTGAGTGTATGTTTGTGTCCCGATGTGCGGATGGTACGTGTGCTTCCTGTCTAACGCTGCTATGTCGTGGTGTCTCTAACGATATCAGTGGCTTGGCATCTCAGCGCTTTAGTTGACTTTGTCAATTGAGGTCTCTTTAGTTGCAGCCTGAGGCTCCTGATCCACTCTGGAAAGATTTGTACCGCACCTGGTCAGTAGGGCTGACTGAATGGGTACCTCTCAACATACTTATCGATTATTGGCACACTAGGAATTGGTCCAAAATAGTATGGGCAGTCACAATATTTTCTGGCCTTCCTGGTCATGTAGCTTATAGGAGGGGAGGAGGGGGTGAATTTGCCCACCCCTCTTCAACTGATACTGTCTCAAGATGTGTTTTGCAGTCACTAGGCATTGGCAGGACAAGGCAGATTTCAATACAGCTTCAGTTTACTGGTTTGTTTGAATATGTTTACACCTAAATATGGAACCATGGTTTAAATAGTGTAATGTCTAATTTTAACTCCGTACACCTCAGGCTTAAGGATGTCTTATTGATTTACTAGCTTGCTTAAAAGGCAGCAAATACACATATTTTACACTCTTTTAATTGGTGCTATCTCAGTGTGCCGAATGCTTGATAATGCGATCTATCATTTGAACGTACACACTCAAGATTGTTGCTATTGATGTCATGTCTCCTCACCCTCTAAACTGTAGTGTCCATTAGTTGTTGGTGAGAGATGATACTGGCTGTTAGGCAGAATTATATGTAGTGCCCTTTGGGAACACCACACACAATTAAGATTACATGTGACAGTACAAATTCACCTTTGGTACAAGCCTGTACTACACAGTAAAGTGGTAGCGATGGCTGAGCAGCCAGACTTATCTCAAGAGCAAGGAGCAGTATCAATAGTTACACAAAGGACAGCAATTACTATTATTGAAAGAAACACTGACTCAAGGTTTCTGAGTAAAAGAATGTACATTTATTTACACATCAGTTGTAACACATTTCACTAAAGTAAAGCAGTTGAAAAATCACGCTCTTAATACACCACACCACTCCCAATAGATTCTGTACAAGTTAAACTCAAAATGAAGTGTGAGTAAAATGGCAGTTCAGCAATTTAAAAAGGGAGGGAAAAATAAAGTTAGACTTAAATTTAGCAGCACCAACAGGTAAGTAAGCAGGGCAATCTCGAAAGAGGAACTACAGTGATGCAATCAAATCAAAAAGGCTTAGGGCCAAAGATAATATGACAAATGTCTTTTGCTCAAGATCACACAGTTCAGGGTAGTTCGCAGCTGAGTCTTTGCCAAGAGTTCCGGACGAAGTTGGTTGATAGAAACGTTAGTTTAAAGAGTAGAGATGGACGAGCCCTTGGAATGGCGAAAGGTTTCACACACCTTCACCATGACTGGACAAACCGAACAACCGGATTTGCACGGTACCTTTAAATAGAGAAGAAGCTGTAGCTGAGACGGACGTTCCTGGCAGGTCCTGCAGGCTCACGGGTCCTGAAGTGACTGTCGGGCTGGCATGAAGTAGGAAGACTGGAGGGTCCTGCACTGCCCAGGGAAGAAACCAGCAGCAGAGCAAAGCAATGAATGAAAGGTGCGCTCCTTAAAACCCAAGCAGGGTCCGACCTTCCTGACCATCCGGTTCACTGTAGCTCTGTACAGCAAATTCAACCAGAAGAGGGAGTCCTGGCTTGCAGTTTGGGCAAACTGGTTCGTCTCAGCAACTCAGGGGAAGAAGATTCTTGGTAGATCTTCTCTGTCGTTGGAGTCTGAAGATTCGGACTTCGGACCTGCAGCAGGGCTTCACCGGGTGGTTCAGTCATTGTATGGGTCCCCTTCTGTCAGCTCCTTGTTGGTTCTTTCGTTCCAGTGGCGACTCTGCCTTTCCAGTCCCAGAGACCTGCTTTTTATGCAGTTTTCCCCCATTCACACAGCCTGGCTGTCAATCACACAGCAGGGTGGCTGTCCTGGCGGGACAGTCACCTAGCCAATCAAACAGGAGTGTGACTTGGGTTACCAAGGGAACCCATGGCAGGGGTCCTAAAACCCCTCCCTCATATCCTGCCTACCCAGACTTTCAGGCGCCTAAGGAGGGCTTCTGTGTAGAAGCCCGCAAAAGGATGGTGAACAAAGGAACCAAACCTGGTTTAGCGCACGGAGTAAAACACGTGAAAGACATTTTCAAAAAGAAATGGCGAATAAACCCAGCCGGAACCGTATAAAAAAAGTATAGGGTCTAGCAGGTTTAAGTTTGAGGCTACCAAGGTAGCCTAAAGCAATACCAAGTTTGTTTTAAGATAACCGCGGTAGCAATAATATGGTAGTTACCACTGCCACCAGCCAAGTCTTGATGAAAAGGGAGCGAAACAGTGCTCCAAGAGAAACAGACAAAAAGGGATAAGTATTAACCCTTTCCAGTACTCTATGTAAGATAGTTTGTACTGGGTCTGTGGATTAAAGAGACTAATAAAGTCAATGGCAACTTTACATGTTCTGGGAGACAGTAGTCAGTCCCGGGAAAATGGAGTCTGAGTTGGGAAGCCTAAAAGACAGCCCTGTGTTACTGCACTGAAGGTGCTGTGTAACACACAGTAAAAAGATGATGCCTGTGGAGTAGGTCAGGCTCCACAGCCTATGAACACAAACAATTTTACACACACACAGCAAAACACATGTAAGAGTGGGAAAAAGGCTCACACTCTTACCAGGTGAAAAACATGAATCCTAGAAATCCAGCAAAGCTGCTGAGGGACTCAGTAGGTAAGGGAAATTAGCAATTCTGGAGAATTCTCCCTAACACTGGCCAGTTGTCTTCTGGCATTGTTTTTTTTGACAAAACATTTTTTATTGTTTTACATCACATCAAAACAACAGCAACGTGTAGGGACTAGCATGTCACATCAAAGCTCAATCATTAACAGGTTCATTGTCAATCACCCATAGCACTTCAACAAGTCTTTAGTGTGATTAAACCTCATCACCCCTGCTGCGTCTAGCGGGATCTAGGGTCCTTCCTCTTCCCACCTCCCCCATATCCTGTCCGCCTTTACAGGGCAGCCTCTGGCGGTGTATATTCTGTGTTCTATCATTGCACATATATCCATGTCCATTGCCCATTGCTCCATTGTTGGGGACTCCGGGGCTCCCCATTTTTGCGCTATATTACGCTTCATCAGTCCCGCTGCTGTGTTCAGGAGCAACCTTTCCCATTTATTAAGAGCAATCTCGTCCGGAATACCCAGGATGAGAATCTTTGGGTACAGTGGTACGTGGCACGTAAGGATCTTATTAAGTTCATTACAGCATTCGTTCCACAAAGTGTGGATTCGGGGGCATGCCCATAGAATGTGAAAAAAGGTCCCCTCTTCCTCTCCGCATCGGAGACCGTTCGGGTTCGAGGCTCTCTTCCACCTATATAATATCGTTCTGGGGTAATAGACTCTATGCAAGATTTTCAATTGGACCAGCCGAAGCCTGGAGGAGATGGCCACCTCCCTCGAATGCATTATTGCTTGGATCCAGTCTTCTGGGTCTATCTCCCCTACGTCCACCTCCCATTTGGCCTTTAATCCCGTCAATCAAGGTGTGGCAAAGGATGTGATAGCGTTGTATAGAATGGAGGTGCATTTGGTGGGGATGAAGGCTGGTAACATGTTGCGCTCTATTGGTGTGTAGTCTGGGATACTGGCGTTTGCAGTTATGTGGTTTCTCAGGGCATGGGCCAGCTGTACATAGTGGAATCGCTCAGTACTCGGGAGTTGGAATTTTTGCTGGAGGGCTTCAAACGAGGCCAGTTCCCCCTCATCAAGAATGTCTTCAACTCTCAGAATCCTGGCCCTTACCCATCGGGGCCACGGGTCAAGCCTCCTTATCTCTGACAGATTGCTATTTCCCCACAGGGGTTGTGCCGTGGTTATTTTATTTTCCCACCCTACGAATCTATGTACTTGCTAGCAATAATGTGAGTCGTGGTCGTTGGTGGGAGGGGGTCTCGGGAGAGTTTGATATAGTAAGTGCCGTGGGTCGGTGCCATGCATAACGGCGACCTCAGCCCCGATGTGGGGGAGTTCCCTGTCTCCGTGGAGCAGGTCATTGACCACTGCAAGTTGCGAAGCCCAATAATAGGTTTGGAGGCGGGGAACCCCAATCCCACCCTCCCAGATCGATCTTTGGAGTGTGGTTAGCGCTATCTTTGGTTGGCCTTCACCCCATATGTGTTCCCGAAGACGGGTTTCTACCTGATCGAAGTCGGAGTCTGGGATCTTTAGTGGGGCATTCTGTAAAACACAGAGAAACCTTGGGAGAGTCATCATTTTAAAGAGCGCGGCTCTCCCCATGGGTGTGAGGGGGAGAAGCTTCCAGTGGTGGACGTCACTGACAAAGCGGTCAAGGACCGGTTGGATGTTGTGTGTTGCGTAAGCAGTGAGGTCCGTTGTCACTCAGATCCCCAAATATTGAAAGCCCTGCGGCTCCAATCGGTACGGGCATTCCTGGGGGTCGACCTGCACACCTCCTTTCACCGGGAAGAGGACTGATTTCTCCCAATTAATTTTAAGCCCACTAAATTCACCAAAACGGATGAGCATTTGTGTCACTATAGGGCAGGACTGGGCTGGGTACCCCAGATATATCAGGAGGTCATCTGCGTACAAGGAAGTTTGGTCCTCATGCCCTTCAGGCCATCTAAATCCTGTCCACGCTGCATTTTGGCGGAGCCACAGGGCGAGAGGCTCAATTGCCAGGGCAAAGAGAAGGGGAGAGAGGGGGCAACCCTGTCTCGTGCCCTTCCCCAGAGGGAAGGACCGAGAGGGCCAACCATTCACCCTGACCTCCGCCTGAACTTTCGTGTAGAGTAATTTTACCCATCCCAGGAAGCTGTCGCCAAACCCCATGCGTCTCATGATTTCCCAGAGGCTGTCCCACCTGACCGAGTTGAAGGCCTTTTCGAAATCTATTGCCAATAAGGCGAGAGGGGTGTCGGTGACTGAGGCCCGCTCTAGCGCCAAGTGGAGTTGACGCAGATTCATTTGGGTCGATTTGTGTGGCATAAAGCCACATTGATCCGGGTGGATCAGGGTATGGGCCACTGGCTGCAGTCGATTGGCTAGGAGTTTGGCTAGGACCTTGGCTTCACTATTGATTAGTGAGATAGGCCTGTAAGAGGCGCACACTTCCGGGGGTTTATCAGGTTTGGGAATGACCACAATAGTGGCTTTACATAGGTCTGGTGGGAGGGTGCCTTGGTCACGGGCGGCGAGGAACATTTTGTAGAGGGGAGTTGCTATTTTGTTCCCTCCAAGCTTTTGCCAAGCTTCGGCCGGGAATCCGTTAGGACCTGGTGTTTTCCCCGTTTGGATTTGCGTTAGTGCTTCGGCTACTTCGGAGTCTAATTACGCTTGCTGTTGTGCTGTCAATGATGGGAGTACTACATCGTGTAGCAGAGTCGTGTCGAGTGGCGATGTCGGGGCTCGATATAGTTTTGCATAGAATTGGGCGAAGGTCTCCGCTATTTCGGCATCCGTCTGGTACCTCTCACTATGTGGAGTAACGATTTCCCGGACGTAGCATCTCCCCTCATCTCTTCTTTCAAGCCAGGCTAGCATTTTGCCTGCTTTTTCCCCCCAATTCGTATATCCTCGCTCTAGAGTCCCAGTGGGCTTGCTTGGCGTTATCCAGCATGATATTTCTTAGGCTCTCCGTGGCTAGTTTAAGGGACCTTTGGGTCTGCGGGGTAGAGTCAAGAGCGTCCATGGTCTCGGACTGGATCATTTCCCCTTCTGCCTCTGTTATTTTTGGGAGTTTCTCCCTCTTTTTATTCGCTACCTAAGAGATTATTTCTCCACGCAGCACTGCTTTGTAAGCTCCCACACCGTTACTGGGTTGTCCACTGCCGGTTCATTTATATCAAAATATTCATCGGACACTTCCGTGAGGCGGTCAACCAGTTTGAGGAACCCAAGGTGGTAGTTGTTTAGTCTCCATGTTCTAGGAGGGGTTGTGCCATGCATTCGCATTTCTATTATTAGGGGGGAGTGGTACGAGATTCCACGGGGGAGGAACTCTGCGGATATCGCCCTGTGTAGGTCTGTGTTCGGGAGGAAGAGTTAGTCGAGTCTAGAGAGGGAGCTGTGGGCACCCGAATGGAACGAGTAACCTTTGTCTCGGGGGTGTAGTTCCCGCCATACATCGTGAAGGCCCAGGGCGGACACAAAGTTAGACAGCCTCATGGGGGTATCCGGGTTGCACCCTCTAATGTGAGTACGATCGATGGTATTGCACATAACATCATTGAAATCCCCCCCAGTATCCACCGATCTGGCTGGTATTTTCCCATAAGAGTGGTGAGGTCATCCAATAAGTCCTGGCCCAATCCGGGGGAGGGGGGAATATATCGACACAATGGCCAATGTCTCCCCCAGAGCGAACCCAGGATGAATACATAGCGACCTCGAGGGTCATGTTCTACGACCTGTGGGGAGAACGGGAGTCTTTTTTGTATAAGGATAAGAGTGCCCCTGGATCCCATTGTGTACCCCGCGTGGAATGTGGCCCGGTAGTTAGTTCTCTGGAAAAGGGTACAGTGTGTTCCGGCTAGGTGTGTCTCAGATAACAGGGCCACATAGGGAGAGTGTCTATGCAAGAATTGTCTAATCAGGCGTCTCTTAATTCCCGAGCCCATTCCATTCACATTCCAGGTGAGCAACCTGAGAGATCTGGGGCGGTCAGCCGGTGGTGAGTGGGTTTGTGATTGTGCCATCTAAAACTCGTGTTGGAGGGCTTGAAGGATGTCTTAGCCGGGAGAGCTGCCTCCCATTGGTATATCTTGCGGGAGTAGGGTCCCGATACATGGTGCTGCAGGGTGTAATATGCACAGGGTTGTGATTGGGTGATTGTTTGAGCATGCAATAGGCCCGAACTAACAAAACATCATGAAAACATTCCCCTCTTCCCCCCTCCCTATACTCCTTCCCAACTTGAAGTACCTGTCACCTGAATATCACTGATCCTCCAAACCTTAGGGAGTCAGATCACACTTTAACTAATGTCAGGAACAATGGAGAGAAGAAACAGTCTGCACCATTTCCTGCGCCATTCGGTCGAGTTTCTCGTGTTGGACTCTAGATTCCAGGGTTTTCAGGTGGGGGTCATGGCTTGCGACAGTTGTTGGTTGACTCCTTTGATGTTGTCTTCTGCTTCAGAGATGCAGTGTTCCGCTTCTCCGTCCGGGAGCTGAGTTTTTGAAGGTCATGGCATAAAAACGTAGACGTCCGCCGCGATACTGTCCATTTTAATCTCCATGGAGGAGCGCGAGCTAGCAATAGCGGCCATCACTTCCCTCAGTGAAAGATTGTCCTCGCCTGTGAGAGATGTCGGCCGCGTCGTTTGGCCCATCGGTGCCGGAGTGGTGGCGACCGCGTATTGATCCATGCTACTCTGCGTGGACGCTTTGTTTTGTCTATCTTTGCCCATGGCACCGGCAGCGTGGTTTCCGTGCCTCACTGTTGTAAGGGTATTCCTTATTATGGTTGCGGAGGTACATGCAAAAACAACTGTGGTTTTGGGCCCCGGAACACTCCCTCCCCCCTTGATTCCAGCCTTGTTCTGGTTTTCAGTACCAGTATTCCCATTTGAATCGTCCATTTCCTGCAGTTGGGACTCTCGGAGCTAGTGGGGTGTTGCACAGGCGTGGGATGGGCCTCACGTTTAGTAGCAAGTACTGCGGGTCAAGAACTGCAGGTCTTGAGGGAGTCTTCAGCGTCGTTTATGTCTTGGTGCATTTCCGTGGGGGAATCAAGTCTGTGTGATCAATCTTGCGCCTAGCTGATTCCATACCTCCTGTATGGGAAGAGTCTCTGGTGTGCACCCGGTGGATTCTTCCCCGGACGTATTACGGTGGGCCCCCGGACCAGGGCACGTTTTTCATTAGTTTCAGGGGGTTTTCTTTTAATTATGAGTTTTTCCCGCTTGATGCCATTCCCGTTTGTCGCACAGTAGTCCTCTGATCCCCCACCTAGTGCGGCTGTGGGTTGGGGGTCACCGCGTCGGGTGGGTCTCGTTCCCCTCCAAATTCCCCTTCGGTGTGCTATGGGGGGCAGTCGCGCTGCTGCAAAAGGGCTCCCCCGGCGGCTTATTTGGTGCTGGTGTCGGCAGCAGCGCACACTTCCCTCCACTGAGTAGGTGGGGAGGGAGAGGCGGTTCCCCCCACGGTCCCAGGGCCGTGTCCGCGGCTCTCCTTCAGCGCAACGCCACGGTTCTGCGAAGTAGTGTTCAGAGCTTTCCGAGCACTTACTTGGTGTTGGTGTCGGCGGCAGCGTGCTCCTCCCTCCGCCGAATATATGGATGGACCCTCGAAGTGCACCCTCTGGGGGTAAGGGGGGATTCCCCTCTCGGGTCCTGGGCCGTTTCCGTGGCTCTTTTCCAGTGCGCCGCTGTGGGGTAATGTTCGGAGCCGGGCAGTGTTCCAGGCAGTTGAGCCCCAGAGCCGCTCCCCCACGGGGAAGCAGGGCTGTCACTTGTCGATTGCCCCCAGAGGCACTGAGGGTACCAAGGGTGCAGGTCACGTTGCAGCCCGTCGGGGGAAACAACACTCCCGGCCAGGCACCGCGCGGCACGTCGCTGTATGTTCTCGCCCCAGCTCAAGCACTGGATCTGTTTCTGTGTGTCGGTTTTCCTCCGCTGCACAGCGGCTGTCTCCAGAGCGCAGGCTATTGAGAGCGGGGCAGGGATCCCCTCAGTCCTCGGGTGCCGCCGGCCATCTTGGATCTTCCCGCCGGCAGACATCTCCGGGACTGTGTCGTCGTGGGGGATTTCTCGGGGATTCCACCGAGTTGAGGTACCAAACTTGGCTTGTAGAGGGACCAGGTGGTCAGGAGTCGGGTCGGGCCATTTGTGAGTCATTTCCACACGAAAAACCAGGATGTTGTGCAGGATTTGTTTGGCGCCTGCCGGAGCTCCCTGGGCTCACGTCTCCATTGCTCGCTAGCTGGCCATGCTCCCTTCTGGCATTGTTGATGTTATTACCTTGGTATTTCTGCACTCTTAGTTTGATATAGTGTATCATAAGTCCCATATCTATGTTTAGACCTCTTTTTTATTAGATGTGGTACCTTCAAGTACTTGAGCTCCCTTATTCTTGTATGTGTGGTATACTATAGTCCACATTTGAGAACCTTCACTGACAGCTCATGCAGCGTGTGGTCAGCCTGTGTGAATAGGCAACTCACTGGTGTTTCTGTGTTGTGGTTCACAAAGGTGCATCTATTTCAGTTCATCCTTTCATGCAGCTCCTGGCAAGTCTCACCTACATCGCCTTGTTCTTTAGGTCCAGATCTCAATAATCAATAACCACTTAATAACCAGAGCACTCCAAGTGCATGAAGAAACCTAGCTTTATTCCCATATAGTCAGCTGCTGGGAGAGCATTCAATGGACATTCTCAAAATAGAGTTCGAAACACCAAGCTCTTAATTATAAAACACGTCATACTGACCTCACGTTAGTAATCATCATAAATACTTCTACTCTCTAACTGAATAGGATGATAGAGTATGGAACATATATTTCTCTATAGGTGGACCTTTTACTATTGGTACTTTCAGTTACTAACTACTCCTAGGTAGATCCTTCTACAAATGATACAATTTATCTTGGTTACTATTGGCTATTATTTTACTACAATATTTGACAGAAGAACATTATTTGATTGTTCACTCAGCTTTGGACATGGTTATTCTGTGCCAAGTAACGCTGTGGGGAAGGAGAAGTGTGCAAAGCTCTGTAAATAATACTCCCAATTCGTTCCCATGCTTGAGGTCCATCTGCCAACTTTGTTTGTGGCCTTGGACGTCTTGTCTTGATGTCTGGATGTGCTAGGGATGTGACAGGTGCACTATCTAATTGGGTTATGAATGAATGACCATTGTTTCCTTCGCATGGTGAGGGTCCGCTGTGCTAAAATCATTTTCACCATTTATTGAGATTTCCCTACTGTTCAATATGTGTAGGTTTCCCGTCAGTGACTGTTTTGGAGCACAATGTGTTCACTCATTGTGGGATCAATTAGCACGGTAGCTACCTGCACCTGGTATTCAAGGATGTTTTTATTCCTCATTTCTACCAATTGAAACTAATTAACTTTAATAATTGTCCCATGCCCTGGGAAACATTATCTGGTGTGGTTTCAGCTTGCTTAGCTAGACTCCCTTCGGCATTCTGATCTTACTGTGGGGGGCTCGGCTGCTCTGTGAGGCCTGAGACTGTGTGTTAAGCAATTTTATGTGAAGCTTCAGCATTTCAGAATTGAGGCCTAGCTGAGTCTGGTCTGTCATGGCCACACTTTGGTTCATCTCCACCTTGTTGTCCTATGTTACTTTGCATGATAATGTTCTTCATGTCTACAGGCAAATATTCTTCATGAGTGCATGCAAGTTTTCTTCATGTCTAAGTTTGAATATTCTTCATGTCTACATGCTCTTCTTCATGTCTAGGTGTGCTTTATGTCTGCTACTTGTGCGT
Source organism: Ambystoma mexicanum (assembly GCF_040938575.1). Lineage (NCBI taxonomy): Eukaryota > Metazoa > Chordata > Amphibia > Caudata > Ambystomatidae > Ambystoma > Ambystoma mexicanum. The sequence continues at coordinate 338,756,355 of NC_090927.1, forward strand.
TGTGTGTTCGTCTCGCCATCTAATAATTCCCTACCTGTATGTGTAATAGCGCAACTACCCTGCTTGTGTCATCTATTCTATTCTAAACAGCCAATACATGGCTCTTAGTTTTTGGTTATTGGCCTACTGCACCTTCATTATATTGTCTCTATCTATGAAAAGAGGGGCGTTCCCCACTTCTTCCTTGATTTACTTTTGAACTTCAAGACCTTTAGGAAGAATTTCTTTGGTCCTTATGTTGGAGAGTTGATCTTTCTAAAGCCCTCAGCCATTGAGTTGAAAAAGGAGCAGTCATAGGCAGAGGCACGTTCTGCTCCCTACCTACTCCCAGGGCACAATGGGGTGACTCTTTCTAGGTCCAGGATCTGCCACTCTACACCAAGCCTCTTTAGGCTTGGAAGGCAGAACCTGAATGGACTCATCCTGTCCTAGAGCCCCTGAAGTGGCTCTCACAGCATCGGGAGGACCACATCAGCAAAGCTCCTTGTTCTGTTGCATCAAACCAGCTGAAACACAGTTGAACCATGTTCATTGCACTTGAACCAGAGGGACCCACTGGCGCTGCTTTTGGCACTCCATTGAACTCAAAGTACTGCTGAATTGCACAGCTCCAACCGGCTTGCCACTGCATTGTACCAAGCAGAGCACATCACCTTTATGCTTCAAACAACCTGCTCAGTGCCATGGACAAACCTCAAACTTCTGCACCTTCAAAACCTTGCATTGGCGCACCAAGGTCACTGCATCCAACCCATGAAACTCGATTCAATCCACTGGAGCATAGCATCACATGCCGCCCAAACCAGTGATTGCCAATGTCTCAAACCGCCTCAACTCCCAAACCGACCCCGCTAATCTAACCGAACTGCCCAACCCACATGCTGCACTCGGTTAGCACCAAGGTTCGACCAGGCTACATGCCAGTTTGCCTCATGATCCAGCACGACTCATCGCACCAACCCATAACTGCCTCTGGGTTTATCTTTAGGCCCTACAGATTGGATAGGTCACTTTTTCACAATTTCCACTGAAAGTCATATGCTTTTATTCATTGTGGTTGCTTATTGCCTTTTGACCCCGCTTTCATTAACCAGAGTTCTGCATGTTAATATCTATTGAATATCCTGCATTCTCTCTTACAGGGATGAGTTTTTAATAGTGTTTTTATAGCAATGTATGCATTGGTGCGTTTGATTAAAGTATTTATGTTTTTATGGAACCTTGATTGGGCATTCCTTTTATTTTGGACTGTTTGGTCTTTGCTGTTTGAGTTGCTACCTGATCTCATTCAGAACCCTTCGGAGAGTATAGTCTTCTGTGAGGGGTCAGCAATAAGAGTTTAAATATTCTCAATGTTTGCCATGTTTGTTGAAAAGAAAAAAGGGTTTAGAAAAATGCCTATCTCACCCTAACCAAAAGAGAATGTCCCTACCTATGAAACCAAAACTAAAATAAGTTGACCTTGTGTCCAGAATACCACTAGCCCTCACACTAACATACAAAATCATAAAAAAGGTTCAATACAATTTCTATTTTCACTTCAATCACATTGTGCAAAACACCATATATGTACAGTTTCAAGAAAGCAACCCTTGTTTACAGGATATAGTTTCCTTTCCACTGAATGGTTTCTGGAAAAAGGCAGTTGAGATATTCTGCTTTACCAAAGTTCCTTTGAGGATAATGTAAATAAATCCGTTTCCCCAAAGTTCCATTAAGGGTAGTGATAATGTCTCTTTCCTGTGTATTTTCTTAAAATGGCAAGACAACTGTTATTTTTACAATTTTGGTTGAAATATACTGAAAGATAGTCTTTTATATTCTTTAGAATGGCCAAAGAAAAAAAGGTTCAGTCTTAACAAAGGTTTGATATAATTAAAGTTCTTTTGCAACAAAACCTTCGATGACCTGATGTATGCCCCTGCTATGAACTCTTCTAATGAAATGTCCAGTTTCAACGGAGGCTTAATAGAATAAAAAGACTCTCTACCAACAAAACATGACAGGACTGTCACCTCCTTTGTCTCACATTGATTCCCTGGTGTACTCTCCTGCCAGGTATCTCTTTCCAAAGAAGGTTCAACTGCAAAACTCTGGATATCCTGGTTTACTCTCCTGTCAGGAATATCCCCTCTTTTTGACTCACAAAGATCCCCTGCTGTACTCTCATTCCAGGTATATCTTGCAAAAAGTTTTCACTACCCAATGCTCCTATCAGGTCTTTCTCAACATTCACTATACAATGTCTCTTGGCAATGTTTGCTCTAGATTTCCCCCAACTGACATCTCATCTCAGTCGAATTGTACAACTTTGGCCTCTTTATTCCTCTTATAATGTCTTTTGGCTTATGGCAATGCTGATTACAGATTTATCCAAACTGACATCTCATGTCAGGAGAATGGCATCATGTTTGCCCTCTTGTTCCCTCTATAATTCTATTTGGCTGGTATTTAAACCTTCCACTTAATTGTCCATGCCTCTGTTGCATCACTCCGGGGTTACCACTGTCAAAGGGCCAACCCACCGGTTTCTCCTGGCGCCCCAAACGTGTGGTTCATTATGATGGCAGAGTTATGCTTTGGGTTTGCGGCCCACTGCTTGTCAGACCCTCGGTCAGGTCCTCTGCAGGCTTAGTGGTCGCTCACTAGTTTGGTCGCTGATCTCTGACTTGGTGGCATCGTGGACAACCTGTTTGTGGTTGCTGACAGCCCCGCTGTACATCTCTGGAGTTCTCCAGCCCTCGTTTTGTCTGCTGGTGTCTCCCATCTTTAAATGTCCCACGCGGTTGATTAAAGGGACAACAACTAGACTGCATGCTACTATTGGCCATACTGTTAATGATTGAGATCACTGTTGGTTTGTAGAAGTGTGGGGCTGAGGAGGCGGTTTAGTCACTGCTCATTCTTATGCTTCTGCAGAGCATAAGCCATTTTGTCACAAAAGAGAAAACTTAGACCTAGCTAGAAGGCAATGAAATTCTACCTAGACCAACCCACATGGGGGGTGCCTACTTGCTTTGTGCTCCTGATCACCATATTGACATGGGGGTGGAAGGAGCTGATTGGAAGCAATGAGAGTCTATTGTCTTGTCCAAGCTGGACAAAGACATCATCTGCTGCAAGATACTATCACTTTGTCCCAGCTGGCACCAATGCTTGATTGAGCCAGAACCATGGCTAAACACTCATTAATGGCCTACCCAAGCCACGTCGTTGGCCCTCTTTAAAGAAGTGTACAGGTGCACTACAGTTCTTGTGGCCGAGTCCCACTGAATTTTATCCTTTATGGCTGCCTAGAAATTGTTCTATTTATTTAGTAGATACGCATAGAAGGTTGAACCTCTTTTCCTCAAGAATAGAGATATGGCTGGGAAGTACTTTTTACCCACACTCCCACAACCAGAAATGCCAGCACAGATTTTGTGTTATTACAGACACTTTGCACATTCACCATCAATATTTCTCCTCCTGTGTTACTAATTCCCATTCTCAACACCATCTGTTTTACCATCCCGAATAATGAAAAGTGTACCATCCAATCTTGTGTCATGTAATTCCGTGATCTCTATCCTCATACATATTGACATATTGACATATCTACAGCTGAGCATGTGGATGGGGTAATCAGGGCTTGGTGAACTGGAGTCTGATGGGGAGGGTATGGGAGCCCTTTCTCTTGACAGAAGATGGAGATTGAGCCTGGCCTTGAAGCGTCCAAAGGTGAGATCATTTTTAATGTCGAGGGGTAATGTATTCCATTAGAGTGGAGGAAGTTATAAGAAAGATTGTCACAGATGATGGGAGGCAGAGAGCCTAGGGATGGAGGAAGAATGTTGAGTGCACAGTGGAAAGTAGAAGGAGAGGCTGTCAGCAAATTTGAGAGCCAAGACCATGAATGGATTTGAAGACAAGAATAAGGAATGTGAAGAAGATTGAGCTGATGTAATGAGAGCCAGCAATCGTGGTGGCAGTGAGCAGAAGTGGGGGAGGATTGAGGTAGTTTTAAGGGGGTTCAATTGTAGAACTTTAATAAGAGGATATAAGTAGTAGAGGGAAAGAAAAGTAATCAAGTTTACTGGGGACAGAAATAGAGCATGATTTTAGTTTTGGTTACACTTTGTATTGCTCATGCGCCAAATGAAACCAAACAAATGAGACTTGACTCAATTTTGTGATAAAAAATTATATATTTTTTCTGTGAAAATGCCCTTTATGATGACACATGTTTCGACGGTCCTCACCGTCTTTATCAAATCAGGGCTGTATTAGATGATTAAACATATGATTACCCCCAAAGGGAAAAAAACACACATGTGAATATTTGTGTTAACAATTTTTGGAGATGAACATAATTATACATTGAGCAAAATGTGTTGGGTAGACACGAAGGGAGGGGGATAAGGGAGGAGTGGTTGGGGTGAGAAAAGATAAACAAAATGCAAAGAAAGAGAGAGAATACAATACATTGATTAGTTGCAATGATCATCTTGGTATCAATCTTTTACTTTCTGCATCTTATTCAGTAGAGCTATAGCTTGATTGTAATATCTACCTTACCCAATTTTTCGTCTTGATAAATGAAAAATGTGTCACAACTATCACAACCTGTTTGTGGGCTCACCTGTTGAGGCGTGGAGTGTTTCTTCTTTGTTGGTTCTGGCTGCCTGCATTTCTTGGAGGTGCGGGTCTCGTGGAGGTAAGGACGGGCTTCACCTAACGCCACCCTGTCGGTAGCTGAGGGTCTAGGAGTTCAATGTTCAAGAGGTAGGCAGGTGCCCGAAGGAGAGGAAGCGATCTGAAGGCAACCGCGAGGAGAGTAGTCCTGGAAGGATGAACCGCAGAAGATAGTACGGCACAATTGCAGTCAAGCAATCCAGAAGGCTCAGGAAGTCCCAAGTGAAGAGGTAGGACGGTCCGAGGGCAACCGCGGAAGTGTAATCCTGGGAGGAAGGACCGCGGAAGTCGGCAAGGCACGGCTGTGGTCAGAAAGTCCGGAAGGCTCAGGAAGTCCTGGGTGAAGAGGTAAGGCGGTCCGAGGGCAACCGCAGAAGAGCAATCCTGGGAGGGAGGACCGCAGAAGGTGGCAAGGCAGGGCCGCGGTCAGGAAGTCCAGGAAGGCACAAGGGAAACAAGGAAGATTCCCAGTAGCGAACGCTAGGAACAGCAGCCGAACTAGGGACTGTGAGTGAATTGACACGTGCCAAACCGCAGGGGCAGGGCGCTTATCTAGCTGAGCTAGAAGCTATACCGCTGACCAGAGAGCGACGTCCGCCATGTTGTGGGGTGTGTGGAACCATTCTGGCACGTTGTCGTATGGACCAGGATGTCCAAAGGGGGTGGTAGCGTGGTTTCATGACAGTATTCCCCCTCCGAAGCCTCGTACCCACTGGTTTGCCAGGATGTAACTGATGGAATCGTTGTACCAGTCCAGGAGCATTGAGTTTGGAGACTGGTTCCCAGGTACGGTCACTAGACGGATATCCTTTCCATTCCACCAAGTATTGTAAACATCCTCTTCTGTATCTCAAATCATGAATCCGGGAGACTTCATATTCAAGTTGACCCTGGACGAGCAGAGGAGGAGGGCGAGGAGCATCTCTGGTAGAATGGTGATAGGGTTTTAACAAGGAGGTGTGGAAGACAGGATGAATTCTGTTCCAAGTTGTAGGGAAATGTAGTTGATAGGCTACTGGATTGATCTTCTTGGATACAACGAAGGGGCCTTAGTAAAGGTGTGGCAGCTTATTTGGTCTTAAATGTCTAGGTTAACACCGGGAGGACAACCAGACCTTGTCCCCAACATCATAGGATGGAGCAGTACGTCTTTTGGCATCTGCAAATCTCTTAACGTCTTCCCTAGCCTTGGACAGATGGTTCAAGGCCTCTTGATGGATTGATACCAGCTGAGCAGTCCAGGAATCAACAGAAGGAACAGGACTAGGAGAGGGTAATACCAAAGGAAGTACTGAGGGATGAAAGCCTTGGTTACAAAAGAAGGGGCTGGTCTTTATCGTGAATGTTCAGAATTGTTGTAGGCAAATTCTGCAACTGGCATCGGAACAGACCAGTCATCCTGAACCTTGGTGGCAAAACAATATAGATATCGTTCAAGGGTCTAGTTTACCCCTTCCGTAATTCCATTGGTCGGTATACATATGAAAGGGCTCGTTGGATTCCTAATACCTTGCAGTGGTTTTTCCAAAACTTTGAGATGTACTGAGGTCCCGGCTCAGAGATGATTTTAGATGGCAGCCCATGTAGACGGAAATTGTGTTTTACAAATAATCCAGCCATCTCTGGAGACGAAGGAAGTTTCGATAATGGTGTAAAATGGGCCATGTGAGAAAAGATATCAATGGTTACCATTATGACTGTATGTCCCCTGGAGGGAGGTAGATCAACAATAACATCCATTGTTATGACTTCCCAAGGTCGGGAAGGTGGAGTAGGTTGGATGAGCAATCCTGCTGGTTTTCTGCTATCTGTCTTGTTCTGGATGCAAACAGCACATGCCCGGATATGCGCCTGAACATCTTTCAGCATCTTGGGCCATCAGAAGTTTCTTTGAATGGTGAGAAGGGTACATCTGACCCCACGGTGTCCGGAGTGGAATGTGTCATGGCATAGATGTATTATCCGTTCCTGTAAAGACTGGGTAGGAATCACTGGTTAGGATCCCCGAAAAAAAGAACCTATCTTTATGCCTAAGGGCCCAGGAATTGCATCCTTGAAAATCCTTCCAAAGGTGTGAGGCTGTGGTTTCACTCTTAATGGATTCCAAGATGTCACAAGCCTGAGCGATGAACACAGTGTTGGGAAACATCTTGGGTAGGTCGGGCACATCCTGTGAGGGATAGTCAGGACGTCTGGACAAGGCGTCTGCTATGACATTTGAAGTCCCTGGAATGCGGGGTTTTTTGGAATAGGTATTGAGCAAAGAAGAAAGCCCACCGTGCTTGTCGACTGTTTCAGCACTCCATGGATTGGAGGACTTGTAGATTCCTGTGATCTGTCCGCACTTTTACAGGATGAGCGGCACCGAGGAGGAGATGACGCTAGTCTTTAAAGGCTTGGCGAATGGTAAGCAATTATTTTTCCAGGACTGAATAGTGTGTCTCACATGGGAGCAAGGTCCGGGATAGGTAAGCTACAGGATGTTTGAGACCATATTTGGCTTGTTGTTTCAGAACCGCGCCTATAGCATATTATGAAGTGTCTGTTTCCACCAGAAACATTTTTGTGATGTCAGGCTGTAACAGAATGGGTTCTTGAGTGAATATCTCCTTTAGTTTTCTAAAGGCGGATTCTTAAGAAGAGGTCCATAGAAAGGGTGTGTTCTTTTTGAGTAAAGACACAATTGGTTGAGCGATGGTTGAAAAAGAAGGAATGAACTTCCTGTAAAAATTTGCAAGGCCCATGAAGGATTGGATTTGTTTAACAGAACAGGGAACTGGCCAGGAAGTGATAGCTTCCATCTTGGTCGGTGTCATGATCTCTGCTTCCAAAAGGTCAGGGTTTTCCCAACTCCCTTGGAAGCAGATTCATAACCCAGGTTCCGAGTGCCAACCAGTCCCAATTGGGACCTTTTGGACCCAGTCCTGGCGCCAGTGGCACCAGGCTCATAAATATGCCCAGTCCCAGCGCTGGAAGCGCCGGGCTCATAATGCTTGGGTGGACTTACCTGCAGCAGACCATGCTGCTTACTTGCCTGCCAGTTGAAGCCTCTGATCCTCTTCTGTTTGGAACTACTTTTCCTGTTGGGTGGGGCAGGAGCCACTCCCTAGGTTCAGAACACTGGAACTCTTCTGGAAAGCAGGAACTCTTTTCTTACCTAGGCGTGGCTGTGGAAGGAGACACCTAAGCACTACAGGAGGCTATTTAAACCACACCCGATGGATGAATCTTGCTTTGCGTTATTCTGCATCCTCTGCAGCAGAACGCTCATCGTGTCTTCTGCATCTGATCCTGGGCCTAAGGAAAAAGGCTTACCATCCTGAATCCAGTCTTCAGCAACACCTATAAAGACAAGAAAGAACAGGTTAGCATTACGGTCTTCAGTGACAGCTCTTCACTTACCTGGGCCATCGGCTGTCACCAACGCCTCGCGCTGCATTCTGAAAGACAAAGGCTTACCTACTCTTCGTGCGCTCCGGAGGTCTTCACACTGCATTCCGGCATCTGAAAGACAAAAGCTTACCAACTCTTCGCACGCTCCGGAGGCCTTCGGCGCTGCATCCCGCATCTGAAAGACAAAACAAGGTGCGTTTAAAGACATTGGTGAACTTTAATACTCACGTGCCATTACTCCTTTCCACATCTAACCCAGTGGGTATTCCGGCACCCTGCAGCCGCTCCGAACTTGTACCTGCAAAATAAAAAGACAGTTAGAGCGCATCGTGAAGCAGGCAACAAGCGCTTACTTACGTGCTTCCAGGCGCTTCTATTCATCACACGGGCTCCATCTTCAACTCACTTCAGCCCGTCATCCACCATCGCCGGAACCCTGCAAAACAAGAGACATCATTACTAAAGACTTTAAAGACATTAGAATTACTCGAAACTTACCGTTCGTGCAGTAAACGACGGACAGCAGTCCTCTGAAGTCAAGAGGCCTGCTCCCCTTATCCAGTGAAGAAACTGGTTACAGCACCCTGCCCCAAGGCAGATGGAGAGCACGGTGTTCACTTACCTAAGGTGAGAGTGTTAACCTTCGGGGTTCTACAGGAGAAGAGAAAGGGAAGAAGAGAGAGACATTCAATAACCCAGTTCATTAATCCCATATTTTCTATCTGCAGACATCTTACCCTTCGAGTCAAACATACAGTGCACAGAGGTCCAGCCCAAAGAGCCAGCCATGTGTTACACATCACCTTTGAAGATACGGTATACGCCCAGTCAAGACCGGCGCCTCTACGGGAATCAGGTGAGCGTTACAGTCGGGTCCATAGCCACCACTTGGGATTTCAAATCAAATCCCAGGTAACGTAGCGTTGAAACATGGAATATGCACTATTTGGGTTTGGCTAATAAGTGATGTTCCCTTAGTCATTGTAGCTGTGTCGGGTTCCTGGAATACACCAGGATGTCATCCAAATATACAATAACAGAGAGGAACAACATGTCTGAAAAAACCTGATTCATAAATCGCTGGAAGACAGCTGGGGCATTGGCAAGTCCAAATGGCTTGACCAGATACTCGAAGTGGCCAAATGTTGTTCGAAAGGTAGTCTTCCATTCGTCGCCCTCCTTTATTCAGACCAAAAGGTAGGCTCCTCTTAAGTCTAACTTGGTAAATATTTTGGCGCCTCAAAGTGCTTCCAAAATGTCTGATATCAGCGGTAAGAGGTATCTGTCCTTCCGGGTACATTGATTTAGACCCCTGTAGTCCAGACAGGGCCATAGCTCCTTGGTGTCTTTCTTGGGTACAAAAAATAAGGATGCCCCTGCGGGGGACTTGGAAGGACGGATGGTGCCATTAGCAAGATTGGTATCCAAGTATTCTCGTAGGGCCTTCTTTTTGGGTTCTGATAGAATAAACATCCTGCCGAAAGGAATTATTGCATTCTCCTCTGTATCGATGGCACACGCTTCTGGTCTCTCTGAAGGCAGGGTTTGCACAATGGCCGAGGAGAAGACATCAGCGAACTGCTCGTAGATATCTGGTACTTGATTGACATTGGAAACAGTACGAGAAGGACTAGTTCTTTTGTCTTCTTTGGACACGTTTGGTCTGGTGACAAGAATAGAGAGCCGGCGGTCCAATTAATGTATGGACTATGCTTTTTTTAACCAGGGTATGCCCTGGGGTATGCTCAGGACCACTGGATGGTGTGCAGCTCTGATTATGTTGAACTGTATGGATTCTTGATGGTTGTGAATTGAGAGCATAATTTTCCTGGGTTGTTGGGTGATTGGTCCAGAAGACAGGGGGAGCCATCGATTCCTTTGGCTGTCTGAATGGTCTCCTTAGGTTCTCTTGGAAAGTCGTGCTTGAATGCCCACTGGTCGATCATAAATATACCCATAGCACCACAGTCTACCAAGGCTAGAACCGTCTGTGGTGCTCCGATGGAAGGGGTTAGTGTAACCTCAAGGACCACCAGGTTGCATCTTGATGAAGGATCCAGGATCGGAGGGGTGGAGTGGCCTTTGGTCTCCCGAAAATGGGCTCCATTCAGGATCAGGAGCTGGCTTTTCCCGAATGCCTAGGCGGTGCTATGGGACAGTTCCTGACCAAGTGTTTGTCTGAAGCACAATACATGCACAACCCACTGTCAAATCTGCGGTTTCTCTCCTGGGCTGAAATATGACCTCTCATAGCCCCCAGTTTCATAGGTTCGGGTTCAGCAGGAGGGTTTTCCCTAGTGGTAGGAGTGAACGGAGACCTGTTGGGAGAGAACTTTGTATTCTTTTCTTTTCTGCCTTTCTTTCTTGAATTCTGAAGTCAATTTGCAGGGATAAATCCATGAGGGCCTGGAAGGAACATGGATGTGCTATTCTGGCTAGCTCGTCTTTTGCTTCTTCATTCAGGCCATGACGGAACAAAGTAAAGCATGCCTCCATAGACCAGTCAGCTTCTTTGGCAAGTTGTTTGAATCTGGTAACATAGGATAACATATCCTGTGATCCTTGTCGGAACTCCAGCAGCCTTTCTTGAGCAGTATACACCTGGTCTGGGTGATCAAACATCTCATTAAAGGCTTTAATGAACCCATCATAATTGTCCAACAAGTGATCTCCCGCAGAGACCAATGGTGTAGCCCAGGCCAGGGCATTACCGGTAAAATGGGCTATGACAAATCTCACCTTAGCTCTGGTAGTGGAAAAGTAGTATGACTTGAAGGTGAAGTGTACCAGACATGAGTCCAGGAAGGAGTGCAGCATCTTAGGGGAACCTTCATATTTATCCACTACTCCACCCGTAGAAGCACTGTCCTGATAGGCAGAATCCTGGGACAAAACCAGTTGTTTCAAGGCTGCCTTTTCTGCTTTAAGATTCTGTACCTCTGTAGAGCGTTCTTGCATTCTTCGTAAACGATCCTGAACAGAAGGATCCATCGCTGTTGCCTTGTGAGATGGCCAGCGTATCAAACTGTCACAGCAATCACGACTTGTTTGTGGGCTCACCTGTTGAGGCTTGGAGTGTTTCTTCTTTGTTGGTTCTGGCTGCCTGTGTTTCTTGGAGGTGCGGGTCTCGTGGAGGTAAGGACGGGCTTCACCTGACGCCACACTGTCGGTAGCTGATGGTCTAGGAGTTCAATGTTCAAGAGGTAGGCAGGTGCCCGGGAGGAGAGGAAGCAATCCGAAGGTGACCGCGAGGTGAGTAGTCCAGGATGGATGAACAGCGGAAGACGATAAGGCACAGTTGCAGTCGAGCAATCCGGAAAGCTCAGGAAGTCCTGAGTGAAGAGGTAGGACGGTCTGAGGGCAACCGTGGAAGAGCAATCCTGGGAGGGAGGACCGCGGAAGGCGGCAAGGCAGGGCCGCGGTCGGAAAGTCCAGGAAGGCACAATTGGAAACAAGGAAGATTCCCAGTAGCGAACGCTAGGAACAGCAGCCGAACTAGAAGATATACCGCTGACCAGAGAGCGGCGTCCGCCATGTTGGGGGGTGTGTGGAATCATTCGGGCACGTTGTCGTATGGACCAGGACGTCCAAAGGGGGCGGTAGCATGGTTTCATGACAAAATGAGCCTTTCAGCATGCGAAATAGTCATGGGTTCAATCCCAGCCTGTCGAAAAACTTGGTATGAGTAATTTAACCATATAGATTCTAAGATTAATTTTGCCGCTGGTTGCATGCTCTACCTACATTTAATTTGAGATGTCGTTAAAGGTTATGATAAACATATGCACTTTAACAATTTTAAACACATTTTTGGCAGTATTGTTGTTAAATTTCTAGTTCATTCAGTATTCTAATGCCAAAAAAATATACGTTTTCTCTAAATTCACTCTAGTGTCCACAGTAGTGACCCGTGGTTTGTTTGAAAATTCCATTGCCTTTTGCCACAATTGCAAGTTTATTTCCTCTTTTCTCTCTAAATGAGCCTGTAGCGAGAGGTTTGGCAGGGTAATTGTGCCTAGGTACATTGATTTCCAACAACAATATCTACTCTCTAATTGTTTCATGATGGCCGTGATAGTTTGTTAATTTTAAAGCGCGTGTGCTGTGTTGTACGCACGGATCGCTATCTGATTTGTGCATCCATTTACCCTTGTTAAGGCTTACTTGAATTGGTCTAGCTTCCTGACGTCCGTGTTATTTGGTCCGCGTTCGCCGGCAGACTGAAAGTAATACCTCAGATGTTGTCCTTACGGTCCCCTAGCAACCGCCATAGTCCTTCTTTCATGTTTATTTCGACCGCCATCTTATGAGTGTCAACTAACTATTCTCGAATTGCCTAACCAACCTATGTCCCTTTTTGATTTTTAGCTGGTCTCATACTCGAATAGTGTATCTTTTCTTGCTTGTGCATGTTCTTAATCTCATGTAGTTTTACAATGCGAGATTGTCTACAACCCGTGTGGTATTTAATTTATTGAATATATCTTGACTTATTTCTGTAATTTTCAACATAATTTTTAACAGTTCTTTCTTATTTTTAATTACTGATTTATTTTGTTGCTTGGATCTGCTTGCTTTTATTGTTTTTATTTCGGAGACTCACCGAACCGTATAAATAAAACACAAGTGTGAGGATTTATGTAATCCTAATTATGTTTTTGTTTTTGGGGAAGGTGCTCTCCCTTATACTTATATTAATAACTGCATGAATATACACATTATAATTTTAATACTCAACCTTAGATCAAGTTCTGAGCCAATATTCAATACTCATTAGACAAAAGTTTTAGAAATGAAGACATCTCATTGTCTGAATTTGAACCTTTCTCCGGAATTTACAAATTAATTTCACTTCTTCTTGTCTCAATTTAAGTTCTTGATTTCCTCCCCTGGGTCCAAGTGTCACTTTTCTCAGGCCCAGGAACCTAATGGTTTTCTTGTCACTCAGCTGGTGATTTTTCTGCCAGTGATTTGCTAGTGGTAGGGTGACATCCTGGCTTCCAATACTTGACATGCGTTCTCTAATTCTTACTCTAAGCTCCCTGCTGGTGCTTCCTATGTATACTAGTTCACACTGACATATGATGGCGTAAATGACATATTTAGATTTACAATTTATACAATCCAAACTTATCCTCAAAACTACTGTGTTGTCCATTGCATGTTTGCACATGGAACATGAGCTGCAGTTCCTGAAGCCCACAGGTAATTGTGGTAGCCATGTGAGAGTGTTCGTAGGTTTTTTCCTCTGGAAGAAAGGAAGGGCTCAAGATGTTCTTGAATGTTCATGCTCATCTGAAAATAACTGATGGGCTATCTTCAGTTAGATCTTTAATACGTGGATCTAGTTTCAACAGGTGCCAGTTTCTCTTTAGAATCTTTCTTAAAATTGAGTTGTTTGCACAATAGGCTGTTATGAAGCGTATTTGTTCTGGTTTGCAGACTTTCTGCTTGTTTGGGTTAAGGTGGCTTCCCTAGTCAGTTTCCTCGCTTGACCACATGCTTTCACTATGCTTCTTCTGGCATAGCCTCTAGCAGTAAATCTAGATGTTAACAAATCACATTCTTCATCAAAAGCTTATTGTTCCGTACAGTTCCTTCTTGCTCGTATATATTCTCCTTTAGGAATATTCTTGATTACAGGGTTGTAGTGGCAACTCGTCACAAACAACGTTGGGTTGGCTTCTGTTTCCTTCCTGTAGGTTTTTGTCTTGATTTGATTGTTAGTGACATAAATAGTTCAATCTAAAAAGTGAATCTCAGATGTGCTAGTATTCCCAGTAAATTCTATTCCTAATGGATTACAATATGCTCTTCCTCTAAAATCTTCCAAATCGACCTCCTTTCCTTTCCAAATTACCAGGACATCATCTATAAACCGAATCCATAGTCTGACTTTCTCATCATAAGCTTCATCTTTGTATATATGTCTATCTTCATACATGGACATCACTTGATTGGCCATTGCTAGGGCATATTTGATGCCCATGGCTACACCTCTTGTTTGTCGCCATTGAACAAAAAAACATTGTTTTGTAAAGTTAGTTGCAACATCTCTAGCTAGATCTTTAATATGTGTATCTTGTTTCAAAGCAATCCTTGCGTACAACACAGCACACGCGCTTTAAAATTAACAAACTATCACGCACATCATGAGACAATTATAAAGTAGGTATTGTTGTTCCAAATCAATGTACCTAGGTGCAATTACTCTGCCAAACCTCTCGCTACGGGCTCATTTAGAGAGAAAAGAGGAAATAAACTTGCGATCTTGGCAAAAGGCAAAAGAATTTTCAAACAAACCGCGGGTCACTACTGTGGACGCTAGAGTGAATTTAGAGAAAACATATATTTTTTGGCATTAGAATACTGAATGAACTAGAAATGTAACTCCAATACTGCCAAAAATGTGTTTAAAATTGTTAAAGTACATATGTTTATCATAACATTTAAAACCATCTCAAATTAGATGTAGGTAGAGCATGCAACCAGCAGCAAAATTAATATTAGAATCTATACGGTTAAAATACGCATACCAAGTTTTTCTGACAGGCTTGGATTGAACCCATGACTATTTTGCATGCTGAAAGGCTCATTTTTCATTTAACAAGATGGAAAATTGGGTAAGGTAGATATTACAATCAAGCTATAGCTCTACTGAATAAGATACATAAAGTAAAAGATTGATACCAAGATGATCAATACAACTAATCAATGTATTGTATTCTCTCTCTTTCTTTGTATTTTGTTCATTCTTTCTCACTCCAGCTACTCCTCCGTTACCCCCCTCCCTTCGTGTCTACCCAACACATGTGTGTTTTTTTCCCAATGGGGTAATCATATGATTAATCATCTAATACAGCCCTGATTTGATAAAGACGGTGAGGACCGTCGAAACACGTGTCATCAAGTGCATTTTCACAGAACAAATATATAATTGTTTATCACAAAATTGAGTCAAGTGTAATTTGTTTGGTTTCATTTGGCGCATGAGCAATACAAACTGTAACCAAAACTAAAATCAGTTTTTCAAAAACGGAGTGGACGAAACATAATTACTCGGTTGTTACTAGCCTCATGTGACACAGACAAAAACCTGTATGAAAAAGGAGGGCGCTGAGGTCCCGGAATTAGTGTCCATTGAAGAGGGTCCTCAATAATAGGTCATAAATAGAGCGTGTTGGCTGAGTAGTGGGTGAAGTGGGGGTGCTTTTATTTGAAATGTTGAGATTGATTCTTGAAGCCATGGCCATAGCTGTAATGAACTGTTGGGGACAAAGGCAGCTGTCAAAGAGGACCCCAGCATTGTGAGCCTTGGGTGAGAGAGTCAGGATATCCAATAGGAAGAATATGAGAGATGGGATAGTGGGATTCACACCAGAGGAGGGCAGAAATATGATTTCTGATTTGGAAGAATTTTGCATTAGACAACAGAATGACATCCAGTGGTTGGGATGGCAGTGAGGCAGGTGCCGATTCTGTGAGAGACGGCCAAGGTGAAGGACGGAAAGGAGAAGAATATCTTGGTGTTAACGGCAAAAAGGTGATAGTATAATCTTAGGAAGTGATATGCCTGCTTAGGAAGGCACAGTAAAGTGTGAATATGAGTGGCCAAAGACTGATACTTATAGGTCACCTACATGAAGGGGAGTGAAGGAGGATGTGTTTGTGTTCCAGGAGATGGAGAATAAGCAATCAGAGAGGTTAGAAGTGACCCATTTGATTGTGGTGTCCGTCAATCCAAGGGAGGAGATTGTTTATAGGAGGGATGGATGGGTCACATACTCTTGACTGTTTAAGACCACACTGGAAAAGGCTGATTTTGTAGGGTGATTTTGTTCGGCCTTCATCGGCTGAGATTATGACAATTTGGGGAGGTTTTACTCTATGAACTTCCTTGGGGGGGATTCACCAAACCCATCCCCACTCCCATCTTTTTTAATCCAGGGATCTCACTACCCAAACCTCCTTCACACCTGTTCCCCTCCTTTCCCCTGCAACAAACATTGAACCAAATTCTCCCCCCCTCCTGCATTCCTACCCGCAACTCCAATCCCAACTCCCCAGATATGCACACACAAATACACATAGACATCTGGTCTTCTAACAACTTCCTACTTCCTGCTCAGTTGCGTCTGTCAGGGGCATGACTCAAAGCCAATAACACAGTGTCTTGCTGTGAATTGATTGAGGGGAATGAGATGGAAAGAAAGGTGGCAGATGGGCTGCGGTTAGAAAGTTGAAGATGTGGGTGACTGTTGTTTCAGTGAAGTGTTTATTCCCAAATCTGCATTCAGATTGTAACATTTGGCACAGGAAGTGGTCCCCAAAGTAGGTGAGAGTGCAGTTATAGACAAGTAACTTGAGGATCTTAGATTGATTTAGTAGAAAAGAGACATGTCTGTTTCTCAAGCTGGGTTGTAGAACATATGTCTTCCATTAGTAGTTTAATGCTTCACATTAATAATTCTTCTAATACATTAGACTGTATGTGCAAAAATTGATGCTCAGGACAACAAAATAATAGAATGAACACCTGACATGTGCATTCATATTAAACATTCATATTTCTTGTCTCAGTAGGACGTTTTGTTTTATTATCTTTCAGATGACTCATTTGCTGTAACATGGGGTAGGAATTCATCTTCCTCTCTTCTGGTTCACTAGGTGTTCTGCAAGGCTCAGTAATTGGTCCTCTTTTTTAGGGAGAATTCTCTGTTAAGGCTAATTTCCCAAACCTAGTGAGTCCCCCAGCAGCTTTGCTGGATTTTTGGGGTTTATTTATTTCTCCTGCTAAGAGTGAGACTCTTTTTCTCCCACTCTTAGGCATGATTTGAGAATGTCCTTTGACTTTGTAATGTGTTTTATGGGCTATGGGGTCTTTTACTCCATAGGGCTTCATGTGTTTTTGGTATGTGTGTTACACAGCACCCTCAGTGCAGTAACACAGGGGTGTCATAGTGACCCCCCAAACATAGACTCCATACCCTGGCACTGACTACTGTCTCCAAGGGCATGTAAAGTCACCATTGACTTTACTAGTCTTAAATTGTGAACAGAGCCAGTACAAACCATCATATTGTGGAAGTACTGGTAGGGGTAATTATATTGCCCCTGGGTCTGTTTTCCAAGGGGGCACTGTCCAGCCCCCCCTTGGTGAGTTTCTGGCTGGTGGCAGTGGTTACCATGCAAAATATTCCACCAGAATATTTCCTATGGGATTTATCCATTCCTTTTAAATGCACCACTTTTTTGGTGCAATGTTAAAGATACCGCCGGGTTATTTATTTAATATTTATTCCCCGGTTGTGTCTTTTTGCCAGGACTCGGTTTTAAAATGGCGTTTGTGTTCGCCTCTGTAACTCCAACCCAAGTGCAGCCCTTTTTTCCACGTTTGGTGGGCTTCTGCACAGAAGCCTCCAAAAGTGGTGCCACTCTGTCTGGGTCCACAGGATGTGTGGGAGGGGGGAATAGGCACCCTGGACTGAGTTGCCTCGGCAACTCAAGTCGCACTCTTGTGTGATTAACCCAGTGGTGAGCCGACTGGCTCACCACTTAGCATGTTTGGGTGACAGCTAGGAGTGGTGAATGGGGGTTTTCTGCATAAAAGCAGGGCTTTGGGGACTGGAACTTCAGAAGTCGCCACAGGACCTAAAGAATCCGAAGAGGAAGAAGCTGAGCCAACCTGTAACGACGACACCACCGGTGGAGCCCTGCTGAACCGACTCACCACTTCCCAACGACAGAGAAGATCTTCTTCCAGGAGAGTCTTCTTCCTTTGAGCTGGTGGGGTTAACCAGTTTGCCCTCTTTTCGCCTTCCTGGATCGTCTCGTGCCAAGCACCCTGGCAGCTGGATAGCCACGCTTCACCACTACCGCGAATAAAAGGGTAGTGCCTTTTAACCGGGAAACTCTGCGGCTGGTTTCTTCCCTGGCAGTGCAACGACCTCCAGCTTTCCTCCACGTCGAGATCTTCTCTTCCCCTGGATGAAGCACCAACTTGCACCCGCTGCCAGGAACAACTGCCCTCGCTGGAGCTTTCTCACCATTTCAGGTACTGTTTCCCGCCTGGTCTCCCTTGCAACAGACTGTTCAAGGTGTCCCATAAATCCTTGACTCTCTATCCTGGGGTGACCTGGGACCTGTTAACTAACTTTTCTGATCTGATCTAACTCCTTTTTGAACTATCTGCAAAGACTTTTAAAGTGTATTTCAACTGTGTGATCTTGGGCACATTCTGCCTTGCTCTCTCCAAAGGTGGGCCTGGCCTATGAACTTTTTGCTCTGAAGTAGACCTTGCCTTTCCTGACTTGCTGTGGTTCTTTTAAAAGTGTTGGTATTGTGTGCTTTACTATTTCTGCCTTTTCTCTCCCTTTTTAAATAGTTATTGGAGTGCCATCTTGGTTAAGCGTTCACCTCTGTGTTGATAATAAGTGGTGTTCTTTTCCTTAGACTTGTCGAATAATTAATCAGGGAGGTGTATATATTTCTAGTGACTGTGTTTGAACTTGCTTGACATATTAGTGCCAGTGTATTTTTACAAGTGTGTTTTTAAATAAATAATTATATACTCTTATACCAAAGCTCTGGTCAGTGTTTGCTTGTGCTATTTTATTTTTGTACCTATTGTGTATGCTCTGTATACTGCCCTACTCTTCTTGAGAGAAGTCTGACTGCTCAGCCACAGCTACCAGGTAAATCTGGGTGGTACAGACTGCTACCAATTGGGTTTACTGCTAACACCTGTAGTCTTAAGCTTTTTGCAGTGGTCCCTAAGGGAACTGCACAGGTTTCTGCCTAACACTCTTCTTTTATCTTTGTATGATATCTCTGTTTCTGCTGTCATTCAGTCATAGTTCATGTCACGTATGCACCAATGACTCTCAGCTCTTCTGTTTAGCCTCTTCCTTTTCTGACTCACTATATTCATCTTTTTCAGACTGCCTGTCTGCTGCTAAACTCTGGATTTGTTCCTGCTCTCTCAACTCATCCCTTCCAGAAATCCTGCACCTCCCCCAAATGCTTGCTCTCCCCCATCATAGATGTTTTTCCATCTTGCCTACCTGCCTCAATTTGTGTACTTTGTCTGCTCCCTCCTCACTCTCATATTGTTCCTTCTTAACAACATTTCATTGGTTTCCTTTTTCAATTCGTCTTCACTTCCATTTTCTCAGCATTGTTTTCACATGCATCAATTGTCTTACCCCTCCCTATCTTTCCTATTTGGTATCATTTAATGTTCTCCTTGGCCTGTTAATTCCTATTCTTCATTTATTCTGACAGTACTTCGCCCCACTGGGTGCAATCCAGCTTTCATTCTTTTGCTCTCTTGGCTCCAAAACCTTGGAATGCTCTCTCTCTTTCCAGTCGATCGTCTTGCACCTTATTTAGTTTTCACTCTTCTCTTTAAACTCACCTTCCAACTTCTTCTTCCATGAAATTCGCCTGCACATACTTTAATTCTTTTTACCAGTTTTGTTTAATTTTTGTACAGCTCTTTGGCGTACACACACTATCATTTCAAACAAATAAAAA
Organism: Ambystoma mexicanum; assembly: GCF_040938575.1. Classification (NCBI taxonomy): domain Eukaryota; kingdom Metazoa; phylum Chordata; class Amphibia; order Caudata; family Ambystomatidae; genus Ambystoma; species Ambystoma mexicanum. The sequence goes on from NC_090927.1 coordinate 338,775,957, forward strand.
TAATTGATTAAAATAAAACAAAAAGGAAAGCCCTCAGTTCCCCAAGAGACTGTGCTTACTTTCACCACTTACTTGCATAATCAATCATTTCATGGTACTTTATTTCCTTCACACAATACATAATTTTTGGTTTTGGCGCATTTGGTGGCTCTGGCGCCACCTAATGCCCAAAACATTGGTGCTGTAAAAGATAAAGGGGAGTTCAGGGGCAGACTGTGATGTTGGCATGGCAACGTGCTGACACTTGGCGATTCAATGGGCAACAGGGTCCTTCTGCCATTTTCAACTGTGATTTAATGCGTTCCAAGCTATTGCCCAACACCAAAGAACATAACTATGCACGGAAAGGACATGTGCCTACCCACAATCCAAAGAACATGGCCATGACTAGTGAGCCCCAAAGAAACCTTTTGGTGCAACATGTACGGTGGTCTTGGCCAAAGGCATGCCTTCTGGGACCCGAAGAAACTTATTGATGCAACATGCACAGTGGGCACGGCCGCTGCCTATTGGCGCAACAAGTACTGTTGCCATGGCCAAAGCCCATGGTCACTGGCCATTGCTAAAGGACTAGGCTAGTGGATCCCAAAGAAACCTATTGTTGCAACATGTACAGTAGCCATGGCCTAAGGCCATGGCCAGTGGGCCCCAAAGACATCTATTGGTGCTATATGTACAGTGGCCATGGCTAAAAACCAAGGTGATTGACCATGGTGGAAGGCCATGGCCAGTGGGTCCCAAGAAACCTATTGATGCAACATGTACAGTGAGCATGGCTGCTGCCTATTGGTGCAACATGTGGCTGAAGACCATGGCTAGTGGGCCCCAGAGAAACCTATTGGTGCAATGAGTACAGTTGGCACGACCAAAGTCCATGGTCACTGGCCAATATAAGTAATCATCCTTTCTTTTCTTTAAATGTAATTATGTTGTTAAAGTAGCAGATTTTTTGCATATTAGCCAAACTTCGAATTCTTAGATCATTTGCTATCACAATGACACGGGCACGCACTTTATTTTCTATGTGATTATTTCTTTATAAAACTTGTCATTTAGAAAATAATATGTTCATGTAATGTTATTACAGTAAGAATTGTGAATTTGTAATATAATGTAATTTAATGTAATGTACAGTACTTGTAGAGTGCAGACTAAAGGCATTAGAGAAGGACCACTCTGGTGTGCTTCACCGACATAGAGAAAAGCTGCAAGAGATGCATTTTCAACAATTTAAATGTGAACATTGACTATGTTCATAACACTTACGATTAAACATGGCTCTACTTCTATCTGTTCTTATTTTTTAAAATCTGGCCTACTTCCCATTCATTTTCCCATTGACAAACAAGGCACATTTTTGGCAAACCGTACAGCCCAAACCACTGGACGAATTTGGAACAGGTCTGACACAACTTGGGCACGAAGCATTGACTTGCGTGGTTTGAGGTTATTCGTGCAGTAGTTATTTAAGTATTTGACTGAGAATTGGTTGCCCCCTTCCCAAAAATAAATAGCTATATCTTGGGGATTTACCCAAAATTGGGGGTTTTATTAATGAAATGAACACCGTCTTGTTTTTCTCTCAATGCCAGAGCTGAATGCGACTATAGCCAAGGATATGGGTAAATTAAACACAGGAAAAAAAGATTTGCAGGTCCGAAAACATGCAAATGCCATCAGGCTTGGGGTTTGGGGGTGGCTAGAGGGCATCAGGTGAAATTTGTGAGTGGGAACGGTTCTAGGGACTGACTTTGCAACACAAAGCTTTCTGTAGCCTCAGCAAAAGCCTCGAATAGCCAACATCTCAAAGCAAACTGCGCCACTGAAACAGCGTCTGTTCTGGGGGGAAAGGGAGAGCCAAGAGGAGGTGAGGAGGCCACCTGGAGGGTGAGGGGGGAACTGGCACAGATGAGGGGGCCACTTGGTGAGGGCAGGAAAGCATTTTATTTTTTCAGCCCGTTTGCTGATATTTGCGACTATATCCGAGGCTATGAAGGACTACGGGTACCAGCGGTTAAGAGTAGTTCTGTGCCCGTGGCTATATATTTTGGGGTGTCAGTGTTGAATTTCTTTTTTAAAGTTATTTTTATAGGTACAGTGATCTTGGAGATGAAAAATCACTTGCCATGGCCTTTGGTCAGTGACACAGTAGCTATTTGGGAGTCTTATCTATTTTGTATATGCGTTTTCAGACTTTTGCACGTTTGAGAGTGTGCAGAAAAACAGAAGAATATTAATACAAAAAAAGAGCCACCCTACACTAATTTTAGATGCCTCATACACTGTATTTTGGTCTGTGTATTATCACTCTTGCTAGTATATCTTGTGCCTTTTAAATGTTTCCGTACCTAGTTTACTGTCAAGTATTATTCTCTGATTTCTTTATCTTCAGCTAACTTACATAACTACATGGGCAGTGTTGTACTGTATTGATCTTTTAAGTTCTATTGTATGATAAACCTGAATTGAGCCCCCCTTTAAGTAAGAATTTGTAGCCACAGTTATAATAAAAGTAAATGAACTGTAGTCACAGGTATAATAAAAACATTTTTTGGGTAATTATTTTGTTTTATTTATGTATTCATATGTGATAAGTAGTCTTTAAAAGGCCTGTTTTGGGGTTCACTAAGTGTAGTATTTTAGTACTTTTGGAGTACTGTTTTGATGTTATGAAGGAACACTGTATTTCCTTCATTGGCTAGGTGTACTCCATCATGTCTATAGAAATTGGCCATGTAGAACTGTATGTTGTTGTTTCAAATACAAAACTGGTTGTGGTCTCTCATGACTGCTGAAACTACTTTAACATTTCACCTTGATTTCTAAATTTTACTATTAAATCTGGTGGTCCACCACCATTGTCAAATTGGAAAGATAAAGATGGTGTGAGGAAATAGTTCCATTAGTTTTCCCATGTCTTGTTTGATCATTAAAGTAAGGGACACACCTCGTACATTGCGCACATCATTGCCTCCTCAATGAATTAGTATGATATCTGCCTGCCCTGTACTTCTCAGACTTAACAATTTTGAAAAAACTTGGAACCAACGCATTCCCCGCGATCCAAACCATTTAATTGTAAAATCTCAAAATCTAGGTCCATGTCAATATTTAGTTTCTCACAAAAAGTTAATAACCAAAGCAGCCAACTGTCTCTGATCAGCCACACAGTTTTCAAACAAGCCATGATATCTGCAGTCTTCCTCTGTTTCCATGTAAATGATTCCTTGTTTGAATTTCTAGTCGTTTGTATGAGCAGGGAATGCATGATGTGTGTGTATTTCAGAATGTAATTAGTTGATGTTACTGTTATAAATATCAGCAGGTATCCAGCAGGCACACATTGTGCAGCACTGCTACCTGTAGGTAGATGTGGTACCCTGTGCATGTTTACGTGTAGCCGTATATACAAAAAAAGGTCCGCAGCTGCGTAAAATTGTCGTGGCTATGGAAGAATGTGGGTTGGGAAAAAATAGGTTTCTGTGAGTTTCATTGTTTGTTATTGGTTGTTGTTTCTCTTCTATTTGTGTAGCTTTCTGTGATTGGTTGTAGTGAAAAATGTGTCATCCATTTTAGTCGTTTTATTGGCATATTGTCCTCTTCTTTTGGCATTCATTTTGGAAAGTATAAAAAACACAATGTTCTGCAGTGTTATCCTTTTGATTCCAGAACTCTCACTGTGCACATGACAGGAGTCTGGGTGGCTGATGTGAAAGTAAGTATTAATACATATTTATACATTTGAATGCTTCTTTGCATTGTTGAGTGTTTTAGTTATATCAAGCACTGCTATCAGGTGGTGTTTATTTTCCTTTGTTTCATCTGCTCTGATCATGTGGCAAGTATTTCTTTATGTATTTTTTAAGTTTCACAAACATCAACCTACAAAATTAGATTTCTCAATCAGTGGAAGTTTTATGCAGGCATTTATTTTTTTTATTCATGTTAGTGATTTTGAAGGTTTATTTGATTGTATTTGTTGTAAATGTAATTTACTTTCAGCTATGAAGTACCCTTAGCTGTTTGCGGGTTTCTCTGAGGTGCTACAATTGATGGTGTTTTGTAAATTCATTTTAGTTATTTTTTATTTTTTTATTTTGTTGTAGGGGCATTGCTGTTATCATCCCAGTGTACTTGCACCAGAGGTTGTATAGTTAACTCCTGTGAAAGGTCAACCTATCTTCAAAACATAGTGATACTGCTGGAGATGGGAGCTGAACTTCTGTAGTGAGTTAATGAAAAGCCTCCTTTGTGAACCTTTTTAACATTTCTGATGATTTTGTAAATGGAGTGCTCTAGTGCTGCAGGTGTTTTAAGACTCTGGCTGTTGGTGGCAGCAACTTTAATGTGTGTAGGTTGATTGCGCACAACCACCGCTCACAGCTCCAGTGATGAGGGAAGACCACATGTAGGTAAAAAAAGGCCGCAACCTAGTATGGGGCAGACCTGCTAGAAACATTTGAAGGTCCACAAGGTGCATTGGAATTTCTCCATTTCTTTTTTGCCACAAAATATGAAGAACTTTTTTTTAATGTACTTGTGTTTCTACCTGTTTGATTGTTTCTATCCCATGTTCTCCAAGTTTACTTATCCCACCCTGTTCTCTCTTGTTCTGCAAGTTTACTTAACCTTCCCCATCCTCTGTCCTGCAACGATCCAGTATAATGTCCTTTGTTTATTCTTACCCAGTTTATATATTGATTGATTGATAGGTTATTTATAATGCACCTATGCACAAGACCCAACCCGGCAGGGAGGGGTAAACAAGTGAGAACAAGATAAACTATCTTTCTAGGCCTAGTATCATTTAAAAAGTCTAAATATGCATCCAAGATGTGCAGGGAAGAAGTGCATCCAGTGGAATAGTACCCTGGGTTAGAGCAAGGAGGATGGCCTCTAAGGTGAAACAAGCCCCGGAAGTGCAAGGAAGGCCAGGTGGCAGGGCAGGAGGGCTGAAGGGAAGGAACTGGACATGGGGGGAGGGGCAGGTGTCCTATGTGACTCAGAAGAGCACCAGGCAGCCAGTCAACATAACTGAGCAGGAGGCAGGGAAGGATAGCAGAGGGAAGGCAGAGAGAAAAGGAGGAGGGGAAAAGTTAGCAGGGGTGAGTCAGAGAGAAGCAAGATGAAAAAAGGAATGTCTTGAGGAGCTTTTGGAACTTAAGGAGGTCCGGCTCAAGGTGGAGAGTGGCAGGGATGCCATTCCAGAGGAAGGCACCTGCAGAGAAGAGAAATCTACCACCCAACTCTGCTTTGAGAAGTGACTCACCTGCAGTGAATTGGAAGTAGACAAGCCGAGGGCTCTCGAAGGAAGGTACTTAGGAAGAGAGCATTGGAGATAGTACAGTCCCCGGCCCCAGAAAGCCTTGTGTATGATGCAGGGCATCATTGAACTTAATCCTTGTAGCCAATGGGAGCCAGTGGAGGGATTTCAGAGCCAGAGAGATGGGGTCCCTGGGCTTGAGGCCAAGGATAAGTCTCACAGTCCTGTTTTGGATGGGTTGCAAAGGGCAGAGTTAGGTAGATTGAGAAAGAGGCTGTTGCAATAGTCAAGCCTAGAGAGAATCAGGGCCCTGGAGACAGTGAGCTTCTTCTGGGGGAAGGCAAGAAAAAGTAGAAAACCTCTAGGGAGGTGCGGTTGGAAATGGGACTTTTTAGAGATGTCCATGATGTGAGGAGAGAACGAGAGAGTGGAGTCGAAGATGGCCCTGAGGTTTTTTGCCTCACAAGAAGGTGAGGTCACAGGGCTGAAGGAGGCCGGCCAGGGTGAAAGGGGAAAAGCAGGAGCAATGAGAAGTATCTCCATCTTACTGGCATTAAGGCATATATCATTAAATGCTATTCGTGCCTGTATAGCAGCAAGACAGTCAGGGTTGAGTGAGGAGGAGGCCGAGGGTAGCCTGATAGGGAGCTGCGCGTCATCTGTATAACACTGAGAGTTAGAGGAAAAGCTAGAGATCAGGTGCGCCAAGGTGTCCAGATAGACATTGGGCCTCATTACATGGTAGGCGGTAGGGATTTAACATTACCGGTAATGGAATACCGGTAACGTTAAATCCCCATGTGGATCACGACCCGGCTCACTGATATTAGCGGCACCGCTAAGTAGGCTGCCACTAATAGCGGCCAGTCCACGTGCGCGCAGCTCACCATCCCGTAAATAGCGCCATGCCGCCAATAGCACACCATCACGAGTCAAGCGGCCATGCTAATAGCGACATGGTAAAGCACCCAAAACCCCTTACCGCCATGGCACTAATACCGCCATCGCGAACCACCCGTTAAGAGAACTGAGCAGTGTTCCCACCTGCCACAGGTGGACAAAATCAGCACAGGTGGAGGCAATGGAGACTGTGGCAGCTCAAAAGGAGCACACCGCACCCCTTCCCACACCCCTTCCCACACCAGGATGGTTCCAATACTGGCAGCATTACATGGCCTGGAGGACCTCATTGCAGTACAGCTGCAAAAACAACAGGCAGCACAAAGGAGACGCAGGAGGAGGAGGAGGTGGAGGAGGGCAAGACAGGCACAGCAAGCACCACCACGGCCCCCAATCATACCAGAGAGGCACCCACCAATCCCCAGGATCAGAGCCAGTCCATATAACCTAACCACCTAACCCCTGAGCAGATACACACCCTGTACCATCTGGACAGGGCTACCATCACCAGCATCGTGGACATGATCCACGACGACATTGTGAGCCTCATAGACATCAGAACTGCCATCCCCCCGCTACTGAAGGTGGTGAGTGTGCTGCACTTCCTGGCCACAGGCACCTACCAGCATACAGTGGGACAGATGCATGGCATCTCACAACCAGTATTCTCCCGCACGCTGAACCAGGTACTCGATGCCCTCCTGAAGCATGCACCTGAACACATATCCATGCCACGGACTGCCCAGGAGATTGCAAACACAAAAGTTGGCTTCTATTCACTGGCAGGCATCCCAAGTTGCATCGGGCCATCGACTGTACCCATGTGGAATTGGTGGTCCCACATCACAATGAAGTAGTCTACCGAAACAGGAAGCAATTTCACTCTATCAATGTCCAAATGGTATGTGACGCCAACAAGATAATCACACATTGCTGTGCTCGATTTCCCGGATCAACCAATGATTCCATGGTCCTGCGGAACTTAACTATCCCACGCTAAATGGAGCAACACACCGGACAACGTTCGTGTCTACTTAGTGAGTAGCAGGGCAAGCACATGGCAATGTGACTGGGGGGGTGGAGATATATGTACTCCAACTGGGTGTGAAGGGGGGAGAATACGTACTCCAAATGGGTGTGAAGGGGGGGGGAGATACGTACTCCAACTGGGTGTGAAGGGGGGTGAGATACGTACTCCAACTGGGTGTGAAGGGGGAGAGATACGTACTCCAACTGGGTGTGAAGGGGGGGGAGAGATACGTACTCCAACTGGGTGTGAAGGGGGGGAGAGATACGTCCTCCAACTGGGTGTGAAGGGGGGGAGAGGTACGTACTCCAACTGGGCGTGAAGGGGGGGAGAGATACGTACTCCAACTGGGTGTGAAGGGGGGGAGAGATACATACTCCAACTGGGTGTGAAGGGGGGTAGAGATACGTACTCCAACCTGGGTGTGAAGGGGGGGGATACGTACTCCAACTGGGTGTAGCCTGTCGTATGTGGGCAAAATGCACATACAGATGTACGGCAATGTCCATCTGGGAAGGCGGCAACATACTTGAGATGAACCGACATGCAAGTATAAGCTACACAACACAGATGACATTCCAGGTCTAGTAATATTAAACATCCATCCACATACAAATTGCACAACATTCCACGCCACAAAATACAAAAATTCCACACATGCCATCAAGATAGCATCCTGAATTAGTCCAGCACAACATCAATAATGCAATGTGCCCTATAATGCATGCAAAGGGATCACCACTAGCCATAGCATTTCCTCACGCACCTATTCCACCACTGAAGAGATGCTCTCTGCATGGCAACATCAACGTTGGAATGGCAGTACACCAGCAGTGTGGAAACATATCTGCCTGGGCCCAGGGACACCGAAGACCTCGCATCACCCAGGACATGTCAATTACTGTTTGAGGCATCAATGTGGCATGTCTACTTGCAGGGTCAACCTCCCCCTTGCACGTTGCTGTCACCCAGACCATCTGCATGTATGCTGTCAATTGTGTACTTGAATCACAATGCAATATCAATTTGTGTGATATGAACAGGCCGCTCTTGAGGTGAACAGTAACAGGACCCCGTTCCTTCCCCCACACAGGTGATGCGGGCTATCCCCTGAAGACCTGGCTCCTCACACCTGTACAGAACCCACAGAACAGGCACGAGGAGGAATACAATCGTGCACATACCCGTACCCGCATCGTGATTGAGCAGACTTTTGGCCTTTTGAAGTCACGGTTTAGGTGCATTAGCAGGTCTGGCGGTGCTCTCCTGTATGGACATGAGAAGATGGGCAAGATCACCACGGTATGTGTCATGCTGCACAATATGTGTGTCAGAAGGAATGTGCCACTGCCCCCTGAGGTTGAAATGGAAGCACCTGATGAGGATGATGATGGTGATGAGGATGGAGGTGAAGGTGATGCAGGTCTTGCAAGAGGGGATGGGCAGGAGGGACGTGCTGTGAGACAGCATCTGATCAACCAAATATTCTGAGGAACATGTTTTCTACTGACATATGGATATGGGTATCAATGCACTGGTGTATGTTTGGGAGCACGCAATGGACCCTGTCGCCAATAAAGTACACATACACAATGAAGATGTCCAAACCTGTGTTTTGATCATAAACCAGTGTATTGAGAAACAGAAAGATGTAGAAGTGCAAGTAACAAAACATCCCACCAGCCTACCCCCCACCCCCACAACAGACCCATAACACCCTACCCCCCACACCCCACAGCAGACCCATAACACCCTTCCCTCCACCCCCCACCAACAGTCCCTCATGCGTCTGGCATGTCTGCCCTGTCCAATGCACAGAGGGGAAACTCCATTGACACCCTATTTGCCATTGTCTTTGGCAGCATCTTGGGGACGGTCAGTCGTGCGCCTGGTGGTGCGTGTAGAGCGCCGGAGGGGGCTTGTCTGTCTCGACCCCAAAGATGATGATGGGGTAGACTGGGCTGGCTGTGAAAAGTGGCGGTCCATGGTGTCGGCCATGCGAACAAGGACCTCCCTGAGCATCGCTATCTCGTTGCATAGCCTGTCGGTGTTTGCATCCATTCTCTCAGTGGAGTGCCTCACCGTCTCCACAATGTTCTCCCTAAGTCGGGCAGCCTCCTTGACATGCTGGCCAACCAGCACAGTCAGCTCTTGTTGTCGCTCCAGGATGGTGGTCTGTTGGGGGGCAGTGCTGGGTGACCGTGCACTGGATGCTGTGCCCTCTGATGCACCCACTGCAGCAGGTGAAGGTAACATGGGGGACATAATTGCTGGGTAGTTGTCCTCAACACTCACATCAGACCCAGGAGTCTGGGTTGGGGCTGGCTCTGGGGGTCTAGGGGGGCTTGGGGTGTGCATCTCCATAGGCTCCACTAGGGTGTCCTCCGGATCGGATAGGGGGGCAGTGGCGGCTGCCTAACCAGCGGAGCTTGCCGCAGCTGATGGTGGGCCCTCGGTGGCTGGCATTGGTGCCAGTGGGTTCACCACCGGTGGTGGGGCTGCAGTTTCTGGTGCAGCTACTACTGCCCTGGCAGTGGCACTGTGACGATGTTTTCTGCTCGTCAGGTGTGGCCTTCCCCCCTTGCCCCTGGATGTTGTTGGGGTGTCCTCCGGCTCCTGTGCCCTTGGCCTCTTGCACATTTCTGGTGCCTGGGATGCATCAGTGGTATCCTCACCATCTGTATGTGAGCCTGTCAGGGACGAGAAGGGGGATGGCATTGGTTGCGTTTCAATATACTTAATGCAGATTACATAAATGATGCAGTTGTGGCCATTGGTGCTTAGTAGTTATGGATGCAGGTGATGTGTCAGTTCAGTGCCTCATCCATGCATGGTTGCGTTAGGAACTTGTCTCTGGTGATGTGTGCGTGTTTGGGTCTGACACTGACATGGTGAGGGATGGATGCATGTGTGGATGTGTGTCCATGCATGAGAGGAGTCTGTGCTCACATATGGGGGGAACAGTACATTCACATCGCATCCTGTCATGTGTACACTCACCTCCATCTGAAGTGGTACCCACGCCGAACTCCATGCTGCCCACTCCCTCAATGGATTCAACGGCAATCAGGTTTGAACATGTCTTCTCCCATTCCTTCATTCTGATTGGTGAACCATCTCCACCGGCACTGGCAATGCGATGGTTTTCAGCCAGGATGCCCCTCACCCGCAGTCTGAGGTTGTCCCACCTCTTCTTGCATTTGCGCACAGTGCGCGTGCTGGTGCCCACAGCACTGACTTTAACTGCTACCTCCTCCCAGATGGCTTTTTTTTTCAATAAGGTTGGCCGGCGCATGTCATTAGCAAATACTACCTCGGCATTCTCAGCCAGGGTCTGTGTTAGCATGTTCAGTTCCTCTGGCGTATATTTCTCCTTTTTCTGCCTGTCGGAGTTTTTTTTTTAATGCCTTGGGCATGATACAGGTGTCCCTGATGATTTTGCACTGCTCACAACTCGAAACAGGTCCTGGGGGCAGAGGATGGCAATGGGTTGTGTTTTTAAAGATGGCCGCCATGCTCTTTCCCGTTCCTGTGCAATGACGCTATTTCCGGTTCCGCAATTTAACGGTCACCGCTAATAGCGGTGACCGCTATTTGCATGTAGCGCGAGGGTGGAAGTGCTATCTGCACTTTCGTGGAAGCCGGTAAGGGACTTTTAGGGGACTTTACCGGCATGGCGGTAGGGTCATTAACGGCATGGCGCTATGCTCGTGTCCGCGTACTCGTGATCGTGCGCTATTAGCGCCCTCTTGCGAGGGCGGACACGTTAATAGCGCTATGCCGCTAATTTGCGGTTTTTACCGCACAACGTGTAATGAGGCCCATTGAAAAACCAGGACGAGAGTGTGATGGAGGAGAGCAAGGACCCAAATATCCCTGTTTGTATTCCTGTTTGTTTATTGTAGTGGTATTTTCTTATACTTTTTACATTAGTGTCTGTTTTTTTTAGTCCAAGTTATTTTCTTCCAATGACCCAATGATTAGTATGTGCAAAGAGAAAAACAGTGTTGTATGCACAGATGTTGTATCTTATATAGTATATGTGATGCGTTGCATATTGTAGGGAAGGCATGGCATCACACGTATGACACAGACACAATAGGTACAAATTGTAAAACCTTTATTGAAGTTTCTGGGGTTTGGAAAACTCCTACTCTACCCTTTAACTAAGATAGGGGTAGTCTCGACCATCAAATAACAAACAAAACAGCCCATCAAATGAAAATGGCCAATGCAAACAACACCTAATGCTTGCCCTATCTCTTGTACACAAAGTGTATAAAGGAGAAATGTATGCAAATGAAAAATCTGTGTTCAAAATGAATGAAGGTAGCTAAATCAGCTCTCCTTTCCATGTTAGATCCCACTGAGTAAGGCAGTCTTTTTAGGCAGGATGACACACTCTGGCTCAGGTTCTTAGTAAAATAAACCAAAGTGTGGCTCGAAGCCCACCTAGCCTTCGATGTTAAAGTCTCTTGTTCAGACATCCAAATAATGTTTCAACACAAAGTTCATGTAGGCCCCCCTCTGTCAGGCTCAGACCTCTTTAAACACAAAGTTTGCGCAGGTCTCACTCTTTTGGGCTCTGCCCTCTTCAAAGGCACATTTCAACAAAACTTACACACAGGCTTCCTTCCCCAAGCTTATTACACTTTGGGTCTTCATCAGCCAGGCTCAGACTACTTTCGGGTGTCTAAGACTTTTCAATGTGGGTGGCTTTTCTTACAGACCTCTGCAGGAGCACTTCGACTTATAGTTCAAGATTCAACTTCCACTCTCCCTTTCTCTAGGAGATAATTCTGCTTACTTTGCTTTTGCACTTTATTCAATTTACCGTGACAAGCAATGCACCTTTCATTGAGACTTTTTAATGGGCTTCTTCCTTTCGCCGGACCACTCCGTTACTCAGTATCGCTGATTCCACAGCTGTCTTTTTACTTCAAAGTTCATTCACAGATCTGCCTTTTTTACGTCTCATCTACACACGTGCAACCATCACTGGTGATATAATGTTTAGATGCTTGTGTGTACAGTCCTAGGTGGGGAAATGTAGTCGGAAGAAAGGGCAATTAGGTAGACCCTAAGTGATCTGCTATCAGTTGTGTACAGTATTGACTGTGTGAGCCACAACCACACAGCGTCAGCTCCATGGACAATGCTGACAAGTACTTTGACACCTTCCCATGCCATTTGACCTCGCGGCTGTGAGCTTTGGATAAGTCACACTTGCCTTTTTTCCCTTTTCTTTTAATAGGTATTTCCGGAAACAAGGAATCCCTACATTGAGGCTCTTTCTGCTTTTATATGTCTCTCTATTAGGACAGCACCAGAGCATTGGCCATTGGTGAGCCCCAGACACAAGTGTCTTTTAGTAAGAAGCAGCTCTTCTCCCCTGACCCGCTACTTCTGCCCTGTGCGTGCAACACCTGCGGCCTGCCTCTCCAGTCCAGCGTCTCAGAATTGGAGTTTATGGAGTCCATGGTAAGTTACCAACATGGAACCCAATGTCCCTTGCCACCAATTCCTAGATTAAATTATATGTTTTTTAATTAATTTGTATCTGTCTTGATTGCCTCCAATCATAGGCAGACCTAATGTTTACCTATACAAATATAACCAACAGGGTCTCTAAAGCTACGCCGTGACGAAGATGGCTCTCATCATTGCCATGCCGCTGAAATTTGAATTGGGGACCACACCACACTTACCTGCATTAACCTTCCACCTATTTGCAGTCCCCGTGTCATGTAAGTGCCTTGTTTCAGACACTACCATCACTGGGTCTCCTCCTCGATTTCCTGTTTTCAATACTACAACTAATTCTCTGCACTGTATCCACACTCATCACACACCAATTTGTTGTGGATTTATACCATTATCTTTAAATGTTTATGTTGTTCCATGAACCATTTCTTGAATAATTTATTGTATTATAGTAATAAACTAACATGTATGTTCCACTTTGAATACATGTTTGGTCTGTTTGACTGTTTCTGGAGACAGCTACCTCTTTGTATGATACAGTACTTTTGGTTGAGATGATTAGGTTCCTAATTTAAAACCACATTAGTATCAACATTGGCAACAACACTTCTCCTTCTGTGTCTCAAGAGTAATGAAGTCTTTACGTGAACAAGCAGCTTTAAAATGGGTACTTGGAGTGTGGATCAAGCATTTTCTGCTTACTTTTGATAATTTCCAAATATGTAGAGATCAAAGGGGAACATCTTTCTTTTAAACTTTATTAACGTAAGCACTAGATTGTATTCCATTAAACATCAGCTTTTGTTGTAATCGCTTGCATGAGATCAGATAGGCCAGTCCATAACTAACTTTATGAAGCTTTCCTATTCTGCTAATGTTGTGTGATGAATCCGATGGTGTCATCACTTCTTTCCTGGCCGTAACCTCTCCCCACGTGACAAGGGGACGGTGGCCACTAACTGATCCAGACCCTGGGAGCGGGTGTATGAGGGAGGATCACATGGGGATAGACAACCTCCGGAAGAATATCATGGCACATTCGGATGACACATGGTATCCCACTTCTGCATTGAGGATATCCCATCCCAGCCTAATGTCTTAATAGCATTCTGTAACACCTCCTCTCACCCACCTAGGAAACATGCTGAAGACTTTTTAATGAGAGCTGTATGTACATCATCACAATCAAACTTACCCTCTAAAATTAATGAAAACTCCTTTTCAGCTTCTACCTGCAAGTCATCTAAAACTGATTTACCTTTAAAGAACAATTACCCAGACTTTTCAGACTTTACCTATAAAAATTCAATAATGGACTTCCATTCCCATAACTACCAGAGAACTCCAACTAGGAAGATGAATGAAGGGATCCAGATCAAGTAGGGCCAGGAATGCAGGCTTCACTCTAGTCATTTTGAGTGCATACCTGTGCCCAGGAGATTTAAACCAGTGGAGCAGCGGACTGGAGGGAGCTGCTGGAGAGAGAGAACTGCACCTCTCGGAACAAGCCGAGAGACTGTGAGGCTGGAGAGAAGGCAATGGAGCCAACCAGCTCTAGAACAGAAAACAGGGAAGCTGACCGAGAGATGAAACATGCTGTGGGAATGTCAGAAGCCAAAAGAGGGCTCTATGGCGTTCTCAGGTGTTTGGAGGCAACCTTTACGTTACCAGAGCCCAGAGACAAGAACCAGGGACTGTGGGATGTAGAGAAGCCAAGAAGTGGACATGGCGACTGAAGAGGAGATGCCGAACAACCACTGCCATCTTATAGTAGGAAAAGGAGAATATGCCAGCCAAACCCGGTGAGTCCACCCAGGAGAAGCGGGATTCTGGGCCCTATTGACAGCCAAGCCAAAAGCGAGTAAAACATAATGAAGTATTTGAGAAAGAAAGAGCGAAAGAGTATTTCTCACAAAGAGGGAACGGAACAAAAGCACAAGACTTTCACGTTTGCAAGTGTATGCCATACACATGAAAAAGAAGCCCTTGCTTGATAAAACACCAGGCAGATAGAACAGCAGAAAAAGAGAAACAGGAAACAATCAACTTTGGAGATGTGTGCAGAGCCCACCCAAGAAAAGCCCTTGCAGGGAAGTATACCAGGCAAGTTAAAGGTGTAAAAAGCATATATGAGAAATTCCTTACAGGAGAGTATACCAGGCAGTTGCAAGTGAGTGCATTCAAGAAAGTCCTGGCAGGAGAGTATACCAGGCAGTTGCAAAAGAGTAAATCTAAGGAAGCCCTGGCAGGAGAGTATACCGGGCAGTTGCAAGTGTATGTATAAGAGGAAGCCCTGGTAGGGAAGTAACCCAGGCAAGGGCAAGTTGAATAGGGAATAAATGAATGAAAGAGGTCCTGAGAAAAGCAAATCAGTATGAGCAAAAAGGCTGTGCTGATCACGAGAAGAGGAGTGAAAACCTGGCAGAATGGTACGCCAGGTATCCTAACAAGACAAAGGCCCTCACTATGTGGAATCAGAAAAAATACAATATTATGGCTGTTACACCGAGCAAAGGGAAATATACCGACACGGGCTTGTAAAGATTCCCAGAATCCTTATTAAAAAACTGAACAGTAGTCAACAAAGTACACAAATAGCCATTTTGGCTGTCAATACATCACAGAGACCACCAGCAGGGTTCAATGTGAGCAGTGAGCAGGGTTTCCTAGCTGGACATCAGCGTATTTATACAGTTTGTTATAATGATGTCCAGCCTCTTTACAAGTTAATAACACACTGGGCTAGGGTCGCGCCAGGTTCATTTCCTAATTTACATATCTCGTGCATACGGTTTACTTTTAAATACACTTACTAACAGACATTATTATTCTCTAATTTAACGTTACACTCTTTACATATTACTTTAATAAAAATCAAACAAATGTTTCGCATGTCGTATTTGGATTGCATTATTATTCTTGTATACTTGTAGGTTAACATTGCTAATTCAAATAATCCCCTTATCCCGAGGTCAACAAAGGACAAGGTCTACATGACCCTAACATGTGGCCTGAAGGCAGGTTGGACATTAACCCTCCTACAGAGGTTGAAGAGGTTAAGGCAAGAACAAGAGCACGCGAGACGGCCATTTTAGACTACAGGGGGACTTTGTACAATAAACTAAAATGGCGGTTCTAACCTAAAATGGAGGCTCGATTCACTTGGGGTTACGACCTTGCAATACGGGTTTCCTTGCAAAGCGACTGGGCATAGGCCAACATATACAATGAGGACGAAACAATATTATATCAGTTCTAACAAACCTTCCTTTTGGCCTATGCCAAGCACTAAACTACCTTCAATCACTTTGCGACTAACTCCACATTTCAACATCTATACATCCCGAATCATTGTCTGACATATATATTGCCATTAGATCTGACACCAGAGTTTCTTTTAACACATACTTTCTGGAAACCTTCTCTGGGGCGTATATTTTATGCCCTAGTACACTTGTTGCTTGCGCGCAACATCCCCCTAATACTGAGCATATACCAGGGAGACACTGTATACAACAGAAAGAAACAAAAAACTTCCCAAGACAATCAGCAGGGCCGAAAACAACTTCCATCCCCATGACCGTAGGAGGTCCCAAAAACCATGCACTAAGTTCCCAGTTTCCCTCAGGAACATGTACTTCTGAACTAAGAACATGTAGATTTTGGATATCCCTAAAGATCGTCGGAGAGGAGTCTGGTACGTAAACGCAGCAAGCGGACCCCACTAATTTACATACTCCTCCACGCTTGGCCAGAATGACATCTAATGCCATCTGGTTCTGAAGAGCCACTAACCTTATCGCTTTCTGTTCTAACGTCATATTATAGAGTATGTCAGTGGTCCGATTGATGGTTCTCTCCAATACTCTCGCTAGTCCCCTGATATCTTCTGAATTCGTAATTTGCCCCAAAAAAATGGCACAAAGGATTTCATGATATCTCCTAGAGTTTGCGCTGGAGTATCCCCTTTCACACCTCATCGTGGATGAGTTTTCGAAACATCTGCAGTACTAGCAATAAATACCCCAGGTAGTAGAATCCCTAAATAGCAGGTTCCTTGCCAATCCCTGGGCAACCATGGAAATGCCACATTACCGCAAATAAAATAGACAGGTTTGCCTACGTACAGAGGTCTGTTCTCACTAGTCAAATTCGCCACGTTGGCGCACTTTCTAAAATTACCCATTGACCGTGTTCCATTCCTCGGTATGCAGAAGGATACTGAATCAGGGCTATGATTAACAGAATAAGATGGAGGCGTGGCATCCTTATTGCCTATAGGAGCCATTTTGAAAGAGATTAAAGACTGAAGAGAATGGGACAATCTATCAGAGGGCCTAACAGAAGCAACGTTTGGCTTACTTCTGTTTGTAAAAAGCGAGCAACCCAGGGGCATCAAAACATGCTTTTCAAAGTTATTTAAATTTGTACCATCAAAGCTCCCTGAGATGCTGTCATTCCATCGACCAAAAAATAGTGCTCTAAGAGAAGCGTAACAGGCAGTTGTCAAAGGTAAAGGATGAATATACCAACCTAGCCCCTTATCCCCATGTTGCGGTAAATGCGAACAGATCCAACAATTGGTCTTATTAAAAATTGCATGAGTGGCATTCATGATTAACAAAAGGGTATTATTCTGATAGTTCCGTCTATGCAAAGAATCTCTAGGTGATAAAGTATGCAATTGCACGGAAGGAGTGGGGATAACAGATATATTTTCAATAGGTAAAAAGTCCTCTAACGGATATGCTTCCTCCAGATACCATAACCCAAAATCAACAGTTACTAAAAATCCAGTAATTATCACAAAAAGGCAACAATACACTTTGGGGGTCCCCTTACATGCTTGATCATTGTCTCTGCTAGTCACATGTTTATCTAAAAGTTCGGTACGAGCGGTAGCGGGTGCAGGCATTGTAGTCTTCAACCGAAAAACACCAATTGTTCGTTTGCTGGCGACTCCAGTCATGCGTCTTCTTAATGTCTTTCCCACAATCCTTAGCCAACAGAATCTTCCCGTACAGTCGGGCCAAAAGGCAAGCCCTCAAATGATTTTCTCAATGGCACAGTCAAACCATGCTGTACGTTTACTTTCTTGGACGCAAATTATATTTTGCAGTTTCTGGTGAGGACAAAGTGTCATCACTTCCTCCTGGAAGTGGCGAATGAACGGAAATGGGATCAGAAAAGGATTGATCCGGAAGTCCACTGTTGGGGAGTGCGGAGACAAGATGGCCGTTTTGTCTGGCCTTGCGGATTCAGAAGCGGTCTCCGATTCTCCCTTGTTGGTTGTTGCTGTTTCAGGCACGCTAGTTACAGCAGTGGGAAGGGATTCTGTATCTTCTGTATCGTATGGCACGGGCTGTGGGATCCGTTTGGTGTGCGTCGCATGAATCCAGTTCTTACGACCCGCTACCCGCACAGCAGTCTGAGTGACTAGCAGGACTTGGTAGGGACCCCTCCACCGAGGTGCAAGGCAAGACAACCTCTCAAAAACCTTCGTGAGGATCCAGTCCCCCGGTCGTAGACTGTGACCGGGACCCTCGTAGCGTACAGGTAATGCCTCTCGCACCTGGTGATAAATTGAAAACAGATTTTTAGTCAACTGGTTACAGTAATCTGAAAGAAGCACATTTTCTATGTCCCGTAGTGAACGTCTTTTTGGCAAACCCCAAATATTAGCAGGTCTCCTCATTACCACCTCAAAGGGAGAGAGCCCAGTCTTAGTTTGAGGGGTTGTCCTCATCGACAGCAACACGATCAGTAAGGCGTCCGGCCATTTTAGCTTGGTGCCAGCGCACGTTTTAGCGAGCTTGTTCTTTATAATGCCGTTATGCCTTTCCACTAAGCTGGCACTTTGGGCATGTCTGGCCGAATGGAACCATTTGTCAATCTGTAATCCTTTGCAAATTTGTAGGATTACACTAGCGATAACGTGTGGCCCATTATCTGGCCAGATGACTCTCAGAAGCCCAAACCTAGGAAAAACCTCTTTAAACAGAGTTTTTGCCGTGGTTATGGCCATTGCATCTCTAACCGGGAAGGCCTCAACCCACTTACTAAAGGCACAAATGACAACTAACACATATTTAAGATTGTTACAACGTTCCATTTCAATAAAATCAAAGTGAATAACCTCAAACGGGACAGAAGGTGGAGCGAAACTTCCTCTAGGAGTCGAGGTACCTTTTCCTACATTGTGCTGCAAGCAGACCATGCAGCTTTGGACAAAACGCTCCGCAGTTTTGAAAATCTTATCATTGGCCCATACACTGTGTAGCATTTTAGTCAATTTAAGCGCACAAACATGTGCCAGACCATGAGCCATAATAACCATCATTGTAATGTAGGCGTCAGGGAGTAACCATTTTCCTTCAATATTGTCTACCCAACATCCATCGTTATCCAATCTCCCTGCACCCTCGATCCATCTCTTAGTTTCCTCTATGGTAGCATCTGCTTGAATATCTTTTACAGCATCGATACTTTCACCCAAAGTGCAAACGTTTACAATTTCTTTTACAGCATACATTTCTGAACTGAAACCAGTGGCAGTTTGTTTAGCTATCTGATCAGCGAAAGCATTCCCTTTTCCTACATCATCTGTAACCTTTTGATGTGCTGAACATTTTATGATAGCTAACTGAACAGGGAGTGCGAGTGCTGAAAGTAATCGCACTATTAAAGTGCCGTGCTGGATTTTCGTTCCGTGCGAGGTCAAGAAACCTCATTCTTTCCAAGGTCTACTGAAATTGTGGGCCACCCCAAAAGCATACTGACTATTGGTATATATATTTACTGTAAGCCCTTCAAAAAGTTCACAAGCTCGAGTTAACGCTATAATTTCTGCGGCCTGCGCGGAATTATGCATAATTCTTTTAGTTTCCACAATCATGTTTAAAGTAGTGACGGCATAAGCAGCCGTGGATGTACCGTCTGGAAGTTTAAAACAAGAGCCATCACAAAATAGCTCTCCTTGTGGGCTATTCAAAGGCGTGTCTTTCAGATCGATTCTGCCTTTATTCTCCTGTACTGTCATATAAAGGCAATCGTGTAACGTATCGTCACCATCAACAGTATCTTGCGAGACAGGTAAAAGTTCAGCCGAATTTAATACACAACACCTCTGAATTTGAATGTGGGGGGCAAACAAGATTAGTTCATATCTTGTCAATCGTGCAGAAGTGAGGTGTTGCTTTTGAGTTCTATTCAATAAAATATCTACAGAGTGAGGTACCATTAGGGTTAACGCATGACCCAGGACCATTCCCTCACTCTGTTTTACGGATGCAGCAGCAGCAGCAACAGCACGCAAACATCTTGGCAAAGCGCATGCTACATGATCAAGGGCGGAGGAATAGTAACCGCACGGCCTATTCTTCCCTCCATGCTCCTGCGTTAATACAGCCAAAGCACATCCATCACGTTCATGCACAAACAATACAAAGGCCTTGTCATAATTCGGAGTTCCTAAAACTGGCGCTGAACACAGCGCGGATTTGAGCAAATCAAATGCTGTCTGGTGTTCCAAAGTCCATGGCAATGGCAAAGGAATGCCCTTCTTTGTCAAAGCCAGCATTGGTTTAATCGTTATTGGAATTTTTTAAGTGAAGCTTTGTGGCCCTGTTTAGCTCGGTGACAAAGCAACAACACGGTGCCTTCTTTACAGGCGCTCTCAGAATCAGCAGCCAAGAGAAGGTCATCCACATACTGTAGTAATGTGCAAGTAGTAGGCAACTCGAGAGTATCGAGCTGCTTTTTCAATGCCCTACTATAAATACTTGGACTCTCAGTGTACCCTTGTGGTGCACGAGTGAATGTAAACGAGCGTCTACCTAGGGTAAACGCGAACAAATACCTGCTATCCTTGTGTATGGGAATACTGAAAAACGCATTTTTTAAGATCAACAACGCTAAAATGAGTGGCAAAAGCCAGAATCATGGTTAGTATCATTGTAACATCAGGTACAATAGGAAATTGAGGAGCCACAATTTTGTTAATAGCACGTAAATCAATTATAAAACAAAAGGGAATCGCATTATCACCTTTTTTGTATACTGGCAAAATGGGGCTGTTACATAGGCTACCCGTAATTTCCTCAATTACTCCACGATGTACAAAATCAGAAACTATACATTTCAAAGCCTGTTCGCCTTCAACTGAGATCTTATATTGCGGGAAGCAAGGCAATTTTACTCCATGTTTCAAAATAATTTTAACAGGTTCAATTTGAAGAATGCCCACATCATTATCGTCAATTGCCCATAAGCATTCTGGAACATTACTAAATTCTGGCGGTAACGGTCGAGTCAAAAACTGAGAGGCGAGTGATTGCTGAGGTGAAATTGTTAACCCAACTCCGTCCGGAGAACAATGTATTACTGCATGCAATGCCTTCAACAAATTTAGCCCCAGCAAGTTCTGCCCACAGTTTGTGGTAAGTAGAAATGGACACTGTTCCGTGAAGGGACCCAGTGTTATCGGTACCGGCAAAGAGACCGGACAAACTACAGGTGTGCCTGAAAACCCTACGGAAATGTTGGACTGCCCTGACAGGGGAATATTTGGAACCCGTGAATGATCAATGGAACATTTCTGTGTCCCCGTATCTACTAAAAATAGATGCTTCCTATTTCCCACCGCCATCTCAACGTAGGGGCCTTTATGATGAACGGGAATAGGCGTAGGTTCCAAATCCTGCTTCGGGCAATCCTAACGAAACAGAATATTATCAAAAGGAAGCTCTTCAGAGAGGTAGGCGGCAGAAGGGTGATCAAAAATGTTTCTATTATCCACATTCGAAACTTGCTTATCTTGTGAAGGAGGTTGCTGTGATTCTGGTACAAACTGACCTCTGCCAGGGCCCCCTGCACCTGGGCGACCTCTGGATTGTCTACCCATGTTCCCAAATGACCTTTGCTGCAAGGTCGGACATTGTGCGCGCCAGTGGCCTTCCTGCCGGCAATAGGCACACTGGTTAATGGTTACCGGAGCCAAGGGCGCACTTCCCTATGGAAGGTACTGACCTTTAAATTGATTACCCTCTCTAGGGCTTCTAACAATCTGTTGTAATAAAACTTTTGTTTTCTGGTCACCCTTTTTTTTCTCAAGTTTTTCCTTTTCAGTATTTACACGATTTTCATAGTACTGAGCCATATGCAGTACTTCTGATTGAGACTTCGCCTGCCAAGCGCTTTCAGAAGACATAATCTGTAACTGGATGTCAGGCAGCAATCCACGTACAAATTTGTCGACAAACAGAACAGCCTTTTCCCTGACTCTGTGCCTAAGTCTTGTCCACTGAAATCTGAGAATACCTGCTCGAACCGATTGAAGAAATCGGTAGCACCCTCAGACTTTCCTTGGACATAGGCCGTAAGCTTGTCCCAAATGATTCTTTTTTCAGGAACCATAGTTTTTCAATTTTAAAATAATTCTATCAGGCAAGGTTAATATCACTTGAGGCGGTCGTTCGCCAGCTGGTCTTTCTCTATCTAGCCTAACCATGTTATCCCATGTATCTCCCAACCCAGGTATGTCATCTATTGTCCTGATCTGTTTCCACAAATCGACTGGTAGGAGTACGGGAAATAATAGGTCAATATCACTAAAGGTGAATACCGACGACTGTAAGACCGACTCTATTTCTTTATAGAATCCGGTCGGATTCTTTCTTATATCGGGAATGGATTGTTTTATGGTGTTCACTTCCTGTCTTGAAAACGGGACGTGAACAAACTGTGATATGTAATGTGCAGTAATTTCTCCGGCGACTATTCCTCGTCCAGATTCGGCCGCAATCTCAACTTTCGGGACAAATGTCGGAGGGACCTCTCTCATAGGCAGCTGAGAAGTAGGCAGCTCCGAACGCTTACTAAGCAACAGAGCCAAATCAAGCGCTAGGGCAGTCGAAGAAGTATCAATCGAAAAAGCTCTCAATACATCACAGAGACCACCAGCAGGGTTCAATGTGAGCAGTGAGCAGGGTTTCCTAGCTGGACATCAGCGTATTTATACAGTTTGTTATAATGATGTCCAGCCTCTTTACAAGTTAATAACACACTGGGCTAGGGTTGCACCAGGTTCATTTCCTAATTTACATATCTCGTGCATGCAGTTTACTTTTAAATTCACTTACTAACAGACATTATTATTCTCTAATTTAACGTTACACTCTTTACATATTACTTTAATACAAATCAAACAAATGTTTCGCATGTCGTATTTGGATTGCATTATTATTCTTGTATACTTGTAGGTTAACATTGCTAATTCAAGTAATCCCCTTATCCCGAGGTCAACAAAGGACAAGGTCTACATGACCCTAACATGTAGCCTGAAGGCAGGTTGGACATTAACCCTCCTACAGAGGTTGAACAGGTTAAGGCAAGAACAAGAGCACGCGAGACGGCCATTTTAGACTACAGGGTGACTTTGTACAATAAACTAAAATGGCGGTTCTAACCTATAATGGAGGCTCTATTCACATGGGGTCACAACCTTGTAATACAGGTTTCCTTGCAAAGCGACTGGGCATAGGCCAACATATACAATGAGGATGAAACAATATTATATCAATTCTAACAACTATAACTCTCTTATTAAGGGCACGGCTGCCGCCAGAGTTGTTTTTTTTCTGGCACCCGCAAATGGGCAGTAACCGGGTCATGCCGAGTTTGGCGGACCCAGTAATTGACCATTCGCGGGTGCCGTTATGGCCAGCCTTCCGATCCCCATTCTGCGGGGTCGGGAGCATGGTTGCACCGGTACCGTTTATAATGGTGCTGGTGCAATCATGAGTTCTGCTCGCGGGTGCCGGTATGCACGCCTGGTCAGACCAAGCGTGCAGTCTGGCACCGGCGAACAGAACTCGTAGTGTGGTGTAGAGGTAACAATGGCGCTGGTAGCACTACCGGCGCCCTTGTTGCCTTTCCGCCACCCTCATAATGTGGCCCAAAGACAGTGAACCAAGTTGTTTTGTACACTAATTGTGTTATTAAAACCTGACAGGAGAGTGTGCCAAGTATTCTAACAAGACAAAGAGCCACGTTGTTTTATAAACTAATTGTGTTAAGAAAACCTGTCAGGAGAGTATGCCAGATATCCTAACAAGACAAAGAGCCACATTGTTTTATACACTAATTGTGTTATTACTGAAGAGAAACCCCAAGGAACTGGCATTGTTGAATAAGCAACCAAGGGAGGAGAAATCCATAGGAAGGGGAGCCCTTTTTGGAATAACGCACTCTATCCTGCTGAAACCTTTGTGTTGGAGTTACGCATTTTCCTTTTTGAACATTTGTGAACCACTTAAGGTCAAGAACACTACCCTTTTCACTTTAAGATTTAATTTATTAGAATGTGAGAGCGAGAATAGTTCTTTGAACACGGGAAGGTTTTGCTTTGGACATCCTGACCTTGACAGATCCTGAGTTTTGATTTTAGGTAGGGAAACACCTCTTAGAGCAGGGATAGAGAGCCATTTACCCACCCCTTTTTCTTTTAATAAATGTTTATGACCAAAATCTATAAGGCTCTGTGTCTCATTCCTGGACACTCACAGTTGCAAGGATCCTTTTTGGGCCAACAAGCAGAGTTGTTTTTGTGCCAGAGTGAGACAGTGGTAGTTCTTGTTCCTTTTTTTAAAATAAATGTATGATTGATTTCAATAGTTATTAGAAGGCATTAATTGTATATTCCATTCCTTCTGGGCCAGGAATGACATGATTTTCTTTTTTGCAGAGGAAGCAGTTCTGTTACCTTGCACAGATACATATATCAAAATACTTCTTGAACATGTCATGGCCTGCTGTGAGATTGACGAGCTAATGATTATTGGAGATAAAACAACATTATTATCCATGGAGAAATCTAAAGGAACTAATACTTTTCTTATTCAATTTTCCATACAAGATCAACCCATGAATTCTGTATCTTAGTTCAACTACCTTGTTTTTTTTAATAACAGCTGGGATGTCCCAAAATAACAAAAGGAGAACCACAGAGAGCCCCAATGTTATATTTGAAATTCCCCCCTTTTGCCCAATAATGCAGGTTTTTTGAGCCAATCATGGAGTTGCCTTATTTTAAAGAGTTGAACTCGAGGGATTTAACAACCTAAAATGAAAACCAACACCTGAAATGCTGTTCTTCTTTCCTTGTTTCAGTAACAAATATATACTTCCTCCATATGTATCAGACCTGAATTGGTTTCCCTCATTATTGATAAGATCACAGTTTGCCATCTTTTTATGGGCTGGAACATTGAGGCCATAATCCTCTTAGGCCTCTTTGCCTGGTAGCTCTATGCCGTCACCCAGTCCCACCCTCCTGCAGGCCATACAGCAGAATGCTAATCATTCAGGTAAGGAATGTCATCCAACTACTGTATTTTGGCTCTATTTAGCCCCACTACAGGTGTGCCCATATACGTAAAATTACTTTAATATTTCATCACACACCTTCAGTGTTATTGCTCCACACTATGATTTTGCTCCTGTATCCTAGCTATGTACTTTGCCTAGGTCTTTCCTTCTAACTGTAATTCCCACTTCTAGGTTATGCCATGCTTTATTTCTACTCCACCTAGCTTGTACTCTATTGTGATGTTTGTTCAAGGAGGGTCGTGAGGAGGGTCTGTGGATGTAGAGCTGTTGTCCATGTAGTGATGAATCTTGCTCTATTTGTTGATAAACAAGGTGCAGATGGTGGTGGACTTTTCGATGGAGTGTGGTATGGCAGGGTTGGGTAGTGTGTTGAAGTAGCGCTTGACCGATTTGAAGAGGGCTCTACTTTTGTTGTCAGCTTCTGCCATGGTGTTCTGATAATAGGAGGCGTTGTATGCTCTCTTCTCACCTACAAAAAGGATGTGTGATAAAAAAACTTTTGATGAGTGACTAAACGCATGCCCTCTTCCTACCTACAAAAATGACATGAATTTAAGAACGTTTTGGTGGGTGCTCTACTATGCCTATCAAATTAAGGTGTGACTAGGAATGCTTTGGCATGCTCGCTTCCCACCTACACAATTATATGTGCCTTAGAGGTTTTTGGCATGCTCTCAGCCACCTATAAAATAGAGGTGTGAGTAAGAATGTTTTTGTGTGCTCTCTTTCCACATACAAAAATACTGTGGGCCTAAGAATGGTTTCATGTATCCTGCTCAGCCTACAAAATGAACTGTGAGTAAGCATGTTTGGCATGCTCTATTTCGACCAACATGAATTACGTTTGCCTAAGAAGGTTTTGGTGTGCTCTCTCTTTCACTTCAGACTTATAAAATGAAGGTGTGACTAATAATGATTTGGCACCTACGCAAATAATTAGTGACTTCAAGGGGGTAATTCATAGAATTTAGCGCACAAGTGGTGCACACGGCTGGAGCACAGTGTGCGTGTGCGAATCTCTGCGCCAGCTGCGTGCGCTAAAATCCATTTCCGCGCACAGCGTTTTCATGGATTTTAGCTACCATAACCAGCCGTGGCGCACAGTGGCGCAGCGACCCTGCAGCAGTGCCAGTTACGCCCCCAAGAACGCCCCTCGCGCAAGGAAAAGCCATCAAAATCCCCAATCCAGCGCAAAGGGCTGCGCTAACCCTGTACCAGTATACATGGCCGCCACACAGCACATGGCAAGCGCGGAACGTGTATTACTGGGGTGCGCGTGAAGTTTTACACGCGATTGGCCCTGTGCGAGTGGGGTACGTGTATTACTGGGGTTCGCAGGAAGTTTCACACGCGAAAGGGGCCTGTGCCAGTGGGGTACGTGTTTTACTGGGATTTGCAGGAAATTTCACACGCGATTGGCCCTGTGCGAGTGGGGTACATGTATTACTGGGGTTCGCGGGAAGTTTCACATGCGATTGGCCCTGTGCGAGTGGGGTACGTGTATTACTGGGGTTCGCGTGAAGTTTCACACGTGATTGGCCCTGTGCGAGTGGGGTACATGTATTACTGGTGTTTGCGGGAAGTTTCACACGCGATAGGCCCGGTGCAAGTGGTGTACGTGTATTACTGGGGTTCACGGGAAGTTTCACACACGATTGGCCCTGTGCGAGTGGTGTACGTGTATTACTGGGGTTTGCGGGAAGTTTCACATGCGAAAGGGCCTGTGCGAGTGGGGTACATGTATTACTGGGATTCGCAGGAAGTTTCACACACGATTGGCCCTGTGCGAGTGGGGTATGTGTATTACTGGGGTTCGCAGGAAGTTTCACACACGATTGGCCCTGTGCGAGTGGGGTACGTGTATTACTGGGGTTCGCAGGAAGTTTCACACGCGATTGGCCCTGTGCGATTGGGGTACATGTATTACTGGGGTTCGTGGGAAGTTTCACATGCGATTGGCCCTGTGCGAGTGGGGTATGTGTATTACTGGGGTTCGCAGGAAGTTTCACACACGATTGGCCCTGTGCGAGTGGGGTATGTGTATTACTGGGGTTCGCAGGAAGTTTCACACACGATTGGCCCTGTGTGAGTGGGGTACATGTATTACTGGGGTTCGCGGGAAGTTTCGCACGCAATTGGGCTTGTGCGAGTGGGGTACGTGTATTACTGGGGTTCGTGGGAAGTTTCACACGTGATAAGCCCTGTGCGAGTGGTGTACGTGTATTATTGGGGTTCGCGGGAAGTTTCACATGCGATTGGCCCTGTGCGAGTGGGGTACGTGTATTACTGGGGTTCGTGGGAAGTTTCACACGCGATTGGCCCTGTGCGAGTGGGGTACGTGTATTACTGGGGTTCGTGGGAAGTTTCACACGCGATTGGCCCTGTGCGAGTGGGGTACGTGTATTACTGGGGTTTGCGTGAAGTTTCACACGCGATAGGCCCTGTGCGAGTGGTGTACGTGTATTACTGGGGTTCATGGGAAGTTTCACACGTGAAAGGGCCTGTGCAAGTGGGGTACGTGTATTACTGGGGTTCGCAGGAAGTTTCACACGTGATTGGCCCTGTGCGAGTGGGGTACGTGTATTACTGGGGTTTGCGGGAAGTTTCACACACGATTGGCCCTGTGCGAGTGGGGTACGTGTATTACTGGGGTTCACAGGAAGTTTCACACGCGATTGGCCCTGTGCGAGTGGGGTACGTGTATTACTGGGGTTCGCGGGAAGTTTCACACCCGATAGGCCCTGTGCGAGTGGTGTACGTGTATTACTGGGGTTTGCAGGAAGTTTCACATGCGATTGGCCTTGTGCGAGTGGGGTACGTGTATTACTGGGGTTCGCGGGAAGTTTAACACGCAATTTCACTGTCAGAGCGGGTATGTGTATCTAGTGGGGTGCACGGGGTGTCCAACACGTGAAATGGCAGTGTGGGTCCTCCCAGGTGTGCTCTCCACCCCATCCACGGCCCCTGCAGGCAACCCACAACACAGGGGACTACCCTGCACCCCTGGGCATGCCCCCAGCCAGCACACATGTCACCTTCCACTAGTGATCACCAACTCATGTCCCCCAGCACCCCCCAACCCCCAGCAGTGACAGGCACCTGCCAGCAGGCCCCCACTCATGTCCCCCTGCACCCCCACCCCCCAGCAATGAGGGGCACCTGCCAGCAGGCCCCCACTCATGTCCCACTCATGTCCCCCTGCACCCCCACCCCCCAGCAATGACAAGCACCTGCCAGCAGGACCCCACTCATGTCCCCCTGCACCCCCACCCCCCAGCAGTGACAGGCACCTGCCAGCAGACCCCCACTCATGTCCCCCTGCACCCCCACCCCCCAGCAGTGAGGGGCAGCTGCCAGCAAGCCCCCACTCATGTCCCCCTGCACCCCCACCCCCCAGCAGTGAGGGGCACCTTGCAGCAGGCCCCCACTCATGTCCCCCTGCACCCCCACCCCCCAGCAGTGAGGGGCACCTGCCAGCAGACCCCCACTCATGTCCCCCTGCACCCCACCCCCCAGCAGTGAGGGGCACATGCCAGCAGGCCCCCACTCATGTCCCACTCATGTCCCCCTGCACCCCCACACCCCAGCAGTGAGGGGCACCTGCCAGCAGGCCCCCACTCATGTCCCACTCATGTCCCCCTGCACCCCCACCCCCCAGCAGTGACAGGCACCTTCCAGAAGGCCCCCACTCATGTCCCCCTGCACCCCCACCCCTAGCAGTGAGGGGCACCTGCCAGCAGGCCCCCACTCATGTCCCCCCTGCACAAAATAAAGAAGCACAATCATGGGCCACTTCTACACCAAAAAACCACATCATGCCACCTCATTCTTGTTACGCAATGATTTCCCAATCCACCCTACATTGACATGCCTATCTCAAGACACAAACCAAAAGTCAACTATGACAACAACACATGTCCGTCACACAGATACACTGGTTGGCATTGATTGTGTAAACCCACATTTTGACATGCATCAACCCAATGAGCGAATCTCACACATGGAAATAATATATGAATATGTATTATGTACAAAAATAAATAAATTAAATGAAATCATACAAAAATAGCAAACATGAAATGAAAAGCATGTGCAAAAGATGAGTGAATGAAAATGATAACCAATCCAAAAATATTTGAAAGAAAAACAGTCCAAACTCTCCCTCCACCAACGCAAATCCAAAGGAAAGGTAAAAAAAAAAAATCCATTGCTTCATGTTCATAATGAAAAAAAAAATCGAATTATTCCATAGTCCAACTATTTACAATACATTGGCCCTCATTAGGACCCAGGCGTTAAGGGGTTTACGGCGCCGTAAACCCCTTAACGCCTGAT
Organism: Ambystoma mexicanum; assembly: GCF_040938575.1. NCBI lineage: Eukaryota > Metazoa > Chordata > Amphibia > Caudata > Ambystomatidae > Ambystoma > Ambystoma mexicanum. The sequence continues at coordinate 338,805,353 of NC_090927.1, forward strand.
TCCAAGGTCCCTTTGCGGGATGGTGATTTTAACGCCTGCTTTTTGAGGCGTTAAAACCCATGCCGCAAAGGGACCTTGGTGCTAATTACGCCACCGTAATTTACGGTGGCGTAATTAGCGCCTTTCCCCATTCCCATTATGCCCTATGGGGCAAAAATGGGAATGGGGAAGGGTAAAATGGGAAATGGGGATTTACCGCCCCACTCACCTTGGAATGGGGCGGTAAATCCTCCATCCACCATGGTGTAAACATAGTTTACACCATGGTGGTAAGGGTACGACCCAGGCGGTAACTTACCGCCAGGGTCGTAATGAGGCCCATTGACCCAAAATAAAATCCATTACTCCATGTCCATAATGAAAAAAAATATTCTAATTAATCCATGATCAAACTATTCACAATCCATTGTCCAAAAGAAAAATCCATGAATCCATGTGCAAAATCCAAAAAATAAATCAAATCAATCCATTGTCCAACTATGTAAAGGGTCCATGAGCCCAACCAAACAAATGAAACCTACCTAAGAAACTACATAAAAATAAAACTATATACAAATGTGTGTGGCATTGTCCATTGACCACAAATAAAAGGAAAAGGAAACCTAACTCTAAAAACTATTTACAATGGCAGCGGGCTAGTCCGATGGCTCACTTCCCCATTTCCCGGGCCTGGGCATCATCGAACTCCTGCTCAATGTCCTGGAGGCGGTCCTCTTCCATGGCCCGAGGGTTCGCAGGGACGATGACATGTGGACCTCCATGTCCCTGTGAATTGCCTCGAGGCACTCGGCCCGCCTCAGAGCCCTACGCATGGAGTTCTCCGCCCTGACCATTGTGAGCCGTGCCTCTTCTGCCCGCTGCAGCTCTGCATCTATAGCATGGCCTAACCGCTGCCACACGGAAGACACTTCCAGTCCTGGGTCCTCCTGCCCTCTGGCCGATGCCTACCCCTCCGATGTTGAAGGCCCCGAGCCATCATGGTTCCCACCTTGTTGCTGCTGCTGCTGTGCCTCTGCCTGTGCCCTGGCTCTTGCTGCCTGCACATCCTCCTCCGGCTGGGGTGCAGTTGTTGAGGTGGCCACCCCTGCTGGACGTCCGACTCCTGACTGTGGCAGGGATGTATCCTCCACCAGCCTGGCCGCAGGGTCAGAGGCAGCTCCACAGGGTACCCAGGTGATTCATGGGTGGGAAGATGGCATGGAGGACGACTGGCTCATATGGGGTTCAGGTGTGGAGGGGGTTGGAACAAGGTCCAGCAAACGGAGGAATCCGGCCCTGGTGACCTGTCCCAGTAGGTCAACGCAGTCAACGAGCCATTCGAGATGACGTGCAGTCTCCTCATGAAATGACTGCAGGTCACCTCGCATGGCCCGTTGACGCAATGCCACCCCACGCAGGACAGGCTCAACCCGGTCCTGGATAGCCACATCCGCAGGGAGAGGAAGGCCAGTTGTTGTAAGCGGATCCCCTCCCTGAAAACGGGTCTGGACGTAGGCATCCCTGCTGGTGCGGGATGATGCAGTCACAGGATCGGGGACAGGATTACACACAGGCACCTCCGCGGTGGCCTGTGCTGCCTCCTGTCCCTGCCCCTGCACTGCACCACTAGCACCAGTGGAAACCCCACCTCCAGACCCTGTGTCTGTCCCTTGTACGGCCTCCTCCTCCACCAAACCCCCCACCAACCTGGATGACTCCGTGCCATCTTCCTCCGTCGACCCTGTGGGGTCTCAGCTGCCCCTTCTGCTGCCGAGGAGTCCAACTCCGACCTCCGCCTCTTGGACGCGGCACCAGACTCCTCACTCCCTGATGAGATAAAAACCTGGGAGGGGAGCCGGGCCTTGCGTCTCTGGCTGGCGGTGCGATCCCTGCCGCTGTGCTCCACAGCACCCTCTCCGCCCTCTTCATCAGTTGACGCTGCAGACAGGGAGAGATAGGACACAGGCATCAGGGCACTGTACAATGGACTCATACACACATGACAGTTGCACACGAGTGTCATTGTCAAACTTCAGACATGGTATCACAATCCCCAACACACATGTCATTTAAACTCACACACATGAGCAATTCCACAACCATATCACAACATCCAGCACCATCCATACACATACAACAGCATGAGCATCCAAAGGTGAGCCAGACATCACATGAAACACAGGGAGTGCAGTAGACATGCACACACGCCACCACACTTACATGCATGTCTACATCTCCTCCAACTGTTGCAGTGATGAGATCGCCATACATGTCAGATCTGCCAGTCAGCCTTCTACATATCAGTGTCACATGCATCCATGTTGCATCACAGTTGCACACTTGTCAAATACACACACATGCACATGTACACAGTGCAGATACATACATTAGGAACCACCATCCATGTCACAACCATGCCAATGTACATACACAGAAATTCAAACATGTGTGCTCCCACACCTGCATTTGTCCAGCATGCTTACCAACACATACACCATCAATGTGTCTCACACCTGAGAGGACACACATGTGGCAGCCTCACGCTCATGTTCATACACATCCCTACATGGCCCTACAAAAACACATGTGCAACCTGCACACTACTGGCACACCACAACACGCACAGCGTCCAATCACCCTGCATGTACACTTACCGCTCGACTTCAGATGGGTCTGCATCTCAAAAGGATCTGGACGTAGAGCGCTGGGCACATGCGTTCCAGGACCCTCATTTGGTGGTCCGACAGCTGGCCCGGGTGCCCCTTGGCATCCGCTGCGTTCGCAAGGCGCCGGGCCTTGTTGAGGGTCCTGGACCTGAAGTCCTCCCAGTGCTTCTTGACATGATGTAAGTCGCGGAGTGCCACCCCCTCCGCATTGATGGAAGTCACGATGTCCATCCAGATCCTGGTCTGTCCTTCATTGTCGGCACGCAAACTTCCAAAGAGGGCATCATACTGCACCAGGACTTGCTCCACCAGGACACCAACTTCCCTGGCACTGAAGCTGGTGGCCCTCTGCCTCTCTGGCTGGGGGTTACCAGTGCTACCAGATGGTGTTGTGCTGGACATGGCAATCCAAGAGGCAGGAGTGGGTGGGCAACTGGGTCCTGGGGCTGGGCTGTGGAGCGATGGAATCCCAGTCGGGAGTCTTCGGTTCCAGCAGGGGTGGTCACAGCAACTGCACCCCTGGCTGATGTGCAGGCAGCAAATGGCAGGGCACATGGGCAGCAGGCAGTCAGGCAGCAGCAGATTGCAGGTGGGAGAGTGCTCGGGGCTCTGGGTAATTCGGCCTTCTGGGCAGGAGCGTGGTCTTCCGTGTGTTTTCGCGTGGCCAGCTTGATACGGAGTGATTTGGCACGTGAAAAAATTGCACGTCAGCGTGTAATTGGAGGAAAGTCCCTTAGCGCGTAAGCGCGTCAGCACACGTACGCGTTTTCATTGGACCAAAGGCCCTTAGCGCGTAAGCGCTTGTCTGACGTTACTGCACGTCCGTGTGTGAATGCGTGTAATCTGAGGAAAGGGCCTGCGTGCATAAGTGAAGCAACGCGCGTGGGCGTTTCCCTCAGCACGGGTTAAAGATGAGCGGGGCCAGCAGTTCGCTGTACGTGCCTTTCGTGGAGACCGACGTGTGCAGCTGCTTCATGTTGTTTCGCACGCCATCACATCTTCACAGTGATCGAGGACGTATCCCTTCTTTTGGCGGGGGTATTGGCTACGCGTGTTTTTCATTATCACGCTAGGCAGACGGTGAGTCGCGCGCGCTATTTTTCCCACTGCCGGTGCCCCTGTGTATCACACCCGTTTTCGAGGTCATAGTAGCCTGCGTGTCCCACACGTACGCGTTTTTCGTGTTACTCGGTGCCACTGCGTACTGCGGGAGGTTGATTCCACGCATGTAGGCTGCAGGGTTGCGTGACCGGTTTTACTGCAGTTTTGGGGTGCCTGAGTGTAGCGTGACCCGTCACTACATCACCAGGGTCACATACAGCCTTGCAGGTGCAGGGGAGCTGTTAACATCTTGCATCCCACCCCCTTCACCCCAATTGCCCAGGTCAATTGTGGTGTACACCTCCCATTGGCACTACTCCATCTGTGCCGGCACTACTCCATCTGTGCCATGGTTGGGACGTCACCAAAGGTGAGGGGCGCCTCAGCTGGGCATACTCCTCGTGGCAGGCGTGGTCAGGGACGTGGCAGTGGTGACCAGGGAGTCGGGGGACTCCAGGGTGTCCAGGGTGGCCGCAGAGGGGGAAGAGGCAGGGGTGCGCCACTTGAGCACAATGTCGTGCCATGTGTCGGTGCAGTCATGCCACCACCCCCTGTGGTTCTGGGAGATGCAGCTTCTGCATCTGGCACTGGCGCCCATGTGACCCGGCAGTCCGTTTCATTGACTGCCACGGGCCCAAGGGTAGTGGTAGCTGCAGGTGCAGCTGTGGACACTACCACCCAGGCCTAGGGTCTGCCAGCGCAGGCTGTGTTGGCAATTGAAGAGCCCTTGGAAGATTTCCAACAGGTTCGGAGGGAAACCGTAGGGGCACGCAGGGTTGCCCTGACCAAGACACGTGTCCCTGGGGCAGTAATGTCATCTGCTGCCCCGAACAGCCGGGTGTTGGCAAGTGCAGAAGCAGATGCAGCCAACAACACCCCGGTTGCGAGTCTGCCAACCAGGACAGTTGCGGTCAATGACCCTGCCACAGTGGATGTTGATGCGCAGGGTCCATTAGAGGGGACCCAGCTGCCACTGACACAAGCCAGCCCTTTGGTCGTCCCTCCACCTGCCACTCCCTTGGCTCAATCCACCAGTCCCACTGGCCATACTGATCAGGGCAGCATCAGCCAGCCAGGGTCTGCGCCACAATCCAAGAGGAGGAAGGTTGCACCTGCAGCACAGGCTGGGACCCCACACACAGCCACGACCTCCTGCATGTCGAGGAAGAAGCCTTTCTGCAACCAGGAACTGGACTTGCTCGTGGTCTAGGTGCAGAAACACAGTCCTGATATGCTAGTGGGTGCTAATTGTCAGACTACGGCTGCCCACCATGATACCCACTGGAAGCAAGTTGCGGAACATGTGAGTGCATTCGGGCACATGAGGTGCGCACGGCGCAAGAGTGCAAAAAGCGTTGGAATGACCTCAAACGCAGCTCTAAGGCTAAGCGTGCCTCAAATTACAACATGACTTTGGTGACTGGCGGTGGGCCTGCACCGGAGGAGGAAGACCTCACTCCGTATGAGTCACTCGTTGCGGAGGTCATACCATCTGAATCGGTCAAAGGAGTGGGAGAGATGCCGGACTTTGATGCCCAGTCCAGTGAGTGTTGATGCGTGTTTGTCCAGGACGTGTGTGTTTTACTTGTGTGATGTGTTGTGCATGACTGCCACTACATGTCACGTGTACATGGTTATGATGTGTGAGTAATGCAATGTTTCCCTGATGCATGTCTACTCTGCTGGATGGTGGACATGTGGAGCAGACGGGGACTGTCCACATCACCACTTTTGCACCGTAGTCACATGCTGGTTACCAGTATGCCCCTCCGGTCCATGTTCTAGCTCACTGGCACTTATGCATGTAGCGTGGGGTGAGCTTCCTCTCAGCCCAGGAACTATGCATAGCATGACTGACGTGCATGTGTCCTCTGCCTGCAAGGGGGTAGCCAATGTAGGCATGCTCCCTTGCCCCTCAACCCCCTGCTCTGCACCCCAATTCCATTTTAGCTGGTCTGCTACAATATTGCCGTTGGTTACTTCCATGGTCATGCCTCCTCTGTACATTCTAACATCCAGCGGCCAATCTTCCAGACATATCCATTGTGGTACATTCTTAGTACTTGATGCAGGGTGTCTCACTTGGACTGTGCAGAGGTCATATGCCCCGCAGGGACATGAGTGCCCATTCATGCTCCATGTGCATTCCACGCATGCCCATATGTGTCCATGACTGGATGATCACTGTTACACAAGTCCATGATGACCCAAATTGCATGGCATTTCATCTGCCTTCCCATGACAACTGTGGCTCAGTACTGCGTTGCACACATGTTTAGGGTCTGACAATCTGTGAGGGTCACAGGCCTCAGCCTGTTTAATGGCCAGTGACTCTGTCCACTGGTGTAGTGTTTTCTTCACAGAGGTTTCATCATGTGTCCTGCTTACTGTTCCATCATCATTTGCAGTGTTGTCACTTGACTCACATGAAGCTGTTGATGCTAGTCAACACTGTCTGTCAATACACAGGTCTATGGTCAGCCTTTTGATACCATGCTAGGCATCCCTGCTTTTGCACTTGGGTGGAGGGGTGCTTTGCTTGTAGATATGCTACCCATTGAATGCACATTGCACGTGATGCCTGAAGTTGACCTTGCACTGCCTTCACATTTTCTGACACACACCATGAAGTCCTTGCTACAGTCCATATTCTCTATGGCTGCCTATGAGTCTAGCCCTGATGAACACTCTGACGACCATTTTGAGTTGGATGAGCATCAGGTCCATATGTCAGGGGTGAGTGATTCTGATGTGGACACTCCTCTGTCCGCAAAACCTGCGCTGAGGGGTCAGACAGTCTTGGAACCTCCACCCGTGGTGGATTGGGACGCAGGGTCACCCTCCACACCAGTCACTGAAGTGCCTGGGACATCACGTCGACGGGGGCATGTAGTCGTGCAGCCGCGGGCGGTGCCAACACAATGAGGACACACGGTCCTTGGGTCCCGCAGGGGTCAAGCCCAGCAACGTGGCCGCTGTGCGCAACCACAGTATACTGAGTGGGAGCAAGACATGACTGCCAATTCTGATTGGCAGGGGGCAGCAATGGAGAACATCGCTGAGAGCATGGAGCGTGTGGCCCAATCTGTGCTCCCCCCTGCAGCAGGCGGCACGGTCCATGGCCCGCTCGCTCAGGCTGGGCATGGCGGCCTCAGACAGTGCATGGCAGGCTGAAATGTCGTCTCTGCGTCAAGCAATTGCTGCTCATGCAGAGGCACACATGAAGGCCCTGAGGGAGGAGCATGCTTCCCTCAGATCCACTCTGGGTGTCCTTCTTATGTCCCAGAGGGAGCGGGCAGAGGAGAGGTTTGCACAGCTTGAGCGTACCATCTGGGCTGAGCTACATGCTTGCCAGGAGGTGCAGCGGTTGTCCAGCCAGGCCTTGCAGGAGGAACTCCATGTTACACGTGCTACCTTGCAAGAGGAAGCACGTGTATCACGGGAGGTTCTGCATGCAGACCTACATGTCATCGCCACACAGAACCAGGCTCACCCGTCCGGCAGACCTGCTGCCGACGAGGGGCAAGCTGCGGCTAGGCATGGTCATGCTCCTGTGCCACGTCCTCCTTTCCAGGAAGAGCCAGACTCGGTCGACAATCTATCTCCCATATAGGTCGGGCTGTGCAGGCATTGAGCCCATGGAGGTTTTTTTTTTCCTCAGCATCATTCCATGTGGGTGTTGAGCAGTACCCTGTACCTCGCCCCTCCTGGGTGCCTCCCCCCCCTGGGTCGGTCGTATGTGGCCACTTTTGATTTTTCTTTTAGTTTAGTTAGTTAAGTTTCTGTTTGATAGTTAGTTTAAATAGGTAAAGTAGGTTTTTCATAGTTAGTGTAATTAGTTAATATAGTTTAAAATTGCTAGTCTATTGTGCTTTCATGTGACGGTGTGGTGCTTTTTGGCTTTTGAAAGCATCCACTGTTTGTTCCAGCTGGGCCCTTCAAGCTTGTCTTGTGTATGTGTTTGCTGCTTGGGGTCCTTGACTCACATATGCCACTCCTGCTTAGCTTATCCATGGGCTCCCAATGATGGTTTGGTGTAACAGCCTATTACACAAGGGAAACGGACTGTCATTTCTGTGGCATGTCTGCTGCTGTGTTAACACCCCTAGTGGGGATGCTTGGGGTGTAATTGACCACTGTTCTTCTTTTGCTAGATGGGGTGTTTAATGATTCATGTGTACATTCATTGCTATGCATTGTGTAGTATGTTTCTTATCTTTAATGAACATGTGCTTGTTGAAAATCATGCCGTAGATAGTGTGTTCCACACTGTTGCTGTGAAAGACAGACTGATGGTGTGATTTCTGATGTACGTCTCTGACATGGTCCACTCATGTAATGCCTGAAGAGACCAGACCGATGAATATTAAGCATTAATCATGTGTTTCATGGACTTTCTGCAGGGGGATGAGCCTCAAAACCACCTTTGCCAGCAGACATGGGCCATTGGACGTCTGGAATCTGGACACGTTTGGTGGTGCCGACATGCGCATGTGTGCGCAAGCAGAGGCACAGGGATTGCGATCATACATGCAATAAAAGATGACGTGTTTCAAGGGACTCCAGGCAAGGTGAGCAGCACAGAGGGTCTCAACACAGCAAACCTTCCACCTGGCCAGTTGAACATGCATGCTTAGTAGCAGCACTGACGGTGAGCTTGGACAAATATTGGTGTTGAAGCGCACAATACAGCTCAGATGTGTTGGTGGACTGATGGCTAGTTGATGGGAAAGTTGTCTGGGGCACCTGCATGGGCAGTGGCACATACCCTCTGTTCCACCATGGTTTATTGAGGCACTTGTATTAGCCATGAAGCATTGCAAAACATGGAATGAAGTAGCTCACAGGGACAGACAGCAAGGGACAGACTCGGGTGCAGTGCATTTCATTTCCATGTAGAATTTGATACATGCACTGGCTACTTTATTTTGGTCATGGTGGTACAGGACTTGTTCTGAAGTCAGACCTTGCTATATGCGTCTGTCTGCTTACCCAGGGAACATTGCATGTTGTGTGAATCGTGACACATTGGTGTTCCATTTGACACGCACCCACCGGTGCCTGACTTAATGCATTGACTGTGTATGAACCATCACAGGGGTAATGTTACGTATGGGTATGAAGCATCCACACAAGATTGTCTGTTTGTAGAGTATTTTGTTACTTTGGGGCATATTTGGTGGTGTGTTTGTGTGTTTTGGGCACGCACATATTATTAACTGTGGCTCTCTTTGCAGCATTGAACTGCTCCTGTTACCGGACCGGAGAGTGCGCAGGCTGGAGGCCAGCACTCACCCAGAGATAAGTTTCTCTTTGACTTCCATTTGAGTAATTTGCTGCTATGTGCATGTGAACAAGTTTGGTCTATTTGTGTATGTGTTAATGTGTGTACTACATTTTGGTGCATTCCTTACTTTCCTGTGTCAATCCTACTCCCCTCTCCTGCCCCTCATTCCGGTTATCCAGTATGCCAATGCCTGTGCCGACTGCATATCCCTGACCCTCCTTCCCTACCAGGGTCTCAGAGGCCTGTGTGAGTTAGACCTTGCAGGCACCCAGACCACGGTGGGGGTGGTTGTTTTGTGCCACTCCTGCGCCTGTACACGGGAGCTGTGACAGTAGACATCGGTTCGTGTTGCATCATTCTATGTTATGTACCACACATGGTTCAGATCCTGTTGTGACATTGTTTTACTGTGCTAACTTGGTTGTTAACATCATTGTGGTAGTACTTGGGCTTTGTGGCGTACTGCTACTTGAAGTCATCTACTGGAGGCTGTTCTGGTTTGTTTTACTGCCTGCAGGGTATTTGCTTGGCTTCTGTGTTGTCCTGCTTTGAGTTCTCTTGGATTTTGTGCTTTTGCAAATCTAGGTGGACTCTGAGGGTTCTGGCAACTTTGTACACACAAGGTGGGAGATGGTGACAAAGGGGAAGGGTGATCCTGTGGCCAGGTGGAATTCAAGGATGTCGGATGAATAACCCAGATGCAGTTGTTCAGTGGGTCGTGGTGATTTGTGAGGGAGGGGGGGTGTTTTGATGTTGATAGTTGCCTTGCCCTGCAGTGTGATGGGCACCCTGAAATTGTAATTGTGCTTTCCTATGTACATGATGTATTCTGCTCATCAATGCCTGTTCATGTGTTGTGTTTACCTTTCAGGTGTGAGGGGATAGTTGTGGTTTGACATGCTGGGGTATACACATGGTGAATGTTCACATGTGATGTGTAGAGGACAGTGATGGTCACTTGATTTCACATGCATATGTTGAGTGCATGTCCCTACTGACCCATGCACTCGCACTATGATCCACTACATGCACAACCACCCTTACATGTCCACGTGTACACTCTGTTTGCCTTCTGGTGCCCACTGTGTCCCTGCAGCGAATGTTCTATGACCATTTGTGGATCCTGTACATGCCTAATTTTGTTATTTTATGTAGTTTGTCGCTTAGATGTGATGCTCAGGGTGTGCATCACACACAATGTCTGTTCACTGTGCTGTGCGCTGAGCAGTGTGTTGCAGGAGGTGGACACGGCACACAGTAGCTGCAGTGTTGATTATGCAATACACATTGTGCATGTGGACAGGCATTCATTGTTATGTTTCAAATACAAATTTAGGAATGCATTTGGGTATGACTTATTTTGGGTGGGAGATTGTTGGTCAGTCATTTCATCTGATTCCATGTCAGGCTTCATTGTCTGATGCCCATTTACATTTTTCACATGGCAATGTGTACCTTATTGGTACTGTGTTGGTGTATGGCTATTGCTTGCCATGTCATGTTGTTGTTTGGGAGGGTTTGAGTGACATACCAGTGATAGTCATGGCTTGTTTTGCAGGTCTGTGTGATTCACACCTTGCATGTGTGACTTTTGGTCACACAGGATTACTTGTGTTTAAGTAGCTAGGGATGCGCACAATGTGGCAATTCCATGGCAACAATCTCAGGGTGGTAAGGTTGTGACAGTTGACTGTCTCTTTGTCATCATCGATTGTCACCTGGTATGTGCCAGGCCTGTGTGCACTCCGCAGGGTTGGGAGTTTAGGTGAAAAATCTGGCCACAAGCTGGGACCGGGCTTCCTCGCCATGTGCCCTATCCCCTCCCATGGGCAGCGCCTGTGCCTGTGGTTGGGGTGTGGGGGCACCACCATGTCCACCGGTACGCCCTGCCGTGTTGCAACATTGTGCAAGACACATGCTGCCACAATGATCCTGCACACTACTGGGAGTGCATAGAGTAGCTGCCCGCCAGAGCGGTCAAGGGAGCGGAAGCGTGACTTGAGCACTCCGAATGTGCGCTCCACTATAGCCCTGGTTGCAATATGGGCCGCGTTGTATCTTACCTGGGGTGGTGTGGTGGGGTTCCGGATTGGCGTCATCATGTGGTTGCTCAGAGGGTAGGCACTGTCCCCTGGAGAGGTGATAATGGTTGTGATTATTGGGGTTTGTGTATTTGTGTGTGTGTGTGACATGCATGCATGTGCACGGGCATTTGTACTCACCTAGGAGCCATGTGTCGCCATGCTGCCCAGCTTCCAGGGCCCGGCTCAGGGCGGACATTCTGTATAAGAAACTGTCATGGGTGGAGCCAGGGTAGTTTGCATAGACAGAGGTGATGATTCCCTTTGCATCGCATACAACCTGTACATTGATGGAATGCCAGTGCTTGCGGTTTTGGTAGATGTGCTCAGTGGCCCAGGTGGACGTAGGGCCACATGGGTGCAATCTATGGCACCAAGCACTTTGCGGAAGTGTGCCACCCTGTAAAGTCCTGGACAACGGCCTGCCTTTCTGCGGGTGTTCTGGGCATGTATATGTGCCTGCGGACTGAGGGGCGCGCTGTCATGATTGCCAATACCTGGTGTAGGCAGCGTGACTGCGTGGCCTGTGAGACCCCACCCACTATGGCAGTAGTCCGCTGAAAAGACCCAGTGGCCAAAAAATGCAGGACATTGAGCAGCTTCTCCAAGGGGCTCAATGCTTGGGAGCAGAGGGTGGGGAATGTTAGGTCATCTTCCCACTCCCTGACCAGGTCATGGATGATATGGGGTGGAAACCTATACCTGCCATAGACCTGGTCATCAGGCATCCCAAAAAGGCTTATCCATGGTGAAACAATGCGTGCCCTGGCTATTCTCCTCCTCCTGCGGTATCCCACGATCAGTGCTGCGACAAATGGGGCATTCATCGTAGCTGTATATACGTGTTTGTTGTTTGCGCGCACTTTTATGCTGTGCGTGGGGACGCTTCCACCTGCCTTTGTATGGCGGACACGTTGACGCTTGTGTGCGTCTTTTGCCGTGCGCGGGTTCCCCATATTCGAACCCATGAATACCGGTTGTTCGCGTGCGTGTGGGCGTTCCGTGTAGTTCCCTGCAGTACTTCCCCAGTTATGCCTTCTTTTTCATGCGTTATTCCCCATTCTGCGTGTTACGCCCACTGTTCCGCCCACTTTTGTTGTGTGCGCTGCGCTATGTGAGCTTTTGATGTGCGCGAAGCGCAGGCCGTTTGATGATGTGTGTGCCCGTGTGCGCCATGCATGGATTTGGCGCACAACCAGTGGGAAAGTAGCGCAGCGCCTTCCTTGAATCGCACGCGTGCGCGTGCGCTTGCTTTCTCACGCTTGCGCCTCCTTGCGCCTGCTTGCGCTGGGATTTTCGGCGCACGTTTGTTCCATGAATCGGCCCCCAAATGTTTTGGCTCTCCTTTGCCTAACAAAATGATGTGTAAAAAAAATGCTTTTGAGTGGTCTCTTGCAACCTACAACATTGAGGTTTGACTAAGAATGTTTTGGCATGCTCTCCTTTGTCTATAAAATGACATTAACAATGCTTTGTTTAGCTCTCCTCTGTCTATAAAATGAATGTGTGACTAACAATGCTTTGATGTGCTTTCTTCCCACCTGAAAAAATGTGTGCCTAAGAATGGTGATCTCTCCTCTAACTCTAAAATGAAAGTTTGACTAAGAATTCTTTGTGGTGATCTCCTCCTACCAACAAAAATAAAGTGTGCCTTAAAATCCTTTTAGTATGCTCTCTATCACCTCTAAAATGAACATGTGCTAAGAATCCATTGGTGTTCGCCCACCTGCATCCTCAAAAAATGTGCTCCACACCCAAACCACCCTCCAAATCCTACAATAATTCCCAACTCTAGCTGGGACTTATTTTCAATTTCAAACTACTCTAACCTGAATTACAGTACAATCCTGTACCAAGACACATATTCTTCCCTGTCTAGAGCTCCGTGGATATGCTCCTGCCTCTACAAATGCTGACCGTCGACTGTGTAAGGTTTGAACTAATGCCTCTTGTTGTGGGTCCCAACACAATAAAAAGAAATGAGTGGATCCCTTTGGACAAGCATCTCGTTGGATACTACAAACAACAACTTTTGACTAAAAGAAGCTTGTTAACTCAGCTAATACTTAAGCCCCGCCCCCTTTTTGGCGTGAGAAGTTAAAATCGGGCACGCATGCGCACCCACGCGCTCGCACCTAGCGAAATACCTGCTAAGTGCCTCTTTGCTTGGTGTGCTGTCTGTGGATCCACGAAGGCATGTGGAAAACCCTTCTGAGATTGACTTGCTACTTATACTTTCTTTATTTCCTTTTTTAGACTAAAAGAAGCCTGTCAACTCGGCTAATATTTAAGCCTTGCCACCTTTTAGGGGTGAGAAGTTAAAATCGGGCACGTGCGCGTACCCACGCGCACGCACCTAGCGAAGTACCTGCTAAGTGCCTCTTTGCCTCTTCGCCGTGTTCGGCGTGTCGAGGAGGCTACTTAGCAGGTACGATTAACTTCACCTTGTGTGCTTCTTTTTTGCCTCTCTCAGTGTTATTTTGATCAAACCTGCCTCTCTGTGAGACTTCCTTACCCATAATGCAGCATTCCATTCCAACTCTAAAAACTGGCATGCCACTTGAACCAATGTTGCTCAACCAGGGAACAAGGCAACGTTTGCAATCGGCAAACACACAGAATCGTTCACTAAATCAGACGTGCTCGACCCGTACTGGCCGAGTGGAATGAAAATCTTTGAAACTAGCATTCAAAGACAATGTGCATGCAGACATTCGCAAATATTGCAAAGACTTCCGGCCGTTTAATGTCTCATTGACCAAGAAATTGTCGGATCTAACACATGAAGTAGCGGTGGTATCTTGATCAGCTGTGGATAAATGTTTAAACTCGTTGCCCACTGTGAGTGGAATCACTACTGTGGCTGAGGTCACGAATCTAGGTGAATCGACATCATGCCTGACCCCAGCTATGCCGGCAACAGATCCCTCTATGTTTGACAGTGTGCTATTAAACAACGTGCCTCCCACGGCTGATATGGCCGCCTCAAACAACATGTTACCTCTAATGCCTGATGACGCAGTAGTAATTGACTTAGAATCTACTAACTCTTGTTTTTCAGAAAATCTACTGTCCGGCAATTTGTCGAGGTCACCAGTGTTATTTGATATTAATCAATCTAACATGAGTTCCGTGGCCTCATACATTGCTCTGACCCCACGGAAAATCATTGGTGCCCCAATAGAGCCCAGCACTGGAATATATTTGGATCCTCTATCCAAGTTGCTAGAAGTAACCTTTACTACAATGAATATGGCCCTGCAAACAGTGACCAAGTTATTTGAAACTTTAGACAGTAAAATGAATAACCAGTGCAGTCAATTAGGGAAAATATTGATATGGCAGCCCGAGCCAACTAAACTACTCAAACACAAAGAAGAAGTGGGGGGTAAGCATTGTGACCATCCTCCTACTGGCATTTCAAAGTTTACTCAAACATTGATTAAGCAGTGGACAATTCAGTATTCGCAGTTCCTCAGATTTCTGAAATTGTATGTGACATTATTATTACTCCTAGTGTCTCCAAATCAGTAATTACGATCACTGAAGACACAAATCTTGTGCAACCTATGTCCACTAAAAATATCAAGACTGCTTATACGATTTTCTCAGATGCAAAACAAAAACAAAAAGGACCCCACTCTCAAACAAAACTAACAACAAATCAAAATCTTACAAGTAAATTTCACAATTCGAAAACTAAGCAATTTTTTAAGGCCCTTACCTTACCGAAAAAAAAATAAGCTCTGTCATAGCATCCACGGCCATTATAAAAAATATCATCAACAAGAGCTAGCAAAAGCCCGAAGTGAGGCAGATGCCAATGAGGAGCCATTAATGCCATATGCGCCTTTAGATGATCTTGTTAGGGCGGCCACTGCATTAGAAAATAACGTCAAGTCTGTTGGCACCCCTTCGACTACTACATCCAGGGATACTACACAATCAGAAGCAGAAATAGACCATAGAAAATAAATTTGTAAAGCAGTGGATGTATATATGGCTGGTCGGTTGCCTGTAGTAACTCCTAGCAGTGATCTGAATACAGGAAGTGTGACAATAGTTTCATCTAAGTCACACACTACTATTAATAATTTGCAATTGCATGAAAACCATTGTACTCCCAATCAACACCAAAGTTGCTGCCACATGCAAGATGTAGATAGAGGAAATGTAATAAGTGCAGCGTCTAACTCAAATAAAAACCAGAAAAATAATCCTGCTATTGTGAACTCTTCTGGCATGATTGGTTTGTCCGCTTATTCCAAAATCAATCCATTGTCAGCGGACATGTCGCCTCAAATCATGCAAATAATTCAAACAGTTTTGACAAACATGATTAGCCCCAAAACTGCTGCCCTTGACCTACCAACCACCAAACAAGGTAATATAGGGAACAATTATAAGAACAAAAAACTCCCAGCCAAACGTCCAGATCTCTACTGTCTCACTTTGGCATACCCCATAACTCAGTATGACTTAAATCGTAGATCGGTGTTAGCGATCTTCTCTGATGTTCCACATCTTGAAGACATTATGACGACGCACATTGCTCTTGTACAATTCATAAAAGATACAGATCTTTCTTCCGTAAGAATCTGGATGAACTCTGGAGTAATCCAAAACACAATTTGGCGAGCAAAAGACTGCCTGTTCACCATGGGTTTCATAATATCAACTGTGGACCTCCAGCTAACCGAGTCAAACATCAATAATAATGTAGCAGTAATTGAAGCACCTATTGCCCGAATGACATACCCAAATAAACAATCGATGAACCAAAATGATTGTTCCTGCAGAGGTGAGGGTGCCCATAATTAACTATATCTTTCAAGAAAAAACTATGAAACCTCTTTGATAAGTTGGAACCAAAGAGGTTTCAAGCACCTACTTAATAACATCAACAGCAATTTATCAGAACATAACATAGTCATACTACAGGAGACGTGGCTCGCAACTCCACCCTAATGTGATAGTTATGACATTTTTCTGAACCCATTAAATAAAGCCACAAGTGGGCAGCCCACGTCAGGTTTACCAATCGCTATCAAAATACAACCTGACACTAAGTCCAAATGCTTTTATTCAAATCATAAAAGTTACCATACAGACAAGTGTATATGCCCTGATAAATGTGTATTGGAACCCGGCGGGTATATCAGACACTCACTTCCTTAAAGATTTGAACAAATTAATGATTCTGATTGCCCGAGACACCTCAGTATGTCACATAATTATTGCAGGAAATCTCAACTTGAATTGTATCACAAAGGTCTCATCAAAATCTAAAAATAGACTCCAACACTGGAAACAGTTTACAAAAGCACACACTTTGCATATGCTCAATGGAGCATTTAAGTCTGATATCCCGCCCCTTCCAACATGGAGAGGAGGAGCTTGCAGTGCAATAATTGACTATATCTATGTAAATAATACACTGCTGCATTCAATTTTGGAATTTTGTGTATTGAAGTCGGATGCAAGTGATCATGATATGTTATTAACGAAATGTTCTAAAATCAACGTCAGTATGTGTGAGCAAAAGTGCCTTCAACATTCTGGTCTTACTATAAACCCTGGTGGTAACAGACTCTGATGGACGGATGAGTCCCTATTGCAATTTAACAAGCACTTGGAGGTGAATGTAAACAAATCAGCAGCAGATCGCCTTAACTGTGACACTGTTTATAGCGGTTTGATGAAAGTATTGCAGAATAACTCTTACAGAGCGTCAGGTCAAAAACGCCCATTACATATATTCGATTCTGACCTGAAAATCAGAAAGACTGAATTCAGAGACCAAAAATGAGAAGCACTGACATACCCTATGGTAGTTAGAAGCGCATTGATGATTCAAATAAGAAAATAATATAAAAATTGGATACGAGCCCGAAGAGCAGCACTTTACCTTAAGGATGGTGCAAATATGTTGAGTATATTGCAAGCCAAAAATATAGCCAAAACGTGGGCCATTTTAAATCGAATGACCCAAGGTAACCAAACAATAATCCAAGTAAACAGGGTCACAGAAGGAAAATGGATAAACCATTTCACAGATTTATATGCCACACCGACAGACCATCCGAATCTTAAATCATTAGTTGTCCCAAAAAAATTCCATCTCACATTTGATAATCAAGATATACTACATCTCATAAAATCAGCTAGTCGTTCTAGAGCTTGTGGACCAGATGGACTATCAAATCATATGCTCCAAAAACATCCTGTCCTCTGGGCGAATATTCTTTTCAACATATTCACCATAATAAACTATACCCAAATAATACCTTTAACTTGGAAACATTCCCTAATTGTTCCCATCTATAAAAAGGGCGACCAGCAACTAGCAAATAGCTATAGGCCAATCACATTATTAGATGCTCCCGGAAAGATATTTTCTCGGATCATCCTAAAACAATTCGACCAATGGACCTTGAATATGCAATATAGAGATCCTTTTCAAACAGGGTTTGTCGCCGGGTTGGGTACAATACCAAACATTATTATACTTAATATGTTAAAATCGAGTTATGCTACCCTGAATCAACCTTTGTACATCGCAGTTGTTGATTTCAGGGTTGTGTTCGGTTCTATTGACCGGGCGCTACTGTACAAGAAACTAAGCAACTATGAATGTCTATCTTCTCTTCTAGCACGGATTATGCTTCTCCACACGAATACTACCATTCAAGTTAGGTTAACGCTTGATGGGTCCCTTTCAGCCAATATCCCCACAGAGCGGCGACTCAGCAAGGATGCATTTTAGAGTCCCCTTTGTTTAATATGTTCATCCTAGATATGAGTAATGCATTCTCACAAGTAATAAGATATGCTCCAGAATTGGGCAAATATCAAATAAGCTATCTGCTATATGCAGATGACCTGGTTCTGCTCTCTCAAACCCTGATTGGTTTGCAAAACTTATTGACTCAATTGAACCAGTATGTTCAAATGAACAATCTTGTGATAAACACAGATAAAATATAAATCCTAGTATGTAGAAACAACTTAAGATCCAAGAGGAGTTCACATCAGTGGAAGCTGGAAAACGCGGTCCTTGAAAGAGTACCAACATGTAAGTACTTGGGTGTCATTTTAGCAGACACAAAGAGAAATGACGAGCATAATCAAGATCTAAAATGCAAATTACAGTCGCTAATTTCTCAAGCTAAACATATTGTTATTTTCTACCAACAAAAAGTGGTACGAGTGCTGATATATGGATCAGAAATGTTCCCTCCAAAAAATCGCAAATATTGGGACATGCTGGAATCCCGATTCTGGAAACAAATACTACAACTACCGATAACCACCCCTCTACCACTAATTAGATTCAACCTCAATCTGGTCTCATTGACCTCACAGATATTGTGGAAAATGTGCGCTATGCTCAGAAAATATCTGTTGGGAATCTTAACATCAAATATATTGGGTGTAGTGGCTCAATATCTGTTGTCAGCTAAAGAAGCTTTTCCGACAACGTGGCTTAATACTAGATTGAACATCCTAGCAGATGCTTCAATATCTCTAGAAACATTATTACAAAACCCAACCCGAGCTAAAACAAAATTGTCAGAACATGATTGGATTGTCACCCAATCTAGCTGTACTGCTCATAAGGATTTTGACATTAGACTATTCAGACATAAAAAATATGGAATATTGGCTGACTAGTTGCACAAATGTCCATCGCCTCATATACGCAACCAATATCTGCGCTTTAGACTAAATCTATGGCACACTCAAGATGTACTAGCCAGACGGAAGCAAATTCTTGAAGAACAGAACTACTGTTGATTTTTTGTGGAGTAGTCTCACAAAAAGAAACTCTCCAACATTGTTTAATATCATGTCCTAAATTGTCTGATAAGCGTCAGCAATATTTTGGAAAACTGACGGTAGCACTTAATCCAATGGATTCTTATCAAGCTTGACACTAGTTATTTACTAATGCCAAACTAGCAGTTAGGATCGCAATTGTTTATTATCTTGAGCTAATCTTCATTGCTCCATTAAATGTAGTCAATGTCGCATTTGTACATTTTGGATGTTTTATTTTTTATGTTTCCCTTTCTAGTTTGTTTTCGTTTTATCTCTATGCTTTAATTGATTGTATAATGTAACATGTAAACATGTAGAAATGTGATAGGTTCATTATTTGAACCAACCAAATAAAAAAAAGGAAAGTCTGCACCACTTTCTTGCGTGTGGATGGTTGAACTATGTGCATACTGTGATGCTGGAAATGCATCAGAGGGACAGGGCCTCTGAATCTTCGTCCTTTATTATTTTTTTTCATGTATATTCTGACTTGTTTTCTGTGCAGGAATTCATGTGGGACTCCTGTCGGTGCAGCTCTTCCTGTATTTGGTTTGGTGAACAGACCTTTGGGATACCCTAATGGCACCCATGGGTGGGAGTACAACCCCGTACTCCTCCGTATGTTTTCGGGCACCTGTGTGTGGCCCACAGAGCAGGGTACGGGTTGGTGGCAGCACTGTGCTGAATTGATATTTGCCATGCGCATCCTCAATTTTGGGATTCCCAGGCCCTGTCATTGGAATCAGGAGATTCCTGATAGGAAACAAGATGGCCCCTGTGGCCTCTTGCTTTCTATCGCCTGTTACCTTACTCTTCCCAAAGTTATGGGAAGCCCTGACTCTGTCCCTTCCCCCTGACTGGCTGTTGGGTGGAAGTTCCATGTATGGTGCTGTGGGTAAGTCCAGGCCAGACTGGCTGGAGCCTTCCCAATGACTGTTTGTTGTGGGTATGCCCGTGGGGTGGGACCTGGGTGAGTGAATGGAGATGTGTGATGAATACACATTCTGTGTTATAGCTGTCTAGTATCTGGTGTTTTACCCAATGACTGAGACAGCCAAGCCCGAAACTGGTATGAATGCAGTGTGTAGTGCTGAATGGCAGAGTGCTTGTCCGAATACACATTCTCTGTTGTGAGTGTCTGGATGGAGAAGAATGGCCTGAATGCACTGTGCACCTGATTGGCTGCCTGACTGCCTGAATGCCCTTCTGAGTGATTGGTTGCCTGAGTGTGACCCAGCAGAATGAATGGGAGATCAACAGTACATCTGGGGGCCTCTCACTGCTAGTAATCGTTCAGAAGCTGAAGTTGAAACTGATGCTTAACTTTGAAGCCCACTGGAAGAAGAACTGCTGCTGCTGTCCTTCGCTAATCTGAAAGCTGCTGTGCCTTCAAGGAATTGATCCAAGAGAGGACCTGGCTAGGAGACCGGAGACAGACCTACGAAAGGCTGCCGACCGGAGTCGTGGACCGCCGCAGAATCACGAAGTCCATCACTGTCGATGACCACCGTTGCTAACTGGAGCCGCTGTGCTCCTTTGCTTAAGAACATTTGATCTACGAACTGCCTTGTTCATCCTCGTCGACCGCTTTCATCCTGGCTGAGAACGTCCAGGCCGTCGATGACCGAAGAGAATCTGCCGGTGGGTTTCCTGCCACCCGAAGACTGCAGAGATGCCAGATGACTCAACGCCCTTGCTGGGCCAAAGTTCTTCACTAACTCTTTGCAGCAAAAAACACTTGTCGTCGAGGTGCACCGCACGCCTCAGCTTGCAGGACATTTTTGACCGATCGTCAACGAGCACCGCAAGAACAGAAGCTGCTGCTGCAATGACAGGGTTCACCCCTTTTTCCTCGTGGGATCTCGATGATCCATGGCTCCTGCTTTAAAGGAAGCCACTCAAGAAGGATCCGTTGATGACCCAACGTCGCACTGCTATTCCACGTACATTGGGGTTGTAGAACTATTCAGGAGGAAATAAGTCTCTTTTGAAAAATATATGGACTGGGCTTGTAAGATATATCTTTATTTACAGGTTGCCCAGGTGGGGGATCCTCATACAGAACTGTGCCAGATGGTAGGGGCTCAGTATTCTGCCAATTGTTCTAACCAACTGCTTTCCTCCTATGTCTATTGTTGGTTCTCTTTATTACTTGATTTGTTTGACATTTAAACTAAGTTCAGTTGATGCACTTTAATGAAATCTGATAGTAATTGTGGTACCATGTAGAACTGTGTGTATATTTGCCATTGTAGATTAACCGGAGCACAAAGTGAGTTATTGTGATTGTGTATATAACCTTGAACCTTAATTATATAAAGACTGTGTTTTCACTAATACAGTGTGTGGACATTCCTTTGTGGGTGCTTGGTGACTACACTGTACTTAAGAACCAGCCCGCATACCTCCTGAGAGCTAAGCCTTGATTGCTCGCCACAATACCAATAATAGAGAATCTTGGCTGGGGTCCCTTGTGCCTCTCCTCTACCATATAGGGAGCAGGAGTTCAGACACCCCCCCTTCATTCTTTACAATGACATCTTCCCAAACTTCAGTCAAACTATTGTACATGAAACAGGAATTACATGAAAAAGTGAATGTACAACTATAGTGCTGTAATTGTATATCTGTATTTGCATTTTTTGTGTATTTGGGTTTACAGAGTGAACCTAGGTAGGAACTATAGGAGCAAAGTATAAGTAATTGTGGGTTAACAGAGGTCAGTGGAATGAAGGTTAAATGTTACAGGAACTTGCATATGCCATATTTTATGGGTCCCATATATGCTGTTGCTAGGTACATCCTGAAGAGCAGGAACTTATCTTCCTTCCTGAATGGCAGGAGAGTCAGAGAGGTTCTGATTGCAACCAGGATGGTGTTCCAAAAGGATGGGGCATTGCAAGAGTAGATGTGTTTTCTGGTGTTCTATTTGTGTGCTAGTTTAGTCTTAAGCCTCACAATGGTCTGGCTGCTGGAGGAGCATGCCCCACCTGCACCTGTTGTGTGGCTCGGTAGGCTGGTATTTGGGCAGTAGTTGCCTTATAAGGGAAGCAGGCTGTTGGGAAGAATATGTGGCTGGGATGGGTTGCCAATATAATTCTCTTAGGAGGCAGAAGATGTTGTCAAAGTTCTTGATTTCCCATCATAAGGCATGCAGCAACATGTGCGCCAGCCTGAAGGAGGGCCAGGTGTGTGGCCAGGATGTAGATGATGATAGCATTCCCACCATGGGGATGTGAGACTACCAGTACTATCCACACTATAAATATGGACATTTCTTTTAAAACAATTGACTTCAAAATTAATTTTTGTTGGGCCACCTTTTAGGTGTCAATATATCTTTCAACTGAGACTTTATAGATCAACATCGATCCATAAATAAAAGTGATATGGAAGATGTTATGCACTGCCAGCTTGATGACGTCATCAATGATACACGCCAAGCACCACACAGTGACACCATGGACATTATTCATCCAAAACTAGTGTCTGATGACACCAAACCACTCCCATCTTTTACTCCATAAAACTGACACAGATAACGTTTTTTCTACATTCGAATCGCTACTATGTATTCAACTCTGTTACTTAAGACCACAAGTCCCACAATGCATTATGCAGAGAAATGAAAGACTGCTTTTATACCTTGCTGCTATCAAGGGTGGTGGCATTGACTGCCAATAGAAAGTACATTCTATTGGCATAAAGTCATTGCTGTCCTCACCCATCTCAACCCGAAATGTAGAGATGTTCCTGATTGGCGACTTCCAGGCGAAAGCAGAGAACACTTGCAAGTGGCTTTGACTGCAGGGGAGCCATTGTTCGTGATCGGGAATAGCGGAGAGTATTTAAAGGTAAGCAGTGACTTTTATAGAGGATGATGTTCAGCATTGGCCCCCACTTGAAATGCAAATGCAGGCACCAGCGTGGGGAAAGGGCCAGATGAACTATCATCTACCACAGCCGAGCCATTTCCCAATGCTCCATGTTCTTCAAATGTGCAGTTGTCTTTTCCAGAGGCGTAGGCAGGGTAGGGCCTACTGTCAATGCCACTATGTAGCCTGAGCAGCAGGGTTCGCTCTCCAGGAAATCCAAGCATTGCGCAGATGGGCCGAGTACGCACCCTGATGCGTGCATGTCGGGAACCAGGAAGCTATCTCTGATTCCTGGTTTCTGTCTGTGCAGGAGCCGGAGGCCTACAGAGCAGCTGAGGAGGCAGCAGCGTGGCGAGTCTGGAGGGAAACAGGTAATGGAAGAAAAAGTGTTTTTGTTTGTGTGTATGCATGTGTGTGAAGTTTGTATGTAGGTATGAATGTATGTGTGCATGCTTATGAGAGTGTGTGTGAGTGCACGTGTGTGTTTTGTACATATGTATGCATGCAAGGGCGTGTCTATAAGTGCATTCATATGAATTAATGCAGTGTGAACGGGTGTGAATGAGAATGCAGGATGAAAGTTCTGGGTGCTTGTGTGAATGAAAGAGAAACTGTATGGGTGTGTGGCTGGTGGATGAATGTGTATAAATGTGCATGAATGTGTGTATGTGTGTGTGTGTGTCTTTGTGTATGTGTGTGTGTGTCTGTCTGTGTATGAGAGGCTGGAGCCCGGGGAGGGTCATTGGACCATGAACAATGTTTAACAGGGACATGAATTTAACTGGCGTTTATGGGTGCAACAAAGCCAAATTGAGTGCAATTATTTGAAGGAGAGGTTGGTGTAGGGGGAAGGTACTGCACTATGAAAATGCATTGGAAACTTCTTCTGTGCATTGTTTGTGACTTGGCTCTTCTAGTGAACCCCCCTTCAATTGTTTGGGCTCCCTATCTATGCTGTGTAACTTCTGCACATTTAGAACAAATGCACTTCCCTCTGTAGGCTCCCCTTAGGATGGTCCCTACTACACTAGATCCAGGCCCCACTTGTTACACAATCCTGGCTACGCCTCTGGTCTTTTCTGAAAGAAATTGGTGGAGTTGTGTGGATCACATGCTATTCATGGAAAGGGGTCACTTGAAAAAATGCACGAGTTGAGTGAACTATAAAATAGTCACCATCAGAATTGATTAATTGTATCTGTCTAATAACTGGCAGCACATGCATGAAATCCACATGATACGAATTGTGCCACTACTGTCATTAAGCCTGTATTTTAAACCTTGTTAAATGGCTGAAATATTGTGATATGTCTTGCATCCATCAGTCATGGCTGGTCCCTTCCCTGGGCGAGTGTTTCAACCTATAGTCTCCGCGGATCCCACTCTGAGGTGCACGTGTGTGCTTGTGTACCAGAGAACAGTGTACTACTGTCTGTGTCGCGGACAGGGCATGCGTGTCTAGGCACTTCAATATCTGTTGAATGACATGGGAGTACGTCTCATGTAGGTGTACCAGCCACATCTCTGGGAGACTTTGGAGGCACAATAGTGGTAATATGTGGCGATGAAACAGTCTCCAGTGATTGCATCGAATATAAAACATTGAATGACAAAGCATCGAAAAAAATGCATCGAAAAAAGCATCAAATGCATTTTTTTCAAAGGTAAATGTTTTATTTTTATTATAATGGGTTTTAAGAGGTAAAAAAACAGGGGTTGGAGGGGGGACCCCCCCATTTGATGCTTTTTTTTCATTGCTTTTTTTTAGATGCTAAGACATTCGATGCTTTGGCATTCGATGCAATCACTATACACCGATGAAACAGCTATTTCAGTCGAGAACTCTACCTATATGGCACTCTCAAGCATAGTAATAGCTAAAGAGAGTGTTGTGAGATGCAGAGTGTGTATGGGCTGTGTGAGTGGGGGGGCTTATGTCTGTTCACGTGATGTGTGTGTGGGGGGGTGAGTGGGGATGTGTATGCATATTTAGAGCATATTTTTGCATGGGTAATTATTGCCTATGCTTACATACATTCCAAATGCATGGGCGGTGCGGAATGGCATTCATTATGTTGCTATTGTGCTGGGCACGCGTGTTCTGAGCACACTTTTTGGAGTTGTCATATGTGTGAATGTTCATGTATAATCTGCATGTGTGTGTGCCTGCGTGACTGTTGTGTATGTTTGGTGGGCTGCGAGTATGTGTGGGGGTTGTGGTGTGTGTCTTAGAGAGGCAGGATGTGCGTGCATGCTTGTGTGAGGTGTGTATCTATGCACATTTAAGCATAGTGTGTGAGCTCGTTTTTATTCTGAGGACATCGCAAATGCATATCATGCTTAAAGTGCCTTGCCTGTAGACTTGTTTTCCTGTATGTGAGTGAAGGCACATGCACAATTCACAAATGCACACCTTTTGGGGGGATCTAGACTTAAAGAACACGTTCCATTTTGTAGATTTGGAAAAGTCAATATCACAAGTTTGGCTGAACTATTTTTTTTAATCTTTTTGCTGGTTGCACCAGTTGCCAGTGGCGTTTCCCGACTCTTTTGACTGGGGTGGCCCAAGTGGGGCGTTGACTTATGGAGGGGGTGGGTGGATGAACTACGAGTGCACACGCATATCATGATCATAGTTTCGGATAATGGGTTGGTACCTGGGGTGGCCAATCAGATTCATGGGGTAGCACGTGCCAACGCAGGCCACTCCACGGACACGCCACTGCTAGTTTCAGGCACGGCTGTGCATATGCCTATAATCGAAGTGGACACTTCTTTCCCATAAAGGATCCCCACATTTTTGCCACCTTTATTTTAATTTGGCCAAGTCTATTACCAAATTTGGCGAATGTATATGGACGAGGTCAAAGGTAACAGAGGATAAAGTGTATCTAATTTCCCTTGTAAAGTGCCTTGCAACCGTACGCCTAGTGTGGTTAACGCAGCACTATAATTATGCTACACGTGTTAGAGGGTTATATAAACATAGCAAAGGTGGGTGGGAAGGCGAAGAACGGGCCCGGGCCCCTTCTTCCAATTTCGCTTCCCTTTTAACTCAGCAGATGTTGCTTTTTATTTCCCCGTATAATCTAGGTTTGCTTTCATCTGCTGCCTTCTGCTGAGACTCGAAGACATTTTGGCACTTAACGCTTGTTTCCCCCCCACGGCCAGTACATAACTGGATTCGCATCGCAGACATTTCTTCGCAAGATATGAATCACCAACTCATCCAATATGGTTTTAATACAGGACTCACCAATTTCAATTGATAGCGCGCCTTGTCTGCTAATATGCAGAAATCATACTATTTTGTTTGCACTATTTTCATTCTGAAAGTACTTCTTTTTCAATACAATTTTATTTTTTTTAATTCAGGTAACTATTTTCGGATTTATTTTGCTATCAATAATCTGCTTCCGACGGTGGACCTGGGGCCAGATTACAGAAACTTTGCACTGGTGCAAGGGCAAAGTTGCACGGTATAAGCACTAGGGCAAAGTTTGCCCTATTTTTAAAACACTGGGACATATTAGAAAACTATTGCACTATGACAAATGCACCTTGACATTGTATAAGCACCTGGGAAAACATGTCTCTAGTGCAAGAAAGATACATTTTGGATGTGTTTTTTTACCAGGGCAAACTTTGCCCTGTTGCAATAATGCAGTAAAAATCTATCTTTTTTGCCCAAGAGCAATTTTTGCCCTATGCCTGCACCATGCTAAATTGCACTTGTCATGGCGTAATCGTTTTCCAATATGCCCCCGTGTTTTAAAAAATAGGGCAAATTTTGCCCTAGTGCTAATACCGTGCAACTTTGCACTGGTGCAAGTGCACAGATTGAACGGTATTAGCACTAGGGCAAACGTTGCCCTATTTTTATAGAAAAAATCATGACAAGTGCATTTTGTCGTGTTACAAGCATTAGGGCAACAATAGCACTAGTGCCAAAAAGATACATTTTCACTGTATTTTTGCACCAGGGCAAAGATTGCCCTAGTGCTAATATGGAATGGTATTAGCACTAGGGCAAACTTTGCCCTGGTGCAAATATGCATCAACAAATATATTTTTAGCACTAGGGCAATGTTTGCCTTGGTGCTTATGCCATGCCAAACTGCACTTGTCATGGCGCAATGTTTTTTTTAATATTTTCGAGCGTTTTTAGAAATAGGGAAGACTTTGCCCTAGTGGTAATACTGTGCAAACTTTGCGCTTGCACCAGTGCAAAGTTTCTGTAATCTGGCCCCAACTTGCATTCCTTATATTGATTTTAGTCATTGACACAAACAGTAGTCACACTCCCCCAAGTTTAGGATGGCATTCTAGGGGGGGTGGGGGGGTCGATGTCAGTAGCAACTTCCAGAAAGCTCCAGCAGCTGCGTTTGGCGCTTGCGAGGTTAAGCCTTGGAATGCGACACACTCTGCCAGGGAATGAGGCTCTCCATAATTGACACATCTGATTATAGTTTTGCAATCCTTGGCAAAGTTTACAGAAATCTGGTAGTTGTAATACTGTAGCGCTGTAGCAGTTATATGGGCTTCCGGCACTTTAGGGTGGAAAATGTTTAGTGGAATCCATTTACCAGTAGCCTGTGGGCAGTCTATGCCTTGGCGAGGATCACACAGATACATCTCGTTAACAGAGGTGTTTTCTGGTGTGTATTTAATTTCAGTCACCATGTCTCAGACCTTTAAGAAGGTAAGGCGTCTCCAACTTCATGTATCGAGGATTTAAAACAATATTAATTTAAGGAATCCATGCCAGTCCTTTCAGAGCTTGACAAAATACAAGATGTCGTTGGTTGTTTGTCTTTTTTTGTTCTCAGTAGAAAACCACTGGAAAGAGAGTGCTTTCCCTTCTTGCGGCCTGGGAAGGGTATGGCGTCCTTTCACCGGGTGATGTATTTTCGTGGGTTTTTTTTCTGCAAATATTTTTGGGGGGGGGGTTAGAAAAATATATAAATTGGGAGTGGGTGTTCAGAAAATATATAAAAAATTAAAGCGGATTGGGGGTTTGGTGGGGGAACCCCCCAAAAATAAAAATAAAATAAATTCGATGAGTTTTTTCGTAAACAAATGCACAGGAAAAAACCCCACGAAAAAATATCCCGCAATGAAATTACATGGAACCCTGGGAAGAAGGTGGGTGTTACCCAGGTGATATATTATTAGCACGAATGCATTGCAGATTTGGACAGTCTGGCTAATTCACTGGATCAACCAACGCTTCACGCTCTAAAAACGCAATCTATAAAAATGCAATCTTCAAACTAAAATAGTTCATAAATTAATTCTCCTGAAATGCTTGGCTATAATATAACGTACACAAACTGACCATGTCTTTCTTCAGCAAGCTCGGGAATGGCATTTCCTTTAAGATTCAAAGTGAAATGTTAAAATTAATAATCCCTTTGTGGTTTATGACTTAATTATATGCATGTCATGTCCCCTGCTGGAGGGAGCTATAGACATTTCTTAGGAATCAGTGCCTTCATTAACGTGCGCTGAGGACGAGTATGCCTGTCCTATTTGCATAGACATGCATAATAGCCCAGCAGTTAAAGAGTTTACGTGCTATTTCATGCTCTTTGCCAACAGTCTCTTTACAATCACTAATAGACCAGGGGTGTACTACTTGCAACTCCCCAGATTTTTGGGAATATGGTTCTCCCATTATCCCTCAGCACTGACTATGATTGTTTGTGCAAAAAAAAGCTGCCGTCTCAACCAACTGCAAGAACCCACCAGTTGCCAGGTGCGTAGGAGACACATAAAATCTGGGGGGGACAGGGGACATCTTGGGGACTTTGCTTTATTTATTTATTGTGTTTTAGTGAAAGAACCAAACTTTTAACAAAATTAGAATTTAAATTGCAGTACATATTAAATTACTAATATCACTGTATAAAACAAGAAAAGAAGAAAAGAAAACAAAAGAAAATTAAAGGATGCAGCAGCAAAGAACATGTCTTTGTATGTTGCATTTCTGGATTTTTCATCTGACTATGAGCTCATGGTAAGAGAGAGGAAATAACAATTGCTTCCAGTGGGCCACAGCTAGGACGCCTGCTTGTTAAGAGGCAGATCACCTGTAAGTGGACTCCTGCCAAATAAAGGAGTTGAAGCCTTTTCTACCAACTGCAAGTTGCTACTTTTTTTGTGTGGGGCAAGGAGACGTGTGTGTCTCTTGGAATGGAAAGATGGGGGTTTCAAAGAAAGTGGAAATTTCGCTTGTACCTCCGAGTAAGCCCTGTTATTGGAGTAGAGGGACCAGGTGTGTGATGTTGCTGCTTTGACTGTCCTCCGGGGGGGGTACAGCAAGGAGCGATCGCAAGCCCACCCCCTTATAAGCACTCCCCAGGTCCGCGGCCGGATGTGTCGGACCCGGGGGATGCCTAGAAGGTGGGGTGTATGTGGACCCAGGGGGGTGGCCAGAGAGGCAGCCCGCTATGTGGGCTGCCCCTCTAGCGCCCCTGCGAGGGCCGGGCTCGCCTCTCAAGAAGAGTCTGGTCCCTCTTATTCCATCTCATGCTGGCTTCGGAGCCTAGCCTTCCTTTGCCTTTGTTATTCTGAATCCTGGCACTTACTAGGATGGCAGAGCATGTGTCCTCTGCCCTGTTACATTATTCAAAGAGCCCCTCTGGTCTTTCTTTACCTCTCCCTTGTCTCACTACTTGCTTGCTTAATGCATACACACCTCCTTGCTTGAACACTCAACATATTCTCCCTAACACGACAATGGCAGCTGCAGTCTGTCTTAACTTCCATTTGTTCTGTGTCTTGAATTGGCCTCTTATTTCCGCTTTTCTGTCTGCGGGGGAAAGGCATTTGCCAGTCACTGCCATGATGGTTCTACCTGGCCTTAAGAGGGCAACAGCTAGCCAATATTGGAAGAACTTGGAATATTATGCCAGAGGCTGGCAACTGCCTTCCTAATGCCTACACAAGAGACACAACTCTTGCCTTTGTTTCTAACAGTAATTCAGTGGATGAAGAAATGCGAGAACACACATATTGCTTATAAATGATGGGGATGATGTCACACTTGGTTAAGACATTTTGATCACGCCCGGAGCTAATTTCCAGCTGCAATTAAGCGATTACCTTTTAGACTTCTGGCTTTAAATAATGTTAGCATCACCTGGAAAGCACAGAGGTTGCTCAACAGGGTTCCTGGAGCACGAGGGGTAAACTACTCGTGGGCATGGATGATTGGAGGGTATTCTTGCCCTGGTTTGGAGCATGGCCCCTAAAGCCATGGTGGGTGGAGGGGCCTATTACCTTTGGTTGTACGTACCCTTTGAGGGTGGGCAGACATTGCCTCCTGCTTTAGCTCACTAACAGCTGTACTTTGCAACTTTATCACACATACCTGTCAGGTAGCATGTAACTCAATGCTACTAATGTTATCAGCCTCAGAAGTCTGGAATCCCTTGCCACATCAACTAGGGTACAGGCTTGCCACCTGAGACTTACCCATGTCTGAGTCGGCATCTGTCGCCCTGTGGGGAAGACACACACAGAAAGAGCAGGGCACAGTGCCCTTGTGGGTTTTTCACACTTCTTCCTCGGGGTGGGCACAATTCACTCTGCAGTGAAAGTGGCACATGCTGGGCAACATTCTCCCCCTTTGACAATGTCACCCAAAGAGCGAAATCGGCCATTTGAAATACCTCTGTCAACTTATTATTGCGCAATCCACACAGATGGGTTTAAGCACCTGCTTAACGCGAGATGGCAATTAAGGGCATTTGCCAACGCATTCTCAAGAAGCACATGACATCCTCTTACCAGCGACATGCCATGCTCACACATTCTGATCACGCATTGGCATTTATCTAGGGTCATGTTAAATGTATTTATTTATTGCATGTGCAGCATCACGCAAAACCCCCAAGCATCAAGGCGCAAAGTAAACTGCATGGAGTGGACCACTTCCATTGGCTCACGTTTTTTCTTTTACGCCACAAATGGAAGATTTTAGCATAAAAGGCAGGTGAAATCACGTTGCTTTTCCACTTTGGAAGAGTGTAAATACCTCGCACAATTAGCGATTGCTGGCAGAATTTACAATGGCTTCCTCTGGACTCTGCCCGCTTTTACCAGGTTTCATTTCCAAGCAAATCCCAGAGGAATCCCTTTCCTTATTTCCAGCATGAGAATCCTTGCTGGCAGTAAGGCTGCATTTGTCTGGTGGAGCGGGAAATACAGGAGACCTTGTTGTGTCTACTCGGCTCCCGAACTCCACCCACAAAATGCACGAAAATCTGTCCAATTAAAAAAAGCAACAGTAATAGTGTTTTCCACCACTTTTTCTGAACTAATTTAATTTACCTGGAAAATGCTGTGTTGCATCGGAAGTTGAATGCATTCACTCTGACTATAATCCCACTGGAAGATTAACCCAGGTGCTGAACACAGGTGTTACATATTCCTGTGCACAATCTGCATTTGGAGAATTAACTAACTGAGCTACCTTACAAATGATATCTCCTCTGGGGCTTTACTGTCTTAACCCCTTAACTGCCATGGGTAGTGGCAAGGCCTTTTTTGGTGATTTCGGTATATCGCCATTCAATCTCTTGTAACTTCTTTGTTACATGAGATATCTCAGCCAAAGTTGGCCCCTTTTTTCCCACATGTAGGTGGTCGTAACGCCACCCTGGAATCCTAGTTTGCTGTAGGGGGGTGAGAGAAAATTACCAAAAAGGAGAACATTTGTTTTTTTTCAGAAAATGCTAATAAAATGTTGTACAAAGAAGCCTGTGGTGCTTTCCTTGTAAGAGCTAGGAACAAATGGTTTGCTGTGCTGGATTCGCCATTTTCCAGGATTTCAAGAACAGATTGAATGAAAACCAAAATAGCATATTTTGATATGCTAATCAGCCGTTTTGTGAGAGGTAGGCGATTTTGGTGTTTTTTTGTCCAATAGGACATGCGTGGACGGAATGGAAGAAAAGGGTAGGAAAGCTGGATGGGAAGCCAGAAAGGCATACATTTCTGAAAAGTAGACAATATTCCAAGTTTAGGAAGGGGTGATTTGCGCAGGTCAGTCAACAACTGTGTAGGGAAAAATTCCATAGTTTGGGGGGAAATCAGGAAAATGACAGAAAAAAACACAATTTCCGCACATTTCACTCTGGTCACCCACCGAAACACGAAGCCAACAACACATGGCCTACCTTCCCACATTCCCACAGGTTCCTGATGAAAACGGTACCTCGCATGTGTGGGTGCACCTACCTGGGTGCAAAGGGAAAAGCTTAAACACTGGTAACCCCAAGTCTTTTCGCAGAGCAGATTTTCAGGAATTTTGCTCATGTGGATAACCTACAGATTTGGGCGTATGTCGAAGCCACGAAGGAAAACAGGGAACCCCATGCATTTCCAAAAAGAAGACACCCGTGGGAATCCACGGAGGTCTGACTTGCGTGAATCGCCCCATGATTTATGACCCAAAAAAAAATTTTGTGGAAAAAAAAACAATGTTAACTTTGTCTGGGATTGTGGGTCATAAATTCCGGGGCGATTTGTGCAAGTCAGACCTCTGTGGATTCCCACAGGTGTCTTCATTTCAGAAATGCATGGGGTACCCTGTTTTCCTTCGTGGCTTCGACACCCTAGGCCCAAATATGTAGGTTGTCTCCCCAAAACCACACATGTGAGGTACCGTTTACGTCAGGACACCTGTGGGAACGCGGGAAGGTAGGACATGTGGTGTTGGCAGCGTGTTTTGGTGGGTGGCAAGAGGGAAATGTCTGAAAATTGTAGTTTTTTAACCAAATTTCAAACTTTGTCAGGGATTGTGGGTAATACATTCTGGGGCGATTCGTGCAAATCAGACCTCTGTGGATTCCCACGGGTGTCCTCTTTTTGGAAATGCATGGGGATCCCTGTTTTCCTTGGTGGCTTCGACATCCTAGGCCCATGTGCACCCACACATTTGAGGGACCGCTTTCATCGGAACACCTGTGGGAATGCAGGATGGTAGGACATGTGTTGTTGGCGGCGTGTTTCAGTGGGTGGCCAGAGTGAAATGTCTGAAAATTTCCACCAAATTTCAGAGACATTTCCCTCTGCATACCGACCAAAACACACCGCCAACAACAGATGTCCTACCTTCCCGCATTCCCACAGGTGTCCCGACGAAAACGGTACCTCACATGTGTGTATGCACCTAACTCCGCGCAAAGGGGAAAGGCTAACCCACTGGTAACCCCAAGCCTTTTGGCAAAGAAGATTTTGCTCATGTGGACAACCTACAGATTTGGGCCTAGGGTGTTGAAGCCACCAAGGAAAACAGAGAACCCCATGCATTTCCAAAAAGAAGACACCCATGGGCACCCCCCTTTTCACTAAAAACATCCATGGTGGTTTAGTGACCCCCACACCCACCCAAAACAAGTTATCATTTTTTTTGTTTTTGTTTTTGTTTTCCCTCTTTCCTAGCGGCAGATTGTGCTAGCAATCTTCCCCAGGCAGGGCTACATGAGATGTCCCCCATCCATTTGGGGTGGGGGGAGAGGGCCACTCCCCTTTCCACTAAAAACATCCATGGTGGTTCAGTGTCCCCCACACCTACCCAAAACAAGTTATTATTTGTTTTATTTTTGTTTTGCCCCTTTCCTAGGGGCAGATAGGCACATGTGTGTGGTCATCTGCCCCCCGGGGGGCAACACGTACTGCCCCAGGCCTGGGGGGTGGCTCTGCCAATATTTGCAGTGGCCTCCCTCCCACCCCAAATGGATGGGGGCATTTGATGTACCCCTTCCTAGGGGCAGAAATCTGCCCCCAGGGAAGGCTATATAAAATGGTGGCTAGTGGACTCACCCGCACCCACCCCACCCAAAACAACGTTAAAAAAAAAGAAATCTTTTTTTTGTTTGCCCCCTTCCCTGGGGGCAGATGATCATCCATCTGCCCCCAGGGTATTGCACCCATGCTTTGGGGGCCAGGGGGAGAGGGCAGCTTGCATAGTAAGCAGCCCCTCCCCCACTTCAAAAACAGATCCCTGCACGACACACCATACACATATTCTGGGGGGGATAAATGACATTACACCCCACCACTTAAAATGGAGGGGGGTTTGTCCCCCCTGTACTCCCCATGTCCTAAACCCATGCCAGTTGCTCATCACAGTCTGTGTCCAAAGTCTTGGATTCCTCTATGGTTCAGGGAGTCACTAGCCTGTTCTTCTTGGCCTCATTATATACTGGACACGTGCATACACAATGTCCAAGTGCCTATATTGATACTGTGTAAAGAAGCAAATATTCAGATTGAGAGAAGTTGTACCACCTCCTGTGGACTTTTTCTGACATTTTCCAAATTAAAACCTTGGCTTTGTGGCACCACAGGAGGAACCCGAAAGCTAATATCTGCACACTGATTGGTAGGTAGTGTGACTGGATAGATCCACAGGCAGAGGAGCTATGGACGATTTCATCTAAACGTTGCAGAATTTCAAATGAAAAACTATTACTATTATTAAAGAAGAGATGATGATTCAAACAACTGACTTTGTGACTATCTTAATTATACGCTCTCATCAACCTAGACATTATAGTCATTGGTGATGGATTGTGAGAGTCACAGACCATAACACCCAGAGATCCATTGGTTGCCCACTACTGCCATAGCCTGACATCCTAAAGTATAACAGATAGTAGAGGGTCAATTCCCATGCAGCGAAGCCTGTCCAGACATGAGCAACTCACCTTTTTTTCTGAATTTTTCCACATACTTTCAGAACAGTGCTTCAATAAAAAATGTTAAATATGTTTCATCTTGTTTCCTTAGTGTTCAGATGGACTTATAGAATCCATCCTGGTGGACAGATTTTAGGAGGCCACCGTAATTATAGTTAACAGGGCAACGCTGAGAGGTTAGTCAAACTCAATAAAAAAGTAAGCATGGAGAGTGGTCAAGGCTACTCGCAAGAGACTGTGAGTGATATCAGGGGGCCACAATGAGTCCACACAGTGAAGCACAGAACAATTCATTTTAGACAGGTAAGTTCAAAAATACTATATTTATTCTAAACTCAAAAACACACACACTAGGAAATGAAATAAGCAGGGGGTCACATCACCAACACCCAATTATCAAACATATATACAGTCACTTTTGGGTTCCTAGAAATGCATCCAATAACTTAGACAGCAGAAATAAGGTAGGTAGTGATGCAAAAGAATTAAACCAGTTCACAAGAATTATACCCATACTTAATAAGTCCAATCCCTATGATGTATGGGGCCTTGTGCCCAAAAGTCACAAAGCTTCTTCACAGGAGAGGAGACTGCGTTAGGAAGAGTTGAATATGTTCCTGAAGATATTCAACAAACTTACAGGTAGGTAAAATGATATTCCTATCTTTTAGATACAAGCTTTTAGATCCGACAAGGAAAAAGCGATGAATGGAATAACCAAAGTTTATTCTAAGGACAACAGGGTGAGGTGAATGCGTTGCAATTACTTACCCCCTGACTCTGATTTTCCCAGATGACTGGATGGGTCAACTGGGGGTCACTGGCGGTAGGCTTTACCACCGTTGGTTCCAGTGAGATGTGCCAAGGAGCTTCAGGTGCAAGGATTCTTCCTGTTGGTTGCAGGAGCTGAGTGCAACCCTTTGCAAAGAAGACATGCAGAAGGCATTGATGCAGACCTCTTCAGGGCACTTCACTAGATGGGCAAAAGCGAGTTCCAGTGACAGCTACTACACACAGGCGACAGCAGGTGTCCTTCCAGTCGAGTTTGAAGAAGACCTTCCAGAGCAATATCTTTTGAAGTTGGGAGGCTGAAATCCAGCAGACTGGTGACTTATGCCATGAGCTGGTGACTACTGAAGTTCTGGCAAAGAGCATGGAGCAGTGACCATTCTACTGAGGTAGCGCACTGAAGAGCTAGTCAATCCACCGAGTGGTCCAGAGTCACTTCTGATGGCTTGGGATGGCTGGATCCTTGGGAATGTGTCAAGGCTATTTGGTCCCACCAGTCCAAATGTTGAAGCACGGCTCAAGGCCTTAGCAGATCAGGTAGTTCAGAAGGGCTTCACAGGGCCAATCACAGGAATGGATTCTGGGCCTCTTCGGAATTCGTCCATGGATCTTCTGTCAGCTGCTTCTCTACACAGGATACTTAACTCCAATATCGGGTTGAAAAATTTGCTGTAGGAGTCTTATTCTTATCCTAAATTATGGCTGGAAGCAATTCCATGCCCACCAATGGTAAGGATCTGCACCATTTAAACAGCCAGCAGTGGTCCAATCAGGGAACAATGTGGGTTTCACTCATGTCCCACCCTCAGAATTTCTGGCACCATGGATGTGGAGTGGAACCAGACAGTGCAACCCCTTCCTGGGCCAAGCACACACAAAGGCACCACTAGCCAAGGGCAAGAGCGTGATCCTATATGTGATTTCCTGACCTGAGAAGGCAGAAAAAAGGCCAAACAGCAATATGGCCAAAGAGCAAGCAAACATCTTGTGGCACATTTTAGGGTACAAGCCACATTTAGTAGCCATACACGGTAAATGCAAATATCCACACTAGAAATAACACAAAATTAGTAAAAAGGTAATTGCTGCCGCCATAATGGATTGAATCACATATACAAGTAACTAAAACACCATTGTGTAAAAGATTATGGTGATGCAAAAGTAACCTCACTGCACTGCATTGTAAGATGCTGTGTGCACTGTAAAAAGGGACCCAAATGGTAAAAATGTAAAAAGACAAAAGGGAAACATTGTTTCCCAGTACTGATAGTATAAAAGAACTGATCAGTTTCCCCAGTACAAAATGACCAAAAGGCCAGGGGAGTGAAGCTGAAGGCTTCAGTTCCCTGTAAAAAGCCAGCACAGGTTCAAAGGCAAAATATTTGGGGGTCTATAGATTATGGAGGAAAAGTTGCTCAACAAGAAATCTTTCTTAACAGCTGGTTACTTCCATAATTCTGTTAAAAATAATTAAACATATTTAGGGTTCACGCATTTCAACAACAGTCATCAACTCCAGTAATTAATTGAAAGGACTACTCTGAAGGCCATTTTGAAAAAGCTGCATTTGTAATCCAATCCAACGGTTCAATGGTATGGCTGCTCTACTCATGCATTGCTTTCAAATGGAGAACAATTGTTTTTGAAAATGTACCAGAGTCAAGAGAAGAGGTCAATAGTGGATTTATTAAGTAAAACGTGGGCATAACAATTGGATAGACACTAAAATCCAAAAATGTGTGTCGTATTTTGAACATTAAGATTTTGGTATGCTCAAGCAGGGGGAAGGTACACAAGGTGATATAATTGCTATGTGTAGATGTGCCACTAGTTGCAATGTTGGAGCACAGATTGAAGAACGGTACAGTGTCAATTTGCATTTCATTTCCAGGATAGCAACCATCCTAGTGTTTTGTGGGGTGCTGCAGGCGTCCCTTCTTCCTCCCTTTTGTGTAATCTTTATAGTTAACCTTTGTTTACCATTACTGATTGATATGGCCTGCAATCTAACTCTGACACTGATGATATTCAGGTGTTTTTAAAGGGGTTCGACACCCATGATGATTTTTCAGAACTCACTGGGCCTCATTCCGAGGCTGGCGGTAAGGGTTAACGGTCACCGTTAATGGCAACGGTGACCGTTAACACTTACCACCAAATTCCGAGTTCCCTTTTGCGGGTTGGCATTTAACGCCTGCTTTTAGCAGGCGTTAAAAATCCAACCCGGAAAGGGACCTTGGAGTAAATTACGGCACCGTAATTTACGGTGCCGTAATTTACTCCTTCCCCATTCCCATTGAGCCCTATGGGGGCAGGAATGGGGATGGGGAACCGGTATGGTGAATGGGGAATTACCGGTCCCTCCAACCTTGGAATGGACCGGTAATTACTCCATTCACCATGCCGGATTTCCATGGAGTAAATAGCTCCATGGTTGCTTACCATGGTGCTCTTTACTCCATGGATAGCGCCAGCCTCGGAATGAGGCCCACTGTTTGAATGTGAACCGTAGAAGAATCGGATGTTGATGAAAGGTCTTAAGTCGAATCCCTTTCAATCTAAGGTAATACACTTTGGGCCTTCTTTTAAAAAATCCCAGCTCTCTCCCTTCTGCTCGATTATGGTTGGGCCTTCCCATTTTGCATGTAAAGAAGCTTAAGAACTTGAGCTTTATTTGCCAATTGGACATGGGGTGGACACCCAAGTTGGTGAGGTGCCAAGGATACCTTTTCAATTATGTTTACTTCACTCATTCTCCCTTTTCTTTCCAGCCATAACCATGTTGTGGTTGTGGGGGCTTTGGTAAACTTGAGGCTTGATTATGCTAATAGTATATATGCAGGGATCCCAGGAAAACAACTTATTAATTTACAGAAAATTCAGAATGCAGCCGTTCACATTTGTTTAATGTACATATATTTCCTGGTTTTGTAGGTCTTTGCATTGGCTCCCTACCCTGCACATCAGCAGATCAATGTTAACATACTTTGCTTGGTGTTTACATGTCTACATGTGGATGATCTGTAACGTTTTATTGAAAGGCCACCCTCAACACAGCAAGTTCCTTCCCTCCCCAATATAAGTGTCACACAAAAAAAAGTTTAATGTCAGTTCTGTATTAAGTCCTATTCCCGATTCATCTCATACCCCTTGGATTCCTCCCCATGGACTACAAATGGGCAAAGAACCAAGCTGGTGTACATGAAATATATTTGTATTTATTTGGATGCTAGTTAATAGAAAATCACACTAAAATGTCACACACCACTTTATCCGTGGCACAACACAATAAACTGCTCTCTACACAAATAACTCAAACAATTTAGTTGGTAAAATTCAAATCACAATATTTTACTTTATACAAATTTCAAAATAAATAATCATCAACACTGGTCCCTGAATAAAATCACTTAACATTTGCAATTGTATTGTATTGTATTGTATTGTATTGTGTTGTATTGGAATTTGTAGAGCACAGCAATAGAAAACGGCATCAAGGCGCTGAAGAATGATATTATGGCTAAGTGTCAAGGGTTAAAAAAGAAGAGTTTTTAGCTGTTTTCGGAAAAGGGTGAAATCAGGAATGGTTTGAATCTGAAAAGGCAGGGCATTCCATAGCATAGAGGGCAAATACAGAGAAGGATCTTCCCCCAGCTTGGGCCCGGTGAAAGCGAGGAATGACCAGCAGTGATTGATTAGCTGAATGGATTGATCTATTAGGCCAATAGGGTATGAGTTTAGATTGAAGAAACTCAGCCCTGGTCAAATGGATGGCACGATGAACAATGCACAGGACTTTAAACTTCACTGGGCTCCTAACAGGGAGCCAGTGAAGACGATGAAGGCGGTCATGGGAGTGAGCCATTCTGGGGCGTTAAGGGCCAAGTGAGCGGCAGGACCTGGAGACGTCAGAGCAGATCATCAGGTTGATCAAGGTAGATTCCATTACAATAATCAATTGACCCCATAATGGAAGAGGCCCCAATTTTTGATCTGGAGTCAGTCGGAAGAAAACAGAGAACCTTCTTAAGGACTTTGAGCTTGACGAAGCCTGATTGGCAGACTGAGGAGATTTGGGCTTCTCTAGACCCTGAGGACATGATTTTAATTTCTAAGCTCTTGATCAATGAAGAAGGTTTCAGACCGGGTCCAAAGGATGTGGGCCAGTATTCAGAGGTCCAGGACTGTCTTGCACAGCTGGGCCCAACCAATAAAATCTCGTTTTTTTCTCTGTTGAGCTTAAGCCAATTATTGGCCATCCAGATCGCAACTGCCTAATGGCGATACTTCAGTTTTTGGTTGGGGGTCCTCCAATGGGGCATTTTGCCAAAAAAGAAGCTGCGTAACATCAGAATAGGAAAGGAAGCAAA
Organism: Ambystoma mexicanum; assembly: GCF_040938575.1. Lineage (NCBI taxonomy): Eukaryota > Metazoa > Chordata > Amphibia > Caudata > Ambystomatidae > Ambystoma > Ambystoma mexicanum. The sequence continues at coordinate 338,845,033 of NC_090927.1, forward strand.
CCCTGTGTCTAGAGATTAGTTTGGCCAAGGCCAACATATGCATATTAAACAGCAAGGGTGAATGGGAAGATACTTGAGGGACCCCACAATCAAGCACGGATGTCCTGGGTGTTAGTCTTAGCAGTGAACGGTGGTGGCGCAAGTTATGGTTGCTTAGCTTACCATAACTGGCGAATTTCTGGGGTTTTTCGGTTTTACTTCAAACCATAACGTCCCTTTAACAAAGGTTTTTTACTGAATTTCATAGGTTTTTAGTAGCGCAACATAACCATAACGTGCCTTTAACAAAGTTTTTTTCACTGAATTTCATAGGTTTTTAGTAGCGTAACTTAACCATAACGTCCCTTTAACAAAGTTCTTTCACTGAATTTCATAGGTTTTTAGTAGCACAATTTAACCATAACATCCCTAAAACCAAGTTTTTTTCACTGACTATAGATATAGATAATGTAAATATTATAAATGTTTACAAAGACTCACTTAGCTTACATACATACAACATAGAAAATACTAAACCCCTTGCCCCGTTATTAATGTTGATACCCGCGGACCTTCTCGCATGTCCGCAGATGGATGCGGTCACCATCAAGACTGCAAAAACTCAGGAGGTATCTTACATTTTTGTATCATACAATAATGACACCAGACATGTTCAAAAAGCACCACATAAATACATTACCATTCAATAATAAATAAGAGGTGCAAACTGTATATGTATCACACCAACCTTCCAATTACATAACATATGCAACATAATGCAATATACCAAAACAAAATAATTATGCCTCGAACAGAATTACCTCACACAAACTGCACAGCAAAAATCAGCAGCACACATACGCAGCAGTAACACCAAAATCTAGCAGCAAACTAGTGAGTAGACAACATTTATTTTATATATTTGTAAACTTTCTGTATTAGGTACAGTAAAAATAATATATATATTTATTTTTACACAGAAATGTCTACTACTTTGGAATGGCTGGCAGAAAATGTTCCTCGTGATGAAATAAGTGAAAACATTGATACTAATGGAAGACACTACACTTCTCTATATGAACAAATCACTACCCATTATTTTATGTGTACTCACCAATTTCTTTTTTTTAAACACACTATACAGACATTAAAAATAATACAGAAACAGACGTTAGAAAATCATCTGCAGCAAATGCAGCAAAAAATTGATTTATTAAAAGAATAGTCCACTCAGAAATATTATTTTTCCAAGTGTTTGGGCATGTTCTTCTAAGCATATGTTGATCCATCGTACAAACGTTTCCTATGTACCTTACCGTAATTGTCCTCTTTTTTACACATGCGAAATCAGGCACCAGGGCATGGCCATCGTGTGATAATCTTATCCGTTGCCGCATCACGCAAGGTGGACTGCCCTGGCAGCACTAATTCATGTGCCCCACCCTTGAGGCTGACATCATCAAACCTAGTGAAATTCTCGGCTTATCTCCAGAACGTTACTGGACAGCGTAGCCAAACGCACCCAGTCATCACCTACGCAATAACGTTACTTCACGCAGAACCCGGAGTAGCAACACACATCATCTCACAACACTTCGTGTCCCAATTTTGAATATAAAACCATACTTTTAAAGGAAATAACAAATCTGTACAATTTGTAAAGTACTTTATTTTCACAATAAACACTCCGCGAACATCCGGCGATTGCCATATTCAAGCAAATAGGCAATTTATTTCTTCGTTCTCGATCCACAAATGTTTATCGTAAGTCACGCTGTGTTCCTTTTGGGTATAAGAACGCATTGGACGCACTGTGAATCGCAAGCCTTTGGCATGAACTTGGCGCTAGGTCACCGTAAACGATGTCAAGTTGCTCCTTATCGCTAGTACGGAGTACGGGCACATTGGCCCGTGCCGATCATCCCAAAAAAGCATCACTGTGATCCACCCATTCACGTGTATCTGTAACTGATGGTTAAAAAAATGTCAGTTGGTATCTGGAATCCATGACAATCGCAGAAACCCAAGATGTAGCTGTTTAAAAAAAGATAACAGAAATGTGTCTCAGTAGCCAATCTTTATTACAGTTTACAATTTAACCATTAATTTTGCCCCCTATTACAACTATTGATAAACACAGACGTGAAACAATGTGAATTCAGACAAAACAACGTGCAAAGTACTGTTCAGTTTGCTTTAGAAGTTCCTCTATGGACTATTGTCAGCTCAAAATGGGATTCTGAGGCTACCGCTGCAATCAGGGAGCAAGATAAAACCAAGAAGAAACCATAGACGGAATTTTAATTAGATATTAGCGTTGAATTACGCGTTTGTGCAACCTGGGGGAACCCACTACTGGACTACACGCATCTCGATGCTCCACTGCCTATGTGCCCAGAACAAAACAAACTACACACACAAGTTGTAATTGCGTGTCGTTGCAATATGCCACACACAACAAACAATACAAGGTAACCCACCAATAATGTCACCGAATTATAATTTGATTAGTTCATGTTTAAAATAGTCCAAAGTAAAACTTACATAATATTCAGCATTTCCATTCTATCAGCGTAACGCAGACACTGCGTTCAGTTCAACAAATTTTCATGAATTAAATTACATGTTCCTTTGTCCAATTTTTGAATGGTGAACATTATCGTATTTGAAAGTCTTACATCCCTCCCTTCATGCATTCCTTACGAATCCTCCCTTTGTTTCAAGGTCGAAAAACAATTGAACCTTATACTGTGTACCATGCGTGGGTTTCTCAGCTAGGAAACAAAAATTCAACGCACTGACCTTCACTCAGAATGGGAGCCGATAGCCCTTCAGAACACAGTGGCATGACACATATTTTGGAAAAACATATGAATTGTTTGCTACGATTCACCAATGCGGGCGACATTCCTACAGATTTATTGTGTTCCTCTGGACAACTTCACACTCTCCCAGCGACTCCCACAGTCAAGCCACACCACCTGTCACCTAAATCCCATCTCCTCTTCACACAGCAAATCAGGTAAACATTTTTGAAAGGAGCAAGTCTCGAGCCCTGAAAAAAAGTGGTTGTATGAGAATGTCCGATCAAAACCTGCTGCAACCCCCTCCAGCCATGCCGCGGACCCTGACCCCATTGACCGCAGTTATATATTAGTGGCCTATAATTTGCACACGTGTATTTGTACTATCCCACTTTTGGTCACTAGCGAGATGAACGGTGTGGGCATCTTGCCACCTTACAAATACAAACACATAGTAAATACATAATAGTAATGCTTTCACGTTAGAATGCAGATGGTACCAAAACCAACTAGCTAACTCGATTTACACATGGTAAACTATCACTTGGTAAAAAACCTTCACAACAGTAGGTAGAATCTAGCACGCAGCAGCCACAGCCAACACACGTCACTACACTGCATATATACAAAAAAAGTGTGGATGGGTCAAATATAATGATACCAACATTACTGTAAAACAGAGAATGAGAAGGTATGCAACCTACCTCAATAAACCACACCCTACATCTTCTTCTTTCCACCTGCTGAGGACAAAAAACAAAACTATTGTCCCATATTGCCCTAGGTAGTAAACCAGAAAAAATAACCTTGACATTTGGAAGTATTTTCATTACTGCATGAACCAAATATTCCAAATCTGCCAACAAAGTAGGGGCACTAACATACCCCAAATGCAAAACACCACAGTGCAAAACAACTACATGTGCAATATTGATCCTGCCCATATCTCCACAAACTTGAAAAATTCCCTGCACATTAAAACCAGGCACAGTGCTCTACACCACCTACACTCCCTTAACATCAAAATTGTTTGCCACATTCCTACATTTAGCATACTACTCCAAACCATGCGCAAACATGTCTCCAACCACCAACACCCTGATTTTCTCCACCTCTACCATCTTCGCTACACACAGCCTCTTTAAACACAAACCGCAATCTCAACATCTGATTGGCTGATCCCTACAGTTCCCTTTACATGCTGCATTTGCTGAGAAACCCCGGATGTGGCACGCCCTACCCGCGGACACCCGCGATGTCCGAAGAGCGCGTAACACTGGGGCAGCCCTTCTACCCTTTCCACTTCACTTTCTGCACCATTTCCTCATTGGCTACTGTTAAACGATCACACAATCATCCACCAATCTCATCCAAGAACTCTACATCTAACTCTATCATCACACATCAGCACTTTAGATGTACTATTGGAACAACTACTATCAAACTGGTCAATATTTCTACTTGCAGATTCATGCACATCCACATGCATGAACACAGACTGCAGGTATGAATATTTTCTACACGGTACATGTACAGCTCTTCTAAGAATACATATAAATAGAATAACTGCCACTTACCCTGTATAAACTGTAAACTGACCTTACTGTCATTTATCCCATCTGCTATGATGAAGTGTCAATTGTAAACCTGTCTCCTCTCCAACTTTTTGTTCACTCACGCAGCTATCTAGACATTTTTTATTTCATATTAAAAGATGGCAGAAATAACATTAGTACGCACTGTGCACCGGGAATACAACATGTGGATTGGCTCTTTTCCGAGCCATACCACACGGTATTCCCGTGTACACTGTGCGTGCCAGGTACTCTGTTCCCAGCGAGGGGCGTGGCAGCCTCTTAGCCAATGAGGAGGCTCGAAATGGGGCAATCCCCGCTCCGACCCTACTCATGGCTGGAGGCTGCCTTCGTCCCCCACTGGGGACTCAGGTACGTTTTTTTTCCTCCACCCCCCACCCCACAAACTATCCCCTCGTCACCCTCCCAACCCCACTTTCCTACTTTTTTCTTATTTTCTTGGAGCAAACGCACTGGAAACACTTCTGTTCCCAGCGCGTCCGCTCCCGATGGCTGCCATGGAAATGGAAAACGGACTATGTTTTCCCTTTCCCGGCGGTCATTTTTTTCCAACTTTTTTTTTCTGTTTCGAAACGCGGCAGCATTTCAAAACAGAAAAAAATGCCATTAGTACCCCGGTCTAATGGGCCAGGGTACTAATGGCTATAAAACCCTCAGTGGCGGGCCAATACCGCCCACGGTAACGCCCCCGGGGCTTCATTAAGCTACGCTCGGGACTGTAACTACGGCCCCGGGGGCATTACCTGGGGTGGTATTGGCCCACCATCTCGGGTCTTATTGCCACACTATAATTATGAAAAAGACTGTCCAGTGTGTTATAAAATTACACGCAGCCAGGATGAGTACATGAATCTTCATTCAAGCACACACACAGACAATATCAGTACAAAGGCTCCCAGCTCAAACAACAGCACTGCCTCTATATGAAATCCTACTCCTTTATTTCTCACACCTTCACATATACATACATTGCATGCTTTTCTGTACAATCTCTGCCATTTACCCTGTAAAAATAGCAAAACATACATATGATTATTTCTTCTACCTCTTACCATCCAACAACATAACATTAAAAAAACAAGTGTGCTCTATACGTTTACTATTATACTCATTTGTAAAACATATTCAACTAACAGATTCAGAATAAAATATACAGGATGTACATAGGCAATGAAAGTGCATATGCCTACTATGCTCAGTTGTAAGAAAACACTACTACTACAAAAACAAAAACAAAAATGTCTACATTAACAAAAGTGCTATAAACACACATTTTCACTAACTTCTTTCTTTTACAATTGCAGTGAAGACCACTCTCCTGAAAAGCAGCAGCGTCTGAAGTATGAACAACGACTTCGAAGAAACCTACTCTTTCCATACACAAAAGTAAATACAATACTAACATAATTTTCTAACTGTTAGTCAAACACACTAGCATTTTACTATTGTAGAACAAAGAAGTGTATTAAGCCTTTCCCTATAGATGTATTATTAGCGCTTCCCCTTACTAGTTGCATACTTTATATTGTCATCTGAAGCCCAGTATAGTAACACATAAATACAAGAATAACCTTCCCAACTTGATATAGCTGCCCATTGCACAATCACACACCTCCACAATCATCCTTTCCATCATACTCAGACACACATGCACAAAGTGTGCATACACGGCACAGCAGCCCAATCACACTTTAATTTTTTCTCCAACAAATCCCAAAACATGCCTACCAAAAAGCAACTCGGTAGAAAGCAACGCATAAGTAGAGCAAATCAAAATAAAAGTGTCCAAAATAATCATCCATCTCTACCAGAATTTGTACAAACACTTCAAACAAAACAGCTAATACAGTCATTACGCAAAACAAAATAAGCTTCCAGTACATAAACTTTCCCTCCTCTATCAAAATGTAAAACAAAACAAAAAGTGATTAATAAGACTTCAGCTACCACTACTGCTAATGCTGCACCTATAAATCTTGATATAGTAGCAACTAACAATACCAAAAAAAATATTTTACAAAAAATGTTCCGCCACAGAGTCCTTCGGAACCTTATAAAAACAGGAGAGAAGTCATGGACAACCCTTAAAACCTACCGTAGAAAAGTAATCCTAAAATCTCTCAAAGACAGTGCAATCCTTCTCAAATGGAAGTTATTTATTTTATTTTTAAATAGAATGACACCACTAACAAAACTAACTGCTAATTACAAAAAACACTTCTCAATAAACTGAATATCAACAAAAATAGCTCCTTAAACATCTGTGGAGGTGAATGGAGTCACACCACAAGCACAGAACCATATTTTAATGAAGCATATAAACAAAAGCAAACAAACCCAATTGCCATAAATAGCAGTGGACGAGGGTATGAAAAACTTAATAACACCATTATGAAACAAGAAGCTCTGCTCACAAAAATATCCTCAGGAAACTCAGTATCACCTCTCCATTCTAATAAACCAAAATGTCCAGTCTACAAATGGCTGTGCACAAAAGAAATCTTTCAAATCGTTACGCCACTTCCTCAATCAGTATGTAAAAAGCAAAGACAAAATCAAAATGAAACTACTACAAAATATGGATGCCTGTCCATTGCACAAATACACAGGACTACAAGGACATTCATTAGCCTGCATTTCAGGACCTATTTCCAAAAGCACCTTCCATCATATCAAAATGATATCAACACATCATTCTACTATAAAAATCTGGTCCCTAAAATCTACTATGCTAAAAGTCCTGCTTTAGCACCAGTCAATTTAAATAACAATCTTCTACATGGCACAGTCAAACAACTACTCAAACAAAAAGAGCATATCCAGACAAAATATTTTGGAAGTGAAAGCCACTTACAAAATACATTAGCTTTACAACAAACTACCAATTATTGTAAAAATAGCAACCTTCTATTAAACACATACAAAAAAGAAAAACTGAAGTTTAAAAGTACCTCCGGTGAAGTACCAAACCATGTGTGTGTGTTGCCGCTGGACTCTTTATAAAAGTAGCACAAAAACTGTAGACATAACGTACAAAATAGAAGACAATGAAGATTCCAAATGGTTCCAATTAGCTCTCTACCGTATAGCATAAAACAAATACGAAATTACTGACCCCTTAATATTTTGCAATTACGGCACTGCAAAACTTCACAACAATCAAACACCTGCATGTGCTATCACAAATAGCTTGGAATTATTCCCACTATCAAAGCCCCTGCAACAACTAAATTTATATGTGAGCATCATAATTCAAACAGTGCACCCACTTCAAGCAATAATGCGCCTTCAACAAAAACAGCAAAATAACCTCCCTCTAAATTAGTGAAAGGCATTCGTGGCAAACTAGTTTATCTACCATCTTATAACGCAGTTCTATTACAAACTCTACAATATTAACTGCATAGCCTGGCCAAAACTTCACATACAAACTGTACAAATTAAACAGTACACAAACTTTTGAGTTCTGGATATTTGACGGGTGTTTGATTCTATGGGTGTGTTATGCTGTGGTGGTTGTGGCCAGGGCCTAGACTCTTGGGTGCCTGGCCGATGGCCTACGGCCTTCGGCCAGGCACCCAAGACTCTAGGCCCTGGCCACAACCACCGCAGCATAACACACCTATGCTACCAAACATTTTGACTGTGGTATATGGGCTGCTTTGCGAATGGCTATCATCAAAGCGGCTATTGGATGACCATTTTGACCCTTTTGTGCCGGTTTGAAGGAAATCGAGAAGCCCTCCAATAAGGGTGGAGACCCGAGCCAGTCTCCTGAAGACAAATTATTTCAAAATCACTAATCTTAGGAATACCTTCTTTAAATAATTGCAGAACCCCTTATGTATTGCAGCAACACATTTTCCACAGTTGGTTTGAGGCCATGGTATGTGCAGTCCCTCTCTGGTCCCCCAGGTACGGGGTGGCCAACCCCTCAACCAAGGCACTCGCCAGCCAGCTCCAGTCGGCCGGAACCATATTTTCCTCCAGTGACCTCCAGGCACAGCCTCCTTTGTTCACCGCAGGGGTAGGGCCTTGTCGCGAATTTCAAAGCCACGTAGCTTTGATTCAAGGGGCTATGGATGTCACAAGATCTTACGTCTTTCTCCCTGATGCTTGTCTGATAAACCTGGGGACAATGATGGTAGACCTCCCATTCATCCGATTAATCTTCACTTTGATTATCATCACGGGGGAGATTACTCTCTATAAAGTCGCCCTCTGTGTCTGACAAACTGAAGCCCGAAGACAAAAACTTCTGGCCACATTTCATTAGAGTGTCTTTTAGGGTTCTTGAGGCTAGATGTAGCAGAATTCTGTCCAGTTTGTGCTTTTCCAGGAATTCTACCAGTAGAAGGTCCTTGGATTTAATGTGGCTTAAGGCTGGAATGGTGTTCATTAATCTAAGAATATTGGTACTATTTAGGATCAGGTTGTCGCTAATTCGAAGTGTTCTCTCCAAGCAAAGCACTATATCTCTCGATCTTCCTTTAGGAGCTCTTTCCAGGGAACAAGGGGGAGTAGGGTCCTTCATCAACTTTGGAAAGGTGAATTTGACCTGGCGGACAGGCAAATTGTTCCTCATGTGGTTCCCCACCCTTTCCCGAGAGCGAAAAGCTAAAGTTCTTTTCTCTTCAAGCATTTTAAACCGAGGATCCTCCAGCGATACCAGGCCTATCGGTAATGAGGAACCGTCTTCATTTGGCGACCTCTGTGAAGGTACATCAAGATGGGAAAAGGCCTCCAAGCCTTTTACGGAGAAGATGGTAAGACCTGCCGATCATTTTCCCAAAATCGGAGCGGGCTGAGCTCCTCCCTTGATCCTTCAACCTCCCACTGCCCTCAGGGAGATCTTGAGCCTGGCCGATGGGAACTTCTTTTGGTTCTGGACTTTCGGCCACAAATTATGTGTCTTCATTGGGCTCCGGAATTAGTAGGTTGAAAGATTTATTCAGTCCGTTGATGAATCGTCAGGACCCTCAAGCACACCATTTTCCACTTGTTGGGGGCAATTGTTATCCATAGTGGACACTTCCCTCGACTGAGTGTCCATCCCCCCAACTTCCCCTTCTTGGGTTTGCATAGGGGGCTGCAGTGGTACTAAGTTTCTGATAAATAAACGAGACCCCTCACCGGCTCCCAAACCGTAAAGACGTTGGGAGTTCAAATTCGGTGACCCCAGCTTTGTTGCGTTCTTTTGTTTGGTTAGCCTTTTCTTTAAAGCCAACCTCTTTGACTGGGGTGACAAATTACTTGATTTATTTGTGGCTGGTAATTTTGAGAAGATGTCATATTTCTTTGTATCTGTGTGGGCGATCACATGGTCAATGACCCCAAATCAGCCGGCGCCTTTCTCTGATCAGACCCACGCTGTTTGATGACGAAGGGGGAGGGACCTATAATGTCATTGTATTTATCTCCATGGCCCTCTTTAGGCCCAAGACTATCGGGGGGGGCATCCTCCTTCACCCCATGACTCTCAGAATCATAGGCCGTCACTTGTTTGTTCAGAAAAGTTGAAGGTGGCTGGTGTATAGGGAATTTCAATGGTGAGACGGGGATACAACTCTGAGAAGCTTCACTCCTCCGTTTGTCTTTGTCTCTCATAGCCGTTGAAATAATAGAGTGTAGAATAGATGTAATATCTTCTTTAATTTTTGTCCAAGTTTCCCTGGATTCCCATCAGAAAACCCTCCAACAATATTAATTTTGTATGGAACATAGCAATCAGGGTAGACTGGTCCCTGATCTGCTCACTCATTGTTTCATGAAGTTTCATGTAAGGGGCCAGGGACAAAGTCAGGGCCACGGTCAGGCCGGCATCAATGGGCTGAGGACAGGGACATTTTCAACCTGGGCAGCCGCTAGATCGGGAGAAGGCCTTCATCCGAAATAGGCATCCCACCAAGGGTCGGTTGAGGTCTCTGCACACCTCGGTGTACTGCTCCATTCAGAAGGTGGTGATCTTCTTCTGCACCAGAAGCCTCGACCTGTGCGCTCAACGTCACTGCTTTCTCCCCGGCATAACTTTCTCGATTCAGCTTCAATTTCTTTGAAGATCCAGACCAGGAGACTTCATTAGAGCCTGCTTGTCTTTTAAGAGTGGAGGGTCTCCCACTCGCATCCTCACCCGCCCCTCCCCTATTGAAGAGGCTAGAGTTAGAGACTTAGGAAGGTGACCTTCCCCACCCGACTACCAACTGTCATGCGGGCCCCAACACTGAGCAAACATTTTAACCCAAGAAGGCTAGAGGGGGGCGCGGGTAGAAGCCACCCCCACAAAGGCTTTTGGAGGAATAGAGTCAGCATTTTTGTAAGAAAAACGAGAAATGGAGGCAAATGTTTCCAGCAGCAGCCCCCTCGGCTGCCAGCAAGATTTCAGATTTGATGGAGGATTCAGCTGATTTTCTGTAAATTTGTAGGGCCAACTAAAAAGCCCCTCATTTCCAGGTTCAGGGTTGCTTTTCAGATGAGTCAGTACCTGGGACTTGGGGTTTCCACATTCAAGCTGATTCTTAGGGGCCTGAGCCGTGGAAACTGTGGGGGGACTCCTCTGCTCAGCTTCCACCGAACCTTGGGAAAGCTACCCCCCTTTTCCTCCAGACGCATCTCAAGGGCCGGAGGGTCATTCACTCTTGCAGCCCTCTGTAATTCCTCTAGTAGAGCACCCACTTCTGAAGGGCTAGAAGAATAAAGACATTGAGTAGAGGGAGCAGGGGGATCTTGATTTTCCAAAATATTCAAGGCCAATACCGTAGTTGCCGTGACTTGGACCTGAACTTCTAAGGGCAGAGGTAGAGAATCTGGAAATTTTGGAGGCGACGGGGGAGAAAGCACAAAGGCCATGTCTAAAAAATCGCCAGGAGCTGCAGAAGTAGCCTCCAGAGTAGCCTCCACAGTTACTTCATCCAAGTGGACTGCGTGTTCTTCAGCAATCCCCACATTTCCCCACAGCTCGAACACAACACTGTGACACTCAAGACGGTTTTCGCAAGAATAGATCGTTGGGAACTGTTCTTCGTACCTCAAGCGTAAGGCCCAGTCACCGTGGACTGCTAGCCACCAACCGCGGAAACGCGGGACTAGGACTAGGTCAGTTGGACTAGGACACTGACTCAATTATTAATTGGGGGGCGAGCGCGCAGCTAGCCAAACGCAGTCAGAGCCAATCAAAGGCAGTCAGAGAAAAAAAAAGGATCACAGGAGCATGAGAGAATTTCGCTGATCCACAATGCTAAAGCAGACAGCGCACGCAGTGTATGGATTCCTCTACTGGAACTGAGTGGCATCTGTTTACTGCACATCTTCTTTCTTCATTAGATGTAGTTTTGAAAGGGTTGAAGAAGGGATGTTAATCAGCTTCAAGCTGGGAGTTCATGAGGTTCTGGAACACCTAGCAGGGGAGATGATGGATTGTAGGTAGAGTATTTGAATAGATTATTTTAGACTCTAGAGAAGTACTTCAAATGTGCATCTTCCTTTTATGGTAACTAGGTAAAAGGAACTTTAAACCTAGGTAAGTGTGGTCTCAATGATATATAATGTATAATCAGTCTGGCCACATAATTTGGTAGTATTTGTAACTTAGCCAAGAAGCTGTAACTGAATCTTCAAAGAAATTGTTACAATAGTGTAAATTAGGGGTGGTCTTGAGTGACCAATTAACAATCCGAGTTGGAAAGGGGATGTTTTAAGTTCCTCAGGAGTCAGAGGCATAAGTAGCCAAATAAAAGGGGCTATTGACTTGAGCTTCAAATAAGAGCACTGGGCAAAGGACGCCATTGCAGTCCTTTTAGCTACAAATATATGGTGGTTTGGCATCAGTGGACACGGCAATGTAAGACATTTAGAGGGTAATTCATAGAATTTAGCGCACAAGTGGTGCATGCGGCTGGCGCACAGAGTGCACGTGCTGCAGTCTGCGCCAGCCGCGTGCTCCAAAACCCATTTTGGCGCTGTGAAGACGCCGTTGGGGGGTGTCTGCACTTCCACTCTCTATATGGTAGAGGGGAGGCACAGAGACCCCTGCCAAGATTCTCTATTATTGGTAGCTGTGGTCAAGCAATCAAGGTCTAGCTTCTCAGGAGCTGCTGTGAGCTGGTTCTTAAGTACAGTGTAGTCCCCAAGCACCCACAAAGGAATGTCCACACACTGTATCAGTTATAACACAGTCTTTATATAATGAATGTTCAAAGGTATATACAATATCATGATAACTCACTTTGTACTCCGAAAATCAGCAATGGTAAATATGCACAGTTTCTAAAGTGGTGCCACTAACGTTATTAGATCTCATTAAAGTGCCTACGGTCAGAATGACACACAGATCAGAATAAAGAGGAAACCAGCAGTAGAGAGAGGAAGGAAAGCAAGATGGTTGAGCAATTGGCAGAATACTGGCCCTGATTCCCAGACACAGTTCAGGCCCTGACTCATTTCCCCCAGGCCCCCAACTACCACCCCCATTGACGGGCACCGGCCAGCAGGCCCTGACTCATGTCCACCCACCCCCAAACACCCCCCGTCCATTGACGGGGACCTGTGGGCAGGCCCGACTCATTTCCCCCACCCCCCAACCACCCCCCCATTGACGGGCACCTGCCAGCAGGCCCCGACTCATGTCCCTCCACCCCCAAACTACCCCCCCCATTGACAGGCACCTGCCAGCAGGCCCCGACTCATGTCCCCTCACCCCCCAACCACCCCCCCATTGAGGGGCACCTGCCAGCAGGCCCCAACTCATGTCCCCCCACCCCCATTGGCGGGCACCTGCCAGCAGGCCCTGACTCATGCCCCCACACCCCCCAACCACCCCCCCATTGACGGGCACCTGCCAGCAGGCCCTGACTCATGTCCCCCCACCCCCCAACAGCCCCCCCATTGATGGGCACCTGCCAGCAGGCCCCGACTCATGTCCCCCACACCCCCAACCACCACCCCCATTGACGGGCACCTGCCAGAAGGCCCCGACTCAGGTCCCCCACCCTCCCAACCACCACCCCCATTGATGGGCCCTGCCAGCAGGCCCCAACTCATGTCCCCTCACCCCCCAACCACCCTCCAATTGATGGGCACCTGCCAGCAGGCCCCAACACATGGCCCACCAAACAACATGTCCTAACAAAACAGATCCATGGCCCTAATGCCAACCCAAATCCCCCTTGTCCCCCAGTACAAGCATGCAACCATCCACAGCACCCACTCCCACATTACCCATGCCATGACAGCCTTAAAAGAACCACCATGACCATGCATAAATGCACAACAGAGCCACACAGTGGCAACACAGTGGCAAAACATGACTGAGGCAATGTTCCTTGAGACATGCACAAAACCAATGATAGTACACAACACCAATCATGAAGTTAGAATAAATCTATTAAAAACATAATGAAATTACATAAAGAAAATCAAACTTGAAAATCAATAAACAATGACAGATATTACCAAAAAATACAGAAATTCCAATGAAAAACAAAATCTATGGCATGAAAAAAGAAAAGTGGTCCATCGCCAATGTCAACATGAAAAAAATAATTATAAAAAATGAAACCATTGATCCATGAAAAATGTCAAAAAAGAAAGTATGTGCAAGTCTTCAACTATATACAATCCAAGTCCAAAGGGTCCCCAAACCAAATGAAACCTACCAAAAAGTCTTAGGAATAAAAAAACTATATACATGAAGTGGAGCACAGTCGATTAACTCCAAAAAAAAGAAAAAACAAAGTAAACCTAACACTAAAGAACTATGTACAAAGGCGGCGGGCAAGTCCAACGGCTCATTTGTTGATGTTCTGGCCCAGGGCATCATCGAACTCCATGTCGATGTCCCTGAGGCGGGCCTCTTCCCTGGCCTCGTGGTCTCGCAGGGATGCAGTCATGGCATCCTCTAACTCCCTGCGAGTTGCCTCTAGGCACTCAGCCCGCCTCAATGCCCTGCGCATGGAGTTCTCTGCCCTGACCATAGTGAGCCGTGCCTCCTCCGCCCGCCGCCACTCTGCATCTATCCACTGGCCCAACCGCTGCCACACAGAAGACACTCCCAATCCAGGGCCCTTCTGCCCTATGGCCGATTCCTGCCCCTGTGATGTTGAAGGCCCAGAGCCATCATCGCTCCCACCCTGAGCCTGCTGCTGCCGTGCATGTGCCGTCCTCCTCTTGCTGGTGTCCAGTTGTTGGGGTGGTCACCCCTGCTGGACCTCCAACTCCCAACTGTGGCAGGGATGTGTCCTCCACCAGCCTGGCCGCTGGGTCAGGGGCAGCTCCACAGGGTGCCCAGGTGATACTTGGGCAGGAAGATGGCACGGAGGATGACTTGCGCATGGGGGGTCAGTTGAGGAGGGGCTTGGTAGAAGATACAGAACACGGAGGAACCCAGCCTTGGTGACCTGTCCTAATAGGCCGACGCGATCAATGAGGTATTCGAAATGACGTGCATTGTCCTCACGAGAACCCTGCACGTCATCCCGAATACCACGTTGACGCAATGCCATCCCAACTAGGACAGGCTGAACACGGTCACGGATTGCCACGTCCGCAGGGAGAGGAAGGCCAGTTGTTGTGTGCGCATCTCCTCCCTGAAAACGGGTCTGGACGAAGGCATCCCTGCTGGTGCAGGATGATGCAGTCACAGGATCGGGGACAGATTACACACAGGCACCTCTGTGGTGGCCTGTGCTGCCTCCTGTCCCTGCCCCTGGACTGCACCACTAGCACCAGTGAAAATCCCCCCTCCATGCCCCTTGTGTGGGCCTTCCACGGCCTCCTCCTCAACCGAATCCCCCACCAACCTGGATGACTCTGTGCCATCTTCCTCCATAGGCCCCTGTGGGGGCTCAGCTGCCCCTACTGCTACCGAGGCGTCCACCTCCAACCTCCGCCCCTTGTACCTCTGTTAGGCAGAAACCTGTGCAGTTCCCTTTGGGAACACTGCAAAAGATTTAGGACTACAGGTGTTAGCAGTAAACCCACTTGGTAGCAGTCTGTACCACCCAGATTTACCTGGTAGCTGTGGCTGAGCAGTCAGACTTCCCTCAAGAAGAGTTAGGCAGTATGCAAAGTATACACAATAGGCACTCAGATACAATAATACAAGCAAACACTGACCAGAGCTTTGGTATCAAAGTATATAATTATTTATTTAAAAACACACTGTTTGAAACACTCCAGCACTCTTATTGTAAAACACTCTAAACACAGTTACTATTATGATATATACAACCCTTATTCCTCATCAGATAAGTCTTAGTTAACACCACTTATTTCCAGACAGATGTGAGCGCTTAACTATAGATGGCACTCCAATAAG
The DNA here is from genome assembly GCF_040938575.1 of Ambystoma mexicanum. NCBI lineage: Eukaryota > Metazoa > Chordata > Amphibia > Caudata > Ambystomatidae > Ambystoma > Ambystoma mexicanum. The sequence continues at coordinate 338,860,722 of NC_090927.1, forward strand.
TTCATGAAGAAGGGAGGGAAAAAGACAGAATATGGAAAGATACACCACTCTAAGATTTAGGAACACTTTTAGCAAGGCAGAAGAGCAAAGGTCACTTGTGAGCCAAAGTCCATAGGCTGGGCCCACTCTTAGAGAGAGCAGAGCACAAATGCGCCCAAGATCACACAGTTACACTAGGCTTTGAAAGTCTTGCAGAGAGTTCGAAAAGAGTTTAGAGAGGCTCAGAAAAGTTTAGGCAGGGTGTCCCAGGCTAACCCAGGTTCGAAAGCCGGGGGCTAAATCTACCCCGTACAGTCGGTGGCAAGGGAAGCCAGGCGGAACACGGTACCTTAAGTGGGAAGGATCCTCCAGCGGTGGCAGTTGTTCCTGGCAGCGGGTGCAAGTCTCTGCGTCGTCCAGGGGAAGAGAAGATCTCGACTTGGAGGAAAGCTGAAGGTCGTTGCACTGCCAGGGAAGAAACCAGCCGCAGAGTTTTCTGGGTAAAGGTATTACCCTTTATTTCGTGGTCATGGTAAAACGTGGTATTCCGGTTGCCGGGGTGCTTGGCACAGGCAAGGCGGCCATGAGATGCGTCGGGAAGGCGAAAAGACGGTGAACTGGTTATCCTCACCAGTCAAAGGAAGAAGACTCTCCGGCGGGAGATCTCCTCTGTCGTTGGGAAAAGTGATGAGGCGGTCCAGCAGGGCTCCACCGGTGGTGTCGTTGTGGCAGGTCAGCTCAGCGTCTCCCTCGTCGGATTCTTAGGTCCTGTGGCGACTTCTGAAGTTCCAGTGCCCAAAGCCCTGCTTTTATGCAGAAAACCCCTATTCACTCTGCCTAGCTGTCACTAAAACATGCTAAGTGGTGAGCCGGCCGGCTCACCACTTGGGCCAATCAGGACAGAGTGCGACTTGAGTTGCCTAGGCAACTCAGTCCAGGGTGCCTAAATCCCCCTCTACCCCACCTAAGTACCTCAGACAGAGTGGCAACACTTTGGAGGGCTTCTGTGGAGAAACCCACCAAAAAGTGGAACAAAGGGCTCGACTTGGGTTGGAGTCACAGAAGAGAACACAAACGCCATTTTAGAACTGAGTTTTGGCAAAAAATGCCAACCGGAGAATTAATAATAATTAAATAAACCGGTGGTATGTTCGAGGCTATCGTAATTAAATAAATAAAGATAGTAGCCTCGAACAATGGGAAAATCCCATAGAGAAATATTTGCGGTTCAATATAAAAAGTAGTATCCACTGCCACCAGCCAAAACTCGATCAGGGAGGACAGAGACGTGCCCCCTCAACTAACAGACCCCAGGGCAATCGAATTGCCCCAGCCGGTACGTCCACAATATGATGGTTTGTACTGGTTCTGTTCAGAATTTAAGACTAGTAAAGTCAATGGTGACTTTACATGCCCTGGGAGACAGTAGTCAGTCCCATGGTATGGAGTCTATACTGGGGGGTCACTATGACACCCCTGTGTTACTGCACTGAGGGTGCTGTGTAACACACATCACAAAAACACATGCAGCCCTATGGAGTAAAAGACCCCATAGCCCATTAAACACATCTAGAGTCAAAGGAGCACACTAAAATCATGTCCAAGAGTGAGGGTAAAAGAGTCTCACTCTTGGCAGGAGAAGAAATTAAATCCCAAAAATCCAGCAAAGCTGCTGGGGGACTGACTAGGTTAGGAAATTCAGCCTAAACAGAGAATTCTCCCTAACACTCGCCCCCCCAGACTAAGGGACAGGAGGATTTAATCCACTCCTGGATGAACCTCATACCTCTAGTCGATGACATACATCCTAGAGAGTCCATCAGCTTTTTGATGGTGACACCTTGACCTATGTTCTATGGTCCAATCACAGGTTTTCCTTTGTAAGCTATATGACCTACAAACCCTTTGAGGAACATCGGTCTTTTTAAAGGTATAGGGGATCTGGTTGACCAGTCTCTCAGAAGTGGTTACAACTTCTGAACCTGTGTTAGGCTTTTTCAAGGGGTCCTTATAAAGGATTCCCTTAGATCTAGAGGGACCTCCAAGGTTCCTCACCACCTCTCTTGTGGGAGCAGGCTGGGTCTTAGGCCTCTTGGTTGGAGGAGTTAGGGTTAGGCAATGTACCTGCTTCTCCTTCCTCTTAGATCTAACCTTACCTACTTTAGGAGTTTCCCCCCTAATATTAGGTTTTGAGTTGGGGTCTTCAGTAGAAGGTCCAACAATCTGAAGGTTTTTGGGCTTAGACTTTTCTTTCTTAGTTTTCCACCAGCATTGAGAATTACCAGTTATCTCAGGCCTAGGTAAGGGTCCAGTAGGTCTATCCTCTTCCTCAGAAGCAGGGGGGGTCACAGACTCTGAAACTGGGGGAACAATGATGGAGCTTGGTTGGGGCTCCCATTTCCCTAATGTACTAGCCTGAAATGTGCCTGGGTTAGAGGTCAACTTACTAACACCAGGGCTTGTAGTGGGGGTCTCAGTAGAGGTTCCCACAGGCTTAGAGGGGTCCCTTAAGGTGGCCTCTCTATCCAATTTGGTTAGGTTCTGGGTCTCCATACTGGGAGGCCTGGGGGTATGTGACACAACTCCTAGAGTTCTCAGGTCATTCCCCAACAGGACCTTCCCAGGCACCTCAGTCTGAACACTGACAGGGATCGTCACAGTCATGTTGTTACACTGAATGAGGGCTGGTAGAATAGGAACCATCTGGACAGGGCCCCCAGACATCTTAGTGGGACCTTTGGGTGCTTTTGCCACATCCTCAGGTTGAAAGAAGCTTCCATCCACTACTGTTCTGCTGGCCCCAGTGTCTCTCCTGGCAGGGGTATCCTGACCATTGACAAGAACACTGTCCATGTAATATACTTTAGAGTTTGCAGGTAGGGAGTTATACACAACCCTATTTTGGGACTTAACCAGATCCATGCACTCTATAGACACAGTTGCTTGAAGACCCAAGGGTTCTTCAGCAAAAGCTTCAAAGTGAGCACTAGCCATCTGTACTTCATCCTCAGGAGTGAAGGCTAAGGAGACTGTGCTGATCCCTGCAGGTTTACCCTTGCATCTGGGATCCCCTTTGATATGGTGAGTAGCCTTACAAATGCTCTCTGAAATGGTGGCTTGTTCTGACCTCCTTCTGGTTGTTGACCAGAAGGTACACTAGCCTGATTCGGTTTACCCTGGGGCTTACCCTGGTTATTTTTTTGTTTGTGGGCCTCTTGGGTATGGGAGGTATTAGAATTCTCTTTGGAGTCCTTTTTAGGTTGTTTCCCCTCATCCTTCTTCTGAGTTACCCCAGAATCCTTGTGAGTGGCCCTGTTGGCAACCCACAAGTCAGCAGCCTTAGCTAGCCTTCTGGAATCTAATTCCTTTGAATCAGCCAAGTGCTGTCTGAGCTCAGGAGAGCAGGCATCATAAATTGACTCCAACATAAAAAGATTCTTCATACCTTCATACGTGTTCACCTTGTAACCCTTAATCCATCCCTCTAAGTTTTTCAACCCTTCACTCACCCAGGTAGCCCAAGGGGTACCATCATGCTTCTTGAGGGTTCTAAACCTCTTAAGACACTGGGAAGGGGTCTTCCCAAATCTAGCTATCAGAGCTAGTTTCACACATTCATACTCTTTCCTATCCTCCTCCCCCAACTCCATTACCACATCAGTTGCAACAGGGGGAAGCCTAGAGAACAACCAGGTGAGTAAGTCATTTCCTGTGATGTTCTGGAGCCCATGATTATATTCAAACAGAGACAACCAATCCAACACATCCAGCTTAGGCTCATACATACCAACTAATTCTTTAGGCATCTGGGGTCTTTTAGGACTGGAACTTCAGACTACCCAATTCTCATATCATTTGAACCCACACACATGCCCAAATTGACAGGAATTGTGCAGCAGGCAGCAGCATCCATACACACACACCAGCATGAACATCCAAAGGTTGGCATGACGTCACAAGCAACATGGGGAGTGCCGAACACATGCACACACGCCAACAGACAGACATGCATCTGCACATCTCCACTACCTGTCACAGTGCAATCATCGGCAACTATGTCACATCTGCCAATCGGGCCATACATGTCCGTGTCACTTGCATCCATGGCGTATCACAGTCACACACATGTCAAACACACACACGCACATGTATGCCGTGCACATACATGAAGGTGGAACCAGCATCCATGTGTCACACCCCAACCATGCCATAGTACATACACAGAAATGCTAACAAGTGTGCAATGCTAACATGTGTGCGTCTCCACATGCAGTTGTGCATCATGCTTTGTAACACATACACCATTGATGTGCATCATACATGACTGGACTCACATGCAGTACGGTCATGTCCCTGCACATGCACATCCATACATGGCCCATTTCAGACATATGTCCAAGCTTCACACTCCTGGGACACCTCAACATGCACTGCGTCCAATAAGTATGCATGGACACTTACCGCTCGACTCCGGACTGCTCTGCTTCTCGAGGATCTGGCGGTGAAGCATTAGGTTAATGCGTTCCAGGACCCTCATGTCGTCGGTGGTAAGGTGGACCTGAGGGTCCTGGACCTGAAGTCCTCCCAGCGCTTCCGGACGTGTCGTATGTCACGGGCTGCCACCCCCTCCACGTTGATGGCAGCCACAATGTCCTTCCAGGTCTTCTCACGTCCATCCTTGTCAGCGTTTCTTCTTCCGTAGAGGGCATCATAGTGCACCAGGACTTGCTCGACCAGGATACCAACTTCTGCGGCACTGAAGCTGGTAGCCCTCTGCCTCTCTGGCTGGGGGTCGCCAGTGGTCTCTGATGGTGTTTGCCCCGACATGGCAACCCCCGAGGCAGGTGTGGGTGGGCAACTGGGTCTTGGTGCTGGGCTGTGAAGCGATGGAACTGCAGTCGGGAGTCTTCTGTTCCAGCAGGAGTGGTCACAGCAACTGGACCCCTGCAGATGGCTGACGTGCAGGCACCAAATAGCAGGGCATGTGGCCAGAAGGCAGGCAGCTGCAGATGGCTGGTGGGAGTCGGCTTGTGGCTCTGGGGGGCAGGAAAATGGCCTTCTGGACAGGAGCGTGGGCTTCCATGTGTTGTCACGTGGCCAGCTTGATACAGAGTGATTTGGCACGTGAAAAAACAGCACATCAGCGTGTAATTCGAGGAAAGGCCCTGAGCGCGTAAGCATGTATGTGACGTGACACATGCGGGCGTTTCCCTCAGCACGGATTAAAGGTGAGCGGGGCCAGCAGTTCACTGTACGTGCCTTTCATGGTGACCGACGTGTGTGTTGCTACTTCTGGTTGTTTCACATGCCATCACAACTTCACAGTGGATCAAGGACGTATCTCTTCTTTTCGTGGGGGTATTGGCTACGCATGGTTTTCATTACCACGCTAATCAGACGGTGAGTCGCGCACGCTATTTTTCCCACTGCGGGTCCTCCTGTGTATCGCGTACCCGTTTTTGAGGTCATAGTAGCCTGCGTGTCCCATGCGTACATGTTTTTTGTGTCCCTGGGTGCCACTGCATACTGCGCAAGGTTAATTCCACACACTTGAGCTACCAGGGGTTGCGTGCATGGCTTTACTGCAGTGTTGTGGTGCCTGAGCATTGCGTTACCTGTCACTTTATCACCGGGGTCACATACAGCCTTGCAGGTGCACAGGGGTGCTGTTAACATCTTGTATCCCACCCTCTTCACCCCAATTGCCCAGGACAATTGTTGTGCACACCTCCCATTGGCACTACTACATCTGTGCCGGCACTACTTCATCTGTGCCATGGTTGGGAGGCCACGAAAGGTGAGGGGCGCCTCAGCTAGGCGTACTCCACGTGGCGGGCGTGGTCAGGGACGTGGCTGGGGTGACCAGGGAGTAGGGGGACTCCTGTTTGTCCAGGATGGCTGCAGAGGGGGAAGAGGCAGGGGTGCGCCACTTTGGCACGATATTGTGCCACGTGTTAGTGCAGTCATTCCACCACCCCCTGTGGCTCCGGGAGATGCAGCTCTTGCATCTGGCACTGGCGCCCATGTGACCCGGCAGTCCGTTTCCTCGACTGCCACAGGCCCAAGGGCAGTGGTAGCTGCAGGTGCAACTGTGGACTCCACCACCCAGGCTCAGGGTCGGCCAGTGCATGCTGTGTTGGCACCTGAAGAGTCCCCTGATGATTTCCAGGAGGTCAGGAGGCACAGGGTAAGTGCACACAGGCTGCCCTGACTGAGGCACATGTCCCTGGGGCAGTATTGTCATCTGCTGCCCCGAGCAGCCGGGTGTTGGCAAGTGCATGGGCAGATGCAGCCGACACCACACCGGGTGTGAGTCTACCATCCAGGACAGTCCCGGTCAATGACCCTGGCACAGCAGATGTTGCTGGACAGGATCCATTCAAGGGGCACCCAGCAGCCACTGACGCAAGTCAGAGTTTACGTCCTTGTTCCACCTGCCACTCCCTTGGTTCAATCCACCAGCGCCACTGCCCCTACTGATCATGGCGGCATTTGCCAGTCAGTGTCCGGACCACTGTCCAAGAGGAGGAAGGTTGCATCTGCACAAGAGGCTGGGACCCAAGACACGGCTCGTCGAGGAAGAAGCCTTTCTGCAAGCAGGAACTGGGCTTCCTTGTGGACTATGTGTGGGGACACCACCGTGATATGATAGTGGGCCCAAATTGTCACACTACTGCTGCCCAGCATTTGTCCCACTGGAAGCATGTTGCGGAGGGTGTCAGTGCAATCGGACATGAGGTGTGCACAGCTCAGGAGTGCAAAAAGCGTTGAGATGACCTCCGATGCTCTGCTAAGCTAAAGCGTGCCTCTAATTATAACATGACTCTGGTGACTGGCAGTGGGCCACCGCCTGAGGAGGAAGATCTCACTTCGCACGAGTCAGTCGCTGCGGAGTTCATTACGGTAGAATTGTACGAAGGCGTGGTAGAGATGCTGGACTCTAATGCCCTGTCCAGTGAGTGTTGTTGCATGTTTGTCCAGACCATGTGTGGTTTGCTTGTGTGTTGTGTTGTGCTTGACTGCCACTACATGCTATGTGTACATGGTTCTCATTTGCGAGTCATGCAATGCTTCACTGATTTTGCCTGCTGTGCAGCATGCTGAACATGTAGAGAAGACGGGGCTGTCCTCATCACTACGCTTACGCTTGCACCCTACTCACATGCTAGTCACCCGGTTACCGCTCCGGTCCATGTTCGAGCTCACTGGCCCTTCTGCATGTAGCCTGGGGTGTCTTTCTACTCAGCACTGGGACTATGTCATCGCATGACTGACGTGCATGTGTTTTCTGCCTGCATGCGGGTACTCCACGTAGGCATGCTCCCTTGCCCCTCCACCCCCCTGCACTCCAATTTCACCATGGCACTGGTGGGTATCATGTTGGACTATTGCAATGACCTGTTCAACGCTCCTGTGTACATGCACACTTCCCCCTGCCAACCTGCCAGACACATACAGTGGAGTACATCCTTTGTCCTTGATGCAACACGCACATGTTTAGGGTGTCATAGTCTGTGTGGGGTACAGGTCTCCCCCTGTTTCAGGCCCACTGACTCTGTTCAAGTGGTGTAGTGCCTTCTGCACAAATGGGTGTACTACTGAGGGTTCATCATGTGTCCTGCTTACTGTCCCATTCTCATCTGCTGTGTTGTCAGTTGACTCAGATGATGCAATTGATGCTAGTCAACACTGTCTGCCAATACACAGTTCTCTGGTCAACCTTTCGCTGCCATGCAATGCCTCCCTGCATTTCCACTAAGCGGGGAGGGGGGTTGCCAGTAGCCATACAACCCATTGCATGCACATTGCACGTGATGCCTGCCCTTGCCCTTACACTGCCTTGAAGGTGTTCATTTACACATGTATTCTCTCCAGCTTTTTTTGTTGAATGACTAAAATGTAGTTGATTAACGTCAATGCTGCTGCGATTTCAGGATTGTGCCTGTTATGTTCAACTGGCACAGTCCTGAAGGTGCACTGTGGTGCAGTATGTGTATGCCCAGGGCCACTTAACTAATCTGCTGGGGCCTGGCCGTGATGGTTTGACACACTGACAATGGTTTAGGTCACATTAATAGCACAATGTGCTCAATCAGGCCCTGAGGGGTGTTCTGGAGGCTTCATGGCCGGCAGCTCGGACCGTACTGTGCGTTATGGTCCCTCATGCCTGGTTGCAGGCCCTTGCTTTGCTCGGGAAATTCACTATGTCTACCTGGCCCATGAGGACCCGGTACGGGCCGAGCTGCAGATGGATGAAGCTATGTTGGTGATGATGGATTAGTGATGCATGTGTACATGCATATTACGTGTGTCATTGTGTGTTTGGATTCACTTGCAGCTGTGGGCATTTTGCAGTTCAGACATGCTTATGGTATGTGCGATCTCTTTGTTTCTGCCTGTGACATGTGCCTGACAGAGGTGGTGTGTGATGGAGTTGATATACTACATTCTGTACATGTGTAGGCTTTGCTATTTAGACACATACATTTCAGCTTTTGGGATGTGTTTGCAGAGCAATGCTACTGGATGCAGGCCGGAATTTCAGTTGTGTCTGACATGTCTGCTTCATGTGTTGGCTGCCGATGTGATGTCTATGTGTGTGTGGGTTATGTGCTTCTGACATGTGTACTCATGTATGTTTTTTCCACATTGCAGATGATGACGCAATGGAGCCAGAGGATGGTGATGTCAATCCAGACACAGGGTTGCTATTACACCAGCAACCCAGCACAAGTGGGGGTCGTGGCGTGGTAGGCCACGAGAACCCACTTGTGCTCCAGACCATCGTGTCTAGGGCAGGCAATGAGCCTAGCCCAGATGATCACTCTGACGTCAATGTTGAGTTGAATGCGCATCATGTCCATTCGTCGACGGTGAGTGATTCTGATGCGGACAATCTTCTGTCCGCGATACCTGCACTGAGGGGCCAGGCAGTGTTGGAACCTCCGCCTGTTGTGGATCGGGACGCACGGTCACACTCCACACAAGTTGATGATGTGCCTGGGGCATCATGTCGACAGAGGGATGTAGTCCTGCAGCCGCGGGCAGTGCCAAGCCAGTGAGGACCGCGGCTCCTTCGGCCCCGCAGGTGTCAAGCCCGGCAACGCAGTGGCGTGTGCCACCGGGGTATACTGAGTGGGAGTGATCCATGTGTGCCAATTCAGAACAACAGGGGGCAGCAATTGATAACATCGCTCAGAGCATGGAACGTGTGGCCCAATCTGTGCTCCCCCCTGCCAGGCAGGTGGAGCTCCAGCAGCAGTCAGCACAGTCCACGGCCTTCTCACTCAGGCTGGGCATGGTGGCCTCAGACAGGGCACGCCGTGCTAAAATGGTGTCTCTGCGTCAAGCAATTGCTGCTCACGCAGCGGCACACAGGGAGGCCCTGAGGGATGACCATCAATCCCTCAGATCTACTCTGGGTGTGCTCTTGATGTCCGAGAGGCAGCGGACACAGGAGAGGTTGGAGCAGCTTGAGAATACCATCTCAGCTGAGCTGCGCGCATGCCAGGAGGTGCTCCAGATGTCATGTCTGGCCATGCAGGAAGAACTCTGTGTTACACGTGTTAACTTGCAAGAGGAAGCACGCGTATCATGTGAGGTTCTGCATGCTGACCTACGTGTCATCGCCACACAGAAACAGGCTCACCGGTCCCACAGACTTGCTGCTGATGAGGGGCAAGCTGCGCATAGGCATGGTCAGGGTACTGTGCCACGTCCACCTTTTGAGTCAGAGGGTGAGCAGGACGACGACTTATCTCCCACATAGGTCAGGCCGTGCATGCGTTGAGCCCATGGAGTTTTATTTTATTTCAACATCATCGCATGTGGGTTTTGAGGTGCACCCTGTACCTCCCCCCTCCTGAGTGCCCCCCTGGGTCGTATGTGGCCATTTTCTATTATAGATAGTTTAATTAGTTAATACAATTTAAAATTGTTTGTCTATTGTGCATTCATGTAAGGGTGTGGTACTTTGTGGCTTTTGAAAGCATCCACTGTCTGTTCCAGCTGGGCCCATTCAAGCTTGTCTCGTGTATGTGTTTACAGCTTGGGGTCCTGACTCACATATGCCACTCCTGCTTCCCCTATCCATGGGCTTGCAAGGATGGTTCAGTGTTACAACAATTTACACAAGGGCATTGGACTTTCATCAGATCTGTGGCCTGTCTGCTGCTGTACTGCTTGTGCTAACAACCCTAGTGGGGATTATAGATGTGTTCTCCATTGCATGTCTGCAATCAATTGTGGTGAGTACATTATTGAAATGTTTATTTATTGATGTTGATTGGGATGTATGTTCATTTCTTGCCTGTATACGTGCTTGATGCACTTCTTGCTGTAGACGGTAGCCTGCACCCTTTAACTCTCAAACTCACACTGATGGTGGGAGGGGGACGGGTGGTGACAATGTAAAGTTGGTACATGTTGAATATAGCCCCTGGGGATTGTGGCAAAGGAGGATGCATTAGGAATGTGACCCAAGAGGCACAACTCACGGTGCAGTCCACACCTGAGATGTCCGCCTATACTACTACTACGCTCCGTTCGGTTTGGACGGCACATTGTATCTGTCGTCCCTCTTGGACTTTGATGCAGCCTGAGGGCACAGATTTCACACTGGACTACTGCTCTTTTACTTGTTTTTCACACTCTGGTGCCTTTAGTCCCTGTTCCTCTTCTTGCTACTGTCCTTTTTGCAGATCTGTCCGCCCGTCTCTCGGGCTGTTATTTCCACATACTCTACACTGCTTCGGTTTGCCTCTGTACAATTCTGTTCAACAGCATATTTCTGTCACTCCTCTTGTCTTTCATCTATTACATCCATGCCTTTATGTTGGCTGTTGGCTTTTACCAATGCTATTCAACTGTTGCGGCTCTTAACTTGTTGTCAGCTGTTTCCGGCTATCTCGCATTCTATGTTGTTTTCTAGAATTCAGCTGTCTCTGCCTTTCTTTGTTCATGCTATCAGCTCAACCATCCTGTTGTGCCAGCCTCCTTGGTTATTTTCAACTCAAGTTCCAGCTCTACCTGTAAGGGTACAGAACCTGTGGTTTTGTGGGAGGAGGTTGGATGTAGGACTCGGACAAGGCCCAGTGACAACCAGCATGAAGACACACAGACAGGTAACTTTTCAGCATTACTCAAAGCTTTTATGCCCTTTCTGCAGAAAAATGAGCCTCCAGACTTCCTTTCTCAGCAGATACCAGGCCAAGAACTACAGAAACCTGGCCACTTTGGGTGGTGCACACATGCGCATGCGTGTGCAAGCAGAAGCACAGGGCTTGTGTCGACAGAAGCAGACGTGTTTCCAGGAGCTCCAAGCAAGGTGAGCAGCACAAGGAGCCATGCCCCAGCCAACCTTCCTCCAAGCCCCTCACACATGCATGCTAAGGAGTGCCAGTGGTGGTGAATTTAGCCAGGTGTTGGGGGAGATGCACACAGTACAGCTAAGCCGCACTGAGGAGCAAATGCCAGGAAGCTTTCACAGTTGTCAGGGGCACACGCAAGGGGCGTCGGCCATATCCTCGTTCCCCCCTGATCGATAGAATCTAAGTTATTAGCGCAGTAGCGTTCCTAGCCACAAACTGATACAGCACAAGGGGGGGTGCCCAGCGACGCTCAGAATCGAGTGCAGTGCATATCATTAGCATATGCAATTAGCCACGTGCGCTGCCTGTCGTAAGCGCCGGTGGCAGACCGCTACTTGTACTGAAGTCGCACCTCCACACATGTGTCTAGCAGCACATCCAAGGCACATTCTATCATGTGTGATTCTTAACACATGGTCTTCCATTTAACGCAGGGACACGTGCGGCTACCTTACCGCATTAACAGTGTATTAACCTTCACGGGGGTAAGCAAAACTATACAAACAAAGCAGCAGACAAGAGTGCTTGTTTGGGGAGGAGTCACTAAGTTCGAGACATGAATGGTGTTATGTGTCTGTGGGAAAAACACACACAGAATAGTAACTCACGCGTTCTCTGCAGCATTGAACTGCTCCTGTTACCGGACCTGAGAGTGCGCAGGCAGGAGGCCAGCACTCACCTCAAAGATAAGTCTCTCTTTTGCTTGCCTTTAAGCCATATTGTATAATGTGCATGAAGTACATGGTTTCTCTTATAGAGTATGTGTAATTCTCAATAGTTGTATATAGTGTTTTCACTACTTTCCCTTGCCCGTCCACCTCCCCTCTCCTGAGCCTCTTTCCGGTTATCTTGAATACTGATGCTTATCCAACCAAAGCCTCTTTCCCCACTGGGGTCTCGGAGGCCTGTGTAAATTTTACCTTGCAGGCGCCCAGACCACGGAGGGGGTGGTTGGTTCGTGCCACTTCTGCGCCTGGAGACTGGAGCTGTGACACTACCCATCAGTTGTTGCATCCTCATTGATTATTGTGTACTGAAATTGCTACCCATCCTGTTGAACCATTGTTCAGCTGTGCTACCTTGGTAGTTATTCTATCATTCTGCTTGGACATGTGCTTGGCCATATTCAGCGACTTCAAGTCATCTACTGGAGACTCTTCCAGGGTTTTTTGGTGCCTACAGGCTTTTTCCCTGGTTTGGGGGTTTGGCTCCTTGGAGTTCACTGCGATTTGATCTTTTTACCAGTCAAGATGGCCTCTGAGGGGGCTGGACCCTATTTACACAAAAGGTAGAACAAGGAAACAAAGGGGTAGGTGGATCATGAAGCCAGGTAGACTACAAGGAAGAAGCCAACGGACTTCAGACACAGTTCTTCTGAAGGTCATGGTGATGAGTAAAGGAGGGGGGGCCTTTTGTTGTCAGACAGTACGCTTGGGCTACAGTGTTTGGGCACTCTCTGACATTGTCATTGTGGGGTACTATGTACATGTGTTCTGCTGGTCAATGGCTATTCCTGTGTTGTGTTTACATTTCAGGTGTCAAGGGATTGTTGTGGTTTGACACACTGGGGTGTACACATGGCCAATGTGATGTGTACAGGACACTGCGGGTGTCTTGATTTCACAGGCATGTATTGAGTGCATGTCCCTACTGGCACACACACTTACAAAATGCTCCGCCACACATTCAACTACCCTTCCATGCCCACACGTGCACACAGATTGCCTTCTATGGTATGCTGTGTCCCTGCAGCGCATGATCACTTACCATTTGTGGATCATGTAATGCATCAATAGGTTATTTATGTTGCTTGTCCTTTTTATATGATGCTCAAGGTGCATCCCCAACACAATGGCTGCTTACTGTGCTGTGTGCTGAGCGGTGTGTTGCAGGAGACACACACAGCACATGGGTTAGGGATTTGCAGATTTGGATTGGCCAATGTGCATGCCAACAGGCATTCCGTCTTTTGTTGATGGTACCGCTGGTGGCATGCATTTGTGTGTGACTTGGTATGTGTGGGAGGTTGTTAGTCAGTCATTTCATCTGATTCCATGTCAGGTGTGATTGTCTCAGGCCTATTTCCATTTATCATGTGTCACTTCGTATGTAATTGGTCACGTGTTGTGCTTTTGGTTTCCTCTTTCACTGTTGCATGCCATGTCATGGTGTGGCCAACAAGGGAGATGTGGGTTGGGAGGGTTTGGGTGACATACCACTGATTCTCATGGCCTGTTTTGCAGGGGGGTGGTGCGATTTACACCTTGCATGTGTTCCTTTTGGTCACACAGGATTGGTTATGTTTAAGTAGCTAGGGATGCACACAATGTGGAACTTCTGTGGCAACATTCTCAGGGTGGTAAGGTTGTGACAGTTGACTGTCTCTTAGTCATCATCGATTGTCACCTGGTATGTGCCAGGACTGTGTACTCCACAGGGGTGAGAGTTTAGGTGAAAAATGTGACCACAAGCTGGGTCCGGGCTGCCTCGCCACGTGCCCTTTCCCCTCCAATGAGCAGCGCCTGTGGTTGGGGATGTGGGGGCACCACCATGTCCACCGGTATGCCCTGCCGTGTTGCAACATTGTGCAGGACACATGCTGCCACAATGATCCTGCACACTACTGAGGGTGCATATAGTAGCTGGCTGCCCGAGCAGTCAAGGGAGCGAAAGCGTGACTTGAGCACTCTGAATGTGCGCTCCACTATGCCCCTGGTTGCAATATGGTCTGCGTTGTATCTTACCTGGGGTGGTGTGGTGGGGTTCCGTATTGGTGTCATCATGTGGTTGCTCAGAGGGTAGGCACTGTCCCCTGGGGAGGTCATAATGGTTGTGATTAGTTGGGTTTGTGTATTTGTCTGTGTGTGACATGCATGCATGTGCACAGGCATTTGTACTCACGTAGGAGCCATGTGTCGCCATGGTTCCCAGCTTCCAGGGCCCGGCTCAGGGTGGACATTCTGTATATGAAACTGTCATGGGTAGACCCAGGATAGTTTGCATAGACAGAGGTGATGATTCCATGGGTATCGCATACAACCTGTACATTGATGGAATGCCAGTGCTCTCAGTTTCGATAGATGTGCTCAGTGGCCCTAGGTAGACGTAGGGCCACATGGGTGCAATCTATGGCACCAAGCACTTTAGAAGTAGAAGTGTGCCACCCTGTAAAAGTCCTGGACCACGGCCTGCCTTTCTGTGGGTGTTCTGGCCATGTATATGTGCCTGCGGACTGAGGGGCGCGCAGTCAGGATTGCCAACACCTGGTGTAGGCAGCGTGACTGCGTGGCCTGTGAGACACCCCCAACTATGGCAGTTGTCCACTGAAATGATCCAGTGGCCAAATAATGCAGGACATTGAGCACCTTTTCCAAGGGGCTCAGTGCTTGGGAGTACAAGCTGGGTGATGTGAGGTCATCCTCCCACTCCCTGAACAGGTCTAGGATGATACGAGGTGGAAACCTATACCTGCCATAGACCTCATCATCAGGCATCCCAAAAAGGCTGGTCCTGGGCAAAAAAAGCAGGCCCTGGCTCTTCTCCTCCTCCTGCGGTGTCCAACGATCAGTGCTGCGAGAAATGGAACATTCATCGTAGCTGTATATACGTGTTTGTTGTTTGCGCGCACTTTTATACTGCGCGGGGATGCTTCCGCCTGCCTTCGTGTGGCGGACGGGTTTCCGCCTGTGCGTGTCCTTTTGGCGTGCACAGGTTTCCCGTATTCGATTACATGAATACGTGTTGTTCGTGTGTGTGTGGGCGTTCCGTGTGTTTCCTAGCAGTACTTCCCCAATTACGACTTCTTTTTCACGCGTTGTTCCCCATTCCGCGTGTTCCGCCCACTTTTTGGCGTGTGCGCTACACGTTGTGCGCTTTCGCTGTGCTCTTTGTGCACAGCGTTCGGGATGTTGCAGTGACGTGTGCGCCCGTGTTTGCCACGCACGGATTTGGCGCACATCCAGGATAAAACATGCGCAGTGCCTTCCATGAATCGCACGCGTGCGCTTGCTTTTTCACGCTTGCGCCAGCTTGCGCCACAAATTTCGGCAATATTTGTTCCATGAATCGCCCTCTTAGTCTTGATTGTTTTTATTTAGGGAGAATATACTTTCATTCATCCAGGATTGGATCTGGTGAAGGGTTGATAAGATCTGCTCTATTTGTTTAGCACCATAAACTGAATCCTGATGTACAGCTGTCCAGTCCGAGTACAGAGCCGAGACAAGCCCTGTCAGTAACGAGTTGAATAGTGCTTGATTAAGTACAACTTTTAGAAAGTATAGTGTAATGCCAATGTTCATTAGGGGGGCCAGATGATGTCCCTGGGAGCTTTGGACAAGTGCTTCCCCGATAAGCGTTTCATTACATGTGAATGGTAAGAACGAGCCATTATCAAGCATGAATTACTCTATTTGAACTACTACACACATTCTGCAAACAGAACTACACTGAGGAAGTCAGGGCCTCCATACAAGAGACACCGACAGTTGCTAAAACAAGTATGTATTCTTATTGTTGTGTTAGACGTTTTGAAGATATAAAGAAAAATAACAATTGCTTGTTAGCTACTAACATGTGCATACCAGTTACACGTTCAAATGGAATTGAATATGTGAGAAATGAGGGTTCTTTGAACATGTATGTCCATATTTACAAATACCTTTCCGTATTTCCCCCCACCAGTCCACTAATAGACCTTAAACTTCTATACAATGTTCCTAATGTTCAGGTACTAATGCAATCCGAGAGACCCAACTTCTCCCTGTGTCTGCTCTCCGTTACATGCAGTGTTCACACGTGCTGGGCCCAATGAGATCAGGCTGTAACCAAGTTTTTGGGCAGTATTATGAATTTGGCATTGTAAGTGGTGCCAATAACTAGTGTTACCCAAGTGGCAACCAGGGCCTCTCTGCCTAATTACAAATACATTCAAACAGGTTGATACAAGTTTGATAACATGAATTTCTTAGTGATGTCAAGCAACTTGTTACCTCTATTTTCTTGCGGTAACACTGTTATTGTCAGCAAGAATTACTTCACAGTAAGAAGAAGCTGAGAGAGGCCCTTAATAAAAGTAATTAGCACCCTGTGAGGTATTGTCAACCAATGAGAACGCTCGCAGTATTCACTAAGGAAAGCCTGTGTTCTGAGCATTTTCATTGGTGTTGGGCGCTTCCTTTCCCTTCCTGGCACCCCCTTCACCTTAGCATCCGTGTAGCTCCATACACAAATGCTAATGGTGTATTTTCCTTTGTTGTGCAGCCCAGCATGCTCAGTGCTGCTATCTGAGATTTCTGTTTTCATGTCAAATACAACACAGTCATCAACATGAAAAACGGACTTCAGGAAGAGCAGCACGCAAGCAAGGTACATTTATTTTTTTAAAAGACACCATTAGCCCCATTTTAGGGATCGTCATGTGTGCTAATAGCGATATGCCCCTCAGTGTTGGGCTGACCCTGTAGGTAATAGCCCGCCACCCTAGTTAAGAGAACCTCGCTGCGCTCGGGCCCATAACCTGGGCGGCGGGCCGTTACCTCAAGGGTCAGACCGCCACTCAGGGGCATTTTGCATCAATACATTGCCAACCACATCTTTCTGGCCGCCATCCATTCCATAAGTGTGTTGTAAACATGCCAGGAGACACCAGCAATTTCAACAGACCTGCTAGGTACCAGAGAAAAGTAAAATGCTGTGAGGTGACAGTACAGAGCAGATAGTAGGAGAGCAGTGGACTGCCTGTATGTCCCTCTGCAAAAGAAAATGTCCATCAAAGTCAATGGAACTTAAATGATGTGTGTAAGGTTAAACCAGGCGGATTTCATAGACGTCAATGAAACTGGATTACTATTAATAATGGCCATTGGAGGGGATCCCATTTAAATCGATTAATTTTGGATTTTTTTTAGGATGATACGTCCAACATAGATGACTTACAGTGGTGCAACACCATTGACTGACCGAGCTTCAGCCTCCCCCTGAAATGTTGGGTTATGTTGACTCGACCTGGCTGACCTACAGAGCTGTGCTTGGAAAGAACAGGACACAGATGTTAAATGGTGCCTGGGCTTTGTTGTTAACAAAGGCCTGCAATTACTAACATAAAACATTTCATTTTTAGCACCTGCATTCATATGCATACATGTTTAGGCAATTTAAATTGTGATGTGGGGTTAGTACTTGCATGCCAGGGGAGTGATTGGAAGGGTAGAGAGGGGATAGGAGACCACTCATTCTCGAAGCAGTCCTTAGGCGGGTGCTTTCAGACTTGCAGGAGAGAGTTACCTGCTTGAAACATTGAAGCTGCACCAGAATAGTCATGGGACAGAATACGTACAGAAGTTGGATTCCCCCACACAAATAAGTGTGCCCCTCCCCAACACCTCTGAAGTTAGCACCTCTCCCAACATTTCAAGGATCTGCCCCTTTGCCCCCAAAATGTTGCTTTCAGAGCACAGTACAAAACTATTGGCATTGAAACACCTGTGTATAGGCGCGTTACAAATACCATATCATATCATATCATATCATATTGACTGCATTCGGAACATTCTGACTTAAAAAGCAAACACAGAAACAACAATGCAAATTAGTCAAGATTTCTTTCATCCAGGCACTTCCTCTCTTGGAGGATCGTGTAGATTTCTGTTAAACCCGCTCCAGTTTAACCAATGAATATGCTTAACCTATGAAGAAAACCTTGTTATTTAAATGCTTCAACATAAACCACATTTAATGTACTAACTCAGAATGTCTATTTACTTTTGTCAATATTAAAGTAATGTTTTTTGCTTCATCACCAAAACTCTCAAACATGTTTTGCTAACACTACTGTGTGCTAATAGCTTTATAGACCTCAGGATGGGTCATTATTCCTTGGGATAATGACCCTTCCAAAACATATGGCCTTCGCCATCATCTTGGACCATAACTTGGTGGTTGGTCATTATACCGTGATAATGACCCCTTCATCAGTCTATAAGGCTATATTTTTTCAGTACACAAACGTGAAATGTGCATCTGGCCTCTTGTCATCTGGTCTGGCATGTAGGCTTTATAGATATAAATAATGTGCAAATATTATGCCGGTTGAACATGTGATTGAGAAAGCGGTCCTACATCAGCTCTCTCTCCACACATGGGTAGCATGACATAAGACCTATGGAAGGGTTTGAAATGAAACAGCTGTGTATCAAAGATCATGAGGTTCGGCTGGATGGGTTAGTGACTCTCACTAAGAGGGAGTAACAGCACAGGTAAGGCATCCAAGTGTACACTTTGCTGCTCCCACCCCAAACACCTTGCAACCCAACCAAGCCTAAGAGTTGTCAGATGGTGCCTGCCACACTGGGAGGGGCGGGGGTGGGTGATGACACGCACCACACCTGCTAAGTACACACAACACATTCAAGAAGTGGATTCACTGGCTGAATACCATCAAGTAGTGGAATAGGACATAGCAACGTGGCAGCTTTCCCTCCTGCAGTCAACATGGCATGATGTCATTGCAGCAGCCAGGAGCTCAGACAGGGACATGGCTCATTAGTGTTGTTACATAGCAAATGCATGCATGCAGCACCATTGATGTGGCAGTGCATAAGAGGTGGTACAGACACCACGCCCCTGGGGATGTCGCAGGTGTCCGCTGTCCTTGAGCTGTCCTTGAGAGAGTGCAGAATTCTTATGGTTTGCTCCAACAAGTCATCCATCCTGGGCACATGGCCAGCTTTCCCTGTGACAAACTCATGAATGGATCTGAAAGGATCGCCCCACGCCACAGGTCCCAGCAGAGGGCTAACATGAGACCCTGCCTGACACTGAGGTGTGTCAAGCACCCCAGAAAATAGACTGCATACTTTATTGTTGTCATTGGGAGACATAAGCACATTTTGTAGATGCACATGTTGTGGATGCACATGCTGTGCAGCATGCAACACATAATAAGAATGTTCCTTCTCCAATGCTTAATGTCCGTACCTTGCTGGTGTAGGCACAGAAACCTGGGCTCCAGTAGCCCAAAATGCCTTCTTGTTGCATCTGGAGCTGTGCGTATGGGCGTCAGTGGATGCCATCTGCTGTGGTGTCAATTGTTTCAGGCTAGGCGTCATGAGCAAAGTAGCTGTGGGTATCCAGAGTAACCTGCATTGGATATACAATTGAATGTAATCAGTCAATATGTCTTTCATTGAGGATATATTGCACCTGCAGTGATTGTGCTGGGTAATCACCATGATGCCACAAGGCACATATGAGTTCTGGGGCATTGCCTTACAGAGGGCCACCAGGGGTGGGTGGGGATGGGGAGGTGCTGTTAGGGAGAATTCTCCAGAATGGCTAATTTCCCTCACCTGCTGAGTCCCTCAGCAGCTTTGCTGGATTTCTAGGATTGAATTGTTTCACCTGGTAAGAGTGTGAGCCTTTTTTCCCACTCTTACATGTGTTTTGCTGTGTGTTGTACATTTTATGCTCATGGATTATGGAGCCTCGCCTACTCCACAGGCATCATCTTTTTACTGTGTGTCACACAGCACCTTTAGTGCACTGACACAGGGTTGTCTTTTTAGACTTCCCACTTTAAAATCAATTTTCTGGGACTGACTACTGTCTCCCAGAGCATGTAAAGTTGTCATTGACTTTTACTAGTCTTTTTAAACTTGCAGACCCAGTACAAACTATCTTCCATAGAGTACTGGAAAGGGTTAATAGTTACCACTTTTTGTCTGTTTCTCATTGAACATTATTTCGTTCCCCTTTCTTTAAGATGTGGCTGGTAGCAGTGGTATCTACCATTTTTATTTTACTGCGAGCTATAACAATAGCCTCGGTACTGTTAGAGGCTATGGTGGTAGCCTCGAACTTTAATCCGCTGGACCCCTTTTAATTTTATTTGGTTCCGGCTGGGTTTATTCGCCATTTCTTTTTGTAAAGGTCTTTCTCGTGTTTTGCTCTGCACCTTAGTGTTTGAGTGGACAGGATGTGAGGGAGGGGTTTTAGGCCCCTGCACAGGGTCTCCTTGGAGACCCAAGTCACACTCTTGTTTGATTGGCTAGGTGACTGTCCTGCCAGGACAGCCACCCTGCTGTGTGATTGATAGCCAGGCTGTGTGAAGGGGAAAACTGCATAAAAAGCAGGTCTCTGGGACTAGAAAGGCAGAGTCGCCACTGGATCGAGAGAGCCAACAAGAAGCTGAAGGAAGACGACTGCTGCAACTACTGGACATCCCGGTGAAGCCCTGCTGCAGGTTTGAATCGCCTGAACTTCTTCGACAAAGGAGATCCGCAAGGAGTCTTCTCCCCTTGAGCCTGGTGGGACCAACCAGCTCACAAAGCCCCTGGACCTCTCTCTTCAACCTGGTCGAATTTGCTGTGCCACAGGAAACCGGATAGCCAGCTTGAGAGAGTCCCCTTGTGCTTTCAAGGAGCGCACCTTTTATTCATTGCTTTGCTCTGTTGGCTTCTTCCCTGTGCAGCGCAGGACCCTCCAGTCTTCCTCCTTCTTGTCAGTCCGACAGTCACTTCAGGAACCGTGAGCCTGCAGGACCTGCCAGGAACTTCTGCCTCAGCTACAGCATTCTTCTTCTTCAAAAGGCACTGTTCAAACCCGGTTGTTCGTTTCGTCCGTCCTCAGTGAAAGTGTTTTAAATCTTTCGCCAACTCAAGGTCTTCTCCTTCTCTACTCTTTTAAGTAACTTTTCTTCCGACCAACTTCGTTTCGAACTCTTGGCAAAGACTTAACCGCAAACTACTCTGAACTGTGTGATCCTCTGCAAAGACTCTGAAACATTAACATTGGCCCAGGCCTATTGATTTGAATCCTCATTGTACTAAGCCTTTTCTAGATTGCCCTGCCTATTACTTGTTGGTGCTGCTTGATTTTGAGTAACCTTGTCTTTCCCTCCCTTCTTAAATTGCTGGATTGCCATTTTGCTCACACTTCATTTTGAGCTTAACTTGTGCAGAATTCATTGGGTGGTGTGCAGTGTATTAAGATTGTGATTTTCGGATTCTTTACTTAGTGAACTGTTTTACAAATGATTGTGTAAGTAAATGTATATTCTTTTACTCAGAAACCTTGAGTCAGTGTTTGTTTTAACTATAGTAACTGCTGTCCTTTGTGTAACCTCTGATACTGCTCACTTTACTCTTGAGATAAGTCTGGCTGCTGAGCCATCGCTACCACTTTACTGTGTAGTACAGGCTTGTACCAAAGGTGAATTTGTACTGTCACTTGTAGTCTTAATTGTGTGTGGTGTTCCCAAAGGGTACTGCATATGATTCTGCCTAACAGGTGCTTAACTACAAAGTAGCGTAATGTATTTTTGTGACACCTTCCGACCAGTATGACGTTGTTACATAGTCAGGCTTTTTTTCACAGAGTTTTTTGCCGAAAGGTTTCAGCTGAAAAAACGAATTGAAAAATATGGGGGTGAGGACCATATAAGGGGTAGGGGGTGTGGGGAATAGGGACTAGATAATAGGGAAGAGGAGCTTGCAGGGAACCCCTGCAAATAACAAAATAATCTACAAGTTTTTCCAGCCAAAAAACCTTCTGCAAAATACTGCCAAACTAAGAACATAGAACCCTTGCAACCTGGTAATCTGGTACTTGTAGTTTAATTAACCTGTTTTGTAGAAATTGGTCTACTGGTCCCCAAATTCAATAATAAAAGCCTGCTACGGCTGTTAAGGGTGACATATTATATGGGTATGGTGGTGACGTGGTGGTGGCAGGACTACACAGTACTCCCAGACATTTCTTGCCTTTCCTCCATTTTGTTGTTGTGCGTACGTTTTCATGCTTAAACTCAGCATCAATGACCTTTGTCCTTCACACGTGTCCATGTATTTATGGCAGGCTGCTTGTATGTACAACCATGACATCATGCATTAAACCTGGGTATTGTGCACAGCAGTGGCTGAGGGCGGGTGCTTCCTCACGAATCATTTGGACATTTAACATATGATGCTTCCACATTCTGTAAACCTGTTTCCTGGTCTAGGGGGGAACCGATGCCACTTGTCTGAAGTCAGATGCAGCTAGGATATTATAAAAATAAACAATGGCATGGAATTCGTTTTGTTGGATTTGACCACGTCAGGAGTGGTGGGGAGGAGGATGTCCTAGGGGTCATGGCAGATTCGTGAAGAAGGGACATGTACAAGTAGCTTGGAAAAGTGGTCTATGACATGCCATGCACCATTCCCACTGCATGGTGGTAAGTGCAAGTGACAAAGGAGGCCTGCGGAGACACCAACTGGGGGTGCATTTGCATGTTAATTCCACTATGGGCATCATTAGGAGTGTGGCGCTGGTGGAATGAACGGGGCCGGTAAGGGACTGGCACTGTTCATTCCAGGCCGCCACATTACAAGTTCTGCAGTGGGTCCCGCTCCGGTCACCTGGCGGGACCAGACAAGCAGAGCAGGACCCGCTAGCAGTCCAGAATGCTAACAACGTTCCCGTCAAGGTCGGAATGGCCCGGTAAGTCCCCTTTTGCGGGACCCACACACGAGTTTGGAGGTAGCCATGCCGCTAAAAACTGCATGGCTACCTCCAAACTCGTAATGAGGCCCTATGTATTTTTGCCTTTATCATCCTGAGCAGGTGCCTGATGGTCTCTCTGTCCAGGGGATACCTGTCCACCAGTGAGGGCTCAGGGTAATGGTCTGATCCTTGGTAAGACATTGGCCCCACCTAAAGTCTCTTCCACCAGTGCCCTGGTTGGTTAAGGCTCCTCTGCTGCTATTGTGGCTGTCTATTGACCTCATTAAGGAGCAGGAACTCCTGGATTTCAGGATTTGTTGCTATTACTGTCTGTATGTTGTTGATAAGTGTGCTTGTTTGTTGGGTGTCCTGACCCACGTTTGAGCTATCATGTTGCAACATTTGGTGCTGTGGGCTTAGAAAATCCAAGATGGCCAAAAAGCCCACATGTGCGAGAACCACGCAGTTTGTGCACACTAAAATGGTTGCCTAACTTGCCACCCACCAGTGCGAGCAGGATGGGCCGGGGTGCCATGAGTGAAATGTGTGCCAAAGGAAAAACCGCACTTTAAAATCACCTTTTGTTTCCCTGAATGCCAGCTCAAAATGCCTATTTTCAAACATTGCAACATATCCAAAAATCTCACTGAACACCAGCGGACATCTGGCAGAATGAAGGATGTGTGCATACTAAATCTGAGAAGTTGAAGAGCCCCAAAACAATGTTCATAACAAGACTGGCTGAGCTCTGCAGGTCTGCAGCAGCCTAACTGAAACTGGATTTAAAACTACCAAAAATCGAAAATGTTTAACTTAACTGAGTGACCTACGTTTGAGTGTCACATAGTTTGTCACTGTTGAAATGTCATAGTTTTGAACTTAGAATCAGCATTCTAGCTGCATATGTAAAAATTGTCTTGACTTAAACTGGGGAACAAAAAGTGACATTTTATCTGAAACCTGGCTTAATGAAACTGAATTCTGCTGACATCTACCCCCACAGGAGTTAAAACCTGCTCAGCCACTCTTCCCCTTGCCAAAAGGAGTTGTCACTTCTCTGATTAGATTAGGGGTGGAGCAGCTACAGGGAGTTGAACAAAGGCCTGTCCTGGGCCCAGGCAGATGGTTTATTAGGGTGGTCGTAAATGGCTTCCTTTTGAACAAAGCCCTTCCTTGACTCAGGCAGATGGTTTATTGGGGGGACTGTAAAACAGCCTCCTCTTGGCAGAAGCTGGGAGGGGCAGGGTCTCTGAGCTTGGCATAAACTGGATAAACTGGTTTCTACACCATGTGACCTGAAAAGACACACCCCTGTTGGCCAGAATATGATTCTAAGAAAGATGTATAACTCACAGTGCGGACTTGTCAAAATTATTTAAATGATGCCATAATTCTTGTGATTTTTCTGTGCACATTTTAAGACGCGTTGGGAATTTGTGTGATGTTCTGGGGCAAAACCCTGCTATTTATGGATACGACAGACTCTGTGTTTAAGCTAGAGACATGGGAATTTACTGGAGTATGTATGGACAGGCCGTGTATAGGTGTATAATTTTTAATGAAGAACCAAGGTTGCATAACCCACTAAAATCGAAAATGTTGCTGTTTCTGAATGCAAGCCCTCAGGAAGAGCAGATTTGGGACAGAGACTACCTCATGTGATAGGTAATATGTACATGCAATGACAAAGCACTATGTATTTGAGAAATGTGTATTTTGATCAAATATAGATTTGTGGGCAAACTGACCAGGGGAGGATCCTCTGACCCATAAAACCTACAGCATCACTCTGACTCACAGTTCCTTCCCCAATCATGGGAAAGGGGAGAATTGGACCAATGACAAGTTGAAAGAGGGGCTGGCTAGTGATGCTGCACACACACCCACTTTCAAAAGACATAAAAAGAGCCACTGGAAGCTAGAGAGGACATTCAATTCCATTTGCTGCAGAGCATGCTGATCGACGACTTCACATCCAGAGATCCAGACTTCAAATCCATCAATCTCCAGAACCTGTAGCACTACCCAGAAAGCAGAGCAGTATCCAGAATCCAGAGAGGCTAGACCAGCAGAGCAGAGCTGACCCAGACTGCTGTTCGCAGAACCAGAGAGCTGACCCAGATCACTGTGAAGTGCCGAGACCAGAACCGGAGTCCAGTCCAAAACCTGACCAGATCCGTGGCGAGGCCTATTTCTAAATATATTGTGAGTACCTAGCAGAACTGTGCAGAACCAATCTCTTAGTTAAAATAATCTAATCCAAACTATTTTAATCTAAGTAGAACTGCCTCCTAACTGTCACCTGTCAATTCTTCAGCCGCATAGTTGTCACTTGTCATTTTCTAGCTGCAAGCTGTAACCTGTCGCTTTGAACTTTTAAAATTTCAAATCCGAAAAACTACCTTTATTTAATCGTCCGTATCTCTGGAACCGTTTGGGCTAGGAACTTGGTTTAACTTTCTCCGTAATCACGATTCTCGCGATTTGCGGTTTGGCCCGATTTCTTTACTTATAAAAAGATAGCTGCTGTTGCCTGAACTACTAAATTTCGTTTGCCTCTTAAGAACCATCCCTGAATCATTGCTAGAGTGAGTCTTGTAAGAGGATTCAATTCAACACTACAGCTAAGTCAACACCTAGTCTATAATACTGAATGAAAACCCTTATTGATATAACTTTATGTCCAGTTCATGCGTTCTGGATGACTACCCCTATATAACACCCCTCTCTTGGAATCCTCCTGACCCCACTGAGCCAAGAAGTAGTTCTGTTTTGCAAGTTTAAAGGTTTATTTGATAACTTAAACAATATATATTATATCACGCTTTATAATAAATTAATAATTGGATATCACACTTAATCTGGTATGATAAAGATAGCACACTTCTTTATAATCACTAAGGAGTTGACATGAAATGGATAAGATAGCACACTGGTAAATAGGGACAGAAGAATAATGTGGAAGAGAATGTTTTATAGGGTTCAAGGAAATGCAAGGTTGAATGAATGAAATGCAGTATAGAAAATACTCAATATGATTTCAACAAAACAATGTAATCACTTTTCTCTGGCAATTCACCCCCCCTTTTTATGCAATGCAAGGAAATGGAGGGAAACACACAGTTCTCAGAAATGCAATCAAATGTGATTCAGTTCACCCCAGCAACTTAGACTACAGAAGTTGAAAACACAGGCCCAAATGCTTTTAAATGTGCTGGAAATGAAGAAAAAAAATATGCTAAAATGCTTTTAATTCCCTCTAGAGGTTCAGGGTGAGTGGTATCTAGTTAATATTAGTCCAGGCTCACACTAGCAATGATGCAGGGATGGTTTTTATGAGGCAAACGAATTTCTTTCAGAGGAAAGTAAAAGCAGCTATCTTTTTGCAAGTGGAGAAATTTGCAAATCGCGGTAAAATTCGCGAATGCGTCTGGTGCGATTACAGAGGAACTACAAGGACTATCACTATCGTTTCGGGGTCCTAAGACAGCCTAGGAACTCAGCTTCCAGATGAAAGTTACTGCAAGTCTCTAGCACAAACGGTCACGGAGATATGAGCGATTAAATAAAGGTTGTTTTTCAGATTTGAAATTTTAAAGTTCAAAAAGACAAGTGCAGCTTGCAACTAGAAAATGACAGGTGACAGCTTTGCAAATGACAGGTGACCGCTTTACTCAAGTTAAAATAGCTTGCATTAGATTATTTTGACTAAGAGATTGGGTTCTGCACAGTTTTCTAGGTACTCACACTATCTTCTTGAGTTAATTGGGCCTCGCCACGGATCTGGTCAGGTTTTGGACGGGACTCTGGTCTCTGCACTTCACAGTGATCTGGGTCTGCTCTCTCTCTGGATTCTGAAGATTGAGGGATTTAAAGTCTGGATCTTTCTGCACAGCTTTCTCTGGAGATTGATGGAGGTAAAGTATGGATTTTCCCGGCAGAGCTTCCAGCTGCAAATGGATTTGAAAGTCCCTATCTGTCCTGTCTGTCTGCTTTTATGTGTTTAGAATGTGGGTGTGTTCTAGCATCACTGACCCTACCTCTCTCTCAGCTTCTAATTGGTCAAACTTCCATTTCTCATTTGATTGGGGGAGCTAAGTTGTGTCAGAGTGATGTCAGCCATTTATGATCTCTTGAAAAAACTCCCCTGTCATCTGTGCACCCAAATCTATATATGATAAAAACACATATTTCACAGTTACACAGTAGTTTGAAATTACATACCCATGTCACAGATCACATGAGGTATACTCTGTCCCAAATCTGCTGTTTCTAAGAGCTTGCATTGAGAAATGGCACATATTTCACTTTTTAACGGATTTTGCAATTTCTGACATTGACCCAAATTGACATACATGTGCGCAGGGAGTATGGACATTAACTGATGAAGTTTCAGATTTTTAACATGCACACATTTAGAGTAATATCCACTTTTCCGCTAACACCCCCCTGAACATACCACCGGGTCCTACCATGTCTTAAAATGTGAGCAGAAAAATCACAAGAATTATGGTATCATTTATAAAATTTTCACATGTCCGCTCTATGAATGATCTATCTTTTTAAAGTTATGTTCTGGCTCCAAAGGGGTGTGGTTTACCCTCAGCACAAGGTTGAATTTCTGGTTTTTCCAGTTCTGCCAAGCCAGCTTGCTCTCACAGGCAGTGCTCCTCCCCTTTCCTTCAGGAGGAAGCCACTTTTTACGACCATTTACGACTCCTGCCATAAACCATTTGCCTGAGTCAGGACAGGGCTTTGTTCAAATTCCTGCATTCTGTAGGAGGCTCCCCTTAATTCAATTATCAGAGAGATGGCATATCCTTAGTGTGGCCAGCAAAAGGCAGATAGGCCTGGGAACACAGTTGTGACTCAAGTTTCACTCCTGATGGGGGTAGTTGCCAGGCAAAATTCAGTTCCTTAAGCCAGACTTTCAGCTAACTGTCATGTTTTTTGTTGCTTTTTAAATTAACTTGCAATTTTACACATGCAGCTAGAATGCTGATTCTAAGTGCAAAACTATGACATTTCAACAGTTACAAAGGCATGTGACACCAAACATAGGTCACTCATTTAATCTAAACATTTTCGATTTTAGTGTCTTTAAATCCAGTGCAACTTAAACTGCTGACTCCATAGCAGTTTTGTTATAAGCATTGTTTTGGGCTCTTCATTTCCCAGATTTTGTAGGCACACAACACTCCATTCTACCAAATGTCTGCTGGTGTCCAGTGAGTTTTTAGATGTTTTGCAATGTTTAAAATAGACATTTTGAGCCTGCCTTCAGAGAAACACAGGGTGGTTTTAAAGCGCTTTGAAGCTAACCGGCGCTACTGTTTTTCCTTTGGCAACCCATTTCCCTCATGGCAACCCGGCCTATCATTCTCGCACTGGTGGGTGGCAAGTGAGGCAACCATTTTGGTGTGCGCACAAACTGCGCAGCTTTCCTGGATTTCGGCGCACATGTGGGTTTTCCGCCATCTTGAATTTTCTAAGCCCACAGCACCAAATGTTGTAGCATGATAGCTTAAACGTGGGTCAGGACACCCAACAAGCCCCCCCACGCGACTGCACTTTGAATTTGAGTCGATGGGGAGTCGGGTGCACAAGGGTTTTGACCCACGCACCGGTCTGTCCGCATAATCTTCTTCCAATTCTGCAAATGGCACAGCTCAGCATCTTCTTCTCCATCCGGTACTGATCGATCGGTTCTCCTCGCCGGTCCTGATGGGAGTATTGGGCGGTACACAGGGCCCATCGCGTCTCTGCTCCCGGTCTCCGGATCGTCCTCCTTGGCCCGTCTCCAGGTTTTCTTTCTCCTAGGACGACAAAGGAAGAGCGGCAATACCTACTCATAGACGTTTTTCCACCACTGTTGAGATAGTGGGGCAGCATATGCATTTCATCATAACAAAACATTACATTCTTATTTTGAAAAAAAAAACAGTATAACTAAGAGACAGTTTCATGCAAATCAAAATATTTTAGAGACTAGATGTGGTATGTTTTATGATTGGAACTGAATTAGTCCGAGACAGTACCCGCTAGGATTCCAGAGGATTCCTCCAGTTGTTGCAGAGCGTGCCTGGGATGGCAACACTTCAACTGGTTTATGTGGACCCACTTGTCTTCCCCCGCTGCCAAAGGACCTTTGGGGATGTGGATTTTGTAGGCCACAGGGGAGATTTTGTCGATGATCTCAAAGGGTCCCTTCCATGTAGGCAAAAATGTGCGCTGCTTGGCCTGGTTCCTTTGGAAGTTGTATAGATAGACCCGGTCCCCCACCTGATATTCCTTCCTGGAAGTTTTCAGGTCATAATGGGTCTTCATGCTATCAGCCGATCTTTCTAGATTCCGCTGAGCGTAAGCAAAAGCATGTTGGAGGTGTTTCCTTAAATTCTCCACATACTCATGAGTAGTGGAGGCATTTATCAGTGTCTGCTCTTGGGTCCTATAGAGCAAATGCTGAGGAAGCACCATCTTGCGCCCAGTCATCAACTCAAATGGTGACATTTTGGTTGCAGATGAAGGGGTAGATCTGATGGCCATTAGGACCAGAGGTAATCGGATATCCCAACTTGGCCCAGAATCTGCCACAAACTTCTTTAATATGCTCACAATTGTCCGGTTATATCTCTCTACTGCCCCAGAAGAAGCTGGTCTATAAGCATTATGCAGCTTTCTCTTGACCGCCAGTATCTCCCACATCTTTGTCATTACTTCGCTGGTGAAGTGGCTACCTCTGTCTGACTCAATCCTTTGAGGTAGACCAAAACGGGAAAAGATGTGGTTAATCATCAAGGCAGCTGCAGTTTCTGCCTTGCAATTTGGGGCTGGGAGACATTCCACCCACTTGGTAAACAAGCATGTCACAGTCAACATGTACTTATTCCCCCTAGCCGAGCGAATCACAGGGCCTACAAAGTCGATTTGTAAATCTGACCATGGCAGTGTCATTCCCCTCTTTTGTAAAGGCGCCCGGTGTGTGAGGGAGGATGGCTGAAATTGTGCACACACAAGACACCCCTTCAAGTATTGGTCGAGGTCCTGCCCCATGTGTGGCCAGTATGCAACCTCTCTTAAGATTTCCAATGTTGTGTGAAACGCCCTATGACCGGCAGTGGCCGCATCATGGGCGTGACTTAACATCAGGCTTCGGAATGAGGTAGGAACCACCCACTGATTGTGGCCAGATTTGGATTTCCTTGCCAGCAAACCGTCTTGGATTCGTAACATTTTTGGACATTTCATCAACACTCTTAGGTCCTCTTTCCCAATGTAATCGGTATCCGTCAGGGGAAAGTTCTCAGGGTCCTCAAGGTGCTGGTAAAATTTACCAATAATTGGATCCCCCTTCTGAGCTGTAATCAAATCAGCATCAGGGGTCTCCTTACTCCATTGTGCAATTGAAAGGTCGTTGTGAGCATTTGTCTGGGACCTAGTGATAGCAGTGACCTGGATTTCCCCCAACAGGGACTCAATCTCAATTAGATCCCCTTGGATGGCCCCGGTTTTGGCCAGCTGATCAGCTAAGTCATTTCCAGTTTTGTCTGGTCCCTCTACTTTGGAATGACCCTTGATCTTTTTCCAATAGATGGTCATCTCATTCGAGGTGACCAGATCATCAATGTTTTGGATCAACTTCCCATGTTTCAAGGGTTTGTTGTTAGCACATAACATGCCTCTGGTTTTCCAATTAACCAGGTGCTCCACGAACCCGTTCCGTACATAATCCGAATCTGTGATTATGACCAGTTCGTGGAGTTGATGCTGGACAGCAGTGAGGATGGCCTGATGCACAGCCATCAATTCTGCCACCTGACTACTTCGGGGACCAATTTTGTATCCAGCGGAGGGTTCTGGGGACTCATTCACCCATGCATTCCCTACGCCAGCCACCAGTTCTTTCTCCCCGTTGTTGTCAACATGGTAAGAGCATCCATCCACATAGACAGTGGGCATTCCCTCACACTTGTCCTCTTCAAAGACTTTGTGGGGGGAATTAAGGTATGCCTCCATGTTGTCCTTGATTTTCAGACTTTCGTCCTCGAGACAGTTTTCTCTGGCACAATCATGCAAGTCAGCCAGACCTTGCGCGAGGGGACTCTTCTTGTTTTGGCCATATCTGACCTCCACAGGAAAGCCTTGCATTGACAGAATCCAGGAAGTAATTCTGGAATTACTCACATTTCCGGCCCGGATTCTGTCACTTTGGAGATATTGCAGAGGCTGGTGTGGAGTCTCCACTATGATGTGTTCCCCCTGGATAAACGGGCGGTAATTCTTCAATGCCCACACCGTCGCCAGGAGTGCCTTCTCACAATCGTTGAATTTCTCCTCCACAGAGGATAAAGTTTTGCTCGCATATGAGATTACTTTATTGACCTTGTCATGCTTTTGGTATAATACTGCCGTCAAGCACGTATTAGAGAACCCCGTCTCCAGGAAGAACTCCTTGTTTCTGACAGGGTAAGCTAGGCAAGGCGCTTGTGAGAGGCTTCTTTTGAGTTGTTTTACTGCCTCGGCTTGTTCTGGACCCCATTCCCACTTGACCCCCCCTTCAGGAGATGAATCAGGGGTCTGGTGATCTCTGCGTAGCCCTCAATGAACTTTCTTCTGTAATTAGTCAGTCCAAGGAGGCTCCTTAGTTCCCGCAGAGTTGTGGGGTCTTTCAGTTTCTGAAGTGCTTCCACTTTCTTTTCCTGGGGACATAGACCCTGAGGAGTAATCTCATGCCCCAAGAAATTAACACGGGTTCTACACCACTGTGCTTTCTGAAAGGAAAGTTTTGCTTTGGCGGCCCTCAACTGTGTCAGAACATAACGGATCTCCGCTATGTGTTCCTCCACAGAGGAACTTTTGATGAGGACATCATCTACATAAGCCAGGTTACCCCTCGCACCCAGGTCGGGCATGGCCTTATGTAGGAAAATATTGAACTCATTACCGGAGTTAAGGTATCCGAAGGGAGTCCGGGTCCATGTGTACTGCTGGCCCCCAAAGGTAAAAGCCAGTTTGTATTGGTCCTCCCTGCTGACAGGCACGGTCCAGTATCCATTGGTCAGGTCTATTGCAGTGAATACCTGTGACCCCTGGATCTGGGCCAGCCCTTGGTCAATGTAGGGCAGAGGCCATCGGGAAGTATGGACCCGTTTGTTGAGCTCCCTAAGGTCAGCGCAGAGTCTCCACTGGCCGTTTGGCTTTAATATTCCCAGCACTGGATTATTGAAGGTGCTGTGGACTGGACGGATTATTCCCCGGGACTCAAGGTTCTTAATTATTTCAGTAAGGGACTCCATTG
Organism: Ambystoma mexicanum; assembly: GCF_040938575.1. Taxonomy (NCBI): domain Eukaryota; kingdom Metazoa; phylum Chordata; class Amphibia; order Caudata; family Ambystomatidae; genus Ambystoma; species Ambystoma mexicanum. The sequence goes on from NC_090927.1 coordinate 338,892,852, forward strand.
ATGCGAGAGGCAAGCGATATTGCTTCACAAACACAGGAGTCATGCCAGGGTCCGTGGGGATTGTTGTTGTGTGGATGTCGGTGCGGCCACAGTCATATGAGTCTACCGCAAAGAGATCTTGGAAATCCAAGAAAACTTGTTTCAACTTTTGCTTTTGTTCCAGAGTCACACAGGCATCAGCTAGGTTGACTCTCTCTTCCACCATCTGCCTGAAGCCTGGAAAGACTTCTGGTTTGGCTATCTCAGCGGCCTCCTCCAGCTGGGTGGAGAAGTCCCTGGTCAGAGTGCTGATTTGGACTGGAGGCTTCAGGTGGGAAAGGCAGCCCTCATGGACCTGGAAAATCACCTCATCCCTCCTGAAGTCACAAGTCACATCTTCCTTACCATAAGGGAAAGAAGTGTACACCAGGAAGTTCCCCCCATGCCGGGTAAAAATTCTGTCTGGTGTTGTATTGTCGTCACTGTCACTGTCAAAGCAGTCCTTGGGGATTGGCCCTAACAGTTCATTTCCAAGATCAATGGAGAAATGTCGGTCATCAACCGCCATTCCAATAATGGTGCCTGCGGCTAGAGTAATACTCTTTAAGTCGCTGTTATCCACCTCTATTGGAATGGTGTCATGTTCTATGTTGACTAATGGAGTTGGGTTTACCCCCAACCCTTGCTGTTGGAGAGAAGCATTTAGATGTATATAAGCATCAGGGTTTTGCAAACATTGTCCTCTTTTAACTTTCACTTCCAGGGAGAATTGTCGGGTCCTTTCTGGGATGGTGACCTCCTCTTTGATCTGAATTTCAACTGCATAAGGTAGCAATTGAGCTGACCTAAATGCTTTTTCTGGATCATCAAAGCCCATGGGATTATCCGCTATTCGGGACCAAGCTTTGAAGTTTATTAGGTCCAAACTAACGGCAAAGCGATTGAGAATGTCACTGCCTAAGTAAAAGGCGGCAGGGACGTCTCGCACGACCCAACAATTGTGGACTATGCTCTTGTTGCCAATGGAGACTTTGAGCATACACCTGCTTGGCAGGAGATGTTTGGAAGTAGGTGCTTCCAGGTCCATTTCCCATTTGTCTATCAGTTTGAAGGTGGGAATGGCTGGATCTTTTGGGAGTTGGCGGAACATGGCTTCGCTGATGAAGCTCTTACCGTTGTTCACACACACTCGAGCGAGAACAGAGTCCTTCCCATCATTTAACTGAACAGGGATGAACAACTGCTCTCCAATTTGCTGAATATCAGCCAGGCTCTGAGCTGATTTCACATCTTTCTGGACTATAGGAGTGGGAGTTTCTGATTGTGGATTAGTAAAGAATTTCAGAGTGTTTCCTTCCAGCGTGGAATACCACTTTAGACTGGAAGGAAGGTTGATTTTCAGAAATAGAGAGGACCCCCCATCACCAGTCTGTTGTCCTACTGCTATTACTGTCACGTCTGGAATCTGGTTGTTCTGGAAGTGAAATTCTACTTGGTCAGATTTTTGTTCAACCATGTGGCAGGTGCCGTTTAAACTAACATGGTTGACACTCTGTTTTAATTTTATTGGTCGGCTAGTCTGGGTCCAGAGGACCTTGTTTACGCAATCTATTAGGGGTGACAACCTTCTCAGGAGGTCATTCCCTAGTAAACAAGGGGTGCCCTCTGGGGTCACAACTATGACCGGGTGTTTCAAGTTGTGTCGCCCAATTTTAATGTCCAAATCTGCCGTCCCCTCGACGGGAATTTCCTTCCCGTCAAAGTTCTGGAGTTGCCCAGGAAGAGAGGTGAGAGGAATTTGGTAATTCTCTCCCCTTCCTGCATTCAGTTCGTCAAAGGCCCTTCTGGACAGAAGGGTAGCTTGAGATCCAGTGTCCACCAGTGCCAAAATTGTACCCTGCCCCTGTACTTGTACCGGGGCATAATATCTTCCCTCCTTCTCCTCAAGGGGGCACAGATAAAGCACATTTTTGGACAACTGGTTGGCTAACTTTCTGGTTTTGGACATGGCGAGCGAAGAGATTTGGGCAGAATTCTGTGGAGAGCCTTGGGAATCTGAAAGAAAAAGTTGGCAACTGGAGATCAGAGCCATTTTGGGTTCCCCTGGCTCCGGTTCTGGGCCGCCCCCCCCTTTTTGGAGGCAGTCACCAGGATGGGTTTGAACCAGGGGATTTTCTTGCTGTTGGTTCTGGGATGAGATAGTGGGCGGCGGTAGCTCAGTCTCCACATCTCCCCAGTCTGGATTTGCATCCCTAGGGACCCATTTTTCTTTGGGAGGAGTTCCCCCCTCTCTGAAGGAGAAGATCCTTTTCCCAGGATCCTCTGAGGATCCCTCTCCCTCAAATTGGAAGACCTGTACCTCCTCCTCAAACTGAGTCTGTTTGGGTCTTTTGTTTCTCCTACCCCCCCTCTGCTCCTTAGGAGGCAGACTTTCAGGGGCAAGAGATTTTGTTTCCGGTTCCTGGGTTTCCAGGGGCTGTTTACAAGTGAGGAAGGAAGCTTCCTCCAAGGCTTTACACCCCCCTTCCCTTTGTGCCTCCTCCCTGGGAACCGGTGAGTTATCGGGGTGCTGCCCCCGTCATTGTTCTGGGGCACCAGGTCCAGAGTTGGGTGCGTTCTGCGCCGGCATGCCGGTCTGAGGGTTCTGCTGAGCCCTCAGTATGTGACCCAGATCCCGCGCCATGTTTTGAACCTGGCGCTCTAACTGGGAAACCCGCTCAGGCTGATACGGGGCCCTGTTTTCTCCCCTGGGCTGATCCCGGGAAGGGTAGCTGTCCCTCCTCTGGTAATACCCCGGGTTGGGAAGATTTGGGTACCCCTCCACCCTTGGCCTCCCCTCTCCCGGATTAGGTTGTCTGGGCTCAGGGAATTGGGGAAAGAAGGATGGATGATTTTGGGGTTGGAAATTGGGTGGATACCTGGGGAAAAAGTTCTGCCCAGGATTTGGAGAATTTCTGCCCTCCTGTGGGAAGTTGGGAGGGAAGTTCCCTGGGTTAGGTGCTTGGCTGGATCCCCCCCCTTGGGCTGGAGGAGTCCACACATAACCCAGGATGGGTCGATTTCCCTTGTAACGGGGACTTACATAATCAGGAGAGCGAGGGACCCCATTTGTGGGGCTGCCTCCCTGGCTCCCTGTCTGTGACTGGCCCGAGGACCTTCTGGGCCTAGCATTATTAGGTGCAGGTAGGTTTTTAGGCCCCCCCATCTCCAAATCCAAAACGGGGGTGACCTTTACCTCTGCCACCTTGGCAGCAGCAGGGGTGCTGTTGGCTTTGGGGTTTTTCTGGGCATTACTTTTGCTATCTATCGGTTTCTGCACCTCATAGATCCGGGTAGCCTGTTCAATGACCCAGTCTAAAGATCTTTTCTCGTGAAAATCCCTCACGAGCTGGGTCATGATATATTTGGGCAAGGCATGGAAAAACGTATTTATAAATTCTCTGCTATCTGTGCGCACCCTTCTGGTGGTCTGCGCAAAAGCACGTTTCAGTTCTTGCACAAATTCTTGTGGGGCCTGATCCTCCCCACATTGCAAATTGTAGGCTGCCTTGCGAGCCTCTTGAGGATTTCTATGAATGGAAAAATGTTTCAAGATGGCCGCCTTATAGGTGGACCATCTTAAATGATTTTGGTCCTCCAGCCCCGCAAAGAAACTGGAGTATTCCGGGGAGAAGGTCCACTTTACATATTGAATACAGCTTTGGCTGTCCTTCAAATGGAAAGTCTCCATCATTTGCTCAAACAGCTCTAAGTGCTCCCAAACAGAATACTTAGCGTTCTTATGGTAAGGCGTGATGACGCTCCTGATTGCCTTAATCTGTTTTAAGGGGTCCTTAAGCACGGCCCTTTTTGCCTTATTGGCCTTTTTGGTTCGGGTAACCCTTGTCCATTCGTCCTCGGACTCAGAGGCACTGCTCCCTGAGGTTCCTGTCTGATCTTCCAGGTTTTCCCAGATTCTGCGAGCCTGGGAATGGCTGGCAGAATGTGGGGACCTGGTCTCCTGTGTCCTGCGCAGTTCAGAGGAGTCTTCAGATTCCTCCTTGCTGCCAGGATTTGCTGGGTACCCCCCCCACTGACCTAACTGGGCAGAGGCTTTCAGGATGCCCTTAATGGGCCTATTCTCCCGGGGTTCCCCACTGAATTGCACCATGTTTGGGTGCCCATGCCCAGATGCCCGCCCATCCATTCCTGGGAGGTACTGGCCTATGAGCCCCATGCTTCTGGCTGGATAGTAATCTGCCATCCCTGTGGCCCTGTGCTCATGTGCGCCAGGGGACATGGGGGTGGCAGAGTCCAGGGACTGAGAGGTATGAGGGCCTCTGGTACTAGGGCTCCTGAGGTTATGCTCCGGAGTTTCCATTTCCCAGCGAACCTCATCTCTATCCGCCCCTGCTCCCTGTTGCAATGCAAGAGCCTGCATTTGTGCCTTCAGTTCCTCAGTTAAGGCCTTACTAGACTCTATCAGTCTCTCCTGCATCGCTACCTGTTGTTGGAGCCTATCATTGTGTTGACAGAGGGCCTCATTTTCCCTCTGTGCTTCCTGGTTGGTCCTGGAGAACTGGGCCAGTCTTTGCTGCAGGAGGTTTACCTCCTGAGCTGTGTCCCTATTGGCCTGCTCCTTTCTTGCCAGAGCCTCTTCCACCCTCCTGGTGTGCTCTAACAAGTTCTGGTTTTCTTTTTGGAGGTCACCCAGCCCCTGGAGGGCCAGGTGATTTTCTTCCATTTTCCTTTTTAAATGGCAGACTTCCTGGCCTATGGTGTCTCTTTCCTGACTGAGAGCCTGCATCTGTGCTGCCAGGTCGTCCCTTTGCCTTTGGAAGGCACCAGCTTTCTGGCGCTCCTGATCAAACTCTGCCTGGGTATCCAGGTCTTTCAGAATCAGTGTATTGCTTTCTGCCTTTTCCCTATCTAGGTGGCCTTGCAGGGTGACTACCTGCTCAGCACATACCCTGTTGAAGTCCAGTTGTTGCTCCAGCTTTTTCTGGCTTTGCAGTAGGGAGTCCAAACCTTCTTGGTGTTCCTTCTGCAAGGCCAGAAATCTGGTATCCTGTTCTGACTTTTCCTTTTGCAGCACATCCATATCCTCCTTTATTTTAGTGATGTACTGTCTGGTCTCATTTTCTGACTCCTGGCTTCTGTGCAGCCTTTGCTCAGAAGAGTCCAGATCAGATTGGGCCTTCTCTAACGCCATCTGTTGCCTTTTTGCCAGATCATGGCCTTCAGCACATTTATTCTGTATGGCTCCCATGCTGATTCTAAGTGCAAAACTATGACATTTCAACAGTTACAAAGGCATGTGACACCAAACATAGGTCACTCATTTAATCTAAACATTTTCGATTTTAGTGTCTTTAAATCCAGTGCAACTTAAACTGCTGACTCCATAGCAGTTTTGTTATAAGCATTGTTTTGGGCTCTTCATTTCCCAGATTTTGTAGGCACACAACACTCCATTCTACCAAATGTCTGCTGGTGTCCAGTGAGTTTTTAGATGTGTTGCAATGTTTAAAATAGACATTTTGAGCCTGCCTTCAGAGAAACACAGGGTGGTTTTAAAACGCTTTGAAGCTAACCGGCGCTACTGTTTTTCCTTTGGCAACCTATTTCCCTCATGGCAACCCGGCCTATCATTCTCGCACTGGTGGGTGGCAAGTGAGGCAACCATTTTGGTGTGCGCACAAACTGCGCAGCTTTCCTGGATTTCGGCGCACATGTGGGTTTTCCGCCATCTTGAATTTTCTAAGCCCACAGCACCAAATGTTGTAGCATGATAGCTTAAACGTGGGTCAGGACACCCAACAGTCTGGACTAATATTAACTAGATACCACTCACCCTGAACCTCCTGAAGGGAATTAAAAGCATTTTCAGCATATTTCTCACTGCATTGTCACCATATTCAAAGCACTTGGGTCTGTGTTTCAAAACTCCTATCTGTTGTATAAGCGGCTGGGGGGGAATTGAACTGAACTCTATTTGATTGCATTCCTAAGAACTGAGTCCCATTCTATTCATCTCCTTACATTGCATTAAGGGGGGGGGTGAATTGTCCAAGAAAGTGATTACATTGGGCCTCATTACACGGACGGCGGTAAGGGTTAACGGTCACCGTTAATGGCAACGGTGACCGTTAACCCTTACCCCCGTACTACGAGGTCCCTTTGCGGGTTGGAGGATTTAACGCCTGCTTCTTGCAGGCGTTAAAATCCAACCCGCTAAGGGACCTCGGAGCTAATTACGGCAACCGTAATTTACGGTGCCGTAATTAGCGCCTTCCCCATCCCCATTATGCCCTATGGGGCAAAAATGGGAATGGGGAAGGGCAATGGCGGAAAGGGGACTTACCGCCCCTCCAACCTTGGAATGGGGCGGTAAATACCCTTTCCGCCAAGGCGGTGCCGGTATTTTACCGGCATGAGTCATGGCGCTAATAGCGCCATGGCTCACCGCCTACCGTGTTATGAGGCCCATTGTCTTTTGCTGAAATCCTATCAAGTTATTTTCTGTACTGCATTTCATTCCATATTGCATCCATTTGAAACCATAAAAGTATTGTTGCTATCGTATCCATCCTATAACCACTCATCATTGATTATAAAGAAGTGTGCTAGTGCCGGACTATCCATTATTGATTACTGCTCAGATTAAGTGTGATATTCAATTATTAATTTATTATAAAGTGTGATATATATATATATATATATATTATTTAAATTATCAAATACACCTTTTAAACTTGCAAAACAGAACTACTTCTTGGCTCAGTGGGGTCAGGGGGATTCCAAGAGAGGGGTGTTATATAGGGGTAGTCATCCAGAACTCATGAACTGGACATAAAGATATATCAATAAGGGTTTCCATTCAGTATCCCAGACTAGGCATTGATTTAGCTGTAGTGCTGGATTGAATCCTCTTACATGTTGAAACCATGGCCGATCTGTACAGTTTTACTGTCTATTGCCTGCACCTGTATTTGTGTTCATTTCACCCAGCCGCTTTCACTACCATCATTTTGGTTGAAGTAATTGCACCCTTTTTGAGTTTATCAGTGATGCCTAGATTTTGGCGATGAGGTAAACAGTGATGATAAGGAAGATTTTGGGGCCAAAGTAGTGGAGATATTTGCAGGTCAAAGGGCAATTTCAGGCAAAAGAAAAGAGTGATATGTGCCACATTTCACTGCCAAGTACAGTAGTGGTTTCATTGAATGGGTGTAACTAATTGCTTGTGCTTTTATATTTTGATGACAGGACTGGTTTAATGGCAATTTCGGGCAAAAGAAAAGAGTGATATGTGCCAGATGTCACTGCCAAGTACAGTAGAGGATTCATTGAATGGGTGTAACTAATTGCGTGTGCTTTTATATTTTTATGGCAGGACTGGTTTAAGTACAAGAAAATACGATTATAATATTATAATTAAATCACGTGCTTGTTTCGATTATCCTAAAAATTGGCTATGAACATTATGAAAGTGCAGGCAAAGGCATTGAAGACTGTCAGGCACGTCATAAAACCGGTAAAGTGCAAAAAAACTATATTTTAGGGAACAAGTGGCTTTAATTTAGGTGCAACCATAAACAAGCCTGTGTTCCTCAAATGACCTCTTTATCATTGTCAATGGTACCGCTGCACGCATGTACTTCATAAACAGAAATATTATTTAGAAGATATGTTTAACAAATCAATCTTTTCTTTAAAGATGCCAATCAAAACGTGGGCTGCATAAACCTTGTACAGCGCTCGGCTGCTCTCGAGCTAGGTCCGTGCTTCAAACAATAAAATATAAATAAAAAAATAAAAATCTTGGACTACAAGTACAACATGGCCGTATCGGGGCCTCATCACGAGACTGGCGGTCGTTCCTTTGGCATTATCACAAAACTCGGTGACTTGTTCTCCTGTATCAACCACGTGATTACAAGTGGTGGTATGGCAGCGTAAATCAAGGACTCCATGGGAAATCATCAGACTTACCAAGAGTGGTAATTATGCCATTGAAAATGCACTGATTTTTGGTGGTAAAGTGGAAGATTTACCTCAGGCTACATGCTGGCGGAAAATCCTCAACTTTTCTTCCAAGGTCGGTGTTGGGAAAGTGGCTGAATTCCGTTAGCAGCATGTTTTTGTCGTACCACCCAACTTGCAATGAGGCCCTACAGGGCTGAAGAATAGATTCAAGCATGCACAATGGTCAGTGTGCTCCATAACTGTGCACTAAACTGCTTGTTGGTTGTTTTGCTGTATTTAATCGTGCCGTCTTTCATGTATTTAGAAAGTCAACCAAAGACAATGTGGTGCGGCCCTCCTAGGTTCCTGGATTGGCTGCCGATGAGAGATGCGGGTCGGGTCTGCCTGGCAGATCCTCTGAAGCCCTTCACATCTTCAGCGATGAGCACGCCGCCAGCGAGAGCTGAGAAAAAGAGATTCTATGTCAAACATAAATAATTATATTACAGAATATTCTGCCATGCAGAAATGCAGTCTGGCACTCCAACAAACCTGACGCTCGTGCCACATAAACAGAGAAGTGAGGAATCCAAGAAATAATAAACTTTCCAAATTCTTAGTCGCTTTTGAGGAAAAAGAACTCCAGGTAATTGCTTTCTAGGGGGAATATGGCTTACATGAAGTTTTTTTTTCAATAGGGTTTCTGTTGAATGAACATCTTCTCACAATATTTTTCCAGTTCCTCATACTTTGGATGGTTATTTGTGTTTCATCCCTGTAGGGTCAGTTGATGTTTCTCTGTTACCAGCAAGGATTGCTGCACTTCCATCACTGCATAGTATCATCTTCCTACCAGAGGGGTACCTATCAGCCCTTTTAATACTAAATGGGTAACTATCAACCTTTCCATTACTAAATGGGTATCAACCTTTTCATTTCGGCCTCAATTTTCCAAATTTGTAGACGCAATGGACGTCTCGTGCCACTTTTAACACAATGAACTGTGATGACCTATATATTTTTTTTTAAAAACACGTGCTTTACCCTTTTTGGCAAAGTTTAGCTTCTGTTTCAGTTGACGGTTCAAAATGTAGATTTGCTGAACAATTGGATTTGGCATTTCGATGACTGGAAATGAATGGCACCCAGGGAAGGCCTCTTAGTTTTTGCACATGTACATTATTCGTTGACCCTAGGAGGACCACAGGCAGACCAACTGTTTCCTTAGGACTACAGGTTTGTACGTAGTGGTTCATGTTGGAACGCTACTGCTTCCAAGCGCTGTGATACTAGGAGTTATTCTCACCCAAATGAATGGTGCTGATTGTATTACCCTCAGAAGGATGCAAGACTGAGTAGGCGCTGCCATGATTCAAACCCGTGCTGTGCTGGCAGAACCAAGCTATCTTACTAGCAATGTATAGAAGGGATGCTTTGGAGAACACTGTCGGATATACGCGCTGAATCGGGACTTTGCTGGTGGAATGAATCTGTGATGCTCACGTGACTGGTTGATGCTCCTTTCTCTGGCTGAGTGTATCTGAGTCCTCGGCATATTGCAAATGTGAGTTACTTATGCTGTTTGGATTGTCATCGAAAGCTTTCCTGTTTCCGCACCCACAGAGGGAGTGCATTAAAAATGCCAGGCCACAGCCCCTCTGAACAAGACCATGGGCACACTCAGGAATTTGGACAGGCAAGGATGCTGATGTCAATTTTGTTACCTCCTATGTTGAGAGTATAAAAGGGGGTTCTCTTAAGGTGTTGTTGGCATTTATTTTAATGAACTGGATGAGCATTGAGCTAATTGGCAGGTGGAAATTCTGGTGTAGGTCGCCCACGATTAGTAAAAAAACAAGCATTGGCAAAACCAACCATTTTGGCTCTTGTATAGACAAAGGCTCCAGTCTGTTGCCTGATGCCCTCATCATATGTACTTACACTGTTTGTCAGCTGGTACCAGGTTACAGCCGGGTCATATAATCATTTACCATGGGCCTCATTACGAGTCCGGCGGTAACCGAGGCGGTAAAACTGCCTGGTTACTGCTGGACTCGTATTACCATTCCGCCTCCGTGATTCCCGGAAATACCATGGCATTACAACCCCGGTTTTCCGAGAATCACGGAGGCGGAATGGTGTTAATCCCCATTCCCATTGAGTCCTACGGGACTCAATGGGAATGGGGATCATGGAAACACCGGCAGCATCTCGTAATGCTGCCGGTGTTTCCTCGTCCGCCTGCAGGCGGGCGGTGTTAAACCCGCCAGGTCAGACCTGGCGGGGACATCACCTCCCGCCTGCAGGAGTCAGGATCAGGTGGTCCGGAAACAACGGTGGCGGCGGGTTTACCGCCACCGTTATTTCTGGACCACCTGAGTTATAAATGTATTGGGCCTCATTAAGAGTCTGGCGGTAACCGCGGCGGTATTACCATTCCACCTCCGTGATTCCCGGAATTACCGGGGCATTACAACCCCGGTTTTCCGGGAATCACGGAGGCGGAATGGTGTTAATCCCCATTCCCATCGAGTCCTATGGGACTCGATGGGAATGGGGATCATGGAAACACCGGCAGCATCTCGTAATGCTGCTGGTGTTTCCTCGTCTGCCTGCAGGCGGGCGGTGTTAAACCCGCCAGGTCAAACCTGGCGGGAACATCACCTCCCGCCTGCAGGAATCGGGATCAGGCAGTCCGGAAACAACGGTGGCGGCGGGTTTACCGCCACCGTTATTTCCGGACCGCCTGATTTGTAATGAGGCCCATTGACATGATATTCCCCGGTATTCTCTTCACATGGCATAGTTTATGGCAGTCATTGGAGTCATATGCTCAGGTACTAACATCATTGCCTGTTGCTGCCAAGTAAAACACTGTATTCATACCATTGTATTGAGAGTGGCCAGGTGTGAGTTCTGACTTTATTACCATGTTATGGAGCGTTCCAAGAGTAATCGGGTGTTCACAACCTGTGCGATAGCGCTTAGCGCAGCCCATGAATGCTCCATGCCCTGTGCAGTTAAGTGGTTAATAAGATCACGTGATACTTCACCATCATACTTTTAAAATCTGCATAAGTGGTATCAGCAAGCGTTCGCCAAATTAAAATGGGATGAAGGTTTTTATTTCTTTCTTTTTGTTTTCATTTATATAGCGCACTAAGCCCTTGGGCATCAAGGCGCTGTACATAAAAGCCAGTTACACAGGTGATCAGTATCGGGGACCAGAAACATAGTATGAGTTAGCAGTTGATGGACAATCTTTGTTGACGTGCTTCAGGCTGAGGGAGAGGTGTAAGTCTGAGATAGGTGAACAGCAAAGTTTTCAGCACTTTCCTGAAGGTCCAGTAAGACTGTTCAGCCCGGAGAGCAGGGACGTCATTTCACCAAAATGCCACGGGTAGCAGAAGTGACATCACACGACCCTTGACATCCTGATGACATCGCAGGAAGTGATGTCATTTGACCCACCCCAAAGTGATATTGTGGGAAGCGATGGAGCACGAACTTTCACCCGTTGACAAAACAGGAAGTGGCATCACATAGAATTGTACACTACGAAAAATATGGTTATGATTTCACTATAGTGTGATGTACATTTCATACAAGAATGGATCGCCATATGTATCGTTAGGATCAGTGTGCATAGGCCCATATTACCAAATTAATGTGAATGCAAGCAGACGTCCATGACCAAATGATAATAATGTGTTGTTATTATATAGCACTTACGCTTAAGCACTTTATATAGAAAAAATATACACCCAATATCACCCAACCTGTGTTGGTACTCATTTATCGAGCTCAGAAGGATGAAAGGCTGAGTTGAGGGGTTTAAGAACAGACTATATCAGTGACTCACCCCCTGAAGTGTGCCTGAAAGAAACCTTTAATGAGTCTAGCAATTAGTGTATAGAATTCCAGAAAGACACATTATTTGGTATTCCTATTCATTCCTATTTAGGGTCACTGCTGAAAGTGTTAGACTTGCGGCACTCCTGTTCTTATTTTTCTTCTTTTTTAAGGGGCCTGAATAAGAAAGCCAGCCAGCCCAGAAGTAAAGAGCCACATTGTGCTGGCCACAGCCCAGGAGCTTGCATTACAAACATTTAGAGGTCGCAAGGGAGACCACAGAGGTCGCAAGGGAGATCTCAGAAGTCGCAGTTGTGACCTCTGGTGACCCCTAAATGACGTCCCTGCTGGAGAGTGGGCAGGAGTAGGTTCCACTGCTTGGCAGCAAATGTTGGGAAGCTAGAACCTCCAGATTTAGCCCACTTGTATTTAGGCTGGCTGATGCAGTGGGTGTACGCTGCTCTGGTCGGTCTGGTGGAAGATGATTTGGTAATGTTTTGCGATAAGTATGCAGAGGCAACTTTGGTTAGGCCTCTATGTGTGATAGAGAGGTTCTTTAAAATGATCCGGTCGCGAATCGGGATTCAGTGGGCACGGTTTCTGGCTGCAGTGATGTGATCGGCTTTGGGGATCTTGAGCGCAGCTCTAAGAGCGTTATTCTGAATAACCTGCATTTTGCAAATGTTGATGGCGGTGGCACCTGCGAAGAGAGCATTTTGTTGGTTGTGGCAGCATGCACAATATCTGGAATTTACCTCCACATATTGCTGTTGCACCTTTGGTCTGCACTTTAAGACCAGGGTGCTTTTCTAGTAAACATCACCCAATATAGCTTATTAAGAAGTCCACAGGTGCCCTTAATGTTGCAAGAAGCCCCTTTATTTTCAGAATCAGTGTACCTTCTCCTGAACCCATCAGTGTTGCCCTGGAGAATAGCGCAAAAGGCCACGTGGGCGGAAGCCAAGCAGAATATACATATCATTATAGACACACCTATCAGCCAAGAAGCACAATTTTATTATGAGTTTATTAATACAGCAACCTTGATGCTGTCGAGGTGGATCACCTTTGTATTGGACCAGCACACTTGTACATTTCAATTTTACGATACAATCCTTCATATAGAGGCACCTGTGTAAAGCTTGCTATGGCACCGTGTCACTGGTGCCTGACCACTGGTCTCTGCCTGCGCAATACAACCGGCTGGCATCCAGGAATGCAGACCACAGTCAAGCGTCATGCCTGTAATCTGTAAGGTAGTCATCGATTGCGGCTATGCCTGCTATCACACATGCGTTGTGTTCCCCAATAGCCTGCTAAGCCCCCTGTACCACTTTCGAGAGCTATGAGAAAATACAGCATCAAGCAAGTTCTCGGATGGAAAACGGGTTTAGCTTCAAATCAATGCATGCATCGCACTGGCATGCATAGTGCTGCCAAGTTGGCAAACTCATGTGCCCATGTTGGCTTTCAAGGAATGATGAGGCACCCTTTGCACCCAAGAGACCAGGACATAGGGCTGTGCCATAGTAGCTGCACATTTCCCTTTCTACTCTTAACGCAGACACTACTCCAGCTCCACTTTTACGCTCGGTTTGGCAGGAAAATAGCTGCTAGGTGTTGGAACCCATGTTCACTGATTGGTTTTGCTCACGCGCCTTTGCATTGGTTCATTTTTGTCAGACCGACAGTGAGGAGCTACGCAACAAAATGCTATTTCATAATATGGTGAAAGTTTTGCGAGAGGTTGGAAGTTGTGTATGTTTGTAAGGATATTGCTAGCACCCATAGGGGTATTCATCATGGTGCCTTTAAGCCACAACCTAGGTCGTGATTCACGTTTTCTGTAAACAAGAGAGCTTTAGTACCAGAGCAACATGGCAACCCATGCTCTTTGGCTCTCAGCTAGCTAGGTCTGTGTGTGTCGAGCGCCCCCTGCAGAAATGTGTACGCACCCTGAATGCCAGAGGCGTGGATCACTCACTCCTACCTCCTTTGGAGTGCCACTATCACGTTTGATAACTAAAACAAGTATTATTAAAGCATGTCCAAAGGGGAGAAGAGCTCAGCACACGCAGCTGGGGAAGGTACACGCACTAGATGTCAGTATTACAGTAAGTAACCTAGAGTGTACTTTCTTGCACCATGACACACATTGCATTACATGTCTTCCCTCCACTAAATTACTAGAATAACTCAAAATATTGTGTACCTTTTTTAAAATTAAAAATCAATCTTTTCTAACTATCCTTAACATTAATACATGTAACGTTTTAGTCACATACTGAACACACTAATACGACTTTATAAAATTAAATAAAGCACAGTTGTTCAAAATTCAGTGACACCTATTGTTCACAAAATATCTCAGATCACAATGAATTTCCACTTCTTTTCAAAACCTAAAAACTGTTGGCTTTGCCAGTGCTTGTTTCCCATTCCACTGCCGTGGGCAATTGCTACTGACTTTTTGGTTGAGAAAGGAGCATTTCAGTATTGAACAGCAATTACAGACATTTCAGAAAATTACGTAGGGAAAGAAATCAAGCATCCAGACTGGATACTCAATACTAAAACCATAGTCAATATTATGAAATAGTTATGTTTTTAATATGATTGTGTTCTAAAGAAATCTTGCATGGAAGTAATTTGTCTGATTAAACCTGCCAAAGGGACCCTGAAAGTTTGCCATCTTCTTCACATCCTTAGAGAAGCAAGAATATTCGTTTTCTGAAATGTTAGACAATAGCCAAGTAAAGAAATCCAACAGTTGTTCGTTCTATTTCTGCAGACCATTGGCTTCCAATTATTATTATTATTATTATTATTATTATTATTATTATTATTATTATTATTAGTATTATTATTATTATTATTAGTATTATTATATTTATTGAGTGCCTACCTAGCTAGAAGCAACGTAGCGCTTTACAGAGGTTTACCACAATAAAGATACATAACAGAGCGCTTTACAGAGGTAACAGCAGAACAGATATACAGCAGGGGTAGGATACTGATGGGCAGAGAGGTGGGGTACAGCTGTGCCGGGTGGTGCGAGGGGCGACGCGATAGCCTCACATAAATATATTAAATATAACATGGAGCTTGAGATAAATGAAGTGCACACCGTGCCACATCACCTCCACCAGAAGCTTCTACTTTCAGACTGTGAATGCCAGCACCAAACATCCAATGAGTGCTACTGCCATTGTCCTCCTTCTAGGTTTACTGCCATTCTAGCACCAAACATCCAATGAGTGCTACTGCCATTGTCCTGCTTCTAAGTTCAGACTGTGAATGCCAGCACCGAACGTCCAATGAGTGCTACTGCCATTGTCCTGCTTCTAGGTTCAGACTGTGAACTCCAGCACCGAACGTCCAATGAGTGCTACTGCCATTGTCCTTCTTCTAGGTTCAGACTGTGAACGCCAGCACCAAACATCCAATGAGTGCTACTGCCATTGTCCTCCTTCTAGGTTTACTGCCATTCTAGCACCGAACGTCCAATGAGTGCTACTGCCATTGTCCTGCTTCTAGGTTCAGACTGTGAACTCCAGCACCGAACGTCCAATGAGTGCTACTGCCATTGTCCTGCTTCTAGGTTCAGACTGTGAACGCCAGCACCGAACGTCCAATGAGTGCTACTGCCATTGTCCTGCTTCTAGGTTCAGACTGTGAACGCCAGCACCGAACGTCCAATGAGTGCTACTGCCATTGTCCTGCTTCTAGGTTCAGACTGTGAACGCCAGCACCGAACGTCCAATGAGTGCTACTGCCATTGTCCTGCTTCTAGGTTCAGACTGTGAACGCCAGCACCGAACGTCCAATGAGTGCTACTGCCATTGTCCTGCTTCTAGGTTCAGACTGTGAACGCCAGCACCGAACGTCCAATGAGTGCTACTGCCATTGTCCTGCTTCTAGGTTCAGACTGTGAACGCCAGCACCGAACGTCCAATGAGTGCTACTGCCATTGTCCTGCTTCTAGGTTCAGACTGTGAACGCCAGCACCGAACGTCCAATGAGTGCTACTGCCATTGTCCTGCTTCTAGGTTCAGACTGTGAACGCCAGCACCGAACGTCCAATGAGAGCTACTGCCATTGTCCTGCTTCTAGGTTCAGACTGTGAACGCCAGCACCGAACGTCCAATGAGTGCTACTGCCATTGTCCTGCTTCTAGGTTCAGACTGTGAACGCCAGCACCGAACGTCCAATGAGTGCTACTGCCATTGTCCTGCTTCTAGGTTCAGACTGTGAACGCCAGCACCAAAGATGTAATGAGAGCTACTGCCATTGTCGTGTTGTAACATGACTGTGGGGCATGAGTTTGGAGAGGGGTCAAGTCATGGGCAAGGCACTGGTGTTCTAGGTGTGCCTCCACAAATGCTGTGATCTCCTTTCTACAGTCCATACTACTAGTTTTGGTTTTATAGGTTTTAACAAAGCGCCGTACTATGGGCAAAATAGTGAGTGAATGAGAAAGTGAGTAACTTATACCTAGTTGTAGATGATACCGTGAAATCTCCCACGGTCAAGATACCAGCAAAAGTGGAACAACCATTGACAAAGACAGGTTTTGACAAATACAAAAGGCTGTAGATCAAGATTCGTGTCACATGATATATCATATGCCCAGCTACAGCCATCGTACGACTAGGGAGACGCCTCACATTCCAAAGTGCTGCAATCATAGGCTAGGCACAGCCTCATATGGTGAAGTATTGCCATCATATGACAGGTGCATATTCCATTGCACAGGTCCAAACAAATACATCTGGAGTCAGTCTATGCCCACTTGCACCTGTTTGTGCCAGATATAGACATCACATACTCAGGTGCAGCCCATATGCCAAAATACATCATTTTATATTAGGTACATGCTCATATAACATGATGCTTTTGTTTCATACCCCTAGCTATCCCGAAACATATGCACTCAAATACCATAATGATTGCTCCTTCACAAGATACACTATAACAACATGACTACAGGTCCCACAATGCACTCGGTTTATTCAGTGCAAAAGTAAAAACAATTGTCCTTGAATACACTACCTCATTGTATGTAGATCCCTGACAGGAACCCATGTCCATTGTGCTCTGATTGATTAATCCAGGGCAGAGGAATATGTGCCCCAGAATGTTGTGAGTTTCTCATTTTGGTGATTTACTCTGACTCAATCAGTATAGGTTCTCACACATCAATCTAGTTCCCTTATCATTTGCCTCAGTGTGTGTACATTTCACCACAGGGCTATTTATCCAAGAATGAATTTTCTTGCTCACTATAAAAGCTCACCTAGTGTAGTGTATGCCCCGGGGGGGCTTTATGAGTCAACACAGCCATCCCCACAGAACTGCATACCCCAAAATGCACTCTGAAACTCTTGGAATGTGTTGAGAGACAGAGGAATGCGTCACCCATTGCTACTGCCCATCCACGACCCTATATCGCATAGGTAAGAAACATTACTCACTAAGACAGCCGTACCGCCCATATCCCAGACAGGTACAGCAGAATAGAAACACAGTGATCTAAATTAAATATAGCAGGAATAAGCAAGCTTGCAGTGAAACCACACATGTGCATGCATTAGACACAAAGCAAATACGCACTCACCATGCAGAATGAACACTAGGTCAAATATTCACTTATACACAAAGAATATCAATTGTATACATTTAGACATGAGTAATACTAGCATAAGCAATATATAAGCGGAATGCAACACAACTGATATGGCTATATGGCTCACTGACGTAGATATGTGACCTTAATGGGTAGCCATCTTTTCCAAAATGGAAGCAGCAGCACACATATGAGTACATGAAATGTCTAGAGGCAGCATGAGAACTCAAAATGATGAATACACTGAAATACATATTCGTAAAGAGCACAGAGAAGTAGCCATGCAGACCAAGCCAAGGTTACTGAGAAAATATGGAGGGTCCGGGCGGCTCAGAGAGAGAACACAAGATAATAATTCCCAAGGCATAAGCCATATATTCTTAGATTCATTAAAAGAACAAACAGCATTTGAAAGCCAGGTGCAGAATAATTATACGTTAAAGACCTCATAGGGAATGGATCAAGTGAATCCCAGGTAGTAGAGAAAATCATGACACTCACATTAAAATCAGCTTAAGTCCCCACAAATGCAGGGTGAAATATTTCCAAACACGGTCTCCTCACACATGACGCAACTTGAAGAACAGCATCTATTCATTAGCAATGGACATAGATAGGGCACCTCCCACAATCCGCATGCATATTCCCAGGCACAAGGTGCCATGCAAGGCCAACTGCAGAGGAATCACTCTGGATCATGACCTAGGAAAAAGGGTGGTATCTTTCTTAATTGAAAGGAAGACAGTCTATAGACCTCTCGCCCCCTACTCCCATTTTGCCTCATGTGTTGATGACCTGTCAGTTGTCCAAGGTTCAGACTGCCAATAAATCAGGACCCTCCGTGATAGACTGCCCAGTACTTGTGCCAATTAATTATATATTTCAGAAATTACATGTATCTATCAATTTAGAGTTGGTTCCAGGTGGAGCTTTCAGATGTGCATAACCCAATCAAATGTTTAACACATATGCAGTCCATATGTATTTGTATTTGTATTTTACTGATTCATAAGCGCCTTGCGCCAAAGCGCTGTACATGGAACGACATAATACATAAGACATGAACTATAAAACTGTAGAAGCATTACAATATGAATCAATCAAACAACAAAACAGTGAAAAGAGCAATTAACTGATGGGGAGGGAGGAAAGGGAGATGGGACAGGTTGGGGGGAGTGAAGGAGGAGGGCAGGAGGAGGAAAGGGAGGGTAGAAGAGGGGGGTAGGGGAAGGGAGGGGAGAGAGTCAGGGAAAAGAGTAAAGAAGGGGGAAGTAGAAGGGGGTAGGGGTTTCAAGGAGGAGGATGGAGAAGGTGAGATTTAAGGGAAGTGCGGAATGTAGTGAAGGTGGGGGAAGAACGGATAGCAAGAGGAAGGGAGTTCCAGTGTAGAGGAGCTAAGAGCTGGAAAGAGCGAAAACGGGAGGAGGCATAGGGGGTGGGGGTGAAGTGAGAAAGAAGTGCTCAGTGGACTGAAGGGAACGGGAGGCGGAGTAGAAGGAGAGAAGGGAGGAGAGATAAGGGGGGCAAGACCATGGAGAGATTTGAAGACAAGGCAGAGAAATTTAAATTTGAGTTGGGAGTGAAAAGGAAGCCAGCCAAGGTAGGAGAGAGAGGAAGAGATGGATTCACGGGAGGTAAGGAGACAGAGGGTGCGAACAGCACAGTGGTAGATGGATTTAAGAGGGGCAAGGTGAGAAGTAGGTAGTCCAAAGAGTAAGGAAGAGCAGTAGAAGAGGCGGGAGAAGATGAGGGAGGAGATTAAGAGTTTAGTAGCGTGGTTAGTGAGAGAGGTGGATTTTGCGAATGTTGAAGAGGTGGAAGCGGCAGGAGCGAGAAGTGAGGGAGATGTGTTGGGAGAAGGAGAGAGAGGAGTCAAAGAGAACGCCTAAGTTAGGAGCCTGAGGAGAGATAGGGAGGTTGCAGGGAGGGAAGTGAATGAAAGGGGGAGGAGAGGAAGGGGGAAGAGAGTTAGAGGGAAAGAATATGACTTCTGTCTTGTCGGTGTTGAGAGAGAGAAATCGGGAAGGCATCCAGTTCTTGATGGCAGTAAGCCCCTCATCCTGTAGGTTTTGTAGTATGATGCCGTCATTATGGCGTGTTTTTGGTTTACAAGGTACCATTTTGCATGAGGGCTCTGAGAGCTGCAACCCTATTGTTTGTATGCTGTCCCTGCTTTATTTAGGATGTTAATAAAGCTGGGGTTTGCCTTTCACTTTGACTATTTCCATCACTGCGTCTGAGTTATACTCACTCCACACCTACTGCATAAATCTGGGATTTTTCAGTCCATCATTGCAAGTGGATAATCATATCTGACTGCTTATCCCAGAATGTGCTATGGCTCACTTAATAAAATAGCCTCCACAAGTCAATGCCATAAGCAAACCAGCCTACCTTGATAAAGATGCCTCAACAGGACAACATATCACAAGAGACGCTCTCCTTTACGCTTCAGAAAACACATTCCCCAACTTCAGCGGGACTATTCTGAAGGACTGCACATTGCTTTACTTACTAATGAAGCTCTCACATGACTACATTTCTATGGATGTCCTCTCCCCGATACAGTACATATGACCCCATATGACTACCTGCCCACAAAAACACAGTCTCACTCAGTTGAGAGCAACCCCCAGTAGGGCTTATGTCACAGAATGCACCATGTCTCATTGAGTGCAGATATTCCTACCTGGCAGACATAATAGACTTCCCCCTGCCTCACATAGGGTGGGAGTGGGTGACCTAGCAGAATAAAGATTGCCCATGCGACTAGCGCAGGAAGTCTTGATTCTATTAAAGACACGGAGGCGAGCATTATGCTTAACTTCTTTAATTACTGCTAACCACAGCTTTTTAAATCTTTCTTTTGTTTCAATGTATATATATATATATTTTATTTATAACTCGTATAAACAACAGAAAAAAATGAAACATCAAAGCCTTAACGCGGCTAAACTACATCCCCCAAGAGGCTCCTCAATATGGTAGTCCAATAGCCTCTCTCTCACTGTCCAATCAGGCAATCCCTTCCACTATAAGTCACTGCCTCTCTGGGTCCCTTCCTCTTCTTTTGCAGCTCGCTTTTACTGAACGAATGGCTAAAATCCATCTGCCTCTCGTATAATCCAACTGAGTCTGTCCTTTCTATTCTTGGTAGGATCTCCGTATTCTAACTCCGCAGCTCTGCTGCTTTCGTACACTCTAATCTCGGTGATTCTTTTGCTCCTCTCCGATGCAAAAAGAGAAATGTGCACATTAGGGAGAGGAATACGATGTATCACATGTTATAATCAAGCATTTACATAGATTAGCTGCGACCTGTCTTACAGTTCATATCATGCCCCTTACAGCTGTATTCCCTTAGGGTGGGATGATGCTCGCCTCCGTGTCTTTAATAGAATCAAGACTTCCTGCGCTACTCGCATGGGCAATCTTTATTCTATGACAAGACCGGAGGCGAGCATTATGCTTGTTCAAAGATTTCAACAACAGCAGCTGCTATATTAGATACTGGTTTGGAGTAAAATGTCTTAAATACTGAATCGCTCGACGAGTCTGCTGCTTTCATGATCTCTTGCAGCGGAACTCCGACTGCAAAAGCTCGTGAAACCCCTGGTAGAGTGCGCTCCAAATTTAGACGTGTCTATACCTGCCAACTCCATCACTTCCTTCACCCATTTAGCAATAGTAGCTGACGTAACTGCTTTATATGGTTTAATACGCGCTATAAGCAACTAGGTAACCCCCTTCAGTCTAACCGCTGCTGTCGCTGCTTCATAACACTTTATACAATTCGCCACACACAATTTCTCATTATTCGGCCAGTATGGGTATGAGATCACTTTAGAGTTGGTCTTTGTACGCTGCGCTATGGTAAAGGCTATCCCTTCCGGGTAATACATCTTCCTGTCTATCTCTAGGGCTTTAACGTCTGAAACTCTTCTACAGGACACTAAGCAAAGGAGTGTAGCTAGCTTGCCTGAAAGCTGTTTATCTGACAGAAAGTTGTTACTTGGCCATTGCTCGAACAGGTGTATGACTTTTTGGACATCCCATAACGATGAGTACTTGGGCGTAGGAGGTTTGCTCATCTTTGCACCCTTTAGCAATCGGGACACCGCTAGGTGTTCCCCTACTGGTGCTCCGTCCACTAGTTCGTGTCCAGCAGAGATCGCTGACCTATATACTCCTTCAGTCCTGAACGCCCTCCCTGTAGACGGGAGGCTGGCTAGGTAATTCACCACTTGGACTACAGGTGCTGAAATGGGAGATATTCTCCTCCCCCTGCACCATAAGTCCCAGGCTTGCCACTCAGAATTATAGCTCCGGATCGTAGATGGAGCCCATGATAGATTGATAAGTCTTGTAGCGTCTTCTGAAAGGCCTGGCAAGCGCCATCTATGCCTGAAATTCTGCACGCTATCAGTGTTAAGGATTTATCCTCTATCAGAGGGTGAGGGGCTCCTGCTGGATCGGTCAGCAGGTCTTGTCTGTATGCAATCTTCTGTGGAAAATCCATAGAAAGTTCCATCAGAACTGGAAACCAGGCTTGCGACTTCAACTCTGGCGTCACTATCACTAACTGAGCTTCATCTCTGCACACTTTTGCTAGTACCCTCGCCAGCATCACAAAGGGGGGAAAGGCATAGTGTCTCTGCGACCCCCAATGATGCATGAATGCATCCATCCCCTGGGCTCCCGGGTCCAGCTTCCAGCTGAAGTAATCCGGCAGCTGTGCGTTTAGCCTCGAGGCGAACAAGTCCATGTGCAATGGCCCCCATCTTGCTTCCAGTTTCTTGAATATGTCTCTGTGTAGTTTCCAGTCGCTGTAATCTACTAGGTGTCGGGAGTTCCAGTCCGCCACTGAGTTCAGGGCCCCTGGGAGATACTCTGCTTTGACTGTAATCTTCTTCTGTAGGCAGTCGTGCCAAAAATCCTTTGCCAATTCCGCTAACATCCTGGACCTGGTACCTACCAGCTTGTTTATATACCTTACTGCAGATATATTGTCCATCCTGAGAAGGATGCTGCAGTGCGCTTTGTCTCTGGTAAACGCTTTTACTGCGAAAGACCCCGCTAGTAATTCTAGGCAATTGATATGTAGATCCAGTTCTTCTTTTGACCATTTCCCGCCTGTTTCTATGTCGCCGCATCGCGCTCCCCAGCCGGACCTGCTGGCGTCTGACTCTATAACTAACCCTGGTACGTCTCCGAAGATGGCGCAGCGGTTCCAGGCTTCCATATTGTGGAGCCACCAGGTGAGTTCTGATCTGCTTTCTTCGTCTAGGGGAACTAGTCGATGGTATCTCCAGCCTTTCCTTAGGTACTTGATTTTCATCCTCTGAAGAGCTCAATAATGTAACGGGCCGGGAAATATTGCTTGAATGGATGCTGCTAAAAAGACCTACTATCCTGGCTAGATAACGAAGAGAGATCAGCGGTTTCTTGAGTGCTGCTCTCAGATCTTTCTTGATAGCTCTCATTTTTTGAGTTGGTAACTCCAAGGTAGCTTTCTTTGTATCTATAGTGAAACCCAAGAACTCTAGCCGCTTGGTCGGCGTAAGCTCTGATTTGTCTTTGTTCACTAGGAAACCTAGGCTGGAAATTAGCTCTATTGCCCATTGAATCTGCTTCTGTAAGCGATCTTTGTTTTCGGCCATAAATAGGATGCTGTCCAGGTAGACGATCATGCGACACCCTTGTTCCCGAAGTGCTGTCGCGATGGGCCTCATAAGCTTGGTGAACGCCCATGGTGCTGACGCTAGAACGAACGGTAGGCATCTGAATTGCCAGAGTTTGTCTCTCCACCTGAATCTTAGAAAAGGTCGACAGTTGGGTGGTATGGGAACTGTGAGGTAAGCGTATTTCAGATCTAGGCGCGCGAGCCAGTCCCCCTTTCTGAGTAAGTCTCCTAGCAGATGGATTCCCTCCATCTTGAAGTGCTTGTACACTAACCAGCTGTTGAGTTCTTTCAGATTGATTACTGGACGAACTTTGTCCTTGTGACGGACTAGGGACATGTTGCTCGGGAAGGATTGGCCGCTCCCTGTAGCCATCTCTATCGCGTGTTACCGCGCCAGATCCTGGATCACTGCGTCTAATAAATCTTCTTCGGCCTGTGTCATTTGAATTCTGTGCGGGGGGCGATCTTGCACCGGATGATCTAGGAACTCTAAAATGAAGCCCTGTACGGTCTGAATAACCCATGCATCTGACGATAGATTGCGCCTGTTGTGCAAAAAAAGCATTGTCCTGCCCCCCACAGGAGGATAGGTTGCTGCGCGTTCTCTCACCTGAGTTATTTTTCTGTTGACGGTAATATTCGCGTCCCCGACATCCCCGAAAACCTCATCCTCTGTTCGGGAAAAAAGCGTCTTGTTGTCGGGCCTCCCAATACTGGGCTCTGGGGCCTTGTGCTCTTCTGTTATTGAATCGGCCGGTCGAGCGGCCTCTATATCGACCGGCCCCTGAAAAAACTCTCCCCGGGAATACCTTCCTAATGGAGGCTTGCGCTTTCTCCAGCGCTGTGTATGTTCCGACAAATCTGTTAATTTCTTTCACAAATGTATCACCGAACAGGAGCCCTTGGGCGCTTTCCCCGGCTTAGTAAGACGCCAGGTCTCCTAGTTTGTTATCAATCTTCAGTAAAGCCGATCTGCGTCGCTCTGAAGATATTGCACAGTTTGCGTTACCCAGCATGCAGACTGCTCTTTGCGCCCATCCTGCTAATATAAGTGGGTCGACTGGCTCCCAAGTGTCTTTAGCTCTCTCGGCTAAATCCATTATCTTTGCTATGGGTCCAGCTAAGTCTAACAGTTTATCCTGGCATGTCTTCCATGCCCTACCCATGCCTTTTCTGGTGTCATTTCCTGCTTTCGTTATGAAGGTTAGCATCTTTGCGTCGAGCTCGGGAGTCTCTGCTACTTTCCCTGTCAGCTCTGGTCTTGGACACTCAGCTTTAAGTCTGAATCTAATATCTTTCTCCATAGGTTTTCTTATCTTCTGGGACATATACAGGGCTACTCTTGGTGATGGGGTCCAGTCCGTTGATCTGGGGTGCCTTATTGTGTCAGGTTCAAACATGTCTGACATGTCTTCTTCATCCAGAGGGGCCTCCACACCGCTGGCTTTAGGCTTGCTTGTACTCTTCTGTGAGACTACGCTCACTTTGCTTATGCTCTTATCATCATCCTCTCCCCTCTCCTGATCCGAATGTTCTGAGGATGATAAGGTATCCCCTATATTTGTCGCCCCTGGGTTAGGGGGTACGAGGTTGGGCAAGGCTGTTTTTGTAAGAAAGGCGCTTTTCAGCCTATTGAAAGCATCAGCCACCTCTAGGGACTTATCCTTCCCTGTATCTGAGCCCGGGGGAGTAGAAGAGTGTTTCCTCTTCCGGGCCACTTTCTTCCCCTTCTCACTTTGTTTCAGAGGCTCTTGTGTGGAGGTTCCCTCACCGGGGTCGTCGAGCGTGCCAGCTTTCTTGCTCAGTATTTGTTCCAGGACCAATAACCTGTCTTGTAGAGGCTTGACTCCTAGTGCTACGGCTTAAACCAATGAGTCACCTAGCACTTTCTTGAAGCTGTAGGAGAGGTCTATATCTTCTCCTATGTATTCCACCTCTTGCTCTGGTTCTCTGTCGCTCCCTTCACTCCAAGCCTCGTTATCCATGCTGTACGCCATGGTATTATGTGTGCCTCGCAGAGGATGGCTATCAGGTTGGGAACTGTAGCTCCTCTTTTGTTGCTGGCAACAGAAAAAATATATTTTCATTTTCTTTTTTTAAAATATTTTTTTTGAAAATGTTCTCTTTGCCTTGAAAGCCTCTTATGTGCGCAGGCGACCCGCTAACAAATTAACGAGTTTTGCGCGTTCGGGAGCGAAGAACAGGAGCGTAGAATTGTCGTTGGCTTTCTCTGTGCGAGAACAAAACTCTGTGAGCGGAATACACTAATGCGCATGCGCGCGCTTCCCTTGTTTCTAGCCGGAGTGAGGTTTTATCTCGTACTACGCATTGCCTGAGATACTCTTTATCTCCGTCAGTGTTCGTTTGCGGCTGAATGGCCGAGCCCTAATGCGAGTGAGATTACTCGCGCGCTCGGCAGTCAGCCGTCCTGAAAGTCTAACTTGTCCGCGAAATGAACGCGTGCGCTTCGAACTCGAATGCTAATACGTTTGCGCTAAAGGTACGCGCGCGCTTTACAATATATAAATTTAGCGTTTTGACAATTAAGTTTTATAAAAACACAGCATAGCAAGGTACTGCTAGAATTGATGTCACTTATCTGTGGTGAGGCAAAAAAGAAGAGAGGAAGGGACCCAGAGAGGCAGTGACTTATAGTGGAAGGGATTGCCTGATTGGACAGTGAGAGAGAGGCTATTGGACTACCATATTGAGGAGCCTCTTGGGGGATGTAGTTTAGCCACGTTAAGGCTATGATGTTTCATTTTTTTCTGTTGTTTATACGAGTTACAAAAAAAAAATATATACACATTGAAACAAAAGAAAGATTTAAAAAGCTGTGGTTAGCAGTAATTAAAGAAGTTAAGCATAATGCTCGCCTCTGGTCTTGTCATAGAATTACATTCAGTGGTTGTTAATGGAGGGGCATCAATGTTTTTCCATGAGTATATACTAGTGACCGAGCGTAGTGAGGGATCCTAATCAACCAAGGGCGGTTTGAGGATTCTCTTGTGGGAACGTTATAAATTAATGGGTTGAAATGGGACATTTTACTGCACAATTTCTGTCAAAAATTGGGTACAAATTAGCGTAACACATGCAAATATCCAACAGATGCAAGTCAGAGCAGGCACATTTTCCAATTAATTTTCATGATGACTTTGCCCAAACTAAATTCCCGTGTAAAAACATATTCATGCTGGCTGTGCCCATAAATGTTCATACTGTCTGCACAAATATATGCCAATTTTACCATGCAGGTACATACTCTGGTTGGGCTTGCCAGTAAAACAATGCCGTACCACAGGAATACAAATGGTGTATTCTAATTTCACCAATTGTGTGCCAGAATGGCCATGTAAGAACACCCATAATGTTGGCCAAATCGGTGAAACCAGATAAAAATGCCATGCCACATTAACACACTATGCTCAGACTGACTGCTCCAATGTAGCCTGTCATGGCTACATAAGAACACTCATATTGCTGGCTTTACTCTTGATGCTAGTAAACATGCCATTCCCTACTAAGAAAACATGTCTAGACTGGCTGCACCAACGTGGGCCAGTATGGCCATGTAAGAGCACTCAACTTGTTCGCTTTGACACTGGCACTGGAGCAGTAAAAAATGTCATCCCACAGTAAGAAAATATGCCCAGAATGGTTGCTCCAATCTAGGCCAATACCACCACGTAATAACACCGGGTAATGTTTGATGCCAATAAAAAATTGCTGTGCCACGTAAGAAAATGTGTTGAGACTAGTTGCACCAATGAAGGCCACTATGGTAACATTAGAACACTCAACATGTTGGCTTTACCCTTGATAGCCATGCCACATTATGAAAATATGTCCAGAATGCATAGGCCAGTATAGTCAAGTAAGAATACACTTTTAAAATTCTCTTTCATATTTTGTTTTTACCCTGGCTGCCAGTAAGATATTCCAAGAAAACATGTGTTGGCAGTCCTCACCGATGTAGGCCAGTATCGTCATGTCAGAACACTCATCATGCTGCCTTACCCTTGATGTAATTAAAAATGGCATGCCTTGCGGATACTCCGGTGAGTGCAAACACATTTCCAGGAGCATCCCTCATTAAAGATACATTTCCCCCTCTTTTCCTTTGAATCTCAGTCCTCTCTGATTCCTACTGTCAACGGAGTAACTGAGCACTCAGCAGGTGAAGTGCTGGCCGGAGAAAGTAAGAAGAACCAGCAATTATAACATTGAAAGCTGGACATGGAGCTTCCCTAGCTCCGTACTGGCACGCAGCATAACTCTGTGGGGCCAGTAAGCTATAGAAGGTTTTGGGTTCCGCAGTCCAGTCAGAATGGAGCTGCAACCCTCATCAGAAATGGAGATGGCCTGTGGTGAGCATTCCTCTTGTAGAATACTTCTCCACTATTGAATCAAGTACAGAGGTAACCTGAGACACCCATATCTGCAAAGCCCTGCATATTTGAAGGGAAGCCTCCCCATCAGCTGAAATTGGCAGAACACGGGCGTGCTCCATACAAGGTCTCTGTATAAATAGGTACACAGAGGCGCCTTAACAGCATGGACCACCAACTTATAAAATATAAGTCTGCCCTAAGAAAGTCAGTGAAAAGACAAACCTCTGAGACATGGGATGAACCAAGTGTCAATGGTGTTACAATGAAAGACCCAACTCCGAGAGATATATGTGCCTTATTGCAGTCAGTGGCAGGAGATGTCTCCTTTATAAAGAACGATCTACAAGAAATGTGTGGCAACCTGGAGTCAATCCACTCTAGACTGGATGAAGCAGAGGGCTGTACCTCCACACTTGAAGATAAGATAAGGAAAATGAAGAGGGTAGATCCATGGCTCTAGAAGGACCTAGACCTCCTCATGGAACTGCTGGATGATCAGGAATCAATGGAGATTCATAACAACATGAAAGTCTTTGATGAGCCGGAGTGAGTCGAGGGTCAAAACTGCAAAGCATATACTCTGAAACTCCAGGACGAGGCTGTGCTTCTACACACGGAGTAAAGTACACCAGTTTAACGATCGGCTACTTGGTCTTTCTTGTGCTATCAAGTGGTGCCAAGGCTTCCCCCCGCATATACTAAGCGCCGGATCCCAAGTGGCACTTTTCCCCACGGAGGAACTACACACGCTGAGATATCAGTAATTATACAGCAAGCGTTCCTTGGCCGATCGCTTGTTCGTAACAATTGCAAGTGAAATGCACTTATCTGCCAGGGTGCGCAGGGCCTGCAGTTTTCACAGGCGGGGTGTGGGCCCGCGGGTCTCTGCCTGCAAGAGCCCTCTGCTGACACGTCTTCTCCGCACCGTATCCTTTAACGCAAGCGGGGATACTTGCGCGCGCTGCGTGCATGCTCAGACCGTTGGGTGTTGTCCAGAATGTAGTTCCTGCGCTCGCAAGCACGCGAGCTTGCTGGGAATTGAAGTTTCCTACCGGTCCGAATGCCGGATAGTGCTTTCTGCTGCCCCCAGCTTGCTTCCTGCAACAAGGGCATAACAAAGTCCTGAAATATGCCGGTTTGCGCCACAACACACCCTTCTTGGGTCCAGGCTGCTGCCTCTTATGTGCCAACGCTACTAGTCCCTCCAGACCCACACTGGTTACTGTTGTGGTCCTGACAATACTCCCCCTCCCAACAGGTCCTGCTTTAGCGGGGTTATTTCAGTGAAACATGCACATAGCCGGGGTGCATGAACATTCGACGCTGGTTCCCACAAGCATTCTTCGGGCCCGTAACCCAACCAATCCACCAGGTAATATAACTGCCCCAGACGAACGCGTGAATCTAATATTGCTTTCACCTCAAACTCAGGAACCCCATCAACAGTTATTGGGGGAGGTCTTTTGGGGCGAATGGACGTTGGAGCGGGCTTGAGCAATGCCACATGGAACACAGGGTGAATTTTCATTTGTGTTGGTAAAGTAAGACGGACTGCTACTGGATTTAGAATCTTTTCCACTGGGAATGGGCCTTCAAACCTGGGCTGAAATTTACGTGGGCCTACCAGATGCAGGTTATGCATGTTCAACCACACCCTATCCCCAACCCTATATGTTGGAGCCTTTCCCCTGTTAGCATCAGCATATTTTTTATAGGATGCTTTAGCAGTGTTCAGATTAGTCATGATACTTCGCCAGACCTTCTCCAGACGTTTTTTGAGCAAAGCAACGGCTGGTACCTCCGTGTTGGCTGCATGTGGCACGGGCTGGAAACGTGGATGAAAGCCATAAGTACCATAGAAAGGGGACACTTTGGTGGTTGCATGTACGGCATTATTATATGCTAACTCTGCCAACCAGATGACATCTGCCCACGTGGTTTCATTATCACACGTCATACAGCGTATGTACTGCTCCAGGGTTTGGTTCACACTTTCTGTTTGTCCATCCGTCTTGGGGTGGTAACTGGTGGACAATTTCAGTTGCATACCTACATTGGCACAAAAAGCTTGCCAGAAACGAGATGTAAACTGTGCTCCTCGATCTGACATGACATGTAGGGGTATGCCGTGAAGACGGACAATATTTTGGAGGGAAAGATTAACTAAAGCCTGGGCCGTGGGAACCCCTTTACAAGGTATGAAGTGTGCTAGTTTAGTTAGAGAATCTACAACCACCATTACAGTGGTATAACCATGGCTCATTTGTAGAGCTACTATAAAGTCTAGAGATATAGTATGCCAAGGTACTGGCGGAGTGGGCAAAAGACGTAATAATCCAGCTGGTTTTTGATGGTCTGCTTTGTTTCTTAATCAGCATTCACACGTATGTAAGTATTGTTGAACGTCTTGCTTCATTCGGGGCCACCAAAAATGACATGTTAGCAGTTCATAAGTCTTGGCAATTCCGGGATTTCCCACGAAAAGGGAATCATGACACCACTTGATGGCTTGTTGACGAATGGCTGGCATGGGTAGATATAAAGCAGTTCCAAAAAAGGGTAGCCCGTCCTTTACAGTTTTTTCCTTGTTAGGATCATTCCACTGGGCCAACTCTTGTGCTGTTAATGCTTTCCTGATATCTGCAAACATATCGTCCACCACCACACTACCTATGATGCGCGCTAGTGGTACTATAGGTTTCGGCTCTTATACCTTGTTGCATTTAGTTTCCAGTTCTGGATAACGGGACAGGATGTCAGCTTTCCTATTTTCTACTCCTGGGTGGTATATGACTACAAAGTCAAAGTCAGCAAAATACATGGGCCAATGTAATTGGCGGGGGCTAAGCGCCTTGGCAGATTTCAAGAATTGCAGGTTCCTATGGTCGGTCAAAATCGTTATGGTATGTTGGGCTCCCATCAAATAGTGGTGCCACTCACTGAACGCTGCTTTAATGGCTGGTAGTTCTCTGTCTGCTATTACATAATTCCGTTCCGCAGGTAACAAGGTGCGGGAGTAGTACGCTACTGGGTGCAACTGACCGTTATTGTCTCGTTGGGATAATATGGCCCCGACAGCGTAACCTGAGCGTCCATTTCAATAACGTAGGGACAAGTCGGGTCTGCATTTAGTAAGACTGGAGCTGTCATGAACGCCTTTTTCAAGGCCTGGAAACTTGCTTCTGCGGCTGCATCCCATTGGAACGCTACTCCTTTCTTCAATAGACGGGTAATTGGCTGCACCATTTTTGCAAACCCATCGATAAACCGTTGATAGAAGTTAGCAAATCCCAGCACCGTCTGTACATCCTTGACTGACGTGGGTGATGGCCATTCAATAATGGTCCGTACTTTGCCTTGGTCCATGGTTACTCCTTCAGGTGAGAGAATAAACCCCAAAAATTCTACAGTAGTTTGGTGAAACACACCTTTCTCAATCTTGGCATATAGCTGGTGTTCCCTTAAGCCCTGCAGGACAGCCTTAATGTGGCTCTGGTGTTCTACTAAGTTTTGGGAATAAATTAGTATGTCGTCTATGTAGACAATGGCGAAAAGATCCAAATAACCCCACAAAACCTTGTCCAGGAAATGCAGAAAGGCGGCGGGTGCATTGCAGCGGCCGAATGGCTTAACTTGATATTCGTAGAGCCCATACTTGGTTCTAAAAGCAGTCTTCCACTCGTCCCCCTCGCGCACCCGCACCAGATGGTAGGCACCTCGTAGATCGAGTTTGGTATAGATCTTAGCACTTTGTTCCCCCCAGTCCGACACATATACTAAGCGCCGGATCCCAAGTGGCACTTTTCCCCACGGAGGAACTACACACGCTGAGTTATCAGTAATTATACAGCAAGCGTTCCTTGGCCGATCGCTTGTTTGTAACAATTGCACAGTGAAAGAGAAATGCACTTATCTGCCAGGGTGCACGGGGCCTGCAGTTTTCACAGGCGGGGTGTGGCCACATGGGTCGCTGCCTGCAAGAGCCCTCTGCTGACATGTCTTCTCCGCTCCGTATCCTTTAGCGCATGCAAGGATTCTTGCGTGCGCCGCGCGCATGCTAAGCCCATCGGGCGTTGCCCAGAATGTAGTTCCTGCGCTCGCGATCACGCGAGTTTGCTGGGAATTGAAGTTTCCTACCTGTCCGAATGTCAGATAGTGCTTTCTGCTGCCCCCAGCTTGCTTCTGCAACAAGGGCATAACAAAGTCCTAAAATACGGCAGTTTGCGCCACCACACACCCTTCTTGGGTCCAGGCTGCTGCCTCTTATGTGCCAACGCTACTAGTCCCTCCAGACCCACACTGGTTACTGTTGTGGCCCTGACATCTATGGACAGGATTGTCAAATGCTACCAGAGGAAATTCCTAAGTTTAACAGAATTCCGGCAGTAACGGAACGCACTCAGGAGCTTCTAGAAATACGAGAGAAGGCACACCAACATTTGGATAAGGCTAAGGTGAACTATAAGAAGCAAGCCGACCACAAGAGGTGGCCAAGTTCCAAGTATCTGGTAGGAGATCATCTGTGGTTATCTACACAACATATAAGATTGTTTGGGTCTCGAAAGTTTTTGTCCTGTTTTATCAGACCTTATACTATTGTGCGCTGTGTGTCAAACATAGCAGTCAAACTAAGATTGCCTTCTCATATGCAGATTCATCCAGTTTTCGCGTTTCTTTGGTTAAACCTGCAGCTCCTGTTGTGACGACAAAGAAGGCTCCAGGAGTAATGAAGGATGGTCAGGAAGAATTTGAAGTACAGCACATCTTGGACTCCAAGTGGTGCCACTCTAAGTTGTGGTTTCTAATCTCTTGGGTAGGATGTGGTCCGAAGGATGACTCTTGGGATCCTGCTGAGGCAGTGCACGCGGACCGTCTGATAAGACTATTTCATCGATCTCATCCAAGCAAGCCTGGGCCTGAGAGAGGCCTTAGAGGTGGGGGTAATGTAAGGAAAAAGGGTCGAGTTGAAGTAATACAGCAGCTAAGAAGAGCTGCTAGCAGGAAAATAACTAAAAGACTAGGTTTCCCATGAACCTCTTCTCAGTTGGAACAGATGTGTGTAATTATGAGTGCACTTAAGCCTCTCCCCGGTCCGTGCTGCTTGTTGGTGATTTTGTATGCAGGCACGGGTCGAAGGAGGCAGGCAGTGAATTTTTCAGGGAGCAACTTATCCCTCATGGGTAATCGTTAATGGCATACCGTTGAAGGACGTTTCCTTCTCCCACGGCCTCTGGAGGTACAGAGGCACACACAGCAGCGAGTCCGCCAACGCTGGAGTATGCATTTCCTGGGGAGGAGCAGGTAGCCCCCCACCCCCGGCCTCAGTTAAGTGCAAATATGTTTATTTGAAGTTCAGAATCTCATCATTTGTCGGGTGCGGATGCACCATTACAATTCCTTATTTCTGCCATAAACTGTGTCGCACTGATAGTGCAGAAAACTATTAAGGCTTCCAAGGGGGCGCATGGGCATGAACAGTTTCTCGTAATATTGACCTTGTTGGGCAGATGTCAATCTGTCATTTTGCACGCTCCCTTAAGCACACGCTAGTGAAATCAGGCACAGAGAAAACGGGGGTTGCTGCAATTGATCGTGGCTGGTTTCTAGTTGTATATGTTTTGTGACCCAATCAGTTCCATGCAGCTTACAAGTATCTTATGCTGGATGACACAGCAGGAGGGTGATGCTGGTTATTCATTTGCTCACTGAGCTCATGTATGGTACCATGTTCAGGCTTATGTTGTATGTTTCTATGTTGCTGTTGCACGTTATCCATGGCCATCAATAACAACCATGTGCTTATGTTTGTTGCTTAACAGGGGTATCTAGGAATACAGGAGGCAGGTTGAATTCTAATTAAGAAGAATTCAGATTCAGGTTATGCAAGATATATGTTCATTTATGTTCTTTCCCTTACTCCCTATTCCCATCCTTATGCAAGTTTCCTAACCCTCTATCCGGTGATCCTAACAGCCCCTACCTATCCACAACCCCTCCCTTACCCACTTCACCCCTTCGGCTGCCTCGTGGTACCTGTATTTATCAAGATCAGGACCCCGTGCCAACCAAGGTGGGAGGGGTCTACTTCATTTGCCTTCCGTGGCTAGGAAGGAGTTGTGTGATACTCCAGGGGTGTGACACACAGTCATCATTTTATGCAGAGAAAGGTTTTCTGTACTCTTGTGTGTCTGGAGCAATGTTTGTTTTATGTTAGTTACCTACTTTATAACTTACTTCTGCTACAAATAATTATGCTCTGATACTGTGTTTTAAAAAATGTTAATGAAAACATAAAAAAATACTATGCCACAGTAAAAGTATATGTCCAAGCTGGTCCCACCAATGTAGGCCAGTGCGCCACATAGAAACACTCATCATGTTGGCTTAACCCTTGATGCCAGCAAAATATTCCATGCCACAGTACGTAAACATGTAAGTAAACATGTCCTGACTGACTGCACCAATGTAGGCATTATGGATATGTACAACCAATCATAATGTTGTCTTTATCTTTGATACCCAATAGAAAATGCCATGCCATAGTAAGAAAATATGTACAGAACAGCGGCAGCAAAGTAGGTCAATCTGAACACGTAAGAAAGCTCATCTTGCTGGCTGTACCTTTGATGCCAGTAGAAGATGTGATGCCACAGTAAGAAAACAAGTCCAGACTGGTCATGATGGGTTTTTCTTTGATGCCCAGTGAAAAATGCCATACAAAGAAAGAAAATGTGTCTGGACTAGCTGCGTCAATGTAGGCCACTATGGCCACAAAAGGACACTCATCATTTTGGCATTAATCATGCCACAGTAAGAAAGTGTTTTCATGTTGCCATGCTAGCCCATATTGGTGTAGCCAGTCAGGACATGTTTGAAACATGTCTTGAATAGTGGCATAGCAACAAATGTGGGGGCCCACCTGCGGGCCATGCTGAAGGGACACCCCAAGCTCTGCAATAAAGCAAGGGCCGCACCACGCTCCAGGTCAGCCTGAACCACTACGCATGTGCAATATTCATGATGGTCATGTTACTACAGGGGTACGCCGCACAAAGCACTAGGTAAAAAATGTAATATATGTTTTAATCAAACCTTAAATCTTTTAGTTACCATAAAAACAAGAGGCCTGTGCCAGGCACCCAAATGTACCAGCCAACTCTGAGCATGGCCGTTAATATTACCTACTGTAATGATACCCTAAGAAAATATGTTCATGCTGGCCCTGCTAGTAAATGCTTGAATCCACATGAACAAACATTCTTGTACTGGCTTTGTCCTTCATGCCAGTAAAGATCTCCTGCCACAGGAAGAAGACATGTTATTGCTGGCTTCAAAAATGCTTGCCCAACTCCCACAGCAACATTTAATAATACTCTTAAAGTTGACTTTGCCTTCAACGCCAGTAAAACATGCAATACTACAGTAAGAAAAAATTTACTTGTTTGGCTGCAAAAATTCCTCCGCTCACCATGTAAGAACACACATCATAGCGGTCTTGATCCTCATTTGAGTAAAAAATGCCTTGTAACAGAAAATGTCCAGTCTGCCTGCCCTCTGGCGCTATAACCCCCACCCCAAACCCTCCTCCATGTAATAACATTCACCAAGTTGACTTTGGCCACAAATGCCATTAAAACAGGTTAGAAAATGTCTATGTTCCAATGCCCCTTGCCCATACTCCAACCTTGAATGCACCCATTCATACCCATTCAACCACCCAGTGACAGCTGGTGACATTTTTTATTGAAGATGTGTAAACATTTCCCACACATATGCCAGAGTGGCCGAGCATAGAGGGGGAGCACAGACCATCCAAAGGGTATTGAGAGGTGTTCCCTACCCAAGATAAATGTTTGAATAACAGGATAAAATGGTGCATTATAAAGCACACTTTCCGTGAGAAATTGGGTAAAAAGCCAAAGTGTTTGCAATTGGTTTTCTAGGCTAACTCCAAAAAGAAAATCCAACAGATTCAAGTAACCAAGAGTGCACAGCTTTATTAATGCTTTCATTTATATAATGCAATGCCACAATAAGAAAACATGTCCAAACTTGCTGCACACAATGTAGGCCGGTCTAGACAAGTAACACCACTTTTCATGTTTGCTTCAGCCTTGATGAGGCCCAGTAAAAGAATGCAATGCCAGAGTACAACATACCTAGATTGGCTTCAACATAATGCCAGTCTAACTGTGTAAGATCAATTATCATAGTTTATCATATGGCATGCCACAGAAAGAAATGGCTTGACTGGCTGCACTAGAAATTCCAGCCTAGCCTAGTAAATAACACTTATGCTGTGAATGTTGATGGTCCCTGAGTGAGGGTGAGCAGGATGTATATTATGATGATGCTATAAAAGCATATAGTAACAAATGTTTTCATACATGTGGGTAAATGAAGATGTGGGAGGTGGATACCTGAAGTGTCACTCCTTTTATTTATGCATAATTGTTTAGTATTTTCCTTTACATCCTAGTGGACATTGGGAAGGGAAATCATCATTTATTGGCTTGAGGTAATGCTCACTTGAGGGCTCTCTAAAGGGACATGAGCTGTAGGACTGCTGAGGCAGCGCTTTCCAGAGCTCTTGGAGGTGCTGGGTGAAGGCCACACAGCTGCCATTTGTAGATTCTACCAGCTCGTACCAGTTCAAACAATGGAGTCCTATTCTTGGCCTAAACATGTCAGGGGCGGTGGCCCTACACCGTGGACACCGGGTATCGTCATACCAGAGCAACCATTTCGGAAGTAGAGGAGCATATGATGTTGAGGGACAGAATGGAAATGGAAGACAGACATTGGAAATATAAAACGAATGCTATTGTAATGTTTTTTGGGAGCGGGGAATGACATGTATTGCAAGGGGCCAGACCATGAGGGGATGGATTAGCTAGGGTGGTGGGTTAGTGATATGCTCTCTGTTTATTGGTTTGCAAACTTGTAATAAATGGGATCTCTACTCTTTAGACTTTTGTTCTGTTTTTACATTGATAATGCTTACTTTATTATAGAAGCCCACTAAACAAGTGTCATGTCGCAATAAGAAATGACTAAACTGGCTGCACCAAAATGCCAATCTAGCCACCAATTACAAATATTGTGGATGCCCATTAAAATGACATTTTTGTGCACTCCCTGCCCATCCTCCCGCACGTGGCCCCTATCCCTCCCAAAACCGTCCCCCAAATCATCTCCTCGGCCCATAATTAAACACAAGCACACACATTCATACACCATTGACTCACACATTTATATGTACACCCATTCATCATACACATACGCTCACCCAGCCACCCATACATGTAATTCAAACACATTACATAACATACAAATACACACACCCTTGCATGCATGCACATACACACATTTATAAAAAATATTGTTTTTGCCAAATCCGTTGCTGCGAAGATTCCTCTGCAGACAGACCTCCAGTTCCTGTACTCCACGAAGCAGGAACTAGCTATGGTTTCTGTCATGTGAAGGGCAGAGACCCCATCTAGTGCCAACCAACACCATCTCCTGGGGTGTAGGCCCTCGGACATTAAAAATAAATCTTTTCTGTTACAGACCGTATTGGAATGATTTATTCCTGAAGTCAAGAATGACTTAAAAAATAAAGCACCTGCTATTCCAATGGTCCTAAAAGGCTGCACCAAATGTAAGCCAGCGTGGCCAGGTAGGAACTCTCATCATGTTTGATTTACCCTTGATTCCCAGAAAAACATGCTGTTCCACAGTAAGAAAATGTGTCCAAACTAGTTGCATTATTGTAGGCCAGTACGGCCATGTAAGAACATTCGTCTGGCAGGCTTAACCCTTAACACCTTTAATAAAGATACCATGCCACAGTAGGGAAATATGTCTAGACTGGATGCCTCTGCACAAATGTAGCCACTCCAAAATGCCCACCCTCTGGCCCACACACAAGCACATGCATTCATGCACAATTCCTACACATTCACCCACACACCCCTTCAGCATTCATGCACTCTCCCATTTACTTGCATACCCAAACAATAGACAGTCTCTCATTAAAAATAGGAATACAAACACCATACTCTCTCTCATTCACTTGCAAAGTTCTGGGCACACACTATAAAGTTCTGGTTCCTGTCATGTGACGATCAGAGACCCCATCTATTGCCAACCGACCCCATGTCCTGGGGGGTAAGCCCTCGAACTACAAAACAAAAATACATCTTTTCTTTTATGGACCATAATGGAATTATTTATTCCTGACGTCGAGTGACTTAAAAAATAAAGCCCTTGCTGTGCCAATGGTCCTAAAAAGGCTGCACCAATATAAGCCAGCATGGCCATGTAGGAATCTTCATCGTGTTGTATTTACCCTCGATGCCCAGAACACAATGCTATTCCACAGAAAATATAATATGTCCAGACTGGTTTCATCAATGTAGGCCAGTACGGCCATGTAAGAGCACTCATCATGCAGGCTTAATCCTTAACACCTTTAAAATTGATACCATGCCACAGTAGGGAAATATGTCTAGACTGGATGCCACTCCACAAATGTAACCATCCCAAAAGACCCACCCTACACAAGCACATACCTTCATAAACAATTCCCACACATGCACTGACACACACCGTCAGCATTCATGCACTCTCCCATTTACTTGAATACCCAAACAACAGACACTCTCTTGTTAGAAATGGGAATACAAACAACATACGCTCTCTCATTCACATGCACAGTTCACGACACATACTCTTGAATGTACGCATACACGGAAACATGCGTATCACTATAAAGCTAAGGTTACCAGATACATTCATGATACCAGATTAATTCATGACACCAAGGATACCCTATTTCAATCCTGGGCTTTACTGTGACTTTAGTTTTACTTTAGGTGATTGTACTCAATTGAACTGACCCAAGACTGCAGCAACTCCCAGAATGGAAAGGCTGGAGAAAGCCAGGTCTGCGTCATGGGGCCCATGAGGTACCTGATCGTGTGGAGTCATCTGGTTACCTTGTGTAAACTGTTCTATTTAAAGAGTAGGTTGGATAAAAGTGGGCATGTTAGTCTCAATCAAATTATTACAAGCAGGTCCTGAACCCGGCAGTTCCTTAAGGTGCCTGCAGTATAAAGTCCCATTGAAATCCTAGTAGACAGTTCCATTCAATATGGAAGTAGTTTGGCGACTCCAAAGTTGCATTTCACAGAGGATCTTCCACTTTAATTGTGGTGAGTACTCTCAAGACTTCCCTCTTTTCACACAGACCGCAATACAGAGCAGGCAGACACTAACATTGATTACCAACGAAACCTTAATGGCCGAACACTAACCCTCACAACCTTTATCCAATGTTTGTAAATCCTGCCCACTCAGAACAAATGTCACAATAAAAAATTCCAGTGCTACGGCAACCCTGGATGTGTAAGGCATGGCCAAGGGTGAATGTGGTCATTGCCTTCCTTCCCCGAAAATCAGATACAATTAAGGGAACAGTCATTGCCTTGGGGATAAAGCAAGAGATGCTTAACTTTAAATTAACGAAGCCCATGCACTACAGACTGTAAGCTCTCTGATAGAGCTATTCCAACAAGCATCTGTGTGATATATCTTCAGGGTATGGGTACAATGTAAGATGTCTTACCCTGTTAGACGCAGCCGAGTTAGAGAGTGCCAAAAGAGACGCCCTAGCGTCTGGTGAAAGGTACCGACAGGGCACATCCTAGGGTCCTTTGAGCCAATCCTGCCTTCTCAGGAAAGGCACACTTTGGATTCTGAGACTTGTAGATTAACATCTCCCATAACACACATCAGGCTACACTTCGCAGCATGGACAATGCTGTTGGTGAAAGAAACAGTGGGCTGGCTAAATGTGAAATGGAACCAGCTGCCACCTATAGGCAGAGAAGACAGATTGGCATGCATTTTCCACTTCCCACTTGAATTTTGTTTTCTGTTTCTTATTCATTAAAATGTTACTATTTGCATTAATAAATCACATCACGTGTGTTGAATGCTAAGCAAGTGATGATATTGTTTTACTAATAATGAAGATTTTTCTATCAAAGTAAAGAACGCGCCTGCCTTAAAATGTATTAAAATGTTTTAGATAAAAAAGAAATCTGGAAAGTAAGACATTCGAGGGTGTGTAATGCAGTTGGTGTCTTGCCATGTCTTGGGAGTTAATGACTGTGGCTAGCTTGGTTGCTTAATTAGCAAACCATTTTAATCTAGCTTGAAATAAAGCACATTTTCTGAGAGAGAACTGCCCTTTCCTGAGTGACATCCCTGTGCGCTCCAACCCATCCCTTATTTTTATTTGGGAACTGGAACACACATTTCACATAAAAATTGAAATAAAACAACCTGACCGCTTGGAACAAATTTATGGACAAAACCTACATACTGTACAGTATCAGCAGGGCTTATCTTCAACACACGCAGTAAACTGCATTTTGAAAAGGACTACGTCGTAAATATGATTTGGTTTCTTGACGTGGTGCATTCCTTGTAAAATATTTTCTCTCGCTCAATTGTCCAAGTCTGTTGCTCTTTCCTCTGATCAGATAAGGGATGTCTTCTGGACGCCCTTAGCAGAGCAAGACCACATCCACCTAACGCACATCTGCCTGCATCCCACTTGACTCTGAAAGAAATAATCTGTTGCTTTTTCATGTCCTTCGAGTAACCCTTGTGGGGCTATTTTAAGTGTACCCACAGCATGCACGCTTTATTTGCCCACAATAGGGCATGATGTGTTATCCAGCTGTGCTTTGACCTGTTTGATTGGTAAAATACACCATATTAAGCCATCTGTAGCCCCTTATATCTTACACTTGTTCAAATTGCAGAACTTCAATTATTTAATTACATACCCCTGCAGTATTAGATGCTTGGTCAAAACAAAAAGGAAGTTTAAAAACAAAATGACATACTCATTCCTAGTTGTACCAGACCTTCTCTGTGTGTCCTAATAGTGGATTTCAAAGGAGGTTCTGCGCCATTCAAGACAGGATCACAAGTTAGTGCGGGGCAAGGGCATTTGGTTGTCGTACAGGCTCCAAGCCTGTAAAATAGTTTTGGCTGTAAGCGTCTTGGAGTCAACGAAGTAGTCTTTGTTAGGCAAACCAGGCTTTTCTGAGCTACATGCAGCAGCCACGTTTCTCTCAAATCCCAGTTTTTTCTGTCTCTGTACAATGACAGCAGAGGGGGCATTAACAACAGATATACGAAAGACCCAAATAGTGTTGATTCTGAAGAAAAACAGGCTGTTCACAATCGAATAGCCAAGGGTGCCCTTGAAATATTTTTTACGTGGCCCCATATTGCACAGTGTTAACAAGCCCAACCTCTCTACCATACGATAACAATAACCACACAAAAGAGGTCCATGATGCAGAGGCCCACTAGGAAATCACCAGAGCAGGCCAGTCGACCACTGCAAATAACATCTCGGTTAACTAGAGAGAGTAAACCTTTGACCAGGGTAATAGCCTGTAGGTTAATGAGGTTATTTTGTAGATCTGGCGTCTGTAAACTTTGGAAGACCAGATATTTTTGGACTACAACACCCATCAGTCTAGTATAGTCAGTTGTGAGGGCTCATCAGAGTTGCAGCCGAAATATCTGGGGAGTCACATGTTCCGGATCTCTGGTGCAGATAGTTCCCTCTAGTAATGTTGGTTGGTTCATTAGGAGCACTAGGCATAACCTGAAAATGCTATATAGCGTATAGGACACATTGGTGGGTGTGGGGGAGCAAGCTAACCATGCACTTCCAAGGGACACGTATGAGAAATGTACCTCTAGTTATTCTTATCGCTCACCCAGAGTTACCAGTTATTCTTCTGAATTTGTTTGTATCCAGATAATGCAGTGGCCTCTAAGACATCAACAGAAGCACCCTGCAATCACCGGACCTGCAGTCAAATTCAATTGTTTGCTCAAGGTGCTGTACAAAATGTTTTTAAAAATCTTACATTACGTTAGACAGCAAGACTCTGACTTGAAAGTCAAATGACACTCAAACCAAGTCCACCAAGTACACATCTTGATGCCCTAAAGATTTTCCGTTGGAACCATTCACAGAGGAACTGACCAGTTTAACCATCCTTTCAGGACCCCACAACACAGACTGCAGTACACTAGTAGAAGCACTTAATGATACCTCTGAAGTCAAACATCAACATGCATGCTCCAGAAAACAACAAATCATCACTCTGATATAACTGATGAAAATTCAACACGGTTTGCTTTATCTAGATTTCCAACAAGAGAACAAATTGGAATAAACACTAACCTGATCGAGCCTTAACTTGATAGAAGCATCAACTGCAGAAAGAAAGGATCACCCGGAAGTCCCTGCCCCCTCTAACACTGGGAAATAGAAACCAGCGAAGGGAAGCACGAACCCCAGGGAAGCCCTCTGGGGAAAAAAAACCTGGGCGTCTGAGAACGGTCTTCTTGGAAGGGCGACTCGGGAGGTCTTGAACTGATCTTCTTGGAAGGCAGACTCTACTCAAGGCGGAGAGTGAGGGAGGAACCCTACACGACGAGAAAATGACAGGTAAGTGGGAGAAGAAGAGAGTGTGAGAATGATGATCTAGAAGAGGGAGAGCGCTTACTATTAACTGAGGTGACTAGAAGTAAACCCTTCGCTTTGGGCAATCCGAGTGGCTGAGAGTGTTGGAATCAGAAGGGGGACGAATTCACTGCCAAGGGAAGAATCATTAGTGAAAGCCCAAAGTAAGGAAGGAACGGGAAAATGAAACGAAGATCAGGACTTACTTCCACAAAGCGGACTATGGTTTTGAATCAGATCGGGTGTGAGACTCAGTCCCCGGCTCGAACGAACGGGAGAAATCACGGGAATCACAGAGGGGACAAAGGCAGGAAGCTCGAGACGGGACTCAATCCTAAAGGAGAAAGAATGAGGATTAGAAAGGTGAGTCAGATAGCTTGTAAAGACTTAGAAATGCCAGGATAGATTATTTCGAACTTACGGAGCATCACATTCATCAGAAGCGACGCCTCGAAACGGTGTTCCTCATCCCTTAAGAGACATCATGTGATCAGTCTCGTGCTTCCGCCGGCAACGTGGAACGACTAGACTGTTAAAACGGTTCCCTTTTGCCCTATTGGAATTACCTAGGAACACATCTCCACACAGAGACCAATGACGCCGGACTTGCCATCGCAGAAAAGGTGTAATAGTATGCCCCCTCCTAAGGGGCACCGAACCCGGCTTACCCAGGTGAATGCGAAAGAAACGTCGAGGGGCATGTACTCCTGACGCCGGTTCCCATGTTCTGTCTGCAGATGAGTAACCTTTCCAATCGACGAGGAATTGTAGATGTCCTCGATGATATCTAGAATCACATATACCTGTTACTTCGTATTCGACTCCCGAAGTAGTCATGACTGGAGGTGGCAATGGTCTGACTGATCGAGGGAATCAATCTTGTACACTAGGTCTGATCTGGGACAAATGGAACACTGGATGGATACGAGACCAGGAGGGAGGCAAAGATAACCGAACTGCCGCCGATCCCACTCGTTCTAATACCATAAAGGGTCCAAAAAATCTCAGGGAAAGCTTAGAGGGTACCAGATGTTTGGGAAGGAAACGAGAGGCCAACCATACCTTGTCTCCCTGGTTGAGACTCGGAGCATCTTGGCGGTGTTGATCGGCGTATCTTTTGGCCCGATCTTGGGCTGTTTGTAGTGCAACACGTGCCGTTCGGTGTCCCTCTAAAATGTCTGCAATCAGACAGTCCACTCCGGGTATTCTGGATGAGGTAGAAGGGCCAGACTGTATAAAAGAAGGATGGTATCCATACGAGCAATAGAAGGGACTTGTCTTCAATGCTGCATGCTTGGCATTGTTGTAAGCAAATTCGGCAAATGGTATAAGATCCACCCAGTTATCTTGGGCGGCTGAAACAAAGCAGCGTAGGTAGCCTTCTAAGTTCTGGTTTAGGCGTTCTGTCTGCCCGTTGGTCTGGGGATGGTACCCTGAGCTCAGAGCTCTCTTAATGCTTTAGACTTGGCACACTCTTTTCCAGAAATTTGATGTATATTGTGGACCTCAGTCGGAAATAATCGTATCTGGAAGACCATGTCTTGCAAAAATGTCAGTAATGAATATCTTTGCCATCTGAGCGGTTCCTGGAATCTTGGGTAATGGAGTGATGTGGGCCAATTTGGTGAAATAATCAATGGTTACCATAATAGTGGTGTTATGTGAAGAAAGAGGGAGATCCACAATAAAATCAGTAGATATGATTTGCCAAGGTTGTTCAGGTATAGGCATTCGGGCTAGTAGACCAAAGGGGGGAGTGCGTAAAGTTTTTGATTGGATGCAAATACTGCAAGCTTTCACATAATCTAAAACATCCAACTGAAGAGGAGGCCACCAGAAATGACGCTTGATCAAATCGATAGTTGTTTGAATGCCACGATGTCCGGCTGCCCGGGTGTCATGACACATCCGAAGAACTTCTAATTGCAAGGGTTGTGTGGTTACCAATACCTTGCCTTCATGAATTTAACCACTGATGTTTTGTAAGATGGTAAAATGCAGCTAATTCGTCACACCATTGTTGTTGATTTGAGGTCTCAGATTTCAGGACTTGGAGAAAATCTGAGATGACTGAGACAAATCGTGCCCGGGGAAACATCTTTTCTGGACAAAAACGGGTGGATTGAGGGTCTTTGCGAGACAGCGCATCTGCCCGTAGGTTTTGCTTCCCAGGGAAGAAAGTAAACTCAATTCGATATGGAACAAAAAAAATGTGCCCATCGTGCCTGTCTACTGTTGGTGGTTTGAGCTTGTTGAAGAACCTTTAGATTCTGGTGATCCGTGCGTACTTCTATCGGGTAGAGAGAGCCCAGTAAGAGATGTCTCCATTCTTCAAAGGCTTTCTTTATTGCCAGTAGTTCCTTTTCAAGTACCGAATAGTGTTCTTTGGAAGGAGTGAATGTCTTCGAGAGATAGGCTA
This sequence comes from Ambystoma mexicanum, assembly GCF_040938575.1. Lineage (NCBI taxonomy): Eukaryota > Metazoa > Chordata > Amphibia > Caudata > Ambystomatidae > Ambystoma > Ambystoma mexicanum. The sequence continues at coordinate 338,937,318 of NC_090927.1, forward strand.
CAGGTCTTTCGTCCCCTAGTCTTGACCGTTGTAATAGAACTGCTCCTAGAGCATGGTGCGAGGCGTCAGTTTCTACAATGAAAGGACGATTCTGATCTGGAGTGACCAGTATAGAGGCTAAGGTAAACAGATTCTTCAAAGTTTCGAAGGCGTGTTGAGCCTTGTCGTTCCATCAGAAATTGACTCCCTTCTTCAGTAGTCTTGCGATAGGTAAGATAATCTCTGAATAGCAAGGAATGAACTTCCGATAAAAGTTTGCAAATCCCCAAAAACGTTGGATCTCTTTTACTGATGTGGGGGATGGCCAATCAAGAATGGCTGAAACCTTCCTCTGATCCATGGATATGCCCTGTGCCGATAAGACGAACCCAAGGTAGGTGATCTGTGTTTGATGAAACTCACACTTTTCTACCTTACAATATAATTGATTATTCTGGAGACGTTCCAATACTATATTTACATGGCGGATGTAATCGTTTTGATTAGCCGAGTAAACCAGTATATCACCGAAGTAGATTATTACAAAATGAAGGAGGATGTCTGCAAATAGATGGTCCATGAACCTTTGAAACACTGCTGGTGCGTTTACCAGTCCGAATGGTATCACCTGGTACTGGAAATGGCCAAAGGGAGTACGGAAAGCTGGTTTCCACTCATCACCTGGTGCAAGTCAGATCAGATGGTACGCCCCTTGAAGGTCCAATTTTGTGTAAATTGCTGCTCCCTGAACCGCTTCCAGAATATCTTGAATCAGGGGCATCGGGTATTTGTTCAGGACAGTGATCTTATTGAGTCCCTGATAGTCTATACAAGGAAGCAATTCTTCTGTGTCTTTTTTAGGAATAAAAAAGAGAGGCTCCGGCAGGAGATTTAGATTCAGTGATCAGCCCGTTCTGCAGTTTACAATGGAGATACTCTTTGAGAGCCTCTTTCTCTTTGAGTGACAGCACATACATGCGTCCAAATGGAATAGGTTGGTCGGGAAGCAGTGTGAGGTGGCAATCATCCCGACAATGAGGTGGTAATGGGGGAAAAAGGGGTTTAGAGAAGACCTTATAGTACTGCTGGTGACAGGGTGGTACAGTGTTTAACTGATTGATAGATGAGGTTTCGGGAAGGTTAACCTCTCCAGACGGAACCTGAATCCCAACTGTTTCTTGTGCTACACAATGAGTTAAACAGTATCTGAAACCAAAAAAAGAGTTCCAGCTGTCCAATTTATAAATGGGTTATGTCTGCAGAGCCAAGGGAGTCCCAGAATCACCGGGTAGTGGGCATCCTTTATCAGGTTGAAAACCAGGTTCTCCTTATGCGAAGCGATCAAGCAAGTAACCGGTTTGGTTTGTTTTCGAATAGGCCCGGAGATTAATGGACTGCCGTCTACTCCTTGAATGGGTGTGGATCAGGATTTAAGAGTCCTAGCAATCCTGTGTGTGGCTGCCCACTGATCTTCTAAGAAATTCCCCGCTGCTCTGCACTCAAGTAAGGCAGGAATACCTTGAAGTATTCGATCTGGTAGGCAAAAAGTCAGTGAAAGTACTATCATGGATGGATTGGATTAAGGATGGGCTGGTCAAGAGATAAACCTAAATTAGGTGGGGAACTCAGCCTAGATTTCCCTACCATGGTTCCCTCTACGGCAGGGATTTGGCGTTTCCCGGCATCGGGACTCGTGTTCTGCGCGGGGGTTCTACTGGACAATCCCGTAGTATGTGAGATGAGGATCCAGAATACATGAAAAGCCCCAAGGTCTTCCTCCGTTCTCTTTCGGCGGGCGTTAATGGACCCTTGACAGATTCTATTTGCATGGTTTCATCAACCATAGGAGACTTAGGCACACTGGGGAGTGTATCAGAATGTGAACAATTTCCCTTTGGTCTCTTTTTCTCATGAGCCCTTTCTTGAAGCCGGTAGTCGATTTGCATAGTGAGGGTTATCATTTCTGCAAGGTTGGCTGGTCGAGGAACTTTGGAAACCTCATCCTTTAGTTCCTCCGAAAGACCCTGGCGGAACAAGGTTAGTAGTCCGTCATCTGGCCATCCTATTTCCGAAGATAATTGTTTAAATTGGGTAATGTAAGAAATGATATCCTTACTTCACTGGCGGAGATCAAGTAGCTTCTCTTGGGTAGAGACAGAAATTTCCTGGCGACTAAACATAGACCTCAAACTGTTAACAAACGCTGGGTAGGAATCTAATAAAGCGTTTCCTGATGTAACTGAGGGGGTAGCCCATGCTAATGCGGGACCTGACAAGTGTGATATTAGGAATCTCACCTTATCTTTATCTGTTGGGAAAAAACGTGATTTAAACGTGATTTGCACAGTGCAGCTATCCAAAACCTCCTTGAGTTTGTGTGGGTCCACATCAAACCTGCCCGTACTTAAGGAGTAGGGGGAGTCTCAGAAAATGCTCTGACAACTTGTTGTTTTAACTTAGCGTTATCCTGCTTGCCTGCATCTCTAGGGACATTGACTGCATGGCAGCCATTAACTGCTGCATTTGTTGCTCCATCTTGCCACTGCTCGATCCTGTCAGTCTCTCTTTTTGTTTTTGGTGTCGCTTACTGATATAACTGATGAAAATTCAACACAGTATGATTTATCTAGATTTCCAACAAGAGAACAAATTGGAATAAACACTAACCTGATCGAGCCTTAATTTGATGGAAGCATCAACTGCAGAAAGAAAGGATCACCTGGAAGTCCCTGCCCCCTCTAACACTGGGAAATAGAACCAGCGAAATGAAGCACGAACCCCAGGGAAACCCTCTGGGGAAAAAAACCCTGGGCGTCTGAGAACGGGCTTCTTGGAAGGGCGACTCGGGAGGTCTTGAACTGATCTTCTTGGAAGGCAGACTCTACTCAAGGCGGAGCGTGAGGGAGGAACCCTACAGGACGAGAATATAACAGGTAAGTGGGAGAAGAAGAGAGTGTGAGAATGATGATCTAGAAGAGGGAGAGCGCTTACTCTTAACTGAGGTGACTAGAAGTAAACCCTTCGCTTCGGGCAATCCGGGTGGCTGAGAGTGTTGGAATCCAAAGGGGGACGAATTCACTGCCAAGGGAAGAATGATTAGTGATAGCCCAAAGTAAGGAAGGAACGGGAAAATGAAACGAAGATCGGGACTTACTTCTGCAAAGCGGACTCTGGTTTTGAATCAGATCGGGTGTGAGACTCAGTCCCCAGCTCGAACGAACGGGAGAAATCACGGAAATCACAGAGGGGACAAAGGCGGGAAGCTCGAGACGGGACTCAATTCTATAGGAGAAGGAATGAGGATTAGAAAGGTGAGTCAGATATCTTGTAAAGACTTAGAAATGCCAGGATAGATTCTTTCGAACTTACGGAGCATCACATTCATCAGAAGCGACGCCTCGAACCGGTGTTCCTCATCCCTTAAGAGACGTCAGATGATCAGTCACATGCTTATGTCGGCAACGTGGAACGACTAGACTGTTAAAACGGTTCCCTTTTGCCCTATTGGAATTACCTAGGAACACATCTCCACACAGAGACCAATGACGCCGGACTTGCCATCTCAGAAAAGGTGTAACACACACTTAAATGTGCTGCCTGATGCAAGCAAGAACTCAGCATCAACAAGGGCTCTTCCGAAAACAAGAAAAAACTAAGTGCAAGTAGAAATATCCACCTGACAATACCAAACGTCAAGAACTCCACACTTTCCACATGATCATTGTAGCAAAAAAACCCTGGTATACGCAAGAGAAAAGCTGAAGCTAACAACGAAAGCAATGCTGTCTTTAAGGCAGGCAAACAGGGCATCAGTCCCCTCCCCGACCTACCAAAATGATAATCCATTGGGTAATCCGTCACCAACATTTGTTGACAAGGTCAGAAAGATTCAACAAAACATTCATGGTAAGACTAGTGTAGACAATGTCCTGCCCATCCGAGGACACAAAACAACAACATGGACTATTATTGAAACAATATACATTGAAGACCCTAGCCTCCCTCAAAGCAAGATCTTATTCAGATCAACTTCAAGACTCTCCCCACAGAAGCCCTCCACCCAAGCTTGGCAATCATCAATGCATCCCTCAATCCGGGCACTCCCACAACTGGACACATATTCCTCCTGCTCAAGAAACATATCCTGGTCTGTGATAGCCTTAGCAAACACCTCACCATCACACATGTTCCTCTCATAGGCATGATCCTTGAAGGGCCGTGGCCACCTGACTTCTAACACACACTGGAGCCAATGGCCTCAACCAGACCTATCAATCAGGCTTCAGACCCAGATGCAGCACAGAGACAACGACCCTGCAAGTGATAGGCAATGAACTCTGCATCCTCGATGATGGTCACCTCTGCCTCCTGGTTTCCTTGATCTTGTATTGCATTGTATTGTTTATTTATTTATAGAGCACACCGGGCCGTCAGGCATAATTCAGCCTCCAGCACAGTACACCATAACTCCTACACAAACAAAGGGCATAGGCATCGGAGAGAATTTCATCCAAGTTCACCACATATCTAGATGACTGCCACCTATCTGTCCAGAAGTATACCTTTAGATCATGTCGTTTATCTGTCAACCGTTGAGTCCCACAGGGTTTCAGCCTCTCACCCATGATCTTCAGCCTCCGAATGGAACCTTTGGAATCCTTCTTGCTGGACACAATATCCACATCCACCAGGATGCAGACAGAGCAACACTCTGCCTGAAAAACATAATTAATTGAAGACATTGACACTTTAAGGCCTTCTTAACCTTGATCCAGACATGGATATCCAACCAATACCTCAAACAGAACCCCCACCAAGAAGTAATCCCTGCACCTCACCAAACACATGGAATTGACCCACATCCAGATTTGCCTGTTGCCATGAAAGTCCAGGGATTTACTCTGCAGCTGGCACCCTGCACCAAGTCTCTGGGAATTCTTATAGACAGCCACCTCACCTAAAACGCATTGCAAAGAAAATGCAGACAGGATGACACCAGCTAAAATCAAATTCCACAAATTACAAAGCAAAGTAGACCATCTTCTTCTGAAATGTTAAATCAACCTGACAAACTGTTTTGTAAGGGATTGTATTAGAAACAGGTTTGTGGAAATATATGGTTCAATAAAAAGAAGGGTATAGAGTTGGCACAGCCACACAGAAGGGGTGGGGAAGAGCAAGCGAGCGAGAAAGGAGGAGGTCAGAAGAGGGAGAAAGTGGGAAGTGAGAGTCTGAGGTGGATGTAAGAATGAGGGGGCAGGAAATCAATAGCCTTTGCAGGGGTAAAATACATTTAATAATTTTACCACTGTTTTTCAATGAGGGAGATGATTTTCGAGAGGCTTCTGTGTGAAATGTGTTTCATTGTGCTAGGTGGTGCTTCCTCAATAGGAAACTCTTTGCAGGGAAGGGGCAGAGCCAGAGGGGCAGCAGGCAAAGTAGGCTCACTCTGAAGGTGTCCTGGGAGTGTTGGGTGGATGCAGATCAGGCGATTACAAAGGCAGCCACTGCTAAATCCTTTCTGCAAGGGGGAAGTTTGTATAACATTGTTGCCCTGTGCAGAGCACCTAAAGTAGTTGTCCCGGTCCCCTTTCCTTAATTTTGGGTGGCATGGCATCCTCCGAGAAGGGTCCTAATGTAGAAGGACCTTAAGGATACTTAAATCCAACAATTGGCACAGGAATGCTGCTTGAGCCTGTGTGGAGCTTGGGCTCAAGTCAAGTTGGTCACACTTATTCTACGTACTGTTAAATAAGATACTTAAGCCTGGCTACTTCATATCATCATGGGTTTAGGGGAAGTGGTACATTATTTAGTTCTTGAGAGGTCTCCCGATCACCCCTATTATGTTGCTACCAACATTGTAAATGCAACCCCTTGCAGGGACTTTTCATCAGAATTCATTTTATTTGTGATGCTATCAGTGATGTCATCAATGGCATTTGTGATGTCATCTTTGATGTCCTGGGTGTTAGTCTTAGGAATGCACTGTGGTGGTGCGAGTTATGGTTGCTTAGCCTACCATCACTGGAGAATTTTTTGGGGTTTTTGGTTTTACTTGTAACCATAACGTCCCTTTAACAATTTTTTTCACGCATTTTCATAGGTTTTTATTAGTTCAACTTAACCATAATGTCCCTTTAAAAACATTTTTTTCTGTGAATTTCATAGGTTTTTACCACTACACCCTAATGTTCTACAACTTCCTAATCCTAATATCATACTTGCCCCTAATATTTCAGCATTTTCAATCAATCTTGAATGTTTCAAGTAAAAACTGTGCCATTGCCTAGCAACATTTTGAACACTTCTATTAACATTCTGCAACTTTTTAGCACCATTTCCTGTTCGCTGACGTTCGTGGACATCTGACGTCACTGCGGACTGTTCGGACAGTGTCATATGACCACGTGCATGCATGCTGCGTGTTGATGTGTTCGCAGACCTGTCTTGCTTTGCTAATGGGTCTGTGCTTCGTGAACAATTCAAAACTGCATTTTCAGCTGATCTAGGAAGTTTCAAGTTGTAAATGTACCCTTGCACAGCTCTTAGACCTATTCTTACTGGTTTTCCATTTGCGATCCAGGAGAAGGCACATGCTTGGAACAATATTAGTGCAACAGCTATCTAACTTCAAAAATGGCATCAGCAATGGCCATCGCTCCTCCCCTGGAGCCACCACCATCAGCCGGAGGGCCTCCACAACGAAAAAAGCACAATAATGATCAAAACAATAAGAGGACAAGGAAGATAAGCTAGAGAACATGCCTACCTCCATCACCCATAGAGAATCATGGGTGTGGCAGTTTTTTTTACCACCGTTGGGGATGTACCGAAGGCTAAGGCTACAAAGGTGAAATGCACTTTATGCAACATGGAACTCAGTCGTGGACAACCTGGGCATTAATCCTATGGGACCAGCTCCATGTGATGCCACATGAAATCCAACCACCGGGATGCCCCTAGAAAGGCTAGTCCTTTCTCATGAAGTAGAAGGCTCTCTTCCTCTATTTCATCTTCCTCAACTGCTACTGCCACCACACAGGGCACTGCTGTGGGGCAGAAGATCCCACCAGCTACCTTGCAAGCCATAAAAGAGGCTGTTGATCCATTTCTTTCCAAGACAACATTACTCTGTATACACTGCAGCACACCACTCTATAGGGGAGAGCAGTTCTGAAGTGCTTTCGAGGCTGTAATCAAGGAGCATGAGAAACACTGTCCCCTACCTTACATTTAATGCACATCCAACATCTTGCCCTATGCACATGCCCCTCCTTATCTGTGGTTAGTTCCCCTTCCATCACTCCCCCGCACCTTACTTCCTGGCCTCTTCTACAAAAAAATACAAAAGATAACAAAACACCAAATAAAGTTTCCTTTAGGAACCACCTTTCATAATTAAAAAATAGAACTAAATAAAATAATCTTATAGACTCCATGTACTTTACATTTCTCAGTAAAGTAGTTAGACTCAATTCGATTCTCCAACATTTCCATTAGCATTTTGTATTTTGCTTATCTAAATAAATTGGCAATTGCATACTAGAGAAAAATGGTTAAGAACAGAAACTATTTTCTGTCCCAAATACTTTTCTCTTGCATACAATAAGGACCATAATCCATGGACCTTTAAATCTATCCACAGTATCCACTGTCCCCTTTCTGGGCCATGCATCATTTAAACACCCAGATTGCATGTGCACACCATCACACAGGACACCCCTTCTGACCTTTTTACTTTTATATTTGTAAAAATGCAATATTGCCTACTTTTGAACAGTCACACACCCATCCACCAATTACTTTCAAAACTCTACATATAACCCTATAAACATATGAATCATCCGCACACCAACTACTGCTTAACAAATGCACATATGTCTTGTGCAGTAAGAGAAGGGCGTAAATTGAAGGGGCAGTACAGATGGGCAAGCACTCATGAGTGGCCAGGAGGGAAGTGCCAAGGGATGCCAAAGTAGGAGGCCACTGGCTAACTGCTGGGACGATGGACTCCCAAGGGTGGGGTGCATCTTAAACGTGACATCCTTTTAACACATTTATTTCTGCCAATTTAATAGGTTTTTGTAAGTGAAAATGTTTCATGATTTTACATCACTGTATGTAAGTTATTAATCATTCCTCTTTTGCTATAAATGACTTAACTATAAACCTCCTTAACAAACATATTTTTTGCAACTGATTCTTATGACAATTGTTATCAGCAGCGCATGGTGCGGATGCAAATCATCACTGAATTGTCTACGGCATAAGGCTTAATCATGACCCAAGCTCCACCAAACCACCCCTATTATTCACGGCACCTACCCTGCATTCTAACTCAGTCTTCACTATACTCTAATAATGTGACCAGTGGCCAGTGCTCATGGCTTGCATCCATGGGCAGTTTCCAAATACATGGGGCATGGGCTTTGGCCATGCCACATTCCCCAACAAGCAACAACAATCAGAGTACACATTTGTGTTTGCCGACAGCCAGGCCCACTACTCAGACACCACATTTATTTCACTAGTTTTTCCACTTACATTCTGACACAAGACAGATTTCCAAAACCTTCTTTAGGTCCTTGCTGATACTCATCACACAAGTCTGTTGTATTAACTGGCACATTTCTGTTTTTTTTTCAGTTACAAAATGGGAGTACTTCAGCCCACTTCATTACTTGCACTCCATACCGTAACACTTCAAATTCATGGAATCCAAGATTTTCAGCCAATCCACAGTGCTCAGAATAGACCTAGATCCAAGCGTACCAAAAAATCCATACACTCTGCCTCCTGAAAAACATAGCCATCTTCAGAGCTCTCACTAAACAAAATTCCTGCTACCCTCTCTTTCTGTACACCAAACTCAGGAAACCTGATTGGCTGATCCCCCGATATCCATGGACACACTCGACAGTATGCGGTCTCCAGAGCCCCCTTTCCATGCCATGCATTCTTAAATGAACCGGATGGCACGTGCCGTCTGCAGACTACCCCTGAGTACATGGACGGAATGTCAAATTGAAGGGGATGGGGGGGTTTTAACTCAATTTCAGTAATTTTTCTCTAGTGTTCGCTCTGAAAAGTACCTTTGCTTTTTTGTTTTTTTTTGGGTTTGTTAACAAACATCTTTTTTTTCCTTTTCTTGATTTTATGTACAGTAGTACAGTACCCTCTACATCTTCTCTTCCAATTTTCTTACAGGAAGTGATTCAATGCATTCCTAACAGTGGCCCTCATCAGGACTCTGGCGGAAAACCATGGTGCTATTAGCACCATGGCCGATGCCGGAGTCCGCCATGGCGGAATGAGGAATTACCACCCCATTCCAAGGCTGGTGGGGCGGTAATTCCACATGCCACCATGGCCCTTCCCCATTCCCATTTTTGCCCAATAGGGCACAATGGGAATGGGGAAGGCGGTAAGTGCGGTACCGCAAATTGTGGTACCGTACTTACCTCGAGAGCCCCTTTGTGGGCCCCTACATTAACGGCTGGTCTAGACCAGCCGTTCAGGTCGCAAAGGGACCTCATAATCAGGCGTTAAGGGTTTAACGGCACTGACACCTTTTACGGCGCTGTTAAACCCTTAACACAGGGTCCTAATGAGGGCCAGTATAAAGAAAAATCGCATTTCCGACATATGAACTCTATTGTCACAAATATTATTTACACCATCAGACCTTATATTGTAATTTTCAAAAGATGACATTCGAGCAGAATATAAAAAAGAAGATACAGCTTTATTGACACGCTGCCACGATTCTTCCATTTGTACACTGACAACATTTACACATCTCCATCTTTGCCTCTGATTTATTTGAGAAAAGTTAATCTTTGCAGCAGGAAACTGTTCCATTAGACTTTTGAAAAAAATCCTTAAGGGCAACATGCAAATACATTGCAGTCACATATCCCAAACTGTTGCCTCTACAATGCAAAACTATAATTTCTGAACATTTAAAGTGCGCTATACTCAGACAGAATAACTGCAATCTTGAGAAGTTCAACCCACAAACTGCATGCCACAAAACTTCCACTTCATGCAATCCAATATTTTCACAGATGCCAAGATTTTCAGCATATACCTTCAGTGACTAGATCAAAGAATCTCCCAAAATCCATACACTCTGCCTTCTGTTGGATATATTTTGGGGTTATAGCTATTACTTTGTGGTATTTAACAGGGTCACTAACAACAAATAAAATACTGGACTTGATACATTCTGGATAGATGGCTCATCCCGTTCTGTGGTGCCTTATGTACAATACCTCACTACACTCTTTCGGCTGAGTTTCAAACATTTTAATAAATGCAATTTAAATACTGCACATCCATTCATTCTCTCTAGATTCTGCCAGCGCCCGAAGAGGATGAATCCTTCTCTGTCTCAAAACCCTTTTTTATTAAACCCTCTGTCAATCTAAAAAGACACCTCCCCTTGACCAGATCATCCCAAGAAGAATCATGCGATCTGTCTCTGTGTGCTTTCCTCATTGTACTTAACTGCTTCGTTGTAGAGGAAAAAGTTTCCTGCTTCAAAACCAAATTATGTTTTAGCAGAATGGAACTTCACATTTTCCAGCTACCACACAGCGCACATCCAGCCTGCACGTCTAAAGTCAATTTGTCTTCCCATTTTCAGAGCATCATGGATTTTCATCATTCAGCTTATTTCATCATGGACCCATTTGCACTTAATGTTATTATGGGATTTAGTTACATGTTAACTGGAGTTGGGTTAATTAGCAGATTATATTATGTTAGTAATGTATTTAGTGCAGCTCAGTTCATTGAAACAGAATCATGGAGCAAAGTGATCAGTCTCTGTGCATTGGCATCTATTTAATTCAGCCTGAGACACCCACTCTTGAGCCCAGTTGAAATTCAAACTCATGCTAAAATGTGAACGCTACAATGCTGAGTCTAAATGTTAAAAATCCAAAGCCCATACTCCTACACCCTCTCCTTTATTCCTGCTGGGATATAACCCAAAATCACTGCAGGAAAAACAAACACAGATGTTCTAAAACACATCCGCTTCTCCCAATTGGATATTCTCTTATCAGTCGATAATAAATAATATGCAAATGGTAAAATTCATACATGAGAAACATTATGTATATATCTCTAGTATTGAATAAAATATTTTTTTTAAATTGGTGATCTGTTCTTTTTTTAATTTCTTTTTTTGTGTCTCTTGATCACCTTTTTTGAAATAATTTTTTTACCTTTGTATTTTTTTTTGCAAAACATTAAGGACAGCATTATCATTTTCAGGAAGCATAATGTAACGCTCACCTGGTTCCCACGGGGGCGCTGGTCTAGTCTGGATTGCTATGGCCTCTTCTAGCGTGATGTGCAGGACCCGGAACACCGATTGGACAGGACCTCCAAATCGTGCTTGCCTGGCCCGTAGGAATATCCTTCTGCAGATGAGAAAGGGGATTAACAGTCTGCAGAATAGTGTGCTAGCTCCCCCCTTTCCCCCTTCCTTCCTCTCTAACTTCGTCCAAACCCCGGTTTAAGCTCACCTTATGGTTTGGAAGGATGAACTCTCCATCCTGCTTCTGGTGCAGGGGCGCGCGTTCGTCCAGTTACTTCACTGGTTTTCAGAATGCGGCTGGCAAAATCCACTTGACTTTCCTGAGCGATGCGCCGTACGTATGAAAGTTCAAAGTTCAAGTGAGGCCCCCTTTATGTTGTCTTTCTAACCTGTGATCTGTCCTTTATTTCAGGTGCAGAATGAAGGCGATGCGTCGAGGGGTTAAACTGCTGAGGTGAGTAGTGATGAGGACGATCCCTCTAAATGTCCTTATCATTCCCCAGAAATGTCTCTTGTCCTTTCCCCATAGGGGCCGGGGTACGGTACCTGCCAACGCGCGGCGCCGACCCGAAAAGCCGGTAAGTATTATGGCTGTTAATCAGGCTTTCCTTCTGTGTTCCTTCTACTCACCTTTTGTTTCTTCCTCTCTCCCCTAGGTGCAGAGATGTGGCGTCTGATGCTGACAGCTGTGATGGAGCCGGGAGATGTCTCGAGGACAGGTGAGTGAAGCGTGGCGCTGCAGCGAGCAACGCAATGCTTTTAAATGGAAGTCTTTCTTCAGGGATGCTGGCGAGAAGATTCCGGATGCAGGTAAGAAGTTTGAAATAGTCCTTGGTTTTCACCTTTCTCTTCTCTTCCTTCCTTCCAGGTCTTCCAGGTTCGAGGCGGGCGTGGCTGGAGTCCAGGAGCAGGAGCAGACACGGTGAGCGTTAAGCTGCAGGAAGCAGAACAACGCGAAGCATGAGCTGGTGTCTGGGCATGCTTAAATAGCCTCCAAAGAAGTCCCAGGTATGTATCCTTCCCCAACTAGGTATGTATCCTTCCCTGGCCATGCCTGAGTGAAAAAATAGTCCCTATGAAAAAATAGTCCCTTTCAGGTCTCTGGGAGGCCTGAAGCGTGCAGCATGGTCTGCATCAGGTAAGTGCACACCTTCCTTTATGAGCCTGGCGCCTATGGCACCAGGACTGATGTCCAACATGAGCCTGGCGCCAAAGGCGCCAGGACTGAGTCCAAAAAGCCCTATAAGGCGCCGCTGGACTTTTACCCGAGGGCATGATGCCTGCTTCCGGGGGTGCTGGGCCTGGCCTGGTGCTCCGGGGGTAGGCATCATGACAGCACTCCCCCCCAAGGCCCCTCCCAAGGTCGTTCCTTCTGGAGGTTTCGGTTTGTTTGGGAAATTCCGATGGAACCTTTTTACCAGCCGAGGTGCATGTACGTGATCACTGGGTTCCCAAGACCTTTCCTGAGGCCCGTACCCTTTCCAATCAATTAGATAGAAAAGTTTTGATTTTGAGATCTTAGAATCCAAAATGTTCTTCACCTCGAATTCAGGCTCCCCATCTATCTGAATCGGTTCTGGTGGCTTTGTTAATCTGGTTCCTGGGTGCACTGGTTTCAAAAGTGACACATGAAAAACGGGGTGAATCCGCATGTTAGCCTGTAGATCGAGCTTGACTGCCACTGGGTTGATTATAGCTTTGATCGAGTAAGGGCCTAAATACCTTCGATTAAAAGTTCGAGGCCCCTTGAGTGATAGGTGTTTGGTAGCCAACCATACTTGATCCCCTATTTGGTATGGAGGCGCCTCTCTTCGATGCAGATCCGCATTCTTTTTGTATTTCCCTTTCACATGTTGCAAATGTGCCGTTGCATCCTTGAAGGCTTGAGTAATCGTAGAATGCAAATGGTCCACTGAGGGCATTTCAAGGCTCAGAGGTGAGTCCAAGTCCGAAGTACGAGGGTGATGTCCATATAGGGTATAAAAGGGGCTCAGACCAGTTCCAGAGTGTATCGAGTTATTGTATGCATATTCAGCCACCCATAAAATGTCCTTCCAATTACCCTCCGATTGGTGCAACATACATCGTAGATATTGTTCAAGGGTCTGGTTCGTTCTCTCCGTCTGACCATCGGTCTGTGGGTGGTGGCTGGTCGAGAGTCTTACGTCGATTTGTGCCAGTTGACAACACTTTTTCCAAAAATGAGAAATAAACTGGCTTCCCCGATCGGAGACTAGTATGGACGGGAATCCATGCAAACGGATGATATTTTCGAGGAATTCCTTGGCAAGAACAAAGGCTGAAGGTAATCCTTTCAACGGAATAAAGTGGGCCATTTTGGAAAATAAATCCACCACGACCAGAATAGTATTGTAACCATTACAAGAGGGCAGGTCCGTGATAAAATCTAGTGACAGGGTGTGCCAAGGTGCTGGTGGAATGTCTAAGGGCTGAAGAAGACCGGCGGGTCTTGTCTTTTGACCTTTGTTTTGGGCACAAACTCCACAGGACATCACAAAAGATTTAATATCCTTTCGCCAGGAAGGCCACCAGAATTGTCGTTTAACCTTTTCCTCTGTTTTGGCAATGCCAGGATGTCCTTCCATCAGGGTATCATGATGACGGGAAATAAACAGTTCTTGCAATTCCTTTTCTGGCAAAAATAAGCGTCCTTGGAAGTAAGGTAAGCCATCCTTGACTGAAAAGTTAGACCCCCTTTTGATCCAATCCTGCAAGGCTGAAGAGTACAGGAATTGTTTCACTTGTGCTTGAATGTCTTCAGGGGTTTGTAAAGTGGTTATCCCCAAAATTCTTTGTTCGGGAATTAACGGCACAGGTTCTGAGTTTGTGTCTATTTCTTCCATTCCAATTCGGGATAGAGCGTCCGCCTTACCATTCTTATAGCCGGGGCGGTAGGTGATTACAAAATCGAACTCAGCAAAGAACAAAGCCCATCGGAGCTGTCGAGACGATTGAGCCTTGGCAGTTTTAAATATTGTAAATTTCGGTGATCAGTGATCACGGTGATGGTATGCCGGGCGCCGAGGAGATAATGCCGCCAAGCCTTTAAGGCGGACTTAATGGCTAATAGCTCCTTATCGGTGATCGCATAATTTATCTCTGGCGGCGAGAACTTTCTGGACCAAAATGCTACGGGGTGCAGTTGGTTGGTTTCAGGGTCTCTCTGAGACAGGACAACTCCCATGGCTAAGCTGGACGCGTCGGTTTCGACTATATATGGGAGATCCGGACGCGGGTGCTTCAAAATAGGTGCGGACGTGAACTTAGCTTTCAACTCCTGAAAGGCCTGTTCGGCTTCCTCGGTCCATTCAAAACGTTTATTTTTTCGCAAGAGTGCAGTGATGGGTTGCACCACACGTGAAAACTCCGGGATAAACCTGCGATAAAAGTTGGCAAAACCAAGCATGCTTTGGACACCTTTCACCGAACTAGGTGATGGCCATTTCAGGATGGCATCCACTTTCCGTGAATCCATTCGGACCCCTTTAGGTGTCAGGATGAATCCGAGAAACTCAACCTCGGTGGTATGGAAAACACATTTTTCCAGCTTGGCAAACAGTTTGTGCTGGCGCAGTTTCTCTAGGAATGCCCTGACATGCTTTCTGTGATCAGATTCCGAAGAGGAGTACACAAGAATGTCATTGATATACACGACAACACAGACATCGATGAGTTCCCGAAGGACATCGTTCATGAAGAATTGGAAGGCTGCAGGCGCGTTGCACAACCCGAAAGGCATCACCTGGTATTCCAATAGTCCATATTTTGTACGGAAGGCCGTTTTCCATTCGTCGCCTTCTTTTACTCGTACCAGATGATAAGCCCCCCGGAGATCTAACTTGGTGTATACGCAAGCGTCCTTCACCTGGTCAAGGAGTTCAGGGATCAGAGGCAAAGGGTAACGATTTTTAACAGTTATCTGGTTCAATGCGCGGTAATCGATACAAGTTCTAAGGTCACCTTCTTTTTTAGGCACGAAGAACAAAGCTGAGGATGCCGGGGACTTTGACGGGCGAATGAAACCATTGGCGAGGTATTGATCTAAATATTGTCTCAAATGCAGATTCTCTGGTTCAGTAAGGGCGTAAATCCTGCTACAAGGGGGTTGTGCACCGGGCACCAGATCGATTTGGCAATCGTACGATCTGTGGGGAGGTAACATGTTGGCCTGTTCCTTTTGGAAGACGTCCTGAAAGTCTTGGTACTCTGGAGGTAGTTGCACGGGGACAGAGGTTACTGATGCTAGATTAATCTTTGGATTTTCTGGGTAGCAGGCTTGTGCACAATCGGGGAAGGTTATTCTCTTCGCTCGCCAATCAATTCGAGGATTATGTGTCTCTAACCAAGGGATTCCGAGAATAAACTGAAACTGTGGAGCCTTGATTACATCAAACACAACTGCCTCCCGATGGCCATCCGGACCTACAAGTGTCACCTCAGCTGTGGAATGTGTTACCGGTCCAGAGGCAATTTCGGTTCCATCTACTGTGGTGATGACATCTTTGTTGGTTTTAGGATGCAGAGGGAGGTTTATCCTAGAGACCAATTCTCGATCCACATAGTTTCCTATAGCCCCACTATCGATGTATGCCTTTATAGCATACAACCGTTTAGGCTGTTCCGGATCTACGAGGACCATTGGCACAATGAAATGCGAGGTCTGAGAGTTAGTTTTCAAGCTCGGCAAGCGGACCCCTACGCTTGCCGGGCGTGGTCGTTTCCCGATACAGAGTTTCCATGGATTTTATCAGCGGCTCCTACCACCTTCTTGGGCGGCTTAACCGGGCAATCTCGTAGAAAGTGTCCAGAGGACCCACAATAAAGGCATAATTGCATCTGTAGTCTTCTTTCCCGTTCTTTTTGAGTTAGGGGTCCTTTAACCCCTCCGATTTGCATAGGCTCCGAGCCATCAGCCCCTTGGGGTTAGCGTGGGTCTTGGCCAACACCCGGGTTTCAAACTTGGACCGATCTGCTTTTCTGTTTTGCAGCCTGTGATCCAATTGGACAACTAAGTCTATATATTCAGTGCATTCTTGGGGCGGATTTACAACTTGTGCCAAGACATCTTTAAGTTCTCCGCGAAGACCTCGATAGAATAACGTGATTCTTTTATCCTCTGGCCAACCAGTTTCCACAATTAGTCTATTGAAGGTTGCAATGTAGGACAGAAGGTCTTGATTGCCCTGTCGCAGAGATAGAAGTTTGTCATCCAGAGCCTGTCCCTGGGAGTGTCGAGCAAATAACCTTTCCATGCTTGTTTGAAATCCTTGAAAATCACGAAGAATCGGGTCATCTTGAGTTACCAGTGGGACTGACCAATCGGCAGCACAGCCGCTGAGATATGACAACACAAAGGCTACCTTGGTCTGATCATTAGGGAAGGCCCCAGGTCTGCATAGGAAGTGCAAACGACACTGATTCATGAATACGGCAAATCGTTTGGGGTCCCCAGCAAAGCGTTCAGGTGGGGCCAGCGGCATGTTTCCAGGTAGATTAATGTGCACCGGGTTACTGGAAACCACAGGAGCGGGGTTCCCCCTGGAACCGGGTAAAGGAGTTTGTCCAGCTTGACCTTGCAAAAGCTGTCTAGCCAGGTCATCAGCTTTATCCTTTATTACAATCACTTCCCTCCTGAGGGCACTAGTCTCTTGACGAGCGGCGTGTACTTCGGCCCGTAATTCCCCCAGTAATTGGGCCAACTGGTCAGTTTCGGAAGTTTCCATAGCGCCTGGGTGGGAATTTGTAGGAAGGCTTCGCATTCTGTAACGCTCACCTGGTTCCCACGGGGGCGCTAGTCTAGTCTGGATTGCTGTGGCCTCTTCTAGCGTGATGCGCAGGACCCGGAACACCGATTGGACAGGACCTCCAAATCGTGCTTGCCTGGCCCATTGCAATATCCTTCTGCAGATGAGAAAGGGGAATAACAGTCTGCAGAATAGTGTGCTAGCTCCCCCCTTTCCCCCTTCGTTTCTCTCTAACTTCCTCCAAAACCCGGTTTAAGCTCACCTTATGGTTTGGAAGGATGAACTCTCCATCCTGCTTCTGGTGCAGGGGCGCGCGTTCGTCCAGTTACTTCACTGGTTTTCAGAATGGCGCTGGCAAAATCCACTTGACTTTCCTGAGCGATGCGCCGTAAGTATGAAAGTTCAAAGTTCAAGTGAGGCCCCCTTTATGTTGTCTTTCTAACCTGTGATCTGTCCTTTATTTCAGGTGCAGAATGAAGGCGATGCGTCGAGGGGTTAAACTGCCGAGGTGAGTAGTGATGAGGACGATCCCTCTAAATGTCCTTATCATTCCCCAGAAATGTCTCTTGTCCTTTCCCCATAGGGGCCGGGGTACGGTACCTGCCAACGGGCGGCGCCGACTCGAAATGTGGAAGAAAAGCCGGTAAGTATTATGGCTGTTAATCAGGCTTTCCTTCTGTGTTCCTGCTACTCACCTTTTGTTTCTTCCTCTCTCCCCTAGGTGCAGAGATGTGGCCTCCGATGCTGACAGCCGCGATGGAGCCGGGAGATGTCTCGAGGACAGGTGAGTGAAGCGTGGCGCTGCAGCGAGCAACGCAATGCTTTTAAATGGAAGTCTTTCTTCAGGGATGCTGGCGAGAAGATTCCGGATGCAGGTAAGAAATTTGAAATAGTCCTTGGTTTTCACCTTTCTCTTCTCTTCCTTCCTTGCAGGTCTTCCAGGTTCGAGGCGGGCGTGGCTGGAGTCCAGGAGCAGGAGCAGACACGGTGAGCGTTAAGCTGCAGGAAGCAGAACAACGTATTTATCCTTCCCCAACTAGGTATGTATCCTTCCCTGGCCTGCCCGAGTGAAAAAATAGTCCCTATGAAAAAATAGTCCCTTTCAGGTCTCAGGGAGGCCTGAAGCGTGCAGCATGGTCTGCATCAGGTAAGTGCACAAAACACCTCCCTTTATGAGCCTGGCACCTATAGCGCCAGGACTGATGTCCAACATGAGCCTGGCGCCAAAGGCGCCAGGACTGAGTCCAAAGAGCCCCTATAAGGGGCCGCTGGGCTTTTACCCGAGGGCATGATGCCTGCTTCCGGGGGTGCTGGGCCTGGCCTGGTGCTCCGGGGGTAGGCATCATGACACATTAATCCATAAAAACTGTTCCATTATCTTCAGTCAAATGTGAAAACCAGTCAAAACAAAATCAGTAGTCTGTGATAAAAATAGTTTTGTAAATAATAGTCTGTAATAAAATAGTTTGTGATAAAAATAGTCTTTGATAATAAAAAAATGCACACAGGAAACCATTCTTGTTGGAACTCCTCATTCCGGGACTGAATGGGACTTATGCACACAAATGCAGATAATCAGTTTTAAACACAATACTCCTTTCTCTTATTTGGTTACTTGTATTTAGTTCACTAAATTGATATATATGTATATGTACTCAGTGAAAAAGAATGTTGTTAAAGGGACGTTATGGTTAAGTTACGTTACTAAAAACCTATCAAATTCAGTGAAAAAACTTTGCTAAAGCAACATTATAGTTTCAAGTAAAACTGAAAAACTCTGAAATTCGGCAGTTATGGTAAGGTAAGCAACCATAACTCGTGCCACCACTGTGCACTGCTAAGACTAACACCCAGGACATCAAAGATGACATCACAAATGTCATTGATGACATCACTGATGACATCACATGTCTGGTTCCCTCTTTTTTCCTTTACTGACATATCTAGGCCAGTAACAGTCAAGAACTAAAATTTCAAAAAGTACTATATTTGTAGAGTGATACTTCAAATATGTTCTTACAGTAATACACTTGGGGTTCACTCACAGCATATGAGACATATACATAAGGGAAAACACAGACTTGGAAGACAGCAAAGATGATCAGTAAGGTTATGAACACTTTCTTATAGTTCCACTGTTTTTTTTATTACTGTACTTTCAATGGATATGCTCATATATGTATACATTGTACTCACATTGTAAATTGTACTCACTCACAATATTTCCTTAGTGTCCAGTCACATTATGTGATAGATATACATAGGAAAGTAGTACCTTTGAAGCACAGCAATCATTTCTGTGCATGAAGATAACCAGTTAGGGTATAAAGATTGTCTGGTAATACTGCTGTTTTCTTGTTTACTTAATTTTCCCTGTATATGCTCATATTTGTATGTGTGGTTGTCTGTTTGTGTTTGTTTGCAATAATGCAATTATGTAGTAAGTGGGTTTTATTAGGTACTTATTAAAGTTTTATAGTATGCAGAACTCTAATTACAGCAGAAGATTTGGCTGTTTGCAGATGATATGCTCCTAGTCCTTGGTGATCTTGAGAAATCTATACCGGCACTGATGGATATTATGGCAGAGTTCCGATTGTGTTCTGGATACAAGATTAATTGTACGAAATCAGAGATTATGCCTTTATCACATTCTGTTGATAGGAATTTTGTGATGGATTTAGGCTTTAGATGGTGTCCGGTTACATTGTTATATTTGGGAATTTGGCTGGCTCATGAGATTAGAGACATGGTTAAGGAAAACGTGCGTGTCATGTGTAGTGTGTTACGGACTGAACTGGATAGATGGAGTCTTTTGAATCTCTCTCTGTGGGGCAAGGTGAACGCCTTGAAAATTATCTCTGCCCCAAGAATTAATTATGTTTTGAGTATGGTCCCTTTAATGATGCCATTGACATTTTGGAAGGATTTAGACAGGATGCTGCAGGAGTTCTTGTGGGATAGGAAGCCCCCGAAGTTGAAGTTGTGGAAGTTGCAGTTGCCAGTACATTGGGATGGTCTTGGGGTGCCGAATTTCAGAGCGTATCATCTGGCTTTCTTGTCGGATTTCTTGGTTCCATTTGTGGAAGAGTTGCAGGATGTTTGGGTGGAGGCTGAGACTAGTTTCAATGGGCCGCTGACTTTGCGAGCTGTATTGACTTCAGTCTCGAAACGGAGTTGTGGGAAAGATCTGTTGATTGAGAGCTTAAGGAGTACGTGGAAGAATTTGTGTTGGTATTTGGGTGTGGATGCTTTAAGAGAGCCTGGTGCTTCGGGTGTGGTTGAATCCTGCTTTTAAAATAGATGGCAAAGTGGTCTTTTGGGCGGATTGGTTTTTAGGAGGAGTGCAGTGGGTGGCTGATCTGTTTAGAAATGATCATTGGATGACTGCGATGGAATTGCTGCAGCAATATAACATAGAAAATTTGATAGCATCTGATTTTCTGAAACTTAAACGTGCGATAGGGCATGTGGATTTGGAGCAGAAAGTTGATTTGAATCTGTTTACAAGGAAAGTGGTTGGGAAAGAAGGAGGATTGGCCAGTCACCTATATAAAGTGATTGTGTCACATTATCATGGCAATGAGTCATTAATGGAGGAGTGGGGCAGAAGAATTGGGTCAGATTTCACAGAAGATTTGTGGCAACAGATGTGTGTGAATGTTAAAATGTGCTCGTTGGGACTTACAGAGAGGTGGAGACTGATAAAGATTCTTAATCAGATTTATTGGACGCTGGAGAAAATGTGTAAAAGAGGGATGTTGGAGAGTGCTGAATGTTGGAGATGTTAGTATGAGAACGGTACGCTGGAGCATCTGCTGTGGGACTGTTGGTTGGTGAGATTGTTCTGGGGTAAGATTGGATGGGTGTGTGGTGAGGTGATAGATGGGCTGGCTGCCCTTGATTTCAAAGTGGTGATATTGGGGAGTGATGAGCCTTTGGATGATCTCAGTCAGAATCAGAAGAAGTGGTCGTTCAGAGGGGCAATGACTGGTAAGAAGATTATCTTGCGGAATTGGAAATCTACATTGACATTGAATATTGAGACATGGTTGACTGAAATGCATGAATTGGCAAGTATGGAGAGGGTGCTTTATATGAGAGATGGGAAATTGGGTTTGTTTGAGAAAATCTGGGGTACATTTCTTCAGTTATATTAGACTTGGTGTTGTACATGTGTTTTTGGAGTGTTTGGGGGTGGGAAATTGAGAAATGCAATAGATCTGGTGGGGGGTTTGTTGAAATTTGTATCTTGTTCTGTAGATAATTATGTGTCATAATGCAGTGATTTGTTCAGTTTTTTCCTGTTTTATGGAGATTATCTAATGGTTTGTAACATGATGATTTGTAAATAAAAGTTTTAAAAAATATAAGAAAGCATTTATAATTTTAGTATTTAACATAGCAAGAGTATTAATATTGCACCACCATCATATCTGCTGCACACTATACCTATGTTTCGAATATGTACCTTAGTATACTGGAAAAAAACTTCATAATAGAATGCTATTTGGATTAATGCTTTGATGCTTTGCTTAATGCACTACGTACCTCATGATATGTATTCCAATGCTCCTTGACACTTTTTTATTAACATTACAATAAGTATTCCTTGTACAGACTTTTCATGAAAAGTAAATGCACATGTGATGTCATCAGTGATGTCATCAATGACATTTGTGATGTCATCTTTGATGTCCTGGGTGTTAGTCTTAGCAGTGCCCAGTAGTGGCACGAGTTATGTTTGCTTACCTTATCATAACTGGCGTCCCTTTAACAACGTTTTTTCACTGAATTTCATAGGTTTTTAGTAGCGCAACTTAACCATAACGTCCCTTTAACAAGGTTTTTTACTGAATTTCATAGGTTTTTTGTAGTGCAACTTAACCATAATGTTCCTGTAACAATGGTTTTTCACTGAATATAGATATATAGATAATGTAAATTTGATAAATGTTTACTAGGATGCCCTTAGTTTATATACCTATAACATAGAACATACTGAACCCCCTACCTGCGCTAGTGGGTCTGATGTCTGCAGACTATGCGCATGTCCGCGGACGGACTCGGCCAAATCAATACTATACAAAAACTCAGGGGGTATCTTACAATTTTGTATCATGCAATAAAAACACTGAACAAGTTCAAAAAGCAGCACATAAACACATTACTTTTAATAATAAATAAGAAGTGGAAACTGTATGTGTAAGACATCAACCGTCCATTTAAACAGCATATGCACCAGAATGGAGTATACCAAAACAAAATAAATATGCCTCCAACATAATTACCTCACAGAAACTGCACAGCAAAAAGCAACAACAGACCTACACAGCAGTAACAGCAAAATTTACCAAGATACTAGTAAGTACACTACATTTATTTTATATATTTATACACTTTCTGTATTAGGTACACTAAAACTAATATATTTTTTTTTTACACAGAAATGTCCAGTACTTTGGAATGGGTGGAAGTAAATTTCCCACGGGATGAAATGAGTGAAGACAGTGATACTAATGGTAGACACAACATTTCTCTATATAAGCCAATTAATAACCATTACTTTATGTGTACTAAACACATTTTTTTTAACAGACCATACAGACACTAAAAATAATATACCAAGAGAGACATTAGAAAATCCTCTGCAGCGAATGGAACTAAAAATGGATATGTTAATAACAAATGTCATTATTTTAAGACGCTTTGTAGAGGACCATATAAAAGAAAAAAATAAATATCAAAAAAACGGTACGATGAGACTTCCATCCCTTCCTCCCCTACCATCCATCATGTCCAAACAACTCATTCCCCTGTATTTGTTTCAATTTCTGCTTCCCCCTCTCTTTTGTAATTTGTATACTCTTATACAATAATAAAATATTAAGTGTGTTGTTAGTATATTCCTCTGTGTCTAATTTTTTAAAAAAAGGCAGTTGGGGTGTCTGCAGACAGCGCAGGTGTCCGGGATGTCCGTAATTAACCAAAATGGGGTTGTCCAAAGGACACTATACCTGTCCGCATTGTTCGCAATCAAAATGGAGGTGTCCTTAGGACACAAAAGATGTCCGCCTGTCCGTAATTAACTAAAATGGGGGTGTCCTAAGAACACTATACTTGTTTGTACTGTTCGTAGGTAGAATAGGGGTGTCCGCAGAACACTAAAGCTGTCCGCATGTCTGCAACTATGCAAATTAAGGTGTCCTGAGAACATTCTCCCCGTTAACATTGTCCGCAACCAGAATGAATATGTCTGTAGAACACGTAGCACGTCCGCCTGTCCACAAATGTGTGACGCACTTTTATTTTGTTCGGGGACCTCAACACTGTCCATAGGACACCCGCGCGCATGCGCATCACACTATTGGGTCCTAAGAACATTGCGCTTGTCCATAACTATCCACTGCACGTGTGTCACACTTTTAATTAGTTCGGAGACAGGAACACTGTCCTTAGAACACTCGCACGCATGCGCTCAACGGACCCCACGCATTTGGTGTCCTGCAGACAGCCGTCCCATTCACGAACGTGTCCGCGATGTCCTCATGTGACCGTGGGTCCTTGTTCCCGAACACTGTCCCGGCCCCCGAATATTTTAAAAGTGCTTTTTTTAGCATACAAGGTATTTTCTCGTAAAAGTTCACCCAAACAATGTCCCTGGTGATCTACATACTTTTTGGAACTTTTTGAGCCCTTTCTTAGTGTTCGATCCATCCGCGGACAGCACAGGTGTCGGCGAAATGCACACCTGCACCCATATAAAAGGCCACACCCCAGAGCTGCTCCTCATCCTGTTTTTTTGGACTTCCAGGAGAGACACCACTCCACACTCCTGGATTGCTCTTTTGTGTTCATCAAGTCCTGAGTTGCTGGTTCCTAAGAACTTTGAAGATGGCATCCATAGCTGTTCCTGGTGCAGTTGCTTCTGCCTCAGCACCACCCACACACCCTCCACCACCACCACCTCCGCAAGGGCCTGCAGAGCGGTACAGGCGTGAGGATGCAGAGGAGAGTGATGAAGAGGATAAAGAGGGTGAGGCAGTGGAAGTCCCAACTACTAACACTCATCGTGAATCTTGGGTGTGGAGGTTATTTGCCACTCTTGATGGAGTACCAAAAGCACATGCAAACAAGGTGCGCCACACTCGTGGCAAGCCTGTTTCATATAGCTATGGTACTACATCAATGAAGCGACACCTAAGGTCATTCCACTTTGGGGCTGTTCATAAGGTTGTACCTTGCGATAAACGTAGTAGGTTGAGTTCCCATGCATCATCCTCCGTTTCTGCTCCTCCCACCACAAGAGACACTCCTGTGGGATAGCACATCCCTCAAGCTGCCTCACAGGCCATACGTGATGCTGTTGACCCTAACCTTTTGAGGGTCACAGTATTGTGTATGTACTGCGATGCAGTACTCTGCAGGGGGAGACCCTTCAAAGTGCTTTCGAGACTGCGGTCAAGGAGCCTGAGAAGGACTGCCCACTACCTGAATAAGACCCACCCTACATCTTTAACTCACCACCTGCCCTTTCCTATCCCTGTGGTTGGCATCCCTTCCTTACCCTCCTTTCCCCTCCTTTCTTTGTGTGTCGTTTTTAAAAAAACAAAAAAATATAAAACAACAACACCCCCCCAAAAAAGTCTCTTTTCAGAGCCGCCTTACACAGTTAAAAAATAGAAGTACCAATGAAATGCTGCAGGGCCCTGTGCATTTTTAGAAGTCCGTGGACAGTGCGCAGACATCTACAATCTGTGCAGTGCTGCCCTGTCACAACCATTGCACTTTTCTCTGGGAGGAAATGTGGCTCTGAAAATAACCTTTTGTGGGGTTTTTTTGAGTTTCAAAAACTGCAAATGGTCAACACCGACTGCAAAATGGATTGCTGTCCTTCAAAAAAAGGTTACAATGCATTTTTTATATTTTGCAGAAAAATCTGATTTCCGGCATAAGTAAGATGTACTACATCTCTGCAAAAAATGTGTGTACTACGAAACATAATGTTTTAATTCTGAAAAGAGGAGATACCAACATCTCTCAAAAAGGCACAGACAGCCTTGTTATCATTGCGCCTTGCTTTCTCCATTTGTGGACCAAATGAAAAAGAACACAGCCACATTTGTCTCTGCGCAATACAGGAAAAAATTACTCTGGAGTTTGGATACATGTCCATGACTTTGCCAAGTCCTTCTTTCATTGTAAATTGCAAAGAGATACAAGACACATGTCCTAAACTGTTGCCTCCACAATGAATAATAATAATGTCTGGATGACCCTGTGTCACCAAAGTAGCACAGAGAGGTACCAAATCCAGACACTTTATCCCACACACTATATGCCAGTGCACTTCCACATGAGGGAATCCAAGATGTGCAGCCACTCCACAGCGATCTGCATGCAGCTCCAACAAATTTATCCACGAGCTCCCAAAATCCAAACAATCTGCTTTCTGAAACAAACAGCCATAGCTATGTGTTCTCCTCTTCTAAGGAAAAAGATTTTCTGACAAACTCTCTCCTTACACATCACACTGGGTAAACTTTATTGACCAGTCCCTTGCTCTGTTAGGTCTCATTTGCATACCTCTCAACCTCAAAATTCCTGTATGTAATACGCGGTGTCTGCAGACAACCGTAGCGTCCGCGGACAAATCGTAAAATCTGAGAGTGGGGAATGAACATTTAAATAGTGTACCCCATTTCCCCTTTGAGGTTGGCTCTGAAAAGAGCCTTTTTTTGTAAGATGCTTCAGAAACACCTTTTATTTTGTATTTTTTCTTTTTTTTCTTATTTTCCTCCAAATATCTTCACATTAGCTTCTCCAAAGCAATCCTTATATTACAAAACAGCATGGCATTTCCCATGAAAGATAAAGAAATGTCATCTGCTTTAAAGTAAACAACATTACCAGATTCAGGGGCCGATTCATGGAACAAACGTGCGCCGAAAATCTACGCGCAAGCAGGCGCAAGCAGGCGCAAGCAGGCGCAAGCGGAAAAAAAGAGGCGCACGCGCACGCGTGCGATTCATGGAAGTCCCTGCGCGTGTCTTCCTCGGGATGTGCGCCAAACCCGTGCATGGGGCACACGTCACTGCAACATCGCGAAAGGCGTGCGCGACGCGCACAGTGAAAGCGCACAACCTCAGCGCACACACCAGAAAGTGGGCGGGACATGGGGCATAACGCGCGGAATGGGGAACAACACGCGAAAATAAGGGCGTAACTGGGGATGTACTGCAGGGAAGCAGACGGAACGCCCACACGCACTCGAACCACACGTATTCATGGAATCGAATAGGGCAAAGCCACGCACAGCCAAAGACACGCACAAGCTGAAACACGGCCGCCACACGAAGGCAGGCGGTAGAGTCCCAGCGCATCAAAAAAGTGGCGCGCGGGAAGTTAAATACGCGATTGAGCGGGGTACGTGGATTTCAGGGATGCGCGAGAAATTCTACACGCGATTGGCCTGGGTACGTGTATTACAGGGGTGCGCGAGAAAATCTACACGCGATTGGCCTGGGTACGTGGATTTCAGGGGTGCGCGAGAAAATCTACACGCGATTGGCCTGGGTACGTGGATTTCAGGGGTGCGCGAGAAATGCTACACGTGATTGGCCTGGGTACGTGTATTACAGGGGTGCGCGAGAAAATCTACACGCGATTGGCCTGGGTACGTGGATTTCAGGGGTGCGCGAGAAATGCTACACGCGATTGGCCTGGGTACGTGTATTACAGGGGTGCGCGAGAAAATCTACACGCGATTGGCCTGGGTACGTGTATTACAGGGGTGCGCGAGAAATGCTACACGCGATTGGCCTGGGTACGTGGATTTCAGGGGTGCGCGAGAAAATCTACACGCGATTGGCCTGGGTACATGTATTACAGGGGTGCGCGAGAAAATCTACACGCGATTGGCCTGGGTACGTGGATTTCAGGGGTGCGCGAGAAATGCTACACGCGATTGGCCTGGGTACGTGGATTTCAGGGGTGCGTGAGAAAATCTACACGCGATTGGCCTGGGTACGTGTATTACAGGGGTGCGCGAGAAATCCTACACGCGATTGGGCCTGTGCGATTGGGCCTGTGCGATTGAAGAGGTGAATTGCCAGTGTGGGTCCTCCCAGGTCTCCCCTCTACCCCCTCCACGACCTCTGCAAGCAGCCCACACCACAGGGGACTACCCTGCACCCCTGGTCATGTCCCGCAGGCAGCCCATCCACCATGGGCATGCCCCCCAGCCAAGCCACATGTCCCCTTGCACCCCCACCCCCAGCACCGTGGGGCACCTGCCAGCAGGCCCCCAACCATGTCCCACTCATGTCCCCTTGCCCCCCCCCAGTCACCAGGGGCAGCCTCCACCAGGCCCCCACCCATGTCTCCCACCACCCCCACCCCTCCAGTCACCAGGGGCAGCCTCCACCAGGCCCCCACTCATGTCCCCCTGCGCCCCCACCCCCCAGCACTGTGGGGCACCTGCCAGCAGGCCCCCAACCATGTCCCCTTGCACCCCCACCCCCCAGCAGGCCCCCACTCATGTCCCCCTGCACCCCCACCCCCCAGCACTGTGGGGCACCTGCCAGCAGGCCCCCAACCATGTCTCCCACCACCCCCACCCCTCCAGTCACCAGGGGCAGCCTCCACCAGGCCCCCACCCATGTCTCCCACCACCCCCACCCCTCCAGTCACCAGGGGCAGCCTCCACCAGGCCCCCAACCATGTCTCCCACCACCCCCACCCCCCAGCAGGCCCCCACTCATGTCCCCTTGCACCCCCACCCCCCAGCAGGCCCCCACTCATGTCCCCCTGCACCCCCACCCCCCAGCACTGTGGGGCACCTGCCAGCAGGCCCCCAACCATGTCTCCCACCACCCCCACCACCCAGTCACCAGGGGCAGCCTCCACCAGGCCCCCACCCATGTCTCCCACCACCCCCACCACCCAGTCACCAGGGGCAGCCTCCACCAGGCCCCCAACCATGTCTCCCACCACCCCCACCCCTCCAGTCACCAGGGGCAGCCTCCACCAGGCCCCCAACCATGTCTCCCACCACCCCCACCCCCCAGCAGGCCCCCACTCATGTCCCCTTGCACCCCCACCCCCAGTCACCAGGGGCAGCCTCCACCAGGCCCCCACCCATGTCTCCCACCACCCCCACCCCTCCAGTCATCAGGGGCAGCCTCCACAAGGCCCCCACCCATGTCTGCCACCACCCCCACCCCCCAGTCACCAGGGGCAGCCTCCACAAGGCCCCCACCCATGTCTCACACCACCCCCACCCCTCCAGTCACCAGGGGCAGCCTCCACCAGGCCCCCACCCATGTCTCCCACCACCCCCACCCCTCCAGTCACCAGGGGCAGCCTCCACAAGGCCCCCACCCATGTCTCCCACCACCCCCACCACCCAGTCACCAGGGGCAGCCTCCACAAGGCCCCCACCCATGTCTCACACCACCCCCACCCCTCCAGTCACCAGGGGCAGCCTCCACCAGGCCCCCACCCATGTCTCCCACCACCCCCACCCCTCCAGTCACTAGGGGCAGCCTCCACAAGGCCCCCACCCATGTCTCCCACCACCCCCACCCCCCAGTCACCAGGGGCAGCCTCCTCAAGGCCCCCACCCATGTCTCCCACCACCCCCACCCCTCCAGTCACCAGGGGCAGCCTCCACAAGGCCCCCACCCATGTCTCCCACCACCCCCACCCCCCAGTCACCAGGGGCAGCCTCCTCAAGGCCCCCACCCATGTCTCACACCACCCCCACCACCCAGTCACCAGGGGCAGCCTCCACAAGGCCCCCACCCATGTCTCACACCACCCCCACCCCTCCAGTCACCAGGGGCAGCCTCCACCAGGCCCCCACCCATGTCTCCCACCACCCCCACCCCTCCAGTCACTAGGGGCAGCCTCCACAAGGCCCCCACCCATGTCTCCCACCACACCCACCCCCCAGTCACCAGGGGCAGCCTCCTCAAGGCCCCCACCCATGTCTCCCACCACCCCCACCCCTCCAGTCACCAGGGGCAGCCTCCACAAGGCCCCCACCCATGTCTCCCACCACCCCCACCCCCCAGTCACCAGGGGCAGCCTCCTCAAGGCCCCCACCCATGTCTCACACCACCCCCACCCCCCAGTCACCAGGGGCAGCCTCCACAAGGCCCCCACCCATGTCTCCCACCACCCCCACCCCTCCAGTCACCAGGGGCAGCCTCCACCAGGCCCCCACCCATGTCTCCCACCACCCCCACATCTCCAGTCACCAGGGGCAGCCTCCACCAGGCCCCCAACCATGTCTCCCACCACCCCCACACCCCAGCAGGCCCCCACTCATGTCCCCTTGCACCCCCACCCCCCTGCAGGCCCCCACTCATGTCCCCCTGCCCCCAGGTCCTGACGAAACGCAATCATGGCAGTAATGGGCAGCATACCCAGCACAAACACCCAGCCAAGGATTGCATCCACCCACATAGTAGATGCAATTACATGATACAACCCCAATGGCAAGTATGTAAATGAACACATGTCCGTCACACACACATACACAATGGGTGCAAGTGAATGTCAAAACCCATATCATGACATGCATGAAACCAATGAGAAAATACCACAAATGTAAGTAATAAATATATGTATTAAAGATGAAAATGAAGTAAAGAAATAAAACACACAACAATGGGGATGAC
This sequence comes from Ambystoma mexicanum, assembly GCF_040938575.1. NCBI lineage: Eukaryota > Metazoa > Chordata > Amphibia > Caudata > Ambystomatidae > Ambystoma > Ambystoma mexicanum. The sequence continues at coordinate 338,967,080 of NC_090927.1, forward strand.
AAAACAAATGGTCCATGTCCGAGAACTAATAGAAAAAATCAAAAAACAAAGGATTCCAAAAACTAATGTAGTCCAAAGCAAAATAATGGGGGGAAAAAATAAGGAAAAACCATTGCCTCATGTTGAACACAAATATAAATCCAACAAATGTTTTCCAAACATCAAACTATGTACAAGAATATCCCAGGGTCCATGAGCCCAACACCATAAATGAAACCTACTACTACTAACTAATAAATAATATATATACAGAAAAGTGGCCATTGTCCGAGCGGTCCGAAAAAAACTTAAAAAATAAAGGAAACCTAACACTAATTAACTAAAGAACTATATACAATGGCAGCGGGCAAGTCCTGCGGCTCACTCTGTAATGTTGCCGGCCAGGGCATCATCGAACTCCATGTCGATGTCCCGGAGGCGGGACTCTGTCCTGGCCCCGAGGTCTCGCAGGGACAACCCCGTGTCCACCTCAAACTCCCTGCGAGCTTCCTCGAGGCACTCAGCCCGCCTCAACGCCCGACGCATGGAGAACTCCGCCCTGACCATGGTGAGTCACTCCTCTTCCGCCCGCTGCCGCTCCGCACCTATCCGCTGGACCAACTGCTCCAACACGGAAGACACTGCCATCCCAGGGTTCTCCTGCCCTCCGGCCGATGCCTGCCCCTCTGATATTGATGGCCCCGAGCCATGATGCCTCCCACGTCGAGCCTGCTGCTGCCTCCGACGCCACTGCCTCTGCCAGCACGACGGCATCCAGGCTGATGGAATCCACCAATGCCGTCGTGCACGTGCCCTGCCAGATTATGCCGGCACATCCTCCATCTGCAGGGGGACAGTTGCTGGTGTGTCCACCCCTGCTGGACCTTCGACTCCCACTGTGGCAGGGATGGGGTCCCCACCGAGCTGGCTGCATTGGTCAGGGCAGGTCCACAGGGGGCCCTGGTGGCATCTGGGCCGGAAGACGGCATGGAGCACGACTGGCGCATAGCCTCCACAGAGGAGGAGAGGGTCGCCAGAAGGCCACACACATGTAGGAAACCCCCGACCATGGCGGCTCCCAAATGGTTCACGTACGCACAGTGCTCTTCGTGATGATGTGCATGCTCCTCCTGGGAAGCATGCACCTCATCACGAATGCCAGCCGTGTGCAACGCGACACCAATCAGGACCCTCTCCACACGGCCAGGGGTCCCCTCGTCCGCAGGTAGAGGAGTGTCAGATGACATGGACATCTCCCCTACCTGCGGACGGGCCTGGGATGGGGCATCCCTGCTGGTGCATGGTGGTGCAGTAACAGTGTCAGGGACAGTGACATGCACAGGCACCTCCACGGCGACCTGTGCTGCCTCCTGCCCCTGGCCCTGGACTGCACCACTTGCACCAGCGGGGATGCCCCCACCAGGCCCCATGTGTGGCTCAGTAGCGGCCTCCTCCCCCTCTGTGGAAACCACCAACCTGGATGTCTCCACGCCGTCTTCCGCCGGTGCAAGCCCCTGTGGGGGCTCACCCACCCCTTCCGCTGCAGCCGTGGCGGCATCCCCGCCGCTCTGCTCCACAGCGCCTTCTCCGCCCTCTTCTTCACTTGCCACTGTGTAGAGGGAGACATAGAACACAAGCATCAGGGTACTGTACAATGGTCCCCTAGACAGGAAGCAACAGCAGATGAGTGGCACTGTCATACATCACTTCCATCATGTCCCTCCACAACACATGGGTCAGTGCAGGCAAAACACATACAGTAACAGGCATGGCGCATGCCATGGACATTGGCATACATGACCAAGGGACTCATGATTCATGCAATGTTGGTTTTAAACTCACATGCATCATGGGTCTTGCCATCACATGCACACACCTCACCGTAGTTCCATCCATCTGGCCTTGTACACCACAGACGCAGTGGATACAAGGATGACTAGGCTGCATCAGTGAATCTGAACATTGTCACAGACATGTGTCATGCATCCATGGCAGTTACAAGTCACAGACACGAAGGTCAGACACACACACATGGACACCATACGTGTACATGGGACCAGCACCCATCCCTCACCCCCACCCATGTCCAGGAACAGAGACTGCCATGCTTCCATGTGTCCATTCCGCACAGAGCCCCCCATGTTGCAATAGAACACATGCACCAACCATGTGGTTCACACATCACTGTACTCACATGCCTGACCATGATGTCCCTGCACACACACATACGTACATGGCCTATGTCACACATACAGGCAGGTATCAGACAACCAGCACACTGCAACATGCCCTGTCTCACACAGTAATGCTTGGCCACTTACCGGCCAACTCCAGATGGGTCTGCCTCCGAAGGATCTGGGCGTGGAGCACTGGGTCTACGCGTTCCAGGACCCTCATCTGGATGTCACTCAGGCGTGCCCGGCCCCCCTCCCCGAGGCGCCGGGCCTTATTGAGGGTCCTGGACCTCAAGTCCTCCCAGCGCTTCTTGATGTGCTTGATGTCGCGGGTTGCCACCCCCTCCGCGTTGATGGCAACCACTACATCGTCCCAGATCCTTTCCCGTCCTTCCTTGTTGGTGCGTGGTCTTCCGAAGAGGGCATCATAATGCCCCAGGACATGCTCCACCAGGACACCAACTTCCTTCTCACTGAAGCTGGTGGCCCTCTGCCTCTCTGGCTGGGGGTCGCCACTGGTCTCAGATGGTGCTTGCCCCGACATGGCGACCCCCGAGGCAGGCGTGGGTGGGCAACTGGGTCCTGGGGCTGGGCTGTGGAGCGATGGTATCCCAGTCGGGAGTCTACTGTTCCAGCAGGGGTGGACACAGCAACTGGACCCCTGCAGATGGCTGATGTGCAGGCACCAAATGGCAGGGCACGGTGGCAGCAGGCAGGCAGGCAGGCAGGCAGCAGCAGATGGCACGTGGGAGGCTGCTCGGGGCACTGGGGGGCAGTGATTCGGCCTTCTGGGCAGGAGCGTGGTCTTCCGTGTGTATTCGCGTGGCCAGCTTGATACGGAGTGATTTGGCACGTGAAAAATCTGCACGTCAGCGTGTAATTCGAGGAAAGGCCCTTAGCGCGTAAGCGCGTCTGCACACATACGCATTTTCATTGGACCAAAGGCCCTCAGCGCGTTAGCGCGTCTGTGACGTGTCGTGCGAGGGTGTATCCCTCATTGCACGTGATGACAGAACACACGTGGATTTCAACCAATCGCGTGTGAAAGTTCACGGCACCCCGGAACACACGTACCCAGGCCAATCGCGTGTAGATTTTCTCGTGCACCCCTGTAATACACGTACCCAGGCCAATCGCGTGTAGCATTTCTCGCGCACCCCTGAAATCCACGTACCCAGGCCAATCGCGTGTAGCATTTCTCGCGCACCCCTGTAATACACGTACCCAGGCCAATCGCGTGTAGATTTTCTCGCGCACCCCTGAAATCCACGTACCCAGGCCAATCGCGTGTAGCATTTCTCGCGCACCCCTGTAATACACGTACCCAGGCCAATCGCATGTAGCATTTCTCGCGCACCCCTGTAATACACGTACCCAGGCCAATCGCGTGTAGCATTTCTCGCGCACCCCTGAAATCCACGTACCCAGGCCAATCGCGTGTAGATTTTCTCGCGCACCCCTGTAATACACGTACCCAGGCCAATCGCGTGTGGAACTACCCGCGCACCCGGAAACACACATACCCAGGCTAATCGCGTGTGGAAAACTGCACGTCCGCGTGTAATGCGCGTAATCGCGTGTGAAAAACTGCACGTCCGCATGTGACGTGACGCGCGCATGCGTTTCCCTCAGCACGGGTTAAAGGTGAGCGGGCCCAGCAGTTCGCTGTACGTGCCTTCCGTGGAGACCGACGTGTGTTGCTGCTTCCAGTTTTTTCGCGCGCCATCTACTTCACAGCTCTCAAGGACCTATCTCTTCTTTTGGCGGGGGTATTGGCTACGCGTGTTTTTCTGCATCGCGCTAGTCAGACGGTGAGTCACAAACGCTCCTTTTCCCACTGCGGGTGCCCCTGTGTATTGCACCCATTTTCGATGTCATCGTAGCCTGCGTGTCCCACGCGTACGCGTTATTCGTGTTACTGGGTGCCACCGCGTACTGCGGGAGGTTAAATCCACGCACGTAGGCTGCAGGGTTGCGTGCACGGTTTTACTGCAGTTTTGGGGTGCCTGAGCGTTGCGTGACCCGTCACCACATCACCGGGGTCACATACAGCCTTGCAGGTGCAGGGGGGCTGTTAACATCTTGCTTCCCACCCCCTTCACCCCAATTGCCCAGGTCAATTGTGGTGTACACCTCCCATTGGCACCACTCCATCTGTGCCAGCACTATTACATCTGTGCCATGGTTGGGAGGCCACCAAAGGTGAGGGGCGCCTCAGCTGGGCGTACTCCTCGTGGCGGGCGTGGTCGGGGACGTGGCCGTGGTGACCAGGGAGTAGGGGGACTCCAGGGTGTCCAGGGCAGCCACAGAGGGGGAAGAGGCAGGGGTGCGCCACTTGAGCACAATGTTGTGCCATGTGTTGGTGCAGCCATGCCACCACCCCCTGTGGTTCCGGGGGATGCAGCTCCTGCATCTGGCACTGGCACCCGTATGACCCGGCAGTCCGTTCCATCGACTGCCACGGGCCCAAGGGTAGCGGTAGCTGCAGGTGCAGCTGTGGACACCGCCACCCAGGCTCAGGGTCTGCCAGCGCAGGCTGCGTTGGCACTTGAAGAGCCCTTGGTAGATCTCCAACAGGCCAGGGGGGAAACCATAGGGGCACGCCGGGCTGCTCAGACCAAGACACATGTCCCTGGGGCAGTCATGTCATCTGCTGCCCCGAACAGCCGGGTGTTGGCAAGTGCAGGGGCAGATGCACCCAACAGCACCCCGGTTGTGAGTCTGCCAACCAGGACCATTGCGGTCAATGACCCTGCCACAGCTGATGTTGCTGCGCAGGGTCCATTAGTGGGCACCCAGCTGCCACTGACACAAGTCAGGCCTTTGGTCATCCCTCCACCTGCCACTCCCTCGGCTCAATCCACCGAACCCACTGGCCATACTGGTCAGGGCGGCATTAGCCAGCCAGGGTCTGCGCCACAGTCGAAGAGGAGGAAGGTTGCACCTGCAGCACAGGCTGGGACCCCACACACAGCCACGACCTCCTGCACGTCGAGGAAGAAGCCTTTCTGTAAGCAGGAACTGGACTTCCTCGTGGACTACGTGCGGGGACACAGCCGTGACATGCTAGTGGGTGCCAATAGTCAGACTACGGCTGCCCAGCGTGACACCCACTGGAAGCATGTTGCGGAACATGTCAGTTCATTCGGCCATGAGGTGCGCACGGCGCAGGAGTGCAAAAAGCGCTGGAATGACATCAAGCGCAGCACTAAGGCTAAGCGTGCCTCAAATTACAACTTGACTCTGGTGACTGGCGGTGGGCCTGCACCAGAGGAGGAAGAACTCACTCCGCATGAGGCTCTCGTTGCGGAGTTCATACCACCAGAATTGGTCGAAGGTGTGGGAGAGATGCTGGACTTTGATGCCCAGTCCAGTGAGTGTTGATGCGTAGTTGTTGAGGACGTGTGTGTTTCACTTGTGGGATGTGTTGTGCATGATTGCTGCTACATGTGACGTGTACATGGTTCTGATGTGTAAGTAATGCAATGCTACCGTCATGCATGTCTCCTCTGCCTGCATGCGGGACTCCATGTGGGCATGCTCCCTTGCCCCTCCTCCGCCACTCTGCACCCCAGTTCCACTTTTGCACTGGTCTGCTACATTCTTGCCAATGTGTAGTTTCTTGTTCATGTGTCCTGTGTAGATGCTAACTTCCAGCTTAGAAACTGCCAGACATATGCCGTGTGGTACAGCCTTAGTACTCGATGCAGGGTATCCCACTTGTACTGTGCATGGGTCAGATGTCCCGCAGGGACATGAGTGCCCATTCATGCTCCATGTGCATTGCACGCATGCCCCTATGTGTCCTTGACTGGATGATCACTGTAATATGAGTCCTTGGTTACATACATTGCCTGCCATATTATCGGCCTCCCCATGTCAACTGTGGCTCAGTCCTGCGTTGCACACATGTTTAGGCTCTGACAATCTGTGTGGCTCACAGGCCTCAACTCTTGTCGTGTCTTCTTCACACGTGGCTGGCCTCCGGATCTTCCATCATGTGTCCTGCCCACTGTCCCAGCATCATTTGCAGTGTTGTAATTTGAATCACATTAAGCTGTTGATGCCAGTCAACACTGCTTGTCAATACACAGGTGTATGGGCAGCCTTTTGATACCATGCTAGGCATCCCTGCTTTGGTACTGGGGTGGAGGGGTGCTTGGCTGCTAGACATGGTACACATTGAATACACAATGCAAGTGATGTCTGAATTTGACATTGCACTGCCTTCACATTTCCTGGCACACTCCATGGAGTGCTTGTATATGTAGGTAGTGAGTGGCGTACACATTTTCAGCACTGCATAGACCCACTTCCATGCAAACTGCCACCTTTCAACAGGTCTGATCACAGTAGCTATTCAAAGTAGACCCAGCATGCATGCCAGGTCATATGTTGTGTGTCACATGTCTGCCGGATGCCTTTGCTGTCAGTGTGTGTGTGTGTTGTGTGCTTCTGACATGTGTAGTGACCTTTTCCTCTCTATTTTTCAGGTGATGACGCAATGGATGCAGAGGATGGTGTTGTCATGCCAGACACAGGGTTGGTAAGACCACATCAACCCGGCACTAGTGGGGGTCGTGGGGTGGTAGGCCACGAAAACCCCCAAGTGCTGCAGTCCATCCTGTCTCTGGCTGCCTATGAGTCCAGCCTTGATGACGACTCTGACGTCCATGTTGAGTTGGATGAGCATCAAGTCCATGTGTCAGGGGTGAGTGATTCTGATGTGGACACTCCTCTGTCTGCGACACCTGCACTGAGGGATCAGACAGTCTTGGTTCCTCCGCCCGTGGTGGATCGGGACGCAGGGTCACCCTCCACACCAGTCACTGATGTGCCTGGGACATCACGTCGACGGGGGCATGTAGTCGTGCAGCAGCAGGCGGTGCCAACAGAGCGAGGACCTCCGGTCCTTGGGTCCCGCAGGGGTCAAGCCCGGCAACGCGGTCGCCGCGCGCAACCGCTGTATACTGAGTGGGAGCAAGACATGACTGCCAATTCCGAACGGCAGGGGGCAGCAATGGAGAACATCGCTGACAGCATGGAGCGTGTGGCCCGATCTGTGCTCCCCCCTGCTAGGCAGGTGCTTCTCCAGCAGCAGGCGGCACGGTCCACGGCCCGCTCGCTCAGGCTGGGCATGGCGGCCTCAGACAGGGCACGCCAGGCTGAAATGTCGTCTCTGCGTCAAGCAATTGCTGCTCATGCAGAGCCGCACATGGATGCCCTGAGGGAGGAGTATGCCTCCCTCAGATCCACTCTGGGTGTCCTTATGATGTCCCAGAGGCAGCAGGCAGAGGAGAGGTTTGCACAGCTTGAGTGCACCATCTCGGCTGAGCTACAGGCTTGCCGGGAGGTGCAGCGGTTGTCCAGCCAGGCCTTGCAGGAGGAACTCCGTGTTACACGTGCTAACTTGCAAGAGGAAGCACGTGTATCACGTGAGGTTCTGCATGCAGACCTATGTAACATCGCCACACAGAACCAGGCTCACCTGTCCGGCAGACTTGCTGCCGACGAGGGGCAAGCTGCGGCTAGGCGTGGCCAGGCTACTGTGCCACGTCCTCCTTTCCGGGATGAGCCAGACTCGGACGACCATCTATCTCCCACATAGGTCGTGCTGTGCAGGCGTTGAGCCCATGGAGGTATTTTTTTTTGGCTCAGCATCATCACATGTGGATGATGAGCAGCACCCTGTACCTCCCCCCTCCTGGGTGCCTCCCCTCCCCCCCGGGTCGTATGTGGCCATTTTTGATTTTTCGTTTAGTTTAGTTAGTTAAGTTTCTGTTTGATAGTTAGTTTAAATAGGTAATGTAGGTTTTCCATAGTTAGTGTAATTAGTTAATAGTTGAGTTAGTTTAAAATTTGTAGTCTATTGTGCTTTCATGTGACAGTGCGGTGCCTTGTGGTTTTTGAAGGCATCCACTGTCTGTTCCAGCTGGGCCCTTCATGGTTGTCTTGTGTATGTGTTTGCTGCTTGGGTTCCTTGACTCACATATGCCACTCCTGCCTCCCTTATCCATGGGCTCGCAAGGATGGTTTGGTGTTACAGAATTTTACACAAGGGCTTTGGACTGTCATATCTGTGGCATGTGTGGTGCTTTGTGACTTGTGTTGACACCCCTAGTGGGGATGATTTAGGTGTAATTGTCCACTGTTCAGCTTTTGCTAGATGGGGTGTGTCATGATTAATGTGGACATTGATTGCTATGCATTGTGTATTATGTCTCATTTCTTTCCTGTACACGTGCCTGTTGCAATTCATGCTGTAGATAGTGTTCCACACTTTGGAAGTCAAATACGGACTGATGGTGTGATTTGTGATGTGACTCTCTGACATGGTCAAGTAATGAGATGCCTGATGAGACACACACAGATCACTTTGATGCATTAATCATTTGTTTCATGCACTTTCTGCAGGGGGATGAGGCACCAGAGCACCTTTGCCAGCAGACATGGCCCATTGGACGACGGAATTCCTGACCCGTTTGTTGGTGCCCACATGCACATGTGTGCACGAGCAGAGCCACAGTGATTGCAGACCCACATCCTAGAACTGCTGACATGTTACAAGGAACTCCAGGCAAGGTGAGCATCACAGGGGGGCCACGACACAGCAAAGCTTGCACCAGGCGAGTTGCACATGCAGGCTTAGTCACAGCACTGAGGGTGAGCTTAGACGAATATTGGTGTTGAAGCACACAATGCAGCTCAGATGTGTTTGTGGACTGATGGCTGTTGATAGTAGGGTTGTCTGGGACACATGCAGGGGCAGTGGCACATACCCTGTGGTACACCAAGGTTCATTGAGGCACTTGTATCAACCATATAGCCTTCCGAGACATGGAAAGGGGCAGCTCACAGGGACATACAGCAAGGGACATACTTGGGTGCAGTGCATGTCTATTCCACGTACTTCATGATAAATGCACTGCCAACTTTGTTTTGGTCATGGTGGTACGCAACTTGCTCTGTAGTCATGGCTTGCCATATGGGTCTGTCTGCTTACCCAGGGAACATTGCATGTTGTGTGAATTGTGACACATTGGTGTTCCATTTGCCACGCACCCACCAGCGCCTGACTTACTGCATTGACTGTGTATGACCCGTCACAGGGGTGATGTTATATATGGGTACGAAGCATCGAGCACTGATTGTCTGTTTGTAGAGTAGTTTGTTGCTATGGGGCATGTTTTGTGTTGTGTTTTCGTGTAATTGGCACATACAGGTTGTTGACTGTGTCTCTCTTTGCAGCATTGGAGTGTTCCTGTAACCGGCCCTGAGAGTGCGCAGGCAGGAGGCCAGCACTCAAAACCAGAGCTAAGTGTCTTGTTGTTTTCCTTACAAACTGCCCTGCATAATCTTGCTGGGGAGTGTACTGATGCATGGATGTATGTGTGGTCCTATTTGGTATGTTTTTTTCCCTAATCACCCGTGATCCTATGCAATTATGAAACCTGTACCCTCTACCCGGTGTTCCTGCTTCCCGTGCCTATCCAAGCAACGTTCCCTGACCCTCTTTCCCCACTGGGGTTGCGGATGCCTGTGTAAGCCCCGAACTTGCAGGCGCCAAAACCCTAGAGGGGGTGGTTGGTTCGTACCACTCCTGAGCCTGGACTACAGAAGGCCATGACAATGATGTCCAAGTTTGTTTGGATTGTGTATGTGTTCATGCAGGTTGTACATTTTCGTGCATTCCCTAGTTTCATGTGTCATTCCTCCTCCCCTCACCTGCCACTCATTCCAGTCATCCAGTGTGTCTACACCTGTCCCGACTGCATATCCCTGAACCTCATTGCCCACCATGATCTCAGGGGCCTGTGTGAGTTTGACCTTGCAGGCACCCGGGACATGGTGTGGGTGGTTGTTTCATGAGACTCCCGCGCCTGTACAGGGGACCTGTGACAGTACACATCCATTCATGGTGCATCATCCTATGTCATGTACCACACATGTCTCACATCCTGTCGTGACATTGTTCTGCTGTGCTACCTTGGTTGTTGCATCATTGTGGTAGTACTTGGCGTTTGTGAGGTACCGCTACGTCAAGTCATCTACTGGAGGGTGTTTGGGTTCATTTTCATGCCTTGGATTTTGTGATTTTGGAAATGAGTGTGGATTCTGAGGGTTCAGGCATCTTTTTACACACAAGGTGGGAGATGGACACGAAGGGTAAAGGTGATCCTGTGGCCAGGTGGAAATGAGGGTTGGAGGCTCCATGACCCAGGTGCAGTTGTTCAGTGGGTCATGGTCATTTGCGCGGGAGGGGGGGGTTGTTGTTGATAGTTGCATTGCCCTGCAGTGTGATGGGAACTCTGACATTGTAATGTTGTTGTCCTATGTACATGTTGTGTTCTGCTGATCAATGCCTGTTCATGTGTTGTGTTTTCCTTTCAGGTGCGAGGGGATAGTTGTGGTTTGACATGCTGGGGTGTACACATGGTGGATGTTCACATGTGATGTGTAGGGAACACTGATGGTCACTTGAGTGCACATGCATATGTGGAGTGCATGTCCCTGCAGAACCACACACTTGCACTCGGATGCACTCCATGTACTCCCACCCTTGCATATCCACGTGTACACTGTTTGCCTTCTGGTGCCCACTGTGTCCCGGCAGCACATGTTCTGTGACCGATTATGGTTCCAGTACATGCCAAATTTGATGTTTGATGTAGTCTGTCACTTAGATGTGATGCTCAGGGTGTGCATCACACGCAATGGCTGTTCACTGTGCTGTGCGCTGAGCAGTGTGATGCAGGAGTGGGACACTGCACACATGAGCTGCAGTGTTGATTTTGCAATGCATAATGTGCATATAGACAGGCATTCATTGTGATGTTACGTCTACGACTGTTGCAATGCATTTGGAAACGACTTATTTTGGGTGGGACATTTTGTTGGTCTGTCATTTCATCTGATTCCGGGTCAGGCATCATTGTCCGATGCCACTGTACATTTAGGACATGGCAATGTGTACCTTATTGTTACTGCGTCAGTGTATGGGTATTGCTTGCCATGTCATGTTGATGTTTGGGAGGGTTTGACTGACATGACAGTGATGGCCATGGCCTGTTTTGCAGGTGTGTGTGATGCACACCTTGCATGTCCAGGTCATCCGCTTCTCAGAGCAACTAGCTGGGGGTAGGTTTCTCTCCGCAGCAGGGCCCTCCCCCTGGAACAGACTTCCTGCCTGACTTGAACTTGAGGGGAACCATCTCCAGTTCTGGAAGCACCTCAAGACCTTCCTCTTTGCTTCTGCTTACTCTCTGCCTCTCCCTTGCAGAATTCTTCACTGGAACTGCACAGGAGCTGCTACTGGGACACTCTCACCAACCTCGGTCCCTGGCCCAGCCACTGTCCACTTGCACTGCCACCCTGGCAACCCCTGCACTGCAGTACTGTCTCTCTATCCCTACAGCCCTCCCTTCCCAGCACTTGTCTGCACTTATCTTTGCAGTTGCCACCAGGCGACCTATGTATTATTCTTTTGGCCTACTTCCCCTGTACTGGACTCCCCCCCACCCTTCCCCTTGCACTTTTCCCTTCCCCCTACCCCTGCACTTGCACAATCTCAATGACACCTGGCCTAGTAGTACCGTTCTCTGTGTTCCCTTGTTCCCCCCCCCTGCCTCATTGTGCCTTGGAATACTTGTGTATGGCCCATGTCATGTCACATGTCATATGTGTGCATTTTGGTTGCACAGGATAGCTTGTGTTTAAGTAGCTAGGGATGCAGACGATGTGGCACTTCCATGGCAACTATCTCAGGGTGGTAGGGTTGTGACAGTTGACTGTCAGTTTGTCATCATCGATTGTCACCTGGTATGTGCCAGGCCTGTGTGCACTCCGCAGGGGTGGGAGTTTAGGTGAAAAATGTGGCCACAAGCTGGGTCCGGGCTTCCTCGCCACGTGCCCTGTCCCCTCCCATGGGCAGCGCCTGTGCCTGTGGTTGGGGATGTGGGGGCACCACCATGTCCACCGGGACGCCCTGCCATGTTGCAACATTGTGCAGGACACATGCTGCCACAATGATCCTGCACACTACTGGTGGTGCATAGAGTAGTTGCCCACCAGAGCGGTCAAGGGAGCGGAAACGTGACTTGAGCACTCCGAATGTGCGCTCCACTATGCCCCTGGTTGCAATATGGGCGGCGTTGTATCTTACCTGGGGTGGTGTGGTGGGGTTCCGGATTGGCGTCATCATGTGGTTGCTCAGAGGGTAGGCACTGTCCCCTGGGGAGGTGATAATAATTGAGATTATTAGGGTTGGGATATTTGTCTGTGTGTGACTTGCATGCATGTGCAAGGGCATTTGTACTGACCTAGGAGCCATGTGTCGCCATGCTGCCCAGCTTCCAGGGCCCGGCTCAGGGCGGACATTCTGTATACGAAACTGTCATGGGTGGAGCCAGGGTAGTTTGCATAGACAGAGGTGATGATTCCCTTTGCATCGCATACCACCTGTACATTGATGGAATGCCAGTGCTTGCGGTTTCGGTAGATGTGCTCAGTGGCCCTAGGTGGACGTAGGGCCACATGGGTGCAATCTATGGCACCGAGCACTTTGGGGAAGTGTGCCACCCTGAAAAAATCCAGGACAACGGCATGCCTTTCTGCGGGTGTTCTGGGCATGTATATGTGCCTGCGGACTGAGGGGCGCGCTGTCATGATTGCCAGTACCTGGTGTAGGCAGCGTGACTGCGTGGCCTGTGAGACCCCCCCCACTATGGCAGTGGTCCGCTGAAACGACCCAGTGGCCAAAAAATGCAAGACATTGAGCAGCTTCTCCAAGGGGCTCAATGCTTGGGAGCAAAGGGTGGGGATGTGAGGTCATCTTCCCACTCCCTGACCAGGTCTAGGATGATATGGGGTGGAAACCTATACCTGCCGTAGACCTGGTCGTCAGACATCCCAAAAAGGCTTGTCCGTGGTGCAAAAATGCGTGCCCTGGCTATTCTCCTCCTCCTGCGGTGTCCCACGATCAGTGCAGCAACAAATGGGGCATTCATCGTCGCTGTATATACGCGTTTGTTGTTTGCGCGCACTTTTATGCTGTCCGCGGGACGCCTCCGTGTGGGCGGACTCGTTGACGCCTGTGCACATCTTTTGCCGTGCACGTGTTTCCCGTATTCGGGTGTCATCGCGTGTGATCGGAGGGGAGCGAGCGTACACGCGATTGGCCTGGGTAAGTGTGTTTCCGGGTGCGCGGGTAGTTCCACACGCGATTGGCCTGGGTACGTGTATTACAGGGGTGCGCGAGAAAATCTACACGCGATTGGCCTGGGTACGTGTATTACAGGGGTGCGCAAGAAATGCTACACGCGATTGGCCTGGGTACGTGTATTACAGGGGTGCGCGAGAAATGCTACACGCGATTGGCCTGGGTACGTGGATTTCAGGGGTGCGCGAGAAAATCTACACGCGATTGGCCTGGGTACGTGTATTACAGGGGTGCGCGAGAAATGCTACACGCGATTGGCCTAGGTACGTGGATTTCAGGGGTGCGCGAGAAATGCTACACGCGATTGGCCTGGGTACGTGTATTACAGGGGTGCGCGAAAAAATCTACACGCGATTGGCCTGGGTACGTGTGTTCCGGGGTGCCGTGAACTTTCACACGCGATTGGTTGAAATCCACGCGTGTTCTGTCATCACGTGCAATGAGGGATACACCCTCGCACGACACGTCACAGACGCGCTCACGCGCTGAGGGCCTTTGGTCCAATGAAAATGCGTATGCGTGCAGACGCGCTTACGCGCTAAGGGCCTTTCCTCGAATTACACGCTGACGTGCAGATTTTTCACGTGCCAAATCACTACGTATCAAGCTGGCCACGCGAATACACACGGAAGACCACGCTCCTGCCCAGAAGGCCGAATCACTGCCCCCCAGTGCCCCGAGCAGCCTCCCACGTGCCATCTGCTGCTGCCTGCCTGCCTGCCTGCCTGCTGCCACCGTGCCCTGCCATTTGGTGCCTGCACATCAGCCATCTGCAGGGGTCCAGTTGCTGTGTCCACCCCTGCTGGAACAGTAGACTCCCGACTGGGATACCATCGCTCCACAGCCCAGCCCCAGGACCCAGTTGCCCACCCACGCCTGCCTCGGGGGTCGCCATGTCGGGGCAAGCACCATCTGAGACCAGTGGCGACCCCCAGCCAGAGAGGCAGAGGGCCACCAGCTTCAGTGAGAAGGAAGTTGGTGTCCTGGTGGAGCATGTCCTGGGGCATTATGATGCCCTCTTCGGAAGACCACGCGCCAACAAGGAAGGACGGGAGAGGATCTGGGACGATGTAGTGGTTGCCATCAACGCGGAGGGGGTGGCAACCCGCGACATCAAGCACATCAAGAAGCGCTGGGAGGACTTGAGGTCCAGGACCCTCAATAAGGCCCGGCGCCTCGCGGAGGGGGGCCGGGCACGCCTGAGTGACATCCAGATGAGGGTCCTGGAACGCGTAGACCCAGCGCTCCACGCCCATATCCTTCGGAGGCAGACCCATCTGGAGTTGGCCGGTAAGTGGCCAAGCATTACTGTGTGAGACAGGGCATGTTGCAGTGTGCTGGTTGTCTGATACCTGCCTGTATGTGTGACATAGGCCATGTACGTATGTGTGTGTGCAGGGACATCATGGTCAGGCATGTGAGTACAGTGATGTGTGAACCACATGGTTGGTGCATGTGTTCTATTGCAACATGGGGGGCTCTGTGCGGAATGGACACATGGAAGCATGGCAGTCTCTGTTCCTGGACATGGGTGGGGGTGAGGGATGGGTGCTGGTCCCATGTACACGTATGGTGTCCATGTGTGTGTGTCTGACCTGCGTGTCTGTGACTTGTAACTGCCATGGATGCATGACACATGTCTGTGACAATGTTCAGATTCACTGATGCAGCCTAGTCATCCTTGTATCCACTGCGTCTGTGGTGTACGAGGCCAGATGGATGGAACTACGGTGAGGTGTGTGCATGTGATGGCAAGACCCATGATGCATGTGAGTTTAAAACCAACATTGCATGAATCATGAGTCCCTTGGTCATGTATGCCAATGTCCATGGCATGCGCCATGCCTGTTACTGTATGTGTTTTGCCTGCACTGACCCATGTGTTGTGGAGGGACATGATGGAAGTGATGTATGACAGTGCCACTCATCTGCTGTTGCTTCCTGTCTAGGGGACCATTGTACAGTACCCTGATGCTTGTGTTCTATGTCTCCCTCTACACAGTGGCAAGTGAAGAAGAGGGCGGAGAAGGCGCTGTGGAGCAGAGCGGCGGGGATGCCGCCACGGCTGCAGCGGAAGGGGTGGGTGAGCCCCCACAGGGGCTTGCACCGGCGGAAGACGGCGTGGAGACATCCAGGTTGGTGGTTTCCACAGAGGGGGAGGAGGCCGCTACTGAGCCACACATGGGGCCTGGTGGGGGCATCCCCGCTGGTGCAAGTGGTGCAGTCTAGGGCCAGGGGCAGGAGGCAGCACAGGTCGCCGTGGAGGTGCCTGTGCATGTCACTGTCCCAGACACTGTGACTGCACCACCATGCACCAGCAGGGATGCCCCATCCCAGGCCCGTCCGCAGGTAGGGGAGATGTCCATGTCATCTGACACTCCTCTACCTGCGGACGAGGGGACCCCTGGCCGTGTAAAGAGGGTCCTTATTGGTGTCGCGTTGCGCACGGCTGGCATTCGTGATGAGGTGCATGCTTCCCGGGAGGAGCATGCACATCATCACGAAGAGCACCGTGCGTACGTGAACCATTTGGGAGCCGCCATGGTCGGGGGTTTCCTACATGTGTGTGGCCTTCTGGCGACCCTCTCCTCCTCTGTGGAGGCTATGCGCCAGTCGTGCTCCATGCCATCTTCCGGCCCAGATGCCACCAGGGCCCCCTGTGGACCTGCCCCGACCAACGCAGCCAGCTCAGTGGGGACCCCATCCCTGCCACAGTCGGGAGTCGAAGGTCCAGCAGGGTTGGAGACACCAGCAACTGTCCCCCTGCAGATGGAGGATGTGCCGGCATCATCTGGCAGGGAACGTGCACGACGGCATCGGTGGATTCCATCAGCCTGGATGCCGTCGTGCTGGCAGAGGCAGTGGCGTCGGAGGCAGCAGCAGGCTCGACGTGGGAGGCATCATGGCTCGGGGCCATCAAGATCAGAGGGGCAGGCATCGGCCGGAGGGCAGGAGAACCCTGGGATGGCAGTGTCTTCCGTGTGGGAGCAGTTGGTCCAGCGGATAGGTGCGGAGCGGCAGCGGGTGGAAGAGGAGCGGCTCACCATGGTCAGGGTGGAGTTCTCCATGCGTCGGGCGTTGAGGCGGGCTGAGTGCCTCGAGGAAGCTCGCAGGGAGTTTGAGGTGGACACGGGGTTGTCCCTGCGAGACCTCGGGGCCAGGACAGAGTCCCGCCTCCGGGACATCGACATGGAGTTCGATGATGCCCTGGCCGGCAACATCACAGAGTGAGCCGCAGGACTTGCCCGCTGCCATTGTATATAGTTCTTTAGTTAGTTAGTGTTAGGTTTCCTTTATTTTTTAAGTTTTTTTTGGACCGCTCGGACAATGGCCACTTTTCTGTATATATATTTTTTATTAGTTAGTAGTAGTAGGTTTCATTTATGGTGTTGGGCTCATGGACCCTGGGATATTCTTGTACATAGTTTGATGTTTGGAAAACATTTGTTGGATTTATATTTGTGTTCACCATGAGGCAATGGTTTTTCCTTATTTTTTCCCCCCATTATTTTGCTTTGGACTACATTAGTTTTTGGATTCCTTTGTTTTTTGATTTTTTCTATTAGTTCTCGGACATGGACCATTTGTTTTGTCATCCCCATTGTTGTGCGTTTTATTTCTTTACTTCATTTTCATCTTTAATACATATATTTATTACTTACATTTGTGGTATTTTCTCATTGGTTTCATGCATGTCATGATATGGGTTTTGACATTCACTTGCACCCATTGTGTATGTGTGTTTGACGGACATGTGTTCATTTACATACTTGCCATTGGGGTTGTATCATGTAATTGCATCTACTATGTGGGTGGATGCAATCCTTGGCTGGGTGTTTGTGCTGGGTCTGCTGCCCATTACTGCCATGATTGCGTTTCGTCAGGACCTGGGGGCAGGGGGACATGAGTGGGGGCCTGCAGGGGGGTGGGGGTGCAAGGGGACATGAGTGGGGGCCTGCTGGGGGGTGGGGGTGGTGGGAGACATGGTTGGGGGCCTGGTGGAGGCTGCCCCTGGTGACTGGAGGGGTGGGGGTGGTGGGAGACATGGGTGGGGGCCTGGTGGAGGCTGCCCCTGGTGACTGGAGGGGTGGGGGTGGTGGGAGACATGGGTGGGGGCCTGGTGGAGGCTGCCCCTGGTGACTGGAGGGGTGGGGGTGGTGTGAGACATGGGTGGGGACCTTGTGGAGGCTGCCCCTGGTGACTGGGTGGTGGGGGTGGTGGGAGACATGGGTGGGGGCCTTGTGGAGGCTGCCCCTGGTGACTGGAGGGGTGTGGGTGGTGGGAGACATGGGTGGGGGCCTGGTGGAGGCTGCCCGTGGTGGCTGGAGGGGTGGGGGTGGTGTGAGACATGGGTGGGGGCCTTGTGGAGGCTGCCCCTGGTGACTGGGGGGTGGGGGTGGTGTGAGACATGGGTGGGGGCCTTGTGGAGGCTGCCCCTGGTGACTGGGGGTGGGGGTGGTGGGAGACATGGGTGGGGGCCTTGTGGAGGCTGCCCCTGGTGACTGGAGGGGTGGGGATGCAAGGGGACATGAGTGCGACATGGTTGGGGGCCTGCTGGCAGGTGCCCCACAGTGCTGGGGGGTGGGGGTGCAAGGGGACATGGTTGGGGGCCTGCTGGCAGGTGCCCCACAGTGCTGGGGGGTGGGGGTGCAGGGGGACATGAGTGGGGGCCTGCTGGGGGGTGGGGGTGCAAGGGGACATGGTTGGGGGCCTGCTGGCAGGTGCCCCACAGTGCTGGGGGGTGGGGGTGCAAGGGGACATGAGTGGGACATGGTTGGGGGCCTGCTGGCAGGTGCCCCACAGTGCTGGGGGGTGGGGGTGCAAGGGGACATGAGTGGGGGCCTGCTGGGGGGTGGGGGTGCAAGGGGACATGAGTGGGGGCCTGCTGGGGGGTGGGGGTGGTGGGAGACATGGTTGGGGGCCTGGTGGAGGCTGCCCCTGGTGACTGGAGGGGTGGGGGTGGTGGGAGACATGGGTGGGGGCCTGGTGGAGGCTGCCCCTGGTGACTGGAGGGGTGGGGGTGGTGTGAGAAATGGGTGGGGGCCTTGTGGAGGCTGCCCCTGGTGACTGGGTGGTGGGGGTGGTGGGAGACATGGGTGGGGGCCTTGTGGAGGCTGCCCCTGGTGACTGGGTGGTGGGGGTGGTGGGAGACATGGGTGGGGGCCTTGTGGAGGCTGCCCCTGGTGACTGGAGGGGTGGGGGTGGTGGGAGACATGGGTGGGGGCCTGGTGGAGGCTGCCCCTGGTGACTGGAGGGGTGGGGGTGGTGGGAGACATGGGTGGGGGCCTGGTGGAGGCTGCCCCTGGTGACTGGAGGGGTGGGGGTGGTGGGAGACATGGGTGGGGGCCTGGTGGAGGCTGCCCCTGGTGACTGGAGGGGTGGGGGTGGTGTAAGACATGGGTGGGGTCCTTGTGGAGGCTGCCCCTGGTGACTGGGTGGTGGGGGTGGTGGGAGACATGGGTGGGGGCCTTGTGGAGGCTGCCCCTGGTGACTGGAGGGGTGGGGGTGGTGGGAGACATGGGTGGGGGCCTGGTGGAGGCTGCCCCTGGTGACTGGAGGGGTGGGGGTGGTGTGAGACATGGGTGGGGGCCTTGTGGAGGCTGCCCCTGGTGACTGGGGGGTGGGGGTGGTGTGAGACATGGGTGGCGGCCTTGTGGAGGCTGCCCCTGGTGACTGGGGGGTGGGGGTGGTGGGAGACATGGGTGGGGGCCTTGTGGAGGCTGCCCCTGGTGACTGGAGGGGTGGGGGTGCAAGGCGACATGAGTGCGACATGGTTGGGGGCCTGCTGGCAGGTGCCCCACAGTGCTGGGGGGTGGGGGTGCAAGGGGACATGAGTGGGGGCCTGCTGGGGGGTGGGGGTGCAAGGGGACATGGGTGGGGGCCTTGTGGAGGCTGCCCCTGGTGACTGGGGGGTGGGGGTGGTGTGAGACATGGGTGGGGGCCTTGTGGAGGCTGCCCCTGGTGACTGGGGGGTGGGGGTGGTGGGAGACATGGGTGGGGGCCTTGTGGAGAGTGCCCCTGGTGACTGGAGGGGTGGGGGTGGTGGGAGACATGGGTGGGGGCCTGGTGGAGGCTGCCCCTGGTGACTGGGGGGTGGGGGTGGTGGGAGACATGGGTGGGGGCCTTGTGGAGGCTGCCCCTGGTGACTGGAGGGGTGGGGGTGGTGGGAGACATGGGTGGGGGCCTGGTGGAGGCTGCCCCTGGTGACTGGGGGGTGGGGGTGGTGGGAGACATGGGTGGGGGCCTTGTGGAGGCTGCCCCTTGTGACTGGAGGGGTGGTGGTGGTGGGAGACATGGGTGGGGGCCTGGTGGAGGCTGCCCCTGGTGACTGGGGGTGGGGGTGCAAGGGGACATGAGTGGGGGCCTGCTGGGGGGTGGGGGTGGTGGGAGACATGGTTGGGGGCCTGGTGGATGCTGCCCCTGGTGACTGGAGGGGTGGGGGTGGTGGGAGACATGGTTGGGGGCCTGGTGGAGGCTGCCCCTGGTGACTGGGTGGTGGGGTGGTGGGAGACATGGGTGGGGGCCTTGTGGAGGCTGCCCCTGGTGACTGGAGGGGTGGGGGTGGTGTGAGACATGGGTGGGGGCCTTGTGGAGGCTGTCCCTGGTGACTGTGGGGTGGGGGTGGTGGGAGACATGGGTGGGGGCCTTGTGGAGGCTGCCCCTGGTGACTGGAGGGGTGGGGGTGGTGGGAGACATGGTTGGGGGCCTGCTGGCAGGTGCCCCACAGTGCTGGGGGTTGGGGGTGCAGGGGGACATGAGTGGGGGCCTGCTGGGGGGTGGGGATGCAAGGGACATGGTTGGGGGCCTGCTGGCAGGTGCCCCACAGTGCTGGGGGGAGGGGGTGCAGGGGGACATGAGTGGGGGCCTGCTGGGGGGTGGGGGTGCAAGGGGACATGGTTGGGGGCCTGCTGGCAGGTGCCCCACAGTGCTGGGGGGTGGGGGTACAAGGGGACATGAGTGGGACATGGTTGGGGGCCTGCTGGCAGGTGCCCCACAGTGCTGGCGGGTGGGGGTGCAGGGGGACATGAGTGGGGGCCTGCTGGGGGGTGGGGGTGCAAGGGGACATGGTTGGGGGCCTGCTGGCAGGTGCCCCACAGTGCTGGGGGGTGGGGGTGCAAGGGGACATGAGTGGGACATGAGTGGGGGCCTGCTGGGGGGTGGGGGTGGTGGGAGACATGGGTGGGGACCTTGTGGAGGCTGCCCCTGGTGACTGGAGGGGTGGGGGTGGTGGGAGACATGGGTGGGGGCCTGGTGGAGGCTGCCCCTGGTGACTGGAGGGGTGGGGGTGGTGGGAGACATGGGTGGGGGCCTGGTGGAGGCTGCCCCTGGTGACTGGGGGGTGGGGGTGCAAGGGGACATGAGTAGGACATGGTTGGGGGCCTGCTGGCAGGTGCCCCACGGTGCTGGGGGGTGGGGGTGCAAGGGGACATGTGGCTTGGCTGGGGGGCATGCCCATGGTGGATGGGCTGCCTGCGGGACATGACCAGGGGTGCAGGGTAGTCCCCTGTGGTGTGGGCTGCCTGCAGAGGTCGTGGAGGGGGTAGAGTGGAGACCTGGGAGGACCCACACTGGCAATTCACCTCTTCAACTTCCCGCACACCCACGTAATACACTGCCCCACTCGCACAGGCCCAATCGCGTGTAGGATTTCTCGCGCACCCCTGTAATACACGTACCCAGGCCAATCGCGTGTAGATTTTCTCGCGCACCCCTGAAATCCACGTACCCAGGCCAATCGCGTGTAGAATTTCTCACGCACCCTTGAAATCCACGTACCCAGCCCAATCGCGTGTAGATTTTCTCGCGCACCCCTGAAATCCACGTACCCAGGCCAATCGCGTGTAGAATTTCTCGCGCACCCCTGAAATCCACGTACCCAGCCCAATCGCGTGTAGATTTTCTCGCACACCCCTGAAATCCACGTACCCAGGCCAATCGCGTGTAGAATTTCTCGCGCACCCTGAAATCCACGTACCCAGGCCAATCGCGTGTAGATTTTCTCGCGCACCCCTGTAATACACGTACCCAGGCCAATCGCGTGTAGATTTTCTCGTGCACCCCTGAAATCCACGTACCCAGGCCAATCGTGTGTAGATTTTCTCGCGCACCCCTGTAATACACGTACCCAGGCCAATCGCGTGTAGAATTTCTCGCGCACCCCTGTAATCCACGTACCCAGGCCAATCGCGTGTAGAATTTCTCGTGCACCCCAGAAATCCACGTACCCAGGCCAATCGCGTGTAGATTTTCTCGCGCACCCCTGTAATACACGTACCCAGGCCTATCGCGTGTGGGGACACCCGCACACCCCTGAAATACACGTTCCCCGCTCTGCGTTTGCTGCTGCCCTTTGCGCTGGATTGGGGATTTTGATGGCTTTTCCCTGCGCGAGGGGCGTTCTTGGGGGCGTAACTGACGCTGCTGCAGGGTCGCTGCGCCACTCTGCACCACGGCTGGTTGTGGATGTTGGAATCCATGAATACGCTGTGCGCCTGAATGTGTTTCGGCGCAAGCGGCTGGCGCAGACTACCGCACGCGCACACTGTGCGCCAGCCGCGTGCGCCACTTGTGCGCCGAATTCTATGAATTGGCCCTGTTGCCATTATTGCAAAAGAACATCCCAGCTCTAATCATCAAAGCAAACATGCCTTGGTTAATTAAACACCTAGCAACATTTTGCTGAGGACAAAAACATAACTATCGTCCTATACTGCCCTAGGTAACAAAGCAGATCAAAATAACTTTGGCATTTGGAAGGACTTTCATGACTGCCTGAACCAAGTTTTGCAGATCTTGCAACAAAGTAGGGAAACTGACATAGTCCCAAATACACAGCAGAACAGTGCAGGACAACTACATCTGGACTATTGAACCTAACCATATCCTGACAAACTTCCAACATTGCCTGCAAATTAAGACCAGGCACAGTACTCCACACCACCTCTACTCCTTTTACATCAAAATTCTTTGCCAAATTCATAAATTTAGCATACTGCTCCAAACTATCAACAAACATATCTCCTAGCACCAACACCCTGACTTTCTCCACCTCTGCCATCTTCACTACACACAGCTTCTTTCAATACAAACCACAACCTCAACACCTGATTTGCTGATCCCTACAGTCCTATTTCCATGCCAGATATGTTGAGAAGTCCCGTATGTTGCACGCCATGTCTGCGGACAGCCACGGTGTCAACGGAGCGCATAACAATGGGGCAGCCCTTCTATCCTTTCCACTTCACTCTCTGCACCATTCCCTCATTGGCTACTGCTAAGCAGTCACACAACCATCCACCAACCACATGCAAGATCTCTACATCTAACTCCATCATGACAGATCAGCACTTTAGATGTACTATTGATCACTCTCAGTACAATTGAGCTGTGAATGCAAAGGACCTACAGCAACAACTACTATAAAACTCCCCAAGTTTCTACTTGCAGATTCATGCCCATCCACATGCATCAACACAAACTACAGGTATGAATATTTTCTGCACAGTACATGTACAGCTCTTGTATGAATGCATATAAACAGAGTATCTGCCACTTACCCTGTATAACCTGTAAAATAAACTCACTGTCATTTCTCCCATCTGCTATGATCAAGAATCTGCTCTCCAACCTTTTGTTTATACACACAGCTATCTAAAAAAGATGGGAGAAATAACAGTATAATTGTGGAAAAAGGCTCAGTAGTGTATTATAAAATGACATACAGCCAGGATGAGTACATGCATCTTTATTCATACACACAGATAGACAGTATCATTACAAAGGCTCCCAGCTGAAACAACACCACTGCCTCTACATCAAACCCTTCTGCATTACTTCCCACACCTTCACAAATGCATACATTGCATGTGTTCCTGTACAGTTCCTGCCATTTACCCTTTAAACATAGCAAAACAAGCATATGATTATTTCTTCTATCTCCTAGAATCCAATAACACAGCCTTAAGAAACCAAGTGTGCTCTGTACACTTACTATTATACTCATTTGTAAAGCATGTTCAACTAACAGATTCTAAGTAAAATATACAGGATGCACATAGGAAAGGAAAGTGCATGTACATACAATGCTCAGTCATAAGAAAACACTAATAATGCAAAAACCAAAAAATCAATGTCTACATTAACAACAGTGCTATAAACACACATATGTACTAACTTCTTTCTTTTACTATTACAGTGAAGAGCACTCTCCTGAAAAGCAGCAGCGTCTGAAGTACGAACAAGCATTTAGAAGAAACCTACTCTTTGCATACAAAAAAGTAAATGCAATACTACCATAATGTTTTAACTGTTACTCAAACACACTAGAATTCTAGTATTGTAGAACAAACAAGTATATTAACCCTGTGCCATTAGATTTAGTAATAGTGCTCCCCCTCACCAGCTGCATACTTTGTTTTGTCATCTGAACCCCAGTATACTAACACAAAAATACAAGAATACCCTTCCCAACTTGATGTAGCCGCTCATTGGGCAATCACACACCTCCACATACATCCTTACCATCATACTCAGGCACTCATGCACAAAGCACACATACACTGCATAACAGCGCAACCCACACTTTTTTTTTTCTCCAACAAACTCCAAGGAATGCCTACCAAAAAGCAACTCTCTAGAAAGCAACGCAGAAGTAGAGCAAATCAAGATAAAAGTGTCCAAAATAAGCATCCATCTCTAGCAGAGTTTGTACAAAAAGTTCAAACAAAACAGCTAATACAGTCATGAAGCGAAACAAAACAAGCTTCCAGTACAGGAACTTTGCCTCCTCTTTCAAAATGTAAAACAAAACAGAAAGTGATTAACAAGACTTCAGCTACCACTACTGCTAACACTGCACCTATAAATCTTGATGTAGTGGCAAGTAACCATACCAACATTTTTTTTTTTACAAATAATGTTCCGCCACAGAGTCCTTCAGAACCTTATAAAAACAGAAGAGAAATCATGCGCAACCCTTAAAACCTACCGTAGAAAATGTATCCCAGCAGGTCTCACAGACAGTGCAATCCTTCTCAAAAGGAAGTGACCTATTTTAGTTTTTAAGAGAATGAAACCACTAACAAAAATAACTACTAAACTACAAAAAAGACTTCTCAATAAACGGAATATCGACACAAATAGCTTCTTAAACATCTGTGGAGTTGAATGGAGTCACACCACGAGCAGAGAACCCTATTTTAATGAAGAAGCATACAAACAAAAGCAAAGAAACCCAATTGCCATACATAGCAGTGGATGAGGGTATGAAAAACTAAATAACACCATTATGGAACAAGAAACGCTGCTCACAAACATATCCCCAGAAAACTCAGTATCACCTCTCCATTTCACTGAACCAAAACGTCCAGTCTACAAATTGCCGTGCACATCAATGTGTAACATTGCCAAAAAATCTTTCAAATCTTTATGCCAGTTCCTCAATCAGTATGTAAAAAACAAAGACAAATTCAAAATTAAACTAGTGAAAATATGGATGCCTGTCCAGTGAGCAAATACACAGGACTACAAGGACATTCATTAGCCTGCATTTCTGGACCTATTTGCAAAAGCACCTTCCATCATATCAAAATGATATCAACACATCATTCAACTATAAGAAATCTGGTCCATAAACTCTGCTATGCTAAAAGTCCTGCTTTAGCAATAGCCAATTTAAATAACAATCTTCTACATGGTACACCCAAACAACTACTCGAAGAAATAGAGCATATCCAGAGAAAATATTTTGGAAGTGAAAGCCACTTACAAAATGCAATAGCTTTGCAACAAACTAGCAACTACTGTACAAATAGCAACCTTCTATTACACATATGCAAAAAAGAAATACTAAAGTTTAAAAGTACATCCGCTGAAGTACAAAACCATGTCTGTGTGTGTTGCTGCAGGACTTTTTTTTTATAAAAGTAGCACACAAACTGTAGACATAACGTACAAAATAGAAGACAATGAAGATTCCAAATGGTTCCAATTAGCTCTCTACCTTATAGCAGAATACAAATATGAAATTACTGAGCCCTTAATACTTTACAATTACTGCACTGCAAAACTTGACAACAACCAAACACCTTCACGTGCTATCACAAATAACTTATTATTATTCCCACTACCAAAACCCCTGCAACAACTAAATTTATTGAAGAGCATCATAATTCAAACAGTGCACCCATTTCAAGCAATAATACACCTTCAAGCAAAAACAGCAAAATTACCTCCCTTGAATTAGCGAAAGGCATTCGTGGCAAAGTAGTTTATTTACCATTAGATCTCAAAGAAAATGTACACACTCTGGGAGTACAACGTCCAATAGATCAATCTTTAATTGTCTTAGTAAATGGCGTACCTACAAAAGACAAAAAAAGTGGCAACAACTCGTGGACTTACATAAAGTTAGACAAGCCCTGTAATATCTAAAAGACAACAATGAATACTACAAAGAAATTAATATTGAAGAAAACCTGAGAGAAACTATTGAAATAATTCAAGAGTCACCAGAAACTGGTCAATTTCAACTTCTAGATCCTGCTACAGAATCCAATATTTTAGACCATTATACAATCCATCCCTTACACTCTAAAGACACCATAGATGATGCACTGGAAACATACCAAATGCGACAAGCCAAAGGATCTCCAATCAGCATATGAGAAAAAGTATAGAAGCATGTGCCTTTCCTCTACTCTTTCCTACTGGAAAAGAAGGAAGGTACGATGATAGACCCACACAAATAACAGCATCAGAATATCGCTCTTTACGAATGTATTCTGACGACCCCAGATTCAGACAGAATGGGGAATACATATTCCACCTTCTCTTTTAAAGTGAACTAGCAACTCTATGCTACGGAGTTGCACACACATTAAAATCAGGTACCCATTTTCAAAATATGTCAGCTGCGCAATTACTACAAAAAGTGCAAGAAAAAGATGAGGTTATACAGTCAAGTATTACAAATCTTTTAGCAAACATGCATGGTAAAAAAGAATACTGGTTCCGACGTCACAGAGATGTACGCTGTATGATAAGAAACCTTGGCCCACCCACTGTTAAATTAAGTTGTGCAGAATATGCATGGGATGATTTACATGATTTCCTACGCATAGCAAAAACAAAAACAAAACACACATAGATATAAAAATAGCAGGAGAACTCTGCTCTCTAGATCCTGTAAATGTATCAAGATATTTCTATCATCACTTCATTGCTATGGTACACTTTATTTGTAATAAAACTGTTCCTCTCCTCAGAGAAGTGCAACAGTTCTTTTGGAGAAAGGAATACCAAGCCAGAGGAGCACGACACATATTTTATGGATTAAAGATACTCCTAAATTTGGTCAGGACAGTGATGCCACTGTTTTGCAGTTTATCCAAAAATATGTCACTTGTGAAATTTCTTCACAAACAACACACAGTAACCTTCATGCACACATTTTACAATTTTAAAGACACAAATGTGGGAAATATTTTCGTCGCAAATATAAAAACAAAGGAAAATACTACACCAAATGCTGCTTTGGTTTCCCTAGACCAGTTACAACAACAGGTCAAGTAAACAACTTCATGTCTTCAGTTAGACATAGTGTCAAAGCTAAATCACCTAAGAACACATATTACATAACAAGAACAGAAGAATCAAAATATATAAATGATTACAATGCAATCATTGCCCTCCTATAGAATGCAAACATAGATGTGCAGTACATTGCAGACAATTCCACTCAAGTTGCACGATATGTCACAGCCTACTTAAACAAAGCAGAAAAAACAGAGCTTCAAGACCTCTGGGATGACATATCATCTGACAAAACACTGTCACAGAAATTGTACAGCTTAGGCATAGAAATGCTCTCTCATTGAGAATGTGGCTGCTATGAAGTTGCAGACCGTTTAACCGGTACTGCCTTGTATGGTGCCTTGTATGGAAAATCTGAAAATATAGTATGGCTAAGTCGTGGTTCTGCTAAATGTAGAAAAAGAGTTCTCAAATCATATGAGGACATAGAAACAATAGCCAAAAATAATCCCAACAGCCAAGACATTTTGAAAAACAATTTACTAGACACATACTACCCAAACAGGAGTACCACTTTGGAAACCATGTCTATACCATGTAGCCAAAACTTCACATACAAAAATAATATAAAACCAGATGAAAAGAAAGGTAGATAGAGAGTGCCAAATTGTGAAGGCAGCTTAGTGAAACTTACCAAACAAAGCTTAAAACATAATTTCAAATTGTCATAAAAACTCCTCAACATAAAGAACTGTACTACACGTCTCTGCTACAACTTTTTAAACCATGGAGAAAAGAAGAAGAGTTACTAGATACCTATGACTCCTATGAAGACGCTTTCAAAGCAAATTAAAGTACCATAACAGATGTAAACTTTACAAAGTACAAAACAATATTGCACAATGAACAGCAACACAAAGAAGAACTCCGGGCCCAACTAGATGTGGACACTCCTGACAGTAGTCAACCTTCTGTAACAGGAAGGCAAGAACCACTTGGACAGCCACTAATAGCAAATGAGGTAGAATTAGCCATGACAGAAGCAGAAAAAACCATGTGTCAGTATGAAAAATCTACAGAAGACTTCGCTGTACTAAAATCACAACTGAAGAATGAGCAGCATAGCATTTTCCAAGCAATAAGAAAACAAATTGAACATGGTGTTCAACATGAAAATAAAAACTGTACCTGCCAAGACTACAAACCTATACTATTATACGTCAGTGGTCAAGCTGGTTCAGGCAAAACATTCTTAATCAAAATCATCAGCAAGTTCCTCCAACAATTGACAAACAACAAACTGTCAGCTGTTTTAACTGCCCCCACAGGTATAGCTGCCTACAACATAGTTGGTGTCACTTTACACTGATTACTACTCCTTCCAGTAGAACACCAAAACAAATTAGACTATTACAAACTTTCTACAAAAGCTGAAATGGAATTACGCAGAGTTTTCAAACAAATGAAAATGCCACTTATGGATGAGGTGAGCATGGTCTCCAACCTAATGTTGGCTTTGATTCACCTCAGATTACAAGAGGTCCTCAAAACAGACTACGAAGAGCTCTTTGGAAGAAAACACATTATTGTTTTCGGAGATCTTCTTCAATTAACACCAGTGAAAGCTGAAGCTATTTTTAAAGCCTTAGGGCACAGACGGTGCCATAAAACTCTTTGCAGCATGGGAAATGCCAACCTTTGCCAACATTTCTAACACAGAGAATTAACTAAAAACATGCCTCTGTCTGCAGACCTCACATACGCCAACAGTTTAAAAAGTATTAGAGTTGGTGTACTATCTAAAGAAGCACAATCAATATTAAAAACCAGGCACATCTATGCACGCTATGGCCATAACTCATTTGCCACTGATGTCATGGAACAATTAGCACTCAACAATGTCAATTGTATGTCATTGATGCCAACTTTTGCAAGCTGGTCAAAATTCAATGAAACAATGTTGAAAAAAGAAATGCAACCAAAAATTGAAATTTGCTCCACAGACAAACTGGACGTACATGATATGACACTACCCATGTGCCAACAAGCCGCATCAAGACTAAGGGCCTCATTACACGGAAGGCGGTAAACCAAGGTGCTGTTAGCACCTTGGTCCATGCCGGTAAATTACCGGCACCGCCTTGGTGGAAAGGGGAATTACCCAAGGTTGGCGGGGCGGTAATTCTCCCTTCCAACATTACCCTTCCCCATTCCCATTTTTGCCCCATAGGGCATAATGGGAATGGGGAAGGTGCTAATTACGGTACCGGAAATTTGCGGTGCCGTAATTAGCACCAAGGTCCCTTTGCGGGTTGGTTTTTAACGCCTGCAAAAAGCAGGCGTTAAAGTACCAACCCGCAAAGGGACCTCGTAGTACGGCAGTTCGGGTTAACGGTCACCGGTACCATTACCGGTGACCGTTAACCCTTACCGCCTTCCGTGTAATGAGGCCCTAAATACCTTAGAAAACTCTATCTCCAACACAGCTGGTTTGGAGAAAATATGAAAATTATCTTCAAACTGTAGAGTAATGCTTAAATGTAACCTTGACGTGAAACAAGGACTAGTAAATGGAGCACTTTGTACAGTTGTTGGCTTTCAAACATACCCACGTGACAACAACATTCAGTTTGTCAATATTCTCTTTGACAAACTATCAGAAGTTAAAAAGATAGGATGCTCAACAGCCCGCTTTCTTCTTTTCAAAGACATGTGTGTACGCAGAGAACAATTTTCATTAACTCTAGCATACGCAGTCACCATTCACAAATCACAAGGTCTTACCCTAGATAAAGCATGGATAGATTCTGGTAGCACAGTCTTTAAAGAAGGCATGAGCTGTGTAGCACTATCACTCTTACGTACACTTGACGGACTATTTCTAATCAACTTTTATGCAAGTAAAGTAAATGCTGATATTCCTTGCATTCTAGAATAAAATAGACTGCATTCACTTTACACCCCCATCTGAAAACCTATGCTGTTCCGCATAATCAAAACGTTGTAAAAGAAAACTACTTCAGACTGAAACGATACTGCATCTCACTGGAATTCCTCCAAAGAAAGTAAAAGAAGCTAATACTTTATCAAGTACCACAACCAAAGAATAATCTACTGCTCAAAGTAACTCAACTACTTCTTCAAAGAAGCAACACACACTCCAAACACATGACTTTGACAGAGAACTGTGAGGTCCATTCAAATTTTCAAATAGAACTGGTGTAAATTGCTACGCAAATGTAGCAATACATATTCTCTTCTAATTTCCACCAATTATTGAAAACATTTACTTACACAGTACAGACCAATTGTGTTTGCAAATGTTAGTCCTTCATAGAAATGCAACGAACAATCCTGACAACACTGACAGTGTTTCTGGAATAAGGCAGGAATTGGACTACTGTGCTGGAATGGTCAAATTCACTATAAACTCACAGGAAGATCCACAAGAATTTCTAATGTACTTACTACAATTACTGGAAAACAAAAACATACCTATAAATGAAATCTTGCAGATTTCATACATGTGGAAACATACATGCACTCTCAGCAGCCATGTGGCACAGGAACAGATCCCTAATGAACACTTTGTGTATGTATCCATACCTAACTGTGAATACATTCCATTTCAGCAACTTGTACAAAATGCAAACCATGCCAGATTAGGTACTACCTGCAATTCAGATAATCGCTTCACCTTACACATACAGACACATAGTAAATATGTAATAGTAATGCTTTTACGTTACAATGCAGATGGTACCAAAAACAACTGCAGGCTGACTGAATTCACACATGGTCAAGTATCACTTGGTAAAAAAACCTTCAAAACAATAGGAATAATCTAACATGCAGGAGCCACAACCAATGCAGGTCACTATACTGCATATATAAAAAAAAGAAATGTGGATGGTTTGAATGTAATGATACTACCATCACTCTAAAACAAAGATTACCAGCAAATTTTGTTAACGCTTATTTAATATTCTTAAAACCAAAATGTAATAGGTAATCTGTGCATCAACATTAACAAAACCTTAATTTCAAAACTATAAACATTTAGAATACACCAACAGGTATCTAACTGGCCGAAGATTATGCAACAAGCAAACAGATACATGAATACCACTAAAATGTAACAAGAAATAAACAGTTAGAATACGCCAACAGGTATCTAACTGCCCCAAAATTCAGCAACAAGAAAACCGATAAATAAATACCACTAAAAAAACAAGAAATATACAGTTAGAATACGCCAACAGGTATCTAACTGCCCCAAAAATCTACAACAACCCAGCAGATAGATGAATAGCATGAAACTAGAAATAAACAATAAGAATACGCCAACTGCCCCAAAAATCTGCAACAAGCCAACAGATAGAAGATTAGCAAGAAACAAGAAATAAACACTGAAAACAATTAAAAAATACATTGTACCACAACATAAAAAGTTTTTTTTTAACTCAGCATGGATTTTTTTCCCACAGCCCCAATGATTTAATAAACAAACACAGAAAATGAGCAAATTGCGCAGTACACTGGTTTGAATTATAGTACTTCTAAAGCACTAAATATGAGGGTCGAGAAAATACAGAAATGTATATTATGCAATGCAATAACTCATTATGAACTACCTACACTAACATATGATCTTTTCTTTTATCACAGAGATTGAAAAAAATAATGTCTGCTCCAATTACTCATGTCATGAAAACCCTGCATACAACCACAACAAGTCAAACAGTAAGTATATGATAAATGGACTCACAAACACTGCTGTATAACATACCCATTCAAGCAAACATCTAACCATAGACCACAATCCAAAATGTTTACTTCCATGGGTATATAATACTGCAATGCTTGTTACCACTCATTGGCTTCACAAGACTCCCTCAGTTAGCAGGGAGCTGTGAACTTTCTATGAACTGCCTCTGAGAAAATTATGAATCTATTTTAGCATGATTCTGCAAAACTCAACCATTGTGTGCCTAGCAACCATCTTAGAGTTTGCCTGACCTCGTCCCACTCAAAATGGCCTATCAAATTATACATTTCTCTTTGATGTCTAACCTTTATACACTAGTGTAGGATAACTGGCTATTCGTCAGGACCCTGCTAGTCTCCATGACAAATGACGTCTATCTCTTTGCTCTATATCTGAATCTATTTGTTACTTGTTTGTATATGTTTCTGTAAGTGCCCTGAGACCTTTGGGTGAGTGATTGCGCTATACAAAAAATCCTTTAGTTAGTTAGTTATTTAAAATGACTGACCTTCTAATTTTACCTATAATTTAGTCCCTACTCAGATGCAGATCTAGATTTTTGGTATCTTACAACAAATGTATGCTATCCAACAGGCCCTTCACTTCATGAGGCATTCTGGCTTAAAAAGTATACATTGCTCTTTAACGTGCTTATTTTGGACTTCCAGCACTACTACATTCAGTTTGAGGGGGTGTGGGGTTGAGACTTTCTCTACAATTGATTTGTACATTAGAAGGATATTTTTTTGTTGATAAGCTAGTGCACCAAGCCCTGAAGAATGACCGATGGTCCGAAATGCATAGGCCTATTTTTGCTCTTTGCTATAAAAACTAGAACCACTGTTTGGTTCATTCTATTGGATTAAAAAATGAATGTTTTCATATAACTGAATTTTTTCAATCTATCTTGATCTATTGTAATATTACAAGCATTAGACATATTTCGAAATAGATTAACCCTTCATGAGCACCAGGGTGTGCGGCTCACACCTCATAAACCTTGGTCTCTTTTCTCCACATCAATTCATAAGTGCCCGGCACGGTGGTACTTGACAATGGGCTGCACCCCACAGAACTAACATAACTGACATATTCTCTACAAGCATAATTACTACAAAATAACCAGCGGTACCCACTCACCCACACAGATGAGCAGCATGCAAATTGGTCCGCCCACAATCATATGCATCTCGGGCAAAACCTGTTTGAATTGTATACATATATTTCTCAATTGGTCTTTTTCTTCTTCACTTGTGCAAGCATCTGCAGCTTGAATTCGCTCCTCTACTATTTTAGAAAACTCTACGAAGTCCTCCAAAGGAGGAACCTCTGTAATTTCCTGTAATCGTCTGGCAGTGTCTCTTTGGAGGGTCGCTACACTAACATATTTTGGAATATTGACCTCCATTTCGATATCCTGCTTTTCTCTTTTAGATTCACTTAATTTGAATAGGATACTGTCATGATCACTGCTTCCAAGGAGCTAGGACCAGCCCAACGTCCTTGGAAGCAGGCCCCTAACCTTCATCCTAGGCACCAGCCGGTCCCCACTGGGACCTTTTGGACCTTGTCCTGGCGCCGGTGGCACCAGGCTCATCAAAGTCACTGGTCCCGGCACTGGAAGCGCCGGGCTCATAATTTGTATGAAGATGCTTGGGTGGACTTACCTGCAGCAGACCATGCTGCTTACTTACCAGCCACATAGGAATCCTCTGTGAGCCGGGACTACTTTCTTACCTGGGTGGGGCAAGCTCCACTCCCTGGATACAACACTGGAACTCTTCTGGACCAGGAACTATTTACTTACCTAGGCGAGGCCGTGGAGGAAGATGCCTCATCACTCCAAGGCTATTTAAACCACACCCGATTGATGAAACGTGCTTCGCGTTATTCTGCATCTGCAGCAGAACGCTCACCGTGTCTGTTCCAGTTTTCTTCTTTCCGATCCTGAACCTGCAAGAACAAACGCTTACCATTCCTGTATCAAGCCTTCAGTAGCACCTGCAAAGACAAGAAACAACAGGTTAGCACGGCAACCTCACACGCAGCGCTTTCCTCACCTGATCCATCGGCAGCTACCATCTCTTCACGCTGCTCCTCCGCCTGTGAAGACAAAAGCATAGTTACCGGCACTCCGGGAATTCCGGTTTTCTTCAACGCTGCAATCCTGCATCTGAAAGACAAAGGAAGAGACATTAGACAGGTATTTTACTTACGCGCCATCGCGCCCGCCACAATAGGGCGCCTGCAAATACTCCGGCGTTTCCAGCGTCTCTTCAACACCCGAACTCACAACTGCAAGGGAAAAGAGACAGTTAGAGAGCTTTTGAAAAGCAGGCAACCGGCATATACTTATGCATTTCCAAGTGCGTCGTTCCAAGACTCTGGCTCGAATTTCGGCTTTCTTCACACCATCTAAAGACTGTAAGGACTTAAAAGGTGTCCGGAAACTCACCGTTTGTGCAGTTTATTTATTTTATTTATTTACATTTATAAAGCGCTCACACAGCCCGCAGGCATCGAGGCGCTGTTACAGGAATTGTTTTTTGTTTTTCTTAGTTGCGTAATTGTGTTTTTTTGTCTTAGTTACGTATTTATAACGCGCTTAAACACCCGGAGGTTTCTAAGCGCGGACCCGGGGATCGAACCTGTTGCTGCTTCGTGTCGTCTTGCTTCCAAGACGCGCACGCTGCCGCTGAGCTATCCTCCCGGGACAAAGTTAATGACGGTAGCATTCCTCTGATGTCAAGAGGCCTACGTTTCACCCAGTGAAGGAACTGGCAACGGCACCCTGCACCAGACGCAGATGGAGAGTCCAGCATTCACCTATCTAAGGTGAGCACGTTGACCTTGGGGCTCCACGGAAAAGCGAGGAAGGGAAAGGGAGAGAGATACCCGACAACCCCAGATCATTAACCCCATATTCTTTCACCTGCAGATATCTCACTCTTCGAGTTAGACACACAGTGCGAAGAGGCTCAGCCCCGGAAGCCAATCGAGTCCTGCACTTCACTTTTCGAGTCACAGACACCATCCTGCCAAGACCGGCGCCTCCGTGGGAATCAGGTGAGCGTTACAGAACGCGAAGCCCACCGCAAAACTCCTACCCAGGCGCAATGGAAACCTCGGATACTGATCAATTGGCCCAGTTGCTTGGGGAACTAAGAGCAGAAGTACATGCAGCTCGTCAGGAAACAAACGCTCTAAGAAGAGAGCTGATAATATCCAAGGAGCGAACAGAGGACCTCGCTAGGCAATTGCTACAAACGCAGGCAGGACAAACACCTTTGCCCGCTCCAGGAGGAAATTATCCTTCAGCGTCTTCCTCAAATCCAGTGCAAATCAATCTACCCGGTAATGTGCCCTTGGCTCCGCCCGAACGCTTTTCTGGTGACCCAAAGAGATTTGCAGTGTTCATTAACCATTGCCGCCTACACTTCTTATGTAGACCAGCTGTCTTCCCAACAGATCAGGCCAAGGTGGCTTTTGTGCTTTCTTACCTCAGTGGCAGTGCCGCAGATTGGTCGATCC
Source organism: Ambystoma mexicanum (assembly GCF_040938575.1). Lineage (NCBI taxonomy): Eukaryota > Metazoa > Chordata > Amphibia > Caudata > Ambystomatidae > Ambystoma > Ambystoma mexicanum. Next base: position 339,002,283 of record NC_090927.1, read on the forward strand.
CTTTAGTCACTCAGGATGATCCGGTTCTTCATGATTTCCAGGCCTTCCAGTCCAGCATGGAGAAACTGTTCGCAAGACATGCACAAGGGCTGGCCTTGGACAATGAACTCCTTTCGTTACGACAGGGTAATCAAGACCTCTTGACTTACATTGCTTCATTCAACAGACTTATAGTGGATACTCAATGGCCTGAGGATAAAAGAATAACGCTTTTCTACAGAGGCCTGCGTGGAGAGCTCAAGGATGTGTTAGCTCAAGTTGTGAATCCTCCACAAGAATGCTCAGACTATATTGACTTAGTTGTTCAATTGGACCACAGATTACAGAACAGAAAGGCTGATCATTCCAAATTTGATACCCGAGTGTTTTCTAAACCACAGACCTCTACTAGGGGAGCTGACACCGTGGAACCCATGCAAATAGGGGGCATGAAAGGACCTTTAACCCAAAAAGAGCGAGAAAGGAGAAGACAGCTGCAATTATGCCTCTATTGCGGAAACTCGGGGCACTTTCTTCGAGATTGTCCAGTGAAACCAGCTAAGAAGGCTGTAGGAGCCGCAGATACCTGTACCACAAATTCTGAGCAGGGAAATGACCTAGCCCGACAAGTGTAGAGGTCCTCTTGCCGAGCGTTAAAATCTGTTCCATGACCTCGCATTTCGTGGTGCCTATGGTCCTCATTAGCCCTGAACGTCTGGATCGTTTGCATGCAATTGAAGCTTACATCGACAGCGGAGCAATCGGTAATTATGTGGACCGTGAAATGGTATCAAGGATGAATCTACCTCTTGTCCCTAAGGCAGTAAAAGATGTCATTACTACAGTGGATGGCACGGAGATAGCCTCCGGACCAGTAACTCACGCCACCCAAGAAGTGACGTTAGTGAGCCAAGAGGGACACCGGGAGAAAATCGTGTTCGATGTGATCAAGGCCCCTCAGTTCCAGATCATTCTGGGAATTCCTTGGTTAGAGAAGCACAATCCTCAGATCGATTGGCGAGCAAAGACGGTTCAGTTTCCAGAATGTATCTCTACTTGTTATCCTCAGCCTGATGTTTCACTGGCGGCAATCTCTTCTGAAGTTCCCAAACTACCTCCCGAACACCAGAAATTCCAAGATGTATTTCGGAAGGACCAAGCTAACACCCTGCCTCCTCATAGGTCTTACGACTGTCAAATAGATCTGATACCCGGAACAACTCCTCCTTGCAGTAGGATTTATGCCCTCACCGAGCCAGAGAATCTTCACCTCAGACAATATCTGGACCAATACCTAGCTAACGGATTTATCCGTCCTTCAAAATCTCCAGCTTCCTCGGCTTTGTCCTTCGTTCCGAAAAAGGAAGGAGACCTTAGGACTTGTATAGATTACCGTGCCCTGAATCAAATCACTGTTAAAAACAGATACCCATTACCTTTGATCCCTGAACTCCTGGACCAAGTCAAAGATGCATGTATATATACAAAGTTGGATCTCAGAGGAGCCTACCACTTGGTACGAATAAAAGAGGGTGATGAATGGAAGACGGCCTTCCGCACCAAGTATGGGCTGTTTGAATATCAAGTTATGCCCTTTGGACTATGCAACGCTCCTGCCGCCTTCCAGTATTTTATGAATGATGTCCTTAGAGAACTCATAGATGTGTGTGTTGTTGTCTACATTGATGACATCCTCGTCTATTCATCATCTGAAGAGGAACATCAGAAACATGTTAAAGAGGTCCTCGAGAGATTACATCACCATAACCTTTTTGCTAAGCTTGAAAAATGCATTTTCAACGTAACCGAAGTTGAGTTCTTGGGATTCATATTGTCACCAAACGGAGTCCATATGGATTCAAAGAAAGTCGATGCAATCATCAAGTGGCCTTCACCAACCTCTGTAAAAGGAGTTCAAAGCATGTTAGGCTTCGCTAACTTTTACCGCAGGTTCATTCCTGAATTCTCTCGAATAGTCGAGCCCATCACCGCTCTATTAAAGAAAAACAAACGTTTTGGGTGGTCTACCGAGGCGGAGCAAGCTTTTCAGGACTTAAAAGCTAAATTCATCTCTGCACCTGTTCTAAAACACCCTCCCCCAGAACTCCCCTACATCGTAGAAACAGATGCTTCTAGTCTTGCTATGGGGGCAGTTTTATCACAAAGAGATCCGGTCACACACCAATTACATCCTGTAGCCTTTTGGTCCTGCAAATTCTCGGCTCCGAGATCAACTATTCAATTACAGACAAGGAACTTTTAGCTATCAGATCAGCCTTTAAAGCCTGGCGGCATTATCTTTTGGGAGCCAGACACACAGTCACCGTAATGACAGATCACCGCAACTTACAATATCTGAAGACGGCCAAAGCTCAGTCTTCCAGGCAGCTCTGCTGGGCTCTGTTTTTGGCTGAGTTTGACTTTATAATTACTTATCGACCAGGCAGTAAAAACGGAAAAGCAGATTCCCTCTCCCAAATGGGAATAGATGAACACTTGACCAATCCTGAACCAATACCCATAATCCCGGAACAAAGGATTTTGGGCTTGGTCAGCGCTCAATCCTTTGAAGACATCCAGACTACAATCAAATCACTCCTAACTCCGGCAGAATTACAGGACTCGCAATTCAAGGGGAAGGATTTCTCAGTGGACCAAGACCTACCATATTTCCGAGGACGATTGTACTTGCCCTGTGAGAAAATACAAAAAACAGGTAATCTCCTGTTATCACGACTCATTAATTGAGGGTTACCCTGGCATTACCAAAACCATGGAAAAGGTCAAAAGACATTTCTGGTGGCCATCGTGGAAGAAGGATATTAGAGACTTTGTAATCTCCTGCGGTGTGTGTGCTCAGAATAAAAGTCAGAAGGAGAAACCAGTCGGCCTCTTACACCCACTGGACATCCCTCCCAGTCCATGGCATACCCTGTCCATGGATTTCATCACGGACTTACCTCCATGCTCAGGGTATAATACCATTTTAGTAGTTGTGGATCTATTCTCCAAGATGGCTCACTTCATTCCCCTGAAGGGCCTACCTTCAGCTTCAGTATTAGCCCGAGAATTCTTAGAAAACATCGTTCGGTTACACGGTTTTCCCTCGGTTTTGGTCTCCGATAGGGGAAGTCAATTCATCTCCCACTTTTGGCAAAGTTGCTGTCGCTTAGCCCAAATAGATGTGAGACTTTCAACCAGTCACCATCCCCAAACTGACGGACAAACCGAGAGGACAAATCAAACTCTGGAGCAATATTTACGTTGCATGCTCCAACAAACTGAAAACCCTTGGAAGGATATCCTTTGGATCACTGAATACGCTTATAACAATTCGACCCATTCTGGAACCGGGAAGACTCCCTTCTTCCTATTATACGGAAACCATCCTAGGACCTCTAACCTGGATCCTCCCCAAGAATTTGAAACACCTGCTGTGGATCACTTGCACTCGGTGATCACTCGTACTTTTAAAGAAGCCACTGCCCATCTGCAAAGAGCTAAAGCTCTATACAAGAAAGAAGCGGATCAACACCGTAAAGAGGCCCCTCACTACGCAGTGGGAGATCAGGTCTGGTTATCCACTAAGCACCTGCCTCTAAAAGGACCCCGCACCTTCATCCCGAGATACTTAGGACCCTTTCTCATCTCTGCCATAATTAATCCGGTGGCTGTCAAATTGGAATTGCCTTCGCATATGAAAATACATCCAGTATTCCATGTCTCCTTACTAAAACCAGTACAACCAGAAACCCGATTGACCGAACTCCCAGAACCTGTTCTAGTGGATGGAGAACTTGAGTTCGAATTAAAGAACATCCTAGACTCCAAAATCTCCAAATCTAAATTATATTACCTGGTTGATTGGAAAGGATACGGCCCCCAGGAAAGGTCTTGGGAACCCTCAGAACATGTCCACGCACCTCGTCTGGTCAAGAAATTCCATCTGAATCACCCCGACAAGCCAAAACCCCCAGAGAAGACACGCTTAGGAGGGGCCTTGAGGGGGGGTGCTGTCATGATCACTGCTTCCAAGGAGCTAGGACCAGCCCAACGTCCTTGGAAGCAGGCCCCTAACCTTCATCCTAGGCACCAGCCGGTCCCCACTGGGACCTTTTGGACCTTGTCTTGGCGCCGGTGGCACCAGGCTCATCAAAGTCACTGGTCCCGGCACTGGAAGCGCCAGTCTCATAATTTGTATAAAGATGCTTGGGTGGACTTACCTGCAGCAGACCATGCTGCTTACTTACCAGCCACATAGGAATCCTCTGTGAGCCGGGACTACTTTCTTACCTGTGTGGGGCAAGCTCCACTCCCTGGATACAACACTGGAACTCTTCTGGAACAGGAACTCTTTTCTTACCTAGGCGAGGCCATGGAGGAAGACGCCTCATCACTCCAAGGCTATTTAAACCACACCCGATTGATGAAACGTGCTTCGCGTTATTCTGCATCTGCAGCAGAACGCTCACCGTGTCTGTTCCAGTTTTCTTCTTTCCGATCCTGAACCTGCAAGAACAAAAGCTTACCATTCCTGTATCCAGCCTTCAGTAGCACCTGCAAAGACAAGAAACAACAAGTTAGCACGGCAACCTCACGCGCAGCGCTTTCCTCACCTGATCCATCGGCAGCTACCATCTCTTCACGCTGCTCCTCCGCCTGTGAAGACAAAAGCATAGTTACCGGCACTCCGGGAATTCCGGTTTTCTTCAACGCTGCAATCCTGCATCTGAAAGACAAAGGAAGAGACATTAGACAGGTATTTTACTTACGCGCCATTGCGCCCGCCACAATAGGGCGCCTGCAAATACTCCAGCGTTTCCAGCGTCTCTTCAACACCCGAACTCACAACTGCAAGGGAAAAGAGACAGTTAGAGAGCTTTTGAAAAGCAGGCAACCGGCATTTACTTACGCATTTCCAAGTGCGCCGTTCCAAGACTCTGGCTCGAATTTCGGCTTTCTTCACACCATCTTCTACCTCAAGAGCCCTGCAAGACAAATAGAAAAAGCATTATACAGAGCCCTGTTCCACATTAATGTGCCCACGCACCTAAAGACTGTAAGGACTTAAAAGGTGTCCGGAAACTCACCGTTCGTGCAGTTAACGACGGTAGAAATCCTCTGATGTCAAGAGGCCTACGTTTCAGCCAGTGAAGGAACTGGCAACGGCACCCTGCACCAGATGCAGATGGAGAGTCCAGCATTCACCTATCTAAGGTGAGCACTTTGACCTTGGGGCTCCACGGAAAAGCGAGGAAGGGAAAGGGAGAGAGATACCCGACAACCCCAGATCATTAACCCCATATTCTTTCACCTGCAGATATCTCACTCTTCGAGTTAGACACACAGTGCGAAGAGGCTCAGCCCCGGAAGCCAATCGAGTCCTGCACTTCACTTTTCGAGTCACAGACACCATCCTGCCAAGACCGGCGCCTCCGTGGGAATCAGGTGAGCGTTACAGATACACTCATCTTCATGACAGCACACTGTTTCACTTGGTTCATAAGGGTGCACAGACTGAACTTTAAAGATACCTTTAGGCTTAGACTCCAATGAGTCTGGCAACTCACCCTGTGCAGTCACCTAGTTTTCAGGAATGTTCACAATCACCGGGTTACTGAAATCGGCAGTGTCGTAAGACTTCTGCATTGCCATTCCCATTGCTGAATTTTCTTCCAAATGAAAGTCTTGACACCCTTTATTGTCCACCAGGATTTGAATGGGTCCATCCCCAATCTCTATCAGTGGCGTATATTAGCATTCTAACTCTTGCTGCCTCATGGATTCATTTAGGCATACAAATGCATCAGGACCTTTTATCTGTTGTCCCTTTCTGTATTTTAATGCTACTGTAAATTGTCTGGTGAATCCAGCAATGGTAACATCCTTTTTCACCTGCAGTTGTATGTCATATGGTGTCATTTGGGTACAATGGCAAGCTTGTCTTCTGTCTTCAAATTCAGGTGCGACTCCACCCTGCCTGCACCAAACCTTTTGATTTAGAAAGTCTAATACCATACACATCCTGTGCATGATGTCATTTCCCAAATAGAATTTGTTTTGTGTCCTGCTCACAATCCACACATTGTAATGAATACTCTTAGGGCCAATTATAATCCTTGACATGCATCTTCCTACAATTCTTTGTCCCATTTCGGGGTCATCTATGCCAAAAATGTGTTGATTCTTTATTCTGAACTTTGGGATCTTCTTACTGTCAAATAATTGCCGGAGTACCTTTTCATTAATGAAACTCCTTTCATGTTCAAGCGCCAAAGTGGCTTCAATCATTTCAGGATGTCTATTCACATGGTTAGGAATCCATGGCTGCCCATCTCCCATGTGTATTTCTGTTGAAATCTGCTTTCCTTTATTCATCTCTGGAGTGATATTTGGTTGGAGTTTTTCTTCATTTAGATAAAAACGCTTGCCATTGTTTTTGGGGTCCAAATAAATCTCCAAGTACTGCTTCTCTTTTTCTTCTCGCATTTCATCCTGACACATAAGAATGACAGTGACGCTGGCCTCATAGCCATTCTGAAGATATGCTTCCACTGCACTTTCTGATTTAGCAACGGTTTGGCATTCTTTTACACTGTTGCTTGGTGTCATTATTTTCTTGGGTCCCAATGGCTTTTTAGCTAATGACCACAATACTCCATCTATCCCATCAATAAGGGACGACGCCCTCTTCAGTCAATTCGTCCTTATGAGAAAGGGCATTTCATTAATGGATGTGAACAAGACTTCCTGTCTCATCCAATGATTCCCTAGCTTTATGTCAACCTCAGTGACACCTTCAATAGATATTTCTTCCCCATTGAAATTGTGCACAGGGCCTTCGTTGCCTCACCTTTATGTGATTTTGCTGGGATTTCCCTGTATTGCTATGTTTCACTAGTTCTTTTGATATTATTGTTGCTTGGGCACCTGTATCAATCATTGCAAATGCATTTCATTATTCTTCAATAGTAATAGTAGCATAGCACCTATCTTCAACCTCTTCTAGTACACATAAAAAGTGTGAATATTTGCTGATTTCAGGACTTACTTTCCCTAGCTCTTATTTGCTCTTTAATAGGCAAATGGGCTTATGAAATGACATCTTACCCTCCTTCCTGTCCACTTCATTTTGAATCCCTTTGTCTATTCTCCTGGGCTCAGCACCCATTTGGAGTGTAGCCACTGACTGCCCCTTTGACTTGGGACCACTAGCGTTCACACCTCAATGTTCTATTGTACTTTTCTCATTATCTGGGTGATCGCCAGTCATTTGTACATTGCAAACTTTTGACTGGGTATTTTGCCAAATGTCACATGGCAACTTCTGTCGCATGACACTTATCTATGTTTTGCATGGAGTCTGTCATTTCTGTCCCTTGGAATATTCATGGTACAAAATACTCCTCAGGTGACTGACCTGCACCTCCTTTTGGGCTACTGTTTCCTCTGTATGGATATCAACAGTATTCTGACTATCAAGTGAGGATAATCTATCTATGGTGATAATCTCTAGGCGATTACCCTGCTCTTGAACTACAGTAACCAGAAGGCCTTGGGAGGAAGGCGAGAAGGGAGTCAAAGTGGTCTTACAGGGGTTTCATAAAATCCTCTGTAAATTTGAAAGCCTTTGGCCGACAGATGATTGTGAAACTAAGGGAAGCGGAAAGTCTGCTACTTGAAATCTCTGTGCTATAATTGTTTCCTGGCGGCGGCACCGACCAAAAATGGCCACTCAAAGATATTGTTTCTGCATTGCTAGGCAATGCACGTAGCTTTTTAGTGCTATATTTCTGCCGGCAAGGTGGAAGCCGGCCCACTCCTGTTAAGGCGCATGCAGGTGAAGGCCCTGTTTGTGCCTGTTCGCGTCCTGCAGCATGGAGCTGGCCTAACATCCTGCACTGCTATCTCACTAGGTAAGCCAAACTTCCTAATCCACATCCAGTGACTATCCGAGTGCCCTGGACTCTATCCCACAGTCCACATCAGCCATGGAGGCCCAGACTTATCGGCCCTTCACAGAGTGTGCAGTCAGCCCTTTGATCATACCTACAGCCTGACCTCTAATGTACTGTTACCCTGAATATAACGTGTTCAGTCAGTAGATAGACTAACTTGCTGTTTCCATTTCTTTAACCAGGCATTGTCTTTGTCTGCCGTACCATCACGGTCAACCATAAAGTGTCTTCTTTGCTCTGCCCTATTGTGCGCCAGACCGCCTAGCAACAATACTACCATTATAGCAGTGCCTCTATTTGCCTATATTGTAATGTTTAAGTGTTGGAGGTTCTCAGACTAATCTGTATTTTGGGTTCCCCCGGCCTCAGCCTTGCACTATGGTGACGCCCCTCGAGCTACCATTGTCCCTGGTTTACTGCGCCGTGAAAAAATTGTCCTAAGGTTCCAAACGCTTATATTATTACATGTCTCCGCCATTGCATCGCCTGAGTGTACCCAACTCCTAGCACAACTGATAGCTAGTGCATCTTTTATATATTGACCTACTTATCTGTTTCGCAATACCGCTAACCATTACATTCTTTTGCCAGTGCACCAAAGTACCACACTTCCAGTACAACTAACAGTTAGCACGTTTGTATTTATTGCTTCGTTTGTCTGCACGGCCAACCGAGCCTCACCTGCTGCCATTGTGTTCAGTGTATCCTGCCCTACCTCACCTGCTCCTAGAGATCTCAGTTATGTCTGGCCTGTTAGTAACCATAATGTTTCCATTCTGCTTAGTACCTGACTGCTTACCCTGCTCAGGTAGTGCCTATATTACCTGCGGAAATGGTTTAGCCAAAATAGCCTGTCACAGACGCAATCCTATCCATTGTTCCACTCCCTTTCTACCCATCACCCCCTCATTCCCACTTATCCAGAACAACCCTCCCATATCCAGTACAATGTCAGATTCCATGATCACATTACCGGCTGAAGTTACACCTCTGACCGATCAGGAGCACAACCTTTATAGTAGTCTCAACCTAACCAACTACCCTATCCTAGGCACCACGAGACTACACCGCTTAAGAGCACGCCTCTTCTTGCTCCATGCTAACCACAGCACACATTGTATGTTGCCCACTCAGTCCAAATTCAATCATCAATATAACTCCAAACAACACAAGCCTCTCGGTGTAGACTCAACCAATGGTCTCACTAACGCCATAGCTGAGCAGGCCCTAACACCTACATCGCTTCACCCTACAGAACTGCATGTTAACATCAAGGGAGCCCTTATTAATGCCCGATCAATAGGAGCCCACGCCATCAAAAATCCATGATTTTATCATTGACCAAAAACTTGATATACTAGTAGTTATAGAAACCTGGTTACACCAAACCTATGGACCCCTAATAGTATCAGCCTTGCCTCCAGATTTTAGTATCATTAGATCAGATAGAACCAGTGCATCTGGAGGCAGAGTGGCCATAATAGCCAAATTCGACCTGCAAATAAGATCTTGCCCTATTAATGAAATAGAAGGCTATGAACTCCTCTTTGCCAAACTGGCCACTGACCAGAAAACCACCTTTAATTTCCTGGTCATCTATAGATCATCTAATAGCAATACTTACCCTGACATAGACATACCCCTCATTCTAGCCCCCTACATCAAGCCTAACACCAAATGTATCATCCTAGGTGATATTAACCAAGGATTCAATGATAAGCATGACTCCAAAGCAGAAGCCCTACACTCTGCACTCACAGATATGAACTTTACACAACTAGTCAAAACCCCTACTCATACCAAAGTACGTACTCTGGATTGGATACTAACTCTCAACGCTAAACTATCCATTGACTCAATTGTGCCCCTTGACCGGACTGATCACCACAGCAGTAACTTCTCCATGATTAGAGAGGAGACAAGCACTCCCTCAACCAAGTAAACATTCACCTACGAAACCAAAAACACCTGTAACCTTACAATTGAAAATCTAGCCCCTATTATAACAGATGCCCTCTTCCCTATTTCAATTTCTAGCAATATCCCTGAACTCCTAGCAGAGGCCTACCATAAGTGCCTCACTACTACCATTCACATTGCAGCACCACTAACTATCAAAATTTGTTGTACCGACAAACATAAATGTTTTTGGTTCAACAAAGAACTGGTCGCGCTGAGACATAAAAAAAGATCACTAGAACATACCAATACCAAAGCCCTGAAAATTGACTCTGCCTTAGCATACAGAGTCGCTAACAAAACGTACAAAGCCACAATTGTGACCCACAAAGCCATGGCTTATAACACTCTGACTAGTAACACATCCTCCAATTCCAAAGAACTATTTCCTATTCTCGAGGAATTGGAAAATCCAATACCAGATACCTCACCCACCAATGCCAGTAAAGAATGGTGCACAACTATCCAATATGCTTTAGCCTCCAAAATCGTGCTGCTCCAAAATAAAATCCCCACTAAAAGAAAAATCCTAGCTGATAAAAATACACCAGAAACCAACCTCAATACAATCAAGGATAATGTAAATCTTAGTTTCTAGTTTAGCCCGGTCTCTCAAGCCACAGTGCAAGATACTATTGCTAAACTAAAAGCTTCAAACTGCAAAAGAGACAACTTTCCTCCCCACCTAGTCAAACTTTGCGCCGCTCTCCCCACCCTATCATCACCGACTTTGTAAACGCGTCCTTTAATAGTAACCAAGTTCCAGAAAGTATAAAGAAGCGTGAGTGACCCCTCTTCTAAAAAAAACATCTCTCGATGCTTCAGTGCCCACTAATTACTGGCCCATAACCACGGTAACGTTCTTGCTTAAGATTATTGATAAAATCGCCTATAGCCAAATTCAAGCACATCTTGAACAGAACATACTCCTTTGAGATAAACAATCTGGATTCAGGCCAAAACATAGTACAGAAACAGCTCTTCTGGACCTGAAAATCCAGATCGATAACATCAGGGACTCAGGCAAACTCTGCATACTACTACTATTCGACCTGTCGGCAGCGCTTGAACTGGTGGACCATGACAAACTCTGCGATACGATAGCTAAGGATTTCTGCTTCTCCAATAACTCTACCTTGTGGGTAGAACATACATCCAGAGTAAGCATTGGCAAAGAAGCAGACAACCCTATACCAGTCCCCATTGGGGTTCCCAGCGTTGGATGCTATGGGTGCCATCTATACACATTTCGCAGATAACACCCAGATACTCATTCCAATCACTGGAAATTATGACCAAGACACCAAAACCATTAATAGGATCTACTCTATACGCCAAAATGGATGGCCTTGAATAGCCTCTGCCTTAACGATGAAAAAACTGAAATTCTCATTATGGGCTCCCAAAACAAAATGAGTGCACTTCACTATGACTATACAGCCATCAACATTGATGGTTCCATGATCCCTGTATCAAAACAGGTCAAAATGTCAGGAGTCTATTTGGATGCTAATCTCACCATGACCAGACAAATTAGCGCCCTATCATCTGCCACATCATATACCTCTCAACTGATCGCATTGAGTTGACAATTCCTCTCACCCTCAAATTGTATCACACTAGCAAGAGCATTCATTCTATCTAAGTTGGACTACTGCAACATACTCGTAGTAGGCACTTCCAGTACCAATTTAGGGAAACTGCAACTTATGCAAAATAAAGCGCTTTGAGCAGCTTTGGGAATAAATAAAATCAGACCATATCTCTAACATCAGAAGAGAGACACATTGGCTACCCATCAAATCCAGAATTATATTTAAAGCACTGTGCATTACCCACAAATGTCTATCCAGGAAGGCTCCCATTTATCTGAAAAAAAAGAATCTATGCTCACATTGGTTCAAAATCTCCAGAGCAGGAGGGAGCAGCTTCTCAGTTATGGCCCCCAAATTTTGGAATTTTGGAATTAGCTCCCCCCACAACATCAAAAGTGAAGATTCATTCCGCTGCTTCAAAAAACTCCTAAAAACTTGGCTGTTCGACCAATACTAGCACACTTCCCTAGCTGATTGATCTATCTCAAGGACCCCAGAGGGTAGCTGTGTGCCAGAATTTGTCAAATACTGTAAATATCCATGTACGGTTTATTCCTGTATTAATCTTTGTACCTGTATTTGCCTTGATGTAATGTAATGTAACTCTATTATTGTAACCATAAGATACCTGTAATAATGCTGTAATACCTCAGGGTCTGGGTGTTTTAACAAATGTAATAAATAAATAGATAAATAAATAAATAAATAAATAAATAAATAAATATGTTAATTTTCCCTCTTTTATTCTTTATTTTCACACATCTGAATAGTCTGGTTCAACTCTTAATTAAACCACACTCCTTTTTTGTGTGTGTTGAAATTCTCTGTCTCACTTTCATTTGTTTTTTTCTTATTTTTAAATCATTAAACAGTTCAGAACCATTATTCAAAGGTGATTCATAGGCATCTGTGTTTTTATCAGTGCAGAGATTATTAACTAGTCACTTATTGCCAGAACGCACAGGATCAATCATATGACAATTTTGCACCTTCACTTGGCTGTTGCTTTTGAATTGCACATAACTTTCCTATCTGTTCAGATAACATTTTGCCTCTAAGCATTGAAACCTGTCCATGGGGGTCATTCCGAGTTTGGAGGAAGCCAAACTCAGGTCCGGGTAGGTGGAATGGGGACTTACCTGACATTCCGACCTATGCGGACCCGGTAAGTCCCCATGCCAAATACCATTTCCCATTTCCATTCGAGCCCCCATAGGGCTCAATGGGAATGGGGAAGGCGCTAAAATGGGCCCGCAAATTGCGGGCCCGTTATTAGCTCCAGGGTCCCTTAACGGGTCTTGCTAAGAAAGGCTGGTCAGACCAGCCGCGCCTGGTGGGACCCGCTAAGGGATCTCAGAATAGGGCGGGAGGGGGTTAACGGCACCGGCATCCTTACCAGTGCCGCTAACCCCCTACCGCCCAGTTCGGAATGACCCCCCATGTCTCTGAATTCCTCTCTTTGTGGCCTGGGCTGGTAAAGATTAAACTCACCCTGATTAGGCCTCTTCTGATACCTCTCAGCAGATGGATTTCTGTTACCTCTGAATTCATGTGACACAGGAAGTGGAGAACATGGTGTGACCATCCTTTGACCATGGTCGACTGGTGGTAGTGATTGGTTATATTGACGAGGGACACAATTAATATGTTGTCTTCCATTTGGAGGGAATGTTGTTTCTTGCCTGAGTTTGGGCTGATTCTAGTGGCATCTTTACAGATTTTATCTCCAAAATCGCTGGTGTGGGTTCTTTAGACTTTGGTTTTGACTTTCTTATTCTTAGGCCCCTCCTCTCTCTGACCAAATATCACTTCATGTAGTTTGGCCCCCTGTTCTGTTATCCAGTCTAGTTTTTTTGGCATCCTGCATAGACTGGTAGGTGAAAATTGATGTCTAACCTCTTTCTCAATGTCCGCCCTTGACACATGTTCCTGTTCATTGAGACCATGAATGACACTAACAACTGCTGAATCTATGGTTAGGTGAAAGTACTGTCTATATTGTTCCCTAGGCATCTGAAGGGCTTTGAATATATCGTGAACTGTTTCTTAATGGTCTTCCATGCAACAATTTCTGCCCTTTTTGAATGGTTTAATCAAAGTCTTGACAGATTTCATAATTGTTATTGGACTACATGGTGCATTCTGGTGCGTGTCATTTTTTCGCTCACTCCTGTTCTCTTGTGGGCAGGAATGCATGTGAAAATGTGCCGGTGATTCAGACCCTCACTATTGGGTTATAACCAGGTCTGGCCACAGGGACAGCTGTTGGTACATTGTTTCCTTGGCTATCCATTGAATGTAATGCCTTGTTGACTTTCTTGAGACTAAATATTTACTCTTCTAAGTTCCTACACTGTCCATAAAGCTGTTCTGCTTCATGACAGAGATCAGAATTCACATCCTTGACCTTATTGATTATTGATTTGTGTCTGATACTGATTAAGCGCTTTGTCCTTTTTTTTAAATGTTCCTCCAGTTATTTCAATATCTCCTGTTCCATAGCATGGAATTCTCTATCTTTCTCTTTGCAATCTTCTCTAAGGTCTTGTATTTCCGAAATAGCAATATCTTCGTCTTGTCTTATTTCTTCTAAAACTGCTTTTAAGTGGGTTAATTCTTACTCGCTCTCATTAAATTGTTTCTCTCTCTGAGCCAAATGAGCAGCCGGATTCCTGCATTTAGCTTGTAATTCTGTGTCTAGTTCCCTCCGTTTTAATTCCACTTTTAACTGCTGCACCTGATCACATTCATTGTCCAAACTGCATTGTTACTTGCTAATAACTTCACTGTCATTCCTTTGCATCTTTATGGACCTTTGTAGCAGGAACCATAATTTTGGGCATAGTCTGATGATGAAGTTTTTCTCCTGCTTACGTTCTGGTGCTCAGAATAGCCTAAGGAGGCACACATGCACAATGCTTCCTTCATCAAAAATGTTTTCAAATGCCACCAATCTTTGTGGTAATTCTGTCTTTCCCTATATTTACATTTTCTGGGGACAAAACTGCATGGGCACAAAGCTTTGCATCAAGATAATGTGACAATTCAGAAAACTCAGCCAGGATCTGGGACATGGCAATACTGTTGCCAATGGCACTATAATGAGAGTCAAAAGAGCACACGGTACTGCACTACCTCACAGCACTAATTCAATTAATGAGCATGCAATATGGTTATGATTTAGAAGGCATGGCCACGCCCAGTAACTGTTTTAAAATTTCACGGCCAACACGCCAAATATGTTGGATATATTTTGGGGTACAGCTATTACTTTGTGGTATTGTTATAGTGGTGGGACTGATTTCAGACTACTGCCTAGTATTTATTTTTACCACGGTCACTAACAACGAACAAAATGCTGGACTTGATACACTCTGGATATATGGTTCATGCCCTCCTGTGGTACCTTATGTACAATACCACACTACGCCCTTTTCACTGAGTTTCAACAATTGTAAAGCATGCATTTGAAATACTGTACATTTACTTAATCTTTCTAGATAAACAGCTCACGACAGCTACTTTACTTTGAGATGTTTCTTACCACAAATCTGTATCTCCCTAAGCATGTCAATTGAAAGGGACTGAATGTGGAATAAATATAATGTGACTAAATTACTAATTACATAAAATAGAAATATGCAAGTTACACAGAATGACACTTATGCCCACATTGTACTTCACAGTGCAAGTACATTTCTTCTCGCAACAGCTTTCAGCGCTTCATCTGTGCAAAGCCCTGCCAACTGTGCTTGGCCTCGCGAAACTTGTAAAACTTTAAGAAATACGAACCAAAGTAGTACATGCACATTGAAGTTATAATCTCTAAAATGAAGTGAACTACTTAATCTAGGCTACCTGGTATCATTCACATCACCAGCCCCACACTTAACCTCATATTTACGTAGATTTGTTTGCAGTATTCCTGGCTCAGTTTGGCAGGGAAATCTTCCCCAGTCTTTCTGCCTGCCTCGTTCAGGGTCAACCCTGAAAAGGACAGCTTCAGCATCAGTCAGCTTGCCAGCACTGAACTCCGTCCGCCCAGCCAGCCCTCTGCTCCTTCGTCCGCCAGCGTCTGAAGTAGAATGAATCCTACTCTGTCTCAAAACCCTTTTTATATCAATCCCCCATCAATCTAGAAAGACACCTCCCCTTGACGAGATCATCCCACTAAGAATCAGGCGATCTGCCTCGTTGTGCTTTGGTCATTGTACTAACTGTATCACTATAAAAGAAATATGTTTCATTTTTCTCTCGCGCTTCCTGCTCCAAAACCAAGTTATGTTTTAGCAGAACGGAACTTCACATTTTTCAGCTACCACAAAGCCAAATCCAGCCTGCATGTTGAAGGGAAGCGCCCCCAATTCAGCACGATCCTCCCCGCAATGAGAGACAATAAGGGACTCTCCCGTAGTGGGAATAAGACCAAGACAGAGTGCGGGTGAGCGTAAGTGGGATTTTATCCAAGGATAAGGCATGCAAAGAACTCTGCAACCTACGAGAGCGCTCTGCCTGACAATAGCAAAGACAGGCGTATTTCTAATACAAGAAACGTCATCAGCACCTAAACACTATAGGGGGCACAGGTCAATCGGGATTGGGTGGCATCGACTAACTATAGGTGTTGCTGCAGCGGGGTTGGTCCTGGCGGGACGACGTCACTGGTCAGCCTCGTGGGTTGGGTTGGGCCTGGCAGGCCGGCTTGAGGTCATCCGTGCGGTGTTGATGCGCTGGGGCAGCCTGTGACAATGACGAATACCTTTCCTGTCTCATTTGCCCTAGGCCATGCACACTGCAGTTATTCAGAAAATGACATTTAAGTTCTTTGATAAATTGCTTCAGCATCTTATCTTATAAAAATAAACACAACACATGAGGAATGCACCTTGTGAGAGGTCTGGTGGTCGTCGGTTGGGGTGAGATTTACCTGTGTCCTATTGACCGGTATTTTAGGTCGCGGGACGGGGCTCTGGGGCCTGGGCCGAATGATACATGTCTGTCTGCTGCGTTAGAAGTTATTATATAGATGGGTCTCTGTGTCTTGTCTCAATGCCTTACACGGGGTCAGGATTCTTGGGGGGTTCGTGGGATTTATGAGAGGGTGCTGGTAGATCAGTGGGTTCAACCGTGGGTTTATTACCGTGCTGTAAATAACACAGGTGGCGGGCTGTGGCCTTGGTTGCGGTGCCGGGGCCTCTGACTCTCTGAAGTAACGCCAGCTTGGTTGGGGGAGGTGAGGGAGCGCGGCACAAGTCTTAGCTTTTTTATCTGGCAGGCTTGGTGGGGTGGGAGAGGGAATGGCCTTGCATATATCCACAAAGGTATTTTCCTCGTGCGTTGCTGATCAGTGAATGCAGAAGTTCTATACTGTTCTGCCTTATTTTGACGTTATTTAGACACACATATATATTTTAATTTCGTTACACATTTCTTTAATACAGTCGGTTCCAGTACCTTTTCATTACCTAACATTATATTCACTACATTGTGTGCGTATTGTATGTACATTAGACGTTATACGAGGGATATCTAGGTTATGGCCTACAGAGATTGATGCTCGCCGCTTTGGGTGATTCAAAAACATATATGAGTTCAAGTTTCTACATACTATTGAAAAACACTTTTACAAAATAGAGGTTACACGTTTAGTCAACATCTTTCTCCGTGGTTATAGCAGCATTAGTCCAGACCTGGAGGGATATCATATAACGTTACATTTTTATGGCTTATTCACATTTTAAACAGAGGTAGTTCATTAGTACCAATACTTGAATTGTTTTCTACCTTCTTCAGATAGTGATGCTTCAGCTTTTTTCCTCGCTACCCCGGCCTTGCGGTCCGGGTCATACGGGGTGCAATATCACATTGTTACTAATATAATGTTGCCGTGTTGGCATCTCGGGTTTAGCTCATCTCCGACTTTCTCATGGGAACGCGCTCGCAGCGGATCTGTCAGGGCTGCTGAGGCGACAGAGATGCATGAAAGGCCCTCCAAAGGTGGGGGCCTCGTTACAGTGTGCTGAACTCACACCATGTTTGCTGGGCAAGATGGCGTCTAGGCCTGACTCAATTTTTGGCAAATGCAAAGACGGGGTGCGTGTGGGCAATGTCGTCGGCGGGCGAATCCTCCTCCACCTGGGCCCGGGTGGCATGAGGGGGCGTCCACCGAGTCATGGTCCTCACCTGGGGAGAAAGCTGTAGGTGAGGAGGGCCTCGCGGCCAGTCCTCCCCTACATTTCCCCCCTTTCGTTACTTAAAGTAACGAATTTCTTTAGCTCTTCCAATCTTCTACATTCTTGTTCCTCTAACACTGCACCATCCCATGCAGGGGTTCCTTTTATAGGCATCCATGCTCTGCACACCCCCCTTAAACTCTCACCTCTCCTAGCATACTCATCTGGTGTACATGTTAAATATATACAGTCGCCAGTTTCTTCCAGATCTACCCAGACCTCCTCATACCATTCCAGTTCTACGTCTCGTGGTTCTTTGATAGTGGTGTGCCATAGTTTATCTACTATGTACTTATCACGGCACATAGGCACTAACTGGTACCTGGGGGTGTTGTCTGCTCCTGTCTGCACATGTACTTCTTGTGTTGCTTTAATTGTACCACCGGAGTTGCCCATTGTCACCATCATCATTGCACCGTTAGGAACTGCATTAGCACAACATCGGAGGCCCACCTGGCACAGGCAAAACATCACAAGGATGATCACCACTATTGGTATCAGGAACTTTATTGTCACTCCAAGCCATGAGGGAACCCAGGAGAAGATATTATCGAACCACGAGCTATCTTCAGCTCCACCTTCCATTTTCATCTTCTCGCCCAGGTTATGTACTGCTTCAATAACGTGGGACAGGGACCCATTTTCTGCGTCTTCAGAAGGTACGAACGTGCAGCACGCACTTCCTATTTTTCGGCAAACACCTCCATCGATAGCTGTTAACAGGTCTAGAACATACCTGTTCTGCATGGTCATTAGTCGCAGAGCTCGTAGTTCTACCTTTATTATGTTGAACCCTTCTTCAGTGTCATTGGCCAACTGGATCAGTTCCCACCGTGTGATCTGGAGCCATTTTGCATTTGCTCTTGCTTGGACACTGGATACTAGCGAAGCAAAGAATGTTTCCACGGAGCTGAACAGGCGATACTTGTCTGGGATCTGTGCCAATAAGTCAGATGATGCTTGTGATATGTAGTTCGAGGCTCGCTTGTTTCTTGAGAGCTCTTCTTCCTTCCCTCCGGAGGACAGGACATAAAGGTGCGCTTGTGTAGTTGGAGAAGCTGCATTCTGGTTCAAGCCTCCTTTCATCATGTTACTTCTGTCAATATGGCTTTCTGGAATCACCATTAGTGTTGAGTGCAAAGTGGCCATTGAGCAGCTACCACTCCATGATTGGGGAAGGTGCAGGTACGCCTTGTTGCCGCATACCCAGTAGGTGTCCATTAGTGCTGCTGTCCCTTTTTTCATATCTGGGATGGTGAGAGTTTTGTTACAGTTCGTGTTCGTTCCCATTGCCATTTTTCCTTCTCCCTTGAAACATAGTTCGTTTTGTATTTCACTTTGTAGCTTGAAGGGTTTCTCCATCGCTGTTACCCATGTTAGTTTAGGGATGTGTTCTTTCCATATTGGCAAGCACGTTCTTTCCATCCACCGCAGCTTTTCCGGTTGGACACCCTTCAGTGCTTCTGCCTTGCACAGCACTTCTTCGTCTTTCCATTTGTTTTCAGAAAACAGTGTCCCTTGTATTGCAAAGAAAGGTTCTTTAAGACAGATCACTCCAGACGCCTGCGAATAGCACGTTTTGTTGTTCTGTAGCATTCTGAAAGAGACATCGTGTGCTTGGAAAGTGTTCTTTATTCTACACAGCGTGAGATGAAGGAGACATTGGGCATCCACAATGGGCAATTCTCGTGGCAACAATACTTTAGGTGTGCCTGATGCATGGGGGATAAGTGAGCAGACATAACAGCTCTCATTGGTTGTTTGTTTGGCTGTTGTGCTCATATCTGCATACCATTTATTTGCTTGGTGTGGGTGTCGTGGGTCTTCCATTTTGTCTAACCCTAGTCCATAATACTCATCATACCCTTTCCCACCAGTCTCTCTTCTCCGCCTACTTTTCTCCCTTCTTCTGTACCTTCTCGTTATAGTAGGTGAAGAACCAGGCCCCCCTTCCTCCCTCCCACCCCCCTTTTCTAATTCTTCATATAGGGTCTTGTGTTCTGTCATCATAATCACTTTTCCATCCTCCTTAATAAACAAGAGATCGTTGTTTGAAATTGGGGCGGGAGGGATCGTGTGGTTGTTGTATGTTCCGGGTTGGGACATTGTGTCATTATTTACATTTTTGGTTCTCGATTGTGAGAGGACAGCAGTGGGTGGTGTAGTATAGTATCCCCACACAAAGTGTGATCCATCCCAGATCAAGAAATCACCTTCTTTGATACCTACAGTCGGAATTGTTTTCGTTCCAGGGGCAAGGGTGGTGTTGTTCCCCCCTCCCCCCTCGTTCATCTCGGTAGAGATGAACGCTATAATCCAGTGTAATACCAGACAAAACATTGAGATGAAAAACACGATAGCACACATTGATAAACCACATTCAAATGAATATGTTAATCTAGCCACTAACATTTCTCTAAATCTAACATATCTATTAGTTGCAGGCTGCCCATTCGATGCCATGATAAATCCTGTTTGAGACACAAGAGTTCATTAAATACAACATGTAAGCATTTCCACGTTGTAACGTTTCGGTGATAAAATATAGGGTTGGGTGAGGGAGGGGGTGTGTTGACAGACAAGGTAGCCTTTCAATCATCATTATTCGTACCTTACTATATATATATAAATAATAAGAACATGACATTTTAAAAACAACAATAATAAAAACATCTCAAAGAGCACAGGAGGGGAAAAAAGAACCCCACGCAAAACTTTCAAAAATTGTAATAAAAAGAAAATTTACATATACATATGTACATGTTTTAGTCCAGGACTTTTGTTGCGCGCTAATTGTGCTCACTGTTCATCTCATAAAGCACAAAAAATTCCAATCATTCATTCCGCACAACTTCATCGTCCGCTGTTGCCTGTGCCTCGTCCTGCACCTCACTTTCCGCAGCGCTGTAAGCTTTACGTACGTCTGTCAAATGCACCCAATATCGTAGGCCCTTCACCTTTACTGCTGTAGGTGTGCAAAACACTACCTCATAGGGGCCATGGAAACGTGGTGCATTCCACCTCCGCACAAAACTTCTGACATATATAAGGTCACCAGGCATTAGTTGTAGTGGTTTTTCAGGCAATTTGTCTGGTTCAGTTGCGTTCCCCTCCTCTCTTGTAGAGGGGGGGGCTAGTTGCTTTGCAATTACGCGCGCTGCCCGTGTCAGTTTTCGCAGATATTCTGTGAACTCCTCCCCCAATATAGCTGCGCTTCTGTGTGCATCAGAACGCTCACGGAGAGGCGAATGCGCTGTATGCATTCTTCTTCCCGTGACGATCTCGTGCGGGGACAAATGGTGATCCTTACTTGGCTGGTTTCGTAGTTCAAACAAGGCCAAAGGCAGGCAGTACATCCAAGTCTTTTTAAGGGAAAAACAAAGTTTTGATAATCTGCTTTTTAACAGGCCATTTATCTTTTCCACGACGCCATTACTTTGAGGATGATAAATCGAACATAATTTGTGCTTTATTCCCAATAATGTAGTCACTTCTTTAAATAATTCATTAACAAAATGCGTCCCGTTATCTGAGCGAATAACGTCGCAAATTCCCCAGCGCGGAAACACTTCCCGCACTAGGAACTTCGCGGCGCCCTTCGCGTCAGGGCGGGCACATGGCCCTGCCTCCACCCACCTCGAAAATGGACATACAACCACAATCATGTATCGAGCCCCATTACACCTTTCTCCCATGTCTACATAATCAATGTGGAGCTCTCTGAATGGGCCACTTGGTTTTGGTATCGTACCCCTTAGTGTACGCAAGGTCATACCTGAGTTGTAAATTTGACATGTCGTGCATTCTAGGGCTAACCTTGTGATGTGTTCCTGGAGGCACGGTGCAAACCAATCTTCTTGTATCTCTGCCATTATGTGTTTCTTCGTGTTGTGTGCGGGAAAGTGTAGTTGTTGAAATGCTATTTCTAACAGCGTAATTGGCATTACCACTTTTCCTGAACTCTCTTGTCGCCACAATAAATCAGTCGATGATTTGCTGCATCCTCTCTTAGTCCACAGCAATTTTTCCTCTGCACTAGCTCCCTCTTGCAGCTCTATTATCTCCTGTGTGGACATCATGTTGTATCCTGTGGGGACCTCTTGGCTTGCTGTGTGGTGCAACATGTACTCTCCTATTTCACCTTTTTGTAGATATGAAGCTGCTTTGGCAGCGGCGTCTGCTGCCGCGTTCCCCAAAGATACAAGATCTGTATTGGTGGTATGAGCTTGACATTTTACGATGGCCACTGCCGTGGGGTCTTGCAGGGCCTCAATCAGTTCTTTCAATAATTCTGCATGCTGGACTGGCGTTCCGTCTGCTCGCCGAAACCCCCTTCGCCCCCACCGGGCCAACCCACCGTGAACTGTTGTTGTCATGTATGCTGAGTCTGTATATATGGTCACTGCGCACCCCTTGGCGGCATGCAATGCTTCTATTAGCGCTATTAGTTCTGCTGCTTGCGCTGAATAGTGTGATGGGAGGCGGTGTTGTACTAGTATCTCATATTCATCTTCCTCTAATCGTACCACTGCCATACCCACATGCTTTTCTCCTGTCTCCATGTCTATTGATGCTGACCCGTCCACAAAATACACCTCACCCTCGGTCAGGGCATTTTCAAAAATCACTGGATCCTTACTTTCGTCACCTGTGTACGTGGCGCAGTTGTGGTTTTGCATGTCCTCTACGGTGCATGCCTCTGTGATGAATGTGGCTGGGTTCACTGTTTTACATCTTACTATATGGATGTTAGCGCTGGACAGTATTATCTCATATGCTGTGGCGCGTTGTGTTGTCAATGTGCTCTTTGTTCGCTCTAATATTGCAAAAAGTGAGTGTTCCACAAACAGTGTCACCGGGCAGCCCATCACTATCGTGGCACTTTTTTCAATTGCGAACGCGGCTGCAGCTAGGGATTGCTCGCACGCGAAATGACCTTGCATTACTGCGTCTAGGGTGCCGCTATAGTAAGCAAGTGGTTTGTGCCCTAAAGATGTTTTCTGCGTCAATACTGCTGTCATCAGTGTTCCTTTGCAATGTGAAAATAAGAAAAATTCGCGCCCATAATCTGGATTTGCTAGTACTGGAGCGCTTGATATCAGCTCTTTTAGTGAGTTAAATGCTGTGTTCATCTCCTCTGTCCATTCTATGTGTTTGTGTTCTTGTTGTGCTTCTTTCAGTGCCTGTAACAAGGGCCTTGTGTACGCCGCATAGTCCAATATCCATGCTCGGCAATAGTTACACATACCCAGAAATTTCTGCATCTCTTTTACTGTTTTGGGTTCTCCAATTGTTCTAATCGCCTGTGCCCTGTCTGGTATAATTCGCTTGCCATCCTTTGATATCAGCTGACCCAAGTATAGGACCTCTGTCAGACAGTACTGTAACTTCCCCTTGTCCACCTTGTATCCTTTATTGGCCAATAAAGTCAAAAGTGTTATTGAGTCCTGTCGGCACTCTTCCTCCGCCTGTGCACAAACCAATAAATCATCAACATACTGAATCACTGTGCTTTCTACAGACAAATTCCCCAGATCTTCATGTAGTACTCTGTTAAATATGCTTGGGCTCTCGCAATATCCTTGTGGTAGTCTGCAGTGTTCGAACCTCCTTCCTCCCAATGTGAATGCTGTCAAGTACCTGCTCTCTTCTGCTAAGGGAATCGAGAAAAATGCATTTTTTAAGTCAATTACTGTGAAGTGTGATGCTACTTTTGGAATGTTGCACAGTATTGTCGCCGGGTTCGGGACTAGAGGGAACTCCTTCATTACCACATCGTTCAGTGGGCGTAAATCTTGTATCATCCTCCATGAACCCCCCTTTGCTTTTTTGATTGGGTAAATGCATGTGTTGCATGGGGAGTTTGAGGGCACGATTATACCCTGTGCTAGCAGTGCTTCTATTGTCTCTCTGATCCCTTCTTCTGCTTCTCGCGACAGTGGATATTGTTTCACCCGGGGTAGTATTGCTCCCTGTTTTATTTTTATCACCACAGGCTGAACTTCATGCAGCAACCCTACATCGTGGGGGCCATTAGTCCATAAGTTAGTGGGTACTGAACTCATGTCCTCATCAAAAAATGTGTGCGGTGCTCCTACTACCGCCATTAGTTCAACCTTAGTTTGTCTGGCTGTAACTACAATGTCGCAGGGCATTGCCAGTTCCATCACTATTTCACCATCTCCCTCAGTGTCAGAAAATAGCTCCTCGTCAGAGAGCTCTCTCAGCGGGATATTTGCATTTGTACACAATACTGTCCGCCACTCACACCCTTCCATGTCAATACCAATCACACATATTCTGTTTGTTGATACATGTATTGCATGCAAATCCAACGATATCACTGACCCGAGAGCAGTGTCGGGGCTTGCTATGGGACGAAAAAGGAATTCTGCTGGGATCCTCCACTCCACCCTTTTTAGTTCTGGTACTATGAGAGCCAATGTTCTCATGCCTTCGACAAACATCTCCTCATTTCTTGGTACCCCTCTGATCTCTTTTATTATTGTGTGGCCGTGTATTACTGCTAATATACGGAGGGGGCATATGCCTGGCGTTGAACATACGATGCCGCTCCCTGTGAATGATATGGTCATGTTTAGTTTGCTCAAGAGATCTCTCCCCAGTAAGTTGATGGGAGAGTTTTCATAGTACAGTAAGGGTGCTTTCACTGTTTTACCCCCCACTGTCACATCCAATACCTCTGTGTAAGGAACTTCAATTACAGCCCCAGAGAACCCCTGCGTCTCTAACGTTCTATTAGATAGCGGGAACCGGCCCTCTCTAATGCATGATTTCTCCGCTCCCGAATCCACCATGAAAATGAATTGCTTGTCTCCTATCTGCGCTCCTATCAATGGTTCCTCTGATGCATTGTGGGTCGTAGACAGTACTGGACACGCAAGTGCTCTCTGTGGGCTGTCCTATGCGGGGTGTCTCATTGCCCCCCCCTGATCGAAAATGTTCCCCGAAACCACTGACACTCCACTGTAAGGTGCGGGGGCGGGTGCTCCATTGGCTACTGTGGCGAAAGTGTTACCAGGCGTGTAGTGCACATTGTCATTATTCTGTGGGCTGGTTTGTGTTCGGTACTGATGTCCGTGCAGTTGTGCGTTACTCCTTTGTACTACATTGTCTGGTTGCTGGTATTGTCCCATGGGGAGGCCGTAGGGGCTTCCTGGATGGGGGTGTCCGTACTGTTCTATCTCTTGGAAACCGTTGTTTTGTCTGCTCCTACATTCTCTTGAGTAATGCCCCCATCTCCCACAATTCCAACAGCTCCCCTGTGGACCTCTGGGACCCTGCCACCCATTTCCTCCCATTCCTCCATACCCTTGTCCTCCTCTTCGACCCCTGTACCCACCTCTTCCTCCTCTTGGGGCCCACTCTTGCCACGTTGGACCTCCGTTCTGCTCCTGCTCTGTCCACTGTCGTTGCCCTTGTCCTGCCCAAGTCGCTGCTATTCTTCCTTGTATTGCTATTTGCCCCTCCTCTCCTTCCTCTCCCTCCCTCATGAGTGGGAGTCCCGCTACCGCTGCTGCGACCTTCACCAATTTTGATTGCACCAACTTTGCCTCGTCCGCCAACCTTTTCTGTGCTACTTCCCTCTCTCTTTCTTTGATCCGTTTACAATGGTGTACTATTATGCTTTGGATCTCTGGCCAGCCTTTTGCCTCAACGCCTGCTATTTTATCGAGTGCCTTTTGCACTTCCTTTGGGAGCCCTCTCTTAATGATGAAATAAAATAGAGATGTGGATTGGTGCCAGGGCGTACCCGTTTCCGCTCTCCACATCTCCTGCACCCGGAGAATGTAATCCATAGCGTCCTCCCCGTCATTCATGGTACATTGCATTACTGACTGCAAGTCAGGGGTATCTGGGAAGGTTTCCCGCAGTGCGTCCCACACCCTTGCTCGCACGGTGTTAAAAGAAGCCCCATCATGGCGATCACACTCTAAAGTTACAGCTGGAAAACCCGCTTTAGCCCATACTCTGTCTGCCTGATCCCCTACTGCGGACACTAGTAGGCTTTTCACATCGCCTACTGCCAGCGGTATGCCAGCGGTATGTTTCTCAAATGCATATATCCACTTGCTTGCCCCTCCTGACAGCTGTGGTAGTAATTTCATTAAATTAGCCTTGTCCATCTGAGCCCACGGTATATAGTTTGGCCTCCCACCTCCCCTGTGCAGTAATGGGAGTTGTAATTTCCCTTTTGCCATTGCAGCTTCCTTTTCCTTAGTCACTGCTGACTCTAATGACGCCATCTTCCCCACTCTATTTCTTAGTCGTCCCATCCATTCATCTTCTATAGTCTCCAGTGAACAGGCACCATCTAGCTCCTCGCCTTCTCCTCCTATTGCCATGCTCAATCTATCACTCTCATCCACCCCTCCTCTGACATCACATAACAAATCCTCTCTGATCCCTCTTTCTCGTGATACAACACCAATGCTTCCTTCTGCTGTTCCCACTTCTATTATTCTTGTCGGTTCTTCCTCAATTCTGAACAGTATTTCCCCCTTTTTCCATCCCTCCTCAATTTGTCTAGTTTCGCTCGACGCTCTAGACGTGCGTCCAGATTGTGTAGGGGCGCATGCTGTACGTTCACATATGTCTTTTATTCTTGAGAGTTCATCTCTTGCCACTGTAAGCCTCGACTCTAAGTCACTTGTTAACTTCTCTATATCCACCCTCTGTGTGCCTCCCTGGGCGCGCTCTCTGGTGTTTTCGTATGGTGGGGGTGCAGTTGGCCTCTGTGGTGTGCTGGTCGACGGGGGAGGCACGTAAATCGGGTCGCTATATCCTGCTGCAGGGGCTGGTTTAGGTAATATTGGGTACAACTTAATCGCCTCCACCGGTTGTTCTGTACTTAGCTGTTCCTTTTCCTCCCGCGGGATCATCAGTGGATTATCTGTGGTGGAAGGTAAATCAATATTTGGTGTTGGAGCTTTGGGTGGGGGTACTTCCTCAAACAATCTCCAGAGATCTAATATCTCCTTCCTATTCTGCCATTGTTTCCCCTTATACTTGAGGCGAATACATGTACATACCATATCAAGAACGCTTTTGTCAAAAGACCCTCCTTCTGGCCAAATCTGGGGCAACCCCTCCCCTTTCAATTCTGTTAACCATTGATCATGATATTTATTTATGCGTTCAGCATATCCCGGCAAGCTCTTACAAATGTGTGACAAGGGAGTTTCAGCCCCCATCCTCTAAATCGCTAGCGCTACCGCGTTCGCCTTCGTAACTTTTGATTAGGTGTAAATATGCGTATGTATACCTTTATGGCACAGACAAGAGCGGACCTCTCAAAATTATCACCCACTGTAATTCACTGCACAAATCTCTTCTCACTCACCATATCTCATCTCTTTCCCATTCCCAGGCACTCTTATGTGATCTCACTTGTAATTGATCAAATACTGGTTATGGCCACACTCTCTGACACCACCTCACGGCCACCTGTTCGTCTCTAACACTCATACGGTGCGCGCACCCTTCACAATACTTTCCACTCACACTTTTGTCTTTTTCCTCCCTTTCCTCCCTGGCCAGCTGTCCCTGTTTCCCTGCTAAGGTTACTGTGTTCACGTCTGTACGTGCCACTACTGAGTCCCCACTTTTTAAGATGTTCTAACTACTTTATACCCTTCTCATTTTCCCCCCCCTGCCCCGTGGAAATGGAAAAAAAAGAAATAGAGAGAGAGAGCACAATCACTAAAAAATATTCCCGGTGTCTCCTTTTGCTAGACACCAATAACTTATTTCTCACTTCTTCATATATTCCCAGTACTAGTCTAGATAGTACTATGCGGCGCCGCCTTCCACCCCCTTTCGGAGCTAGGTTTCCGTCACTTCTACCACGTCACTTATTTCTTACTCCTAATGGCCATATGCAAAGAAATAATAAAGAAAGTTTCAAGACCCGTCTCTAGTAGACCCCCGATATTCCTCTCCTCTACCTGTCCCCGTTCTTTTATTCCCAATTCCCCTTCTTCTCCCCTTGACGATCACTCGCACTCGGTACTCACGTGCCCGTCTTGAACCGATACTCTCCGAAACTGGGTCCGTCCAGGCGGCGTTACCGGTAACTCAACGGTCAGCCCCTGGCTCCGGCGAGCGGCACTCAAAGGGGATTTTTTTCCAATCGGGATCCCGTACCCTTTCTCATTGAGTGCGCACTTCTTATTGTGCCGGTCGCCGTTGGCGGGCGGCCTCCCGGAGACGGCTCACCGTGCGTATCCCTTCTCGACCGGAGATTCTCGTGCCACAAGGGGGTCGTTAAGAAGGAGTTAGGAAAAATAGTTTGGAGATATCACGCTATCGGGGTCACCACTGAAGGGAAGCGCCCCCAATTCAGCACGATCCTCCCCGCAATGAGAGACAATAAGGGACTCTCCCGTAGTGGGAATAAGACCAAGACAGAGTGCGGGTGAGCGTAAGTGGGATTTTATCCAAGGATAAGGCATGCAAAGAACTCTGCAACCTACGAGAGCGCTCTGCCTGACAATAGCAAAGACAGGCGTATTTCTAATACAAGAAACGTCATCAGCACCTAAACACTATAGGGGGCACAGGTCAATCGGGATTGGGTGGCATCGACTAACTATAGGTGTTGCTGCAGCGGGGTTGGTCCTGGCGGGACGACGTCACTGGTCAGCCTCGTGGGTTGGGTTGGGCCTGGCAGGCCGGCTTGAGGTCATCCGTGCGGTGTTGATGCGCTGGGGCAGCCTGTGACAATGACGAATACCTTTCCTGTCTCATTTGCCCTAGGCCATGCACACTGCAGTTATTCAGAAAATGACATTTAAGTTCTTTGATAAATTGCTTCAGCATCTTATCTTATAAAAATAAACACAACACATGAGGAATGCACCTTGTGAGAGGTCTGGTGGTCGTCGGTTGGGGTGAGATTTACCTGTGTCCTATTGACCGGTATTTTAGGTCGCGGGACGGGGCTCTGGGGCCTGGGCCGAATGATACATGTCTGTCTGCTGCGTTAGAAGTTATTATATAGATGGGTCTCTGTGTCTTGTCTCAATGCCTTACACGGGGTCAGGATTCTTGGGGGGTTCGTGGGATTTATGAGAGGGTGCTGGTAGATCAGTGGGTTCAACCGTGGGTTTATTACCGTGCTGTAAATAACACAGGTGGCGGGCTGTGGCCTTGGTTGCGGTGCCGGGGCCTCTGACTCTCTGAAGTAACGCCAGCTTGGTTGGGGGAGGTGAGGGAGCGCGGCACAAGTCTTAGCTTTTTTATCTGGCAGGCTTGGTGGGGTGGGAGAGGGAATGGCCTTGCATATATCCACAAAGGTATTTTCCTCGTGCGTTGCTGATCAGTGAATGCAGAAGTTCTATACTGTTCTGCCTTATTTTGACGTTATTTAGACACACATATATATTTTAATTTCGTTACACATTTCTTTAATACAGTCGGTTCCAGTACCTTTTCATTACCTAACATTATATTCACTACATTGTGTGCGTATTGTATGTACATTAGACGTTATACGAGGGATATCTAGGTTATGGCCTACAGAGATTGATGCTCGCCGCTTTGGGTGATTCAAAAACATATATGAGTTCAAGTTTCTACATACTATTGAAAAACACTTTTACAAAATAGAGGTTACACGTTTAGTCAACATCTTTCTCCGTGGTTATAGCAGCATTAGTCCAGACCTGGAGGGATATCATATAACGTTACATTTTTATGGCTTATTCACATTTTAAACAGAGGTAGTTCATTAGTACCAATACTTGAATTGTTTTCTACCTTCTTCAGATAGTGATGCTTCAGCTTTTTTCCTCGCTACCCCGGCCTTGCGGTCCGGGTCATACGGGGTGCAATATCACATTGTTACTAATATAATGTTGCCGTGTTGGCATCTCGGGTTTAGCTCATCTCCGACTTTCTCATGGGAACGCGCTCGCAGCGGATCTGTCAGGGCTGCTGAGGCGACAGAGATGCATGAAAGGCCCTCCAAAGGTGGGGGCCTCGTTACAGTGTGCTGAACTCACACCATGTTTGCTGGGCAAGATGGCGTCTAGGCCTGACTCAATTTTTGGCAAATGCAAAGACGGGTGCGTGTGGGCAATGTCGTCGGCGGGCGAATCCTCCTCCACCTGGGCCCGGGTGGCATGAGGGGGCGTCCACCGAGTCATGGTCCTCACCTGGGGAGAAAGCTGTAGGTGAGGAGGGCCTCGCGGCCAGTCCTCCCCTACAATGTCTAAAGTCAATGGGCCTCATTACGACCCAGGCGGTAAGTTACCGCCTGGGCCGTGACTTTACCACCATGGCGTAAACTATGTTTACGCCATGGTGGTTGGCGGACTTACCGCCCCATTCCGACCTTGGCGGGGCGGTAAGTCCCCAATCCCCATTTACCCTTCCCCATTCCCATTTTTGCCCCATAGGGCATAATGGGAGTGGGGAAGGCGTTAATTACGCCACCGTAAATTACGGTGGCGTAATTAACTCCATGGTCCCTTAGCGCCATGGATTTTAACACCTGCTAAAAGCAGGTGTTAAGTCCGCCATGGCGCTAAGGGACCTCGTACTCAGGCGGTAAGGGTCGGCGCTGTTAACGCCGCCGTAAAACCCTTACAGCCTGAGTCGTAATGAGGCCCAATTTGTCTCCCCATTTTCAGAGCATCATGCATTTTCATCAGTCTGCATTCAGTTTATTTCTTCATGGACTAATTTGCGCTAAATGTTATTATGGGATTCAGTTACATGTTAACTGGTGTTGGGTTAATTCGTAGGTTAGATTAGGTTAGTAATATATTTGGTGCATCTCAGTTCATTGAAACAGCATCATGGAACAAAGTGATCAATCTTTGTGCAATGACATCTATTTAATTCTTCCTGAGACTCACACTCTTCACCCCAGTTGAAATTCAAACCCACGTTAAAACCTGAATGCTACAATGCTGATTCTAAATGTTAAAATTCAGATCCCATACTCCTACACTTCTCAAGGACGTAGACATAGCCATCTTCCGTGCTCTCACCAAACAAAACTTCTGCCACCCTCCCTTCCTGTTCACGACACCAAAGAAGCCTGATTGGCTGATCCTCCAATGTCCGTGGACACCCACGATTGTCCACGGTCTCCACAGTCCCATTCCATGCCAAGCAACCTCAAAAGACCCGAATGTGGCACATGTCCTTAGCGGACTACCGCATTGTCCATGGACAGAATGCCAATAAAAGGGGGTGGGGAGGTTTACACTCAATTAGCACATGCCAGCCCTTTTACTCATTTTACCTTTATGCTTGTAAAACTCCCTCATTGCCTGCTTTTAATCAGTCACACATCCATCCACCAATCTCAACCAAAAACGCAAAATGTAACCCTGTCATCTCAGTTCAACACTTCAGATGTACACTTGAACTCTGAGAGTTCATATATTCTGTTACTCACAGCCATCTGCATCACAAACTACCATGACACTCTCCAAAATGTCTATTTGCAGATTGTACAACATTTGCATCCAACAAGACATAGTACAGGTATGCTTACATTTTTTAAAGTATTTTCTTCAACTCTTTTACAAATATAAATATACAGCGTTCCTGCTACTTACGCTGTAATAAGCTTCTCGAAAAGCATATTGTCTTTTTCATCCACCACTCTAGCAATTGCCATATTTGCAGCATTTAGCACCTCCTCATTTCAAGTAGCAAACACTTACAATGCTGTGCATTTAGAAATATTTCTTTTTGGGAGCATTTTCATGAAAATGTAAAACATGATATGTACATTTATAGCAGCACTGTGTGTAAATGTTTTCTGTTTATTTTTTCACAGAAAACAAACCAGAGATTCCAGCTTCAAATACTGTATAAAACTAAGTAACTGCACCAAGTGTAAACAAAAACATATTCCATAAGCACTTTCCTCAATTGTACTACAATCATAAATACCACATACGTTGTACTCCCCTAAAGTACATATACTTACTATACACATATTATAATATTCTTAGCCATGCCCCCGAGATTGTGGTCATTAGACACAACCACCACAATATAACTAAACAACAAGTACATAACAAAACTCGGCCTTAACTCCCTGGCATTGAAATGATGTCCGCGTACATCAGAATTGAACACAGACAGCGCAGCACCTGCACGCCCTTTTTCCACTTATAAAAACAGCCCCATATCATGTTAATTCCACTCTCCAACCCCTCCATGCCCTCATTCGGCCACCAAATAACCCAAAATGTGTTTTCCAGGCTCTTTCCACACTGCGCTCTCCATGGAAGTGGCCGCTGTCCACAAATCCAACATGGCATCCATTTCAAAAGTTTAGCTGCACCTTACATTTTTCACCATCCAATCAGCAGCTACATCCAATGTCCGTGGACACCACACTGCCCTCCGATTGGCCCGGAGGCCTGTCGGCAGAGCTAATAGGGAAGTGAATCTGCGGACCGAAGCAATATATCACTAATTTTGTGTACCTACTTTTTGGCCATTTTCCTAAAAAGTACTGGATGAATTTATACCAAATTTACAATAGCAAACTTTTGGGACCAAGCTGCGGCTATTGACACACATTTGGTGAAAATCCATCCAGTGGTTTGGGTTGTAGGCATGAGCAACTTCTTTTTTACATTGCAGCTATGAGGAAAACCACACATTTTGGGACCCCCGATGTAACTTTGCCCCCCCTGGAAGAAACTTCCTCGAACGTCGCAGAGTCAATCCGAGGGGGTCATATACTTTTTTACAAAGTTTGGTGAGGATCCGTCCAGGCGGTGAAAACATCTAAGCCACCCAAAAAGTGCTCTTCATATTGGTTGAGCAACTTAACCGTAACAGCACGGCCACTGCCACAGGCCGTGTACACGTCCTGCAGTAGTGGCTGGGTAGTTTTGGTTAAGTTGCTCATGGGTAAAGATGATATGCAGTTGTTTTTATAGTTGAAAAAAGGTCTTGCAGATGCCACTGAGTCCGCGGTCACCTCTTACTATCCGCAGAATTCATATGGATGGCAGTGGGTTATGGGTGAGTTTTGTTATTTGAAGATGTATTTTACGTACTTTTATATGGTTTTATTCTATTGTGTTGGTTGTGGCCACTGCCAAGTGTATATGGTATTTATGAGTGTAGTACAATTGAGGATAGTGATTCTTGATGTCTCCTCCACCTTTCACACGGTCAACAATTGTATCCTCATTAAATGGTTACATGATACCATTAACAGCATGGAATGGGCACTGGACTGGCTGATTTGATTTCCTCACTAACCGCCCTTACCAGCTGCAACCTAGCTGTTTGTACTCCACCACTTCACTGTGTACCTGCATAGTACTCCAGGGTTTTATCCTATAATTGTGGCTGTTCCATATCTATTTTGCCCCTCTGTCTCACCTGATGTCCTTCTTCTTTTCCTTCTTTTCTCATTTCCAGTGTTATGTTAATGACACACGGGTTTCTTTCAACTTCCCTGAACTCATTTGTTGTCCTCATTTTTTCTCTCTAATTGCCTGACTGCCATCGCGGCATTATGTGTGGCTAACAATCTGTGTCTGAATGCCAGAAAGATGGAGATCTTTTTTACTTTGTCACCTGTGCCCTGTTTTTATCCTACCCTCTTGCCGCTGTCTTTGGGCCCTCTACTCTCACCATTCTGTGAGGCCAAAAACATTGAGGTTATCTTTAAGTCATCCCTCTCCTTTACTACTTACATTTTGGAGCTTGTAAAGAAAACCTATGCTTTCAGCTGACCTCCTTACAGGCATTGTACCATTCCTCACCTTCCCCCAGACGCTCAAAGTCTGTAGAGCCCTGGTCCTGTGTAAGCTGGACTACTGCAACATCCTCTTCCTTAACATCCTCTTCCTTAACTTCCACCTTTGTTGTCTATTCCCCCTTCGGCTAATCTAGAACAGGTCTGCAAGACTTATTCTTGGCCTCAAGCCAAGGGATCATACCGCTGCAGCCCTAAAATGTGTACATTGGCTGTTGCTTATTGCAAGAACTGCAATATGTCCAACTTTGTTTCCCTAAATACTACCCTGCTAGAGCTCTCCGCTGCTGTATCTCCATTACTCTGCTTGTCAAATGCTTTTTGAAACAGAGAGTGCGAGGCATGTCTCTGTATTTGCCCAGTGCTTGTCTTTGGAACAGCCTTCCTGCTCCTCTCATACTTGAGCTGGACTTCCGTAAATTCCGGAAACTTCTGAAAACCTTTGTCTTTACATTTGCTTAATCCCTTCCATGCTAACGCATACCAATGCCACTGAGACTGGTGGCCCTGTCCCTCGTAAACCTCACAGGTTCAAGGCCCTATATTTAGTTGACAACAGTACACCCCCCTTCAGCACTGCCCTTGCAGGTCTACCATCTGGCGGATGCGTGGGATGTGTACAACACCCTTGGGACTCCTCTGCCCAGTAGGTAGCTAGTGGCCTCCCAGTTTGGCATGTCTCAGCACTTTCCTTCTTGATTTGTATGAACACTTGTTAATCCCTACTCCTCTTTCCATTCATGCACTTGTTTTACTGCACAATGCATATGTGCATCTATAGCCACAGTGTGTACAATGTTTTGGGATAAGCAAGTGAAATGCATATGCAAAAGATTTGCAGAACATTGTTAAGTGGCAGTTGGTGTGTGGAAGTTTAATATGTTGATAGGGTTATATGCAGAGTGTTTTGTAACTAATTGAGGGATATATGTGACACTGTTTCAAATCAGGCAGTGAGGGAGTGCTACATACATTATTGTATGTTAGAGAAAAGTATTTGGGACAGAAAATTGTTTCTGTGCTTTTTTCTTTTTCTCTAGCATACAACTGTCCATTATTTCCATCAGCATAGTAGAACATGCTAATGGGAATGTTGGAGAATCGTACTGAGTCTAACTACTTTATTGAAAAATGTAAAGTAGATGGAGTCTGTCGGATTCTTTTTCAACTGTGAAAGGTGGTTCCTAGGTTTCTGGTGTTTTTTTATTTTAATTTTGTTTGCAGCAGAGGGCAGGAAGTAAATTGGGGAGGGAAGTAAGGGAATGGGAAGCAAGCACAGTTATGGAAGTGCAGGTGAACAGGGGAAGGTGTTGGGAGTGCCCTGCATATAAGGTAGGGGGCAGTGTTTCTCATGCTCCTTGATTACAGCCTCGAAAACATTTAAAAATGTCTCTCTCCTGCAGAGTGGTGTGTTACAGTATATCCAGAGTACTGTTGTCTTTGAAAGTTATGGATCAACAGCCTCTTTTATGGCTTGCAAGGTAGCAGGTGGGATTTTGTGCCCCACATGAGTATCCTATGTGGTTGCAATATTGGTTGAGGAAGATGAGGTAGAGGAAAACAGCCTACTACTTCCTGAGAAAGGGACAGCCCGAGAGCATCCCCAAGGTTAGATTCAGTGTGGTGGCACATGGAGGTGGTCCCGTAGGAGAACTGCCCAGGTTGTCCGTGACTGAGTGCAACGTTGCACTCAGTGCATTTCACTTTAGTAGTTTTAGCCTTTGGTACAATCCCAACAGTGATAAAGAACTTCCACGCCCATGATTCTCTCTCGGTGCTAGAAGTAGACATTTCCTCTACCTCCTCTTCCTTGTCCTCTTCATTGTTTTCTGAATTATTGCGCTTCTTCCGTGGTGGTGGTGGTGGCTCCTACGGAGGAGGGATGACAATAGCTGATTCCATTTTTGAAGATAAATAGCAGTTTTGCTTATATTCTTCCAAGCATGTGCTGTGTGCTAGATTGTTAATGGATAATGATATGACATGATATGATGGGTTATTTTTTACAAGCCTAATACCCAGAGGTTTCTAAGCGCGGATCCGGGAATCAAACCTGTGTTGCTCCATGTCGTCTTGCTTCTAAGGCGAGCATTTTGCCCCTAAGCTATCCTCCCGAGATAAGAATAGTAAGAATAGTAAGAATAGGTGTAGGAGATGTGCAAGGGTAAATGTTCAGCTTCATGCTTCCTAGATCAGCTGAAAATGTAGTTTCGAACTGTTCATGAAGCATAGACCCATTCACGAAGTGCAGACATATTCACAAACACGTCATCATATCGCTTGCGCGTGGTCACGTGACACTGTCTGGAAAGTCTGCAATGACGTGAGACGTTAGCAAACTTCGGTGAACACAAAAAGTTACAAAAAGTGCATAGAAGTGTTATAAATGTTGCTAGGAGGTGGGTAATAGCACTGTTTGAAGTTCAAACTTTCTACATCGGCTGCAAATTATTCAATATTGGGGAAGTATAATATTAGAAAGTTGTAGCAATTTAGGGTGTATTGGCAAAAACCCATGACATTCAGTGAAAAAACTTTGTTAAAGGGACGTTATGGTTAAGTTGTACTAATAAAAACCTATGAAATTCTGTGAAAAAAATACTTTGTTAAAGGGACTTATGCCCTTTAAGGGGAGACTCTGTAGCAGAATACACTTGTGTCAGAATACACTCCCCCCATTGAAAGGGGAGACCCTGTACCAGAATAAACTTTACCCCTTTAAGGGGAAACTCTTTAGCAGAATACACACTCCCCCCTGATGCGGGAGAGTCTGTATTAGAATAAACCCTCCCGCTTAAAGGGGAGACTCTTTATCAGAATAAACTCTCCCCTTTTAAGGGGTAGACTCTGTATTAGAATAAACTCTCACCCTTGAAGGGGGAGGCTCTGTACCAGAATCAACTTTACCCTTTAAGGGGAGGCTAAAGCGCTATATAAAAGTTAATAAATCCAAATACTACACATCAGAATAAACTCTCCCCCTTGAATGGTAAACTCCATCACAGAATAAAACCCCTCCCTTGATGGGGGAGACACTGTATCAGAATAAACTCTCCCACTTGAAGGGTAGACTCTGTATCAGAAAAAACTCTCCCCCTTGATGGGGGAGATGTTCTAGCAGAATAAATTCACCCGCTTGAATGGGAGACTCTGCAGCATAAAGAACTCTCCCACTTGAAGTGGAAGCTACGTAGCAGAATAAACTCTCCCCTTTGAATGGGAGACTCCATAGCAGAATAATCTCTCCATCTTGAAAGGGAGACTGTGAATCAGAATAAACTTGCCCCATTGAAAGGGGAGACTCTGTATCAGAATGTAAGCCAAATATTTTTTCCATTAAAAACCACACAGTTTGGGACCCCCTATAATTTTTGCCCGCCTTGACAAAACCTCATCAAACTTTGCAGGATCAATCGAACAGGGCCAAATAATCTATTTGCAAAGTTTCAAAAGAATTCGTTTGGGGGGTCAAGTTATAACCATTTGTGATTTCATCTTTGATGTCCTGTGTGTTAGTGTTTGCAGTGCACGGTGGTGGCGCGAGCTATAGTTGCTTAGCTTACAATATCTGGCGAATTTCTAAGGTTTTTTGGTTTTACTTTTAACCATAAGATCCCTTTAGCTAAGTTTTTTCATTGAATTTCATAGGTTTCTTTTAGTGCAACTTAACCATAACGTCCCTTTAACAAAGTTTTTTCAGTGAATATATATATGCATAACCAAAAAAATCAGGCTTGTTAACAAGGACACAGGGCAGGAGATTCATTTTGCAGGGGGCTCAAAAGTATTCCTCCTCTGGAGATTCTATTTCAGAATAAAGTCTCCAGGGGAGAATTCATTCTAAATGTAATTGCCGGACGGATGCATGGGGGAATCTATTTCGCGAAACCGGCTGCAAATAGGAGAAAGGAGGAAGAGGCGCCAGATAGGATGATGCCACAAGAATACCTCAGGGAGTCGGCACAGCATCCTGACGGGCAATGTAGTTCCAATAGACAGTTTTTGCTGGAGCCAGCGCATGGACAGTCAAGCTCACTAGCCCACCAGTAATGTATACAATACAAATAGACTTACAGGCCTATGGGCCACTGAAGGACCCACGCGGCAGCCACGTGAAGAAGGGGGCAGGGCTTACAAGCCCTTAAGAATCCTCCCATAGCCCTCCCCTGTCACCCCCCTTCAAGCCAGGTAAGTGATTGGTTAGGGGTAGTGGGCCAATCATGGGAGGTAGAGGCTATTTAAGGAATAACCTGGGATTTGTTTGGTGTTGGGTTAGTTGGGGTGATGGCAGGAGTTGGAAGGAGGATGTCGGAGAGACAAGAGGAGGAGAGCATGGAAGGAGTGTGGAGGTTGTTGGAGTGAGGGGTCAGTGGAGTGTTTGTGCATGGTTATGAGGTGTGACTGAAGTAGTGATAGAGAAGAGGTAGTCATGGTGGTAAGTTGTATTAGTGGTAGTGGGGGGTCGAGTAGCAGTGGGAGCGAGAAGGGGTAATGGTAGCGGTTGTATTGGGGGTAGTAAGAGGAGAGAGAGAAAGGAAAGATAGTAGTAGGAGAAGGGAAATAGTAGAGGTAGTCTCAGTGGAGAGGTAGTAGTAGTGGTAGCAGAAGTTGAGGAGAGGAGAGGTGGTAGTAGTGACCAGTGGTAGTGTAGTGGTATTATAATAGTGTTAAGAGTGGAGAGGTAGTTGTAGTCATAGATAAGTGGTATCAATAAGGACATGTAGTAGTAGGGAGGAGAGAAGAGGGGTAAGATCCGGTACAGTAGTAGGATGGTAGTTGGATGTACTGCTAGTAGCGAGTGGAAGAATACAGAAGAAGGAAGGTAGAGAAGGAATAGATTGTAAAATCAAAGTTTGAAAGTAGGAACTATAAGCCAAGTATAACATCGGAGGGAGAGTAGCGTGGTGGAGACGAGAATATTGTGAGACACCATTGTTGAGGAGGGCCAGGTGAGACCATGAGTGCATGCAGAATGATTAAACTGGATGGAAGAAGGCACCATACCTTAACTCCACTAAGTGGCCCTAGGAGAGGGACAGCTAGATGGTACCCAGGGTTTCATATAGCCAGCGACTCAGGGAGAACATCTGTAGCCAATGTAAGAAAGCAGACAGTAGGCGCCAACTTGCGGTAGCACTAACACCTGGGCTAGGGAGGGGGGAAATTCAGGGGAAGTACAGAGAGAGAGAGGGACAGGCATAGAGACAAAATTCCCCAAAACCCCAGTTGGCCCTGAAACCCAGAGATCCCATCAGCCAAATGGTTTGTTCTTGTAACAAAATAAAGAGCCTTCACTGCAACTTATCTCATGAAGGTTTCCTTGGCATATAATGACTGACCCTGGGGCACATTAAGATGTGCAAGTCACATCGAACATTTAGGGCATTAGTAAATTAAAGTACGTAATGAAATTGTTATAGTAATGATTGTGGATACTCATAAAAGGCATTGAGCAATCACTTGGAAAACCCTTCTATGTTGTCCTCTGCCTCCACTTGGCATTGATCTACAGGCCTGTCTACAGATGAAAGCCTTCTGTCAATAGAAAGACTAGTCACTAAAATCATACCTGGGCTTAGTGGACAACAGCAAACAGCTTAGTACATAGATGAGTAATGGAACCCATGGCCTTGGGAGGGCGGAGGACTTATCTGCATGGGCTTCATGTCTCCCACACACATTTTTTCAGAATTAGCATATGGGGATAGCTGTCATGATGCCTACCCCCGGGCATCCGGATCGAGTCC
Source organism: Ambystoma mexicanum (assembly GCF_040938575.1). NCBI lineage: Eukaryota > Metazoa > Chordata > Amphibia > Caudata > Ambystomatidae > Ambystoma > Ambystoma mexicanum. Next base: position 339,041,523 of record NC_090927.1, read on the forward strand.
ATCAGCCCCGGAAGCAGGCATCCAGATACTTATTAAACCCCAACAGCCCCGGCTGGGGGCTGTTTGGATTCAGTCCTGGCGCCTTAGGCGCCACACTCATCATAGAAATCAGTCCTGGCGCCATAGGCGCCATGCTCATAGACTTTACTTACCTTATGCAGACCATGCTGCAAATGAGTCCAAGCCAACATGAGGCCTGGATGGGACTATTTTATTACAGGGACTATTTTTCACTCGGGTGTGGTTGTGGGGAACTTCTTACCTGGCACTACTTTGCAGGCTATTTAAACCACGCCCGAACAGCAGCCCATGCTTCGTGTTATTCTGCATCCAGCAGCGTAACGCTCACCGTGTCTGCAAGTCAGCATCCAGTCTTCTGCCACGCCCGCCTCGAATCCGGAGCTCCTAGACAAAAGGAAAAGAAAGGAGAAGAGGTTAGATCACGGACATTATTTGATTCCTTACCTGATTCCGGACCCAGCACAGCTCCGAGCCTGGAAAGGACATTATTTCAGCATGCGTCGCTTCGCCAGCAGCAACGCCACGTTATACTCACCAGTCCACCGCATCTTTCGACTCGGCGCTTCCTCCATCATTTTCTTCGTCGAAACCCAGCACCTGGGGGGAAAACAAAAGGAATAACAAGGTGAGCCGAGAAAACCGACAAAGACAATCTCTTGCCACCATAGGCTTACCTGCTTTACCACCGGAGGTATTATCCTTTAATTCGCTGCATCTTCCTATGCTGCACCTATAAAGGGAGAGAAAACAGCAAGTTAAACTCATGCAACTTTTACCAGACATTGTTTTGTAATACAGACTCTTACCTGAACGCCATCAGCTGCCTCCAGGCAATATTCTTTTGGACCCAGCTGCAACCTAACGAGGGAATGGAACAAGAGTGAACATCAGACATATTGAACTCTTTGAACTTTATAGACACTGGAGTCAATATTCCTCCGGAACTCCTCCAGTACCTTCAAACCAGTGAAGTAACTAGTATCTACGCACCCCCGCAGGCCATGCAGGATGGAGAGCTCATCATTTAAAAACATAAGGTGAGGTTACCAAGAGGGGATATCGGAGGTGATTAGTGGGGAGAACGAGAACAGTTGGGGGGCCATCACTAAAGTCCACGGGTGGCTAAATCCCTTTCTCCACTTGCAGGAGAATACTTCTACGAGTCCAGCAGACAAGATTAGGCGGGCCAGTCCAGACTGTCATCTCTGCACTACGCATCACATTGGTGGAGACCGCAGCTGTCCGGGTCCGATCGACGCCCCTGTGGGAACCAGGTGAGCGTAACAATAGCACAATACCTGCTTTCCCAACATATTACCTATTATTTTGCTCAGTCACTAGTTTCATTAACAATTTGAAACAGATTCCAATATTATTCCTGCACTGGGGGTTAGATGGTTAAGTTGGATAATTGTTGTTAGTTAAGATGGATTTCTAAACTCTGACCTGGTGAGCTGACGTTTAGGAGGCCACCCTCAGTTTGTGAAACAGGGCAACCTTCTCGACAAGACCAGACCAATCTAGGTAGCTTGGCAGTCAGTTAAGACTAAGGGGATCATTATAAGGTTGGAGGTAACCATGCTGCAATTTGCGGCATGGTTACCTCCTTACCGGGTACCAGGTCTGGGTTCCTCAAATGAGGACTTACCGGGCCATTTCAACCTTGGAGGACCTGGCAAGTCCTCATTCGAGGAACCCGGACCCGGTACATCCCCATTCCCATTTGAGACCCTATAGGGCTCAATGGGAATGGGGAGGGAGCAAACAACGGGCCCGTTAATAACGGTTGTGTTCAATTTATGGCTTTGTAGGCACAATCTGTCTAGGCGACAGAAATGAGTTTCGCAAGCTATGGTTTTTCAAGAGAAAATATAATATGAGCTATGTCGCGTCTCTGCCGAGTTGTGGTTAAAAAAGCCAATTAAACCACTATGGTAAGTAGTAAAAAAAAGGTAATCAGACTGCAGACAGCGCCAAATCCATTGGTGAAAGAAAAGGTTTTTATTACATTATGCCCTCTGTATGACACGTGTTTCGGCTAAAAACCGTTCAGAACGGAACTAAACGCGAGAGCACCTCGAGATAAGTGTATAGGGATTGAACCCATTAATTCATGAACACCAACCGTATATTATAAGCCTGAGAATACACAGTTATACAGCCCGTATTTGAAAACGGCTATTGGTTTTAGCAGAAACACATGTCATACAGAGGGCATAATGTAATAAAAACCTTTTCTTTCACCAATGGATTTGGCGCTGTCTCCAGTCTGAGTACCCGTTAATAACGGTGCCAGTTGTTAGCTCCCTGGTCTACTAGCGGGACCCGCTAAGGGCACCTGGTTTTCCCAGGTGCCCTTTGCAGGTCCCACGAGCAGAGTCGCAATAGGGCAGTAAGGGGTTAACGGCGCCGGCACCATTACCAGCGCCGTTACCCCTTTACCGCCCAGCTCGTAATGATCCCCCTAAGTCTCAGGAGGAGTGAGAGTGATCGGAAGCCCACAATGAGCACACACAGTAACGCACCACAAATTACTCTTAGACAAGTGTATATAAAACATATCTATACATTTATTGTCGGCTGGCCCAATAGACACCAATAATCATTAGTGATGCGAAAATAGTTATCACAAAAAATCCTTATACTATCCAAAATACATACATTACGTTTCCTAATGCAATACAATTGGTAAAACACAGCCACAACCTTTAAAGAGAGCAACACATTTATAGCATTAGGCAATTCTTCGTAGTCATTCCTGATCTTTCGAGTTCATCCCTAAGAAGAGGGGAGCCTTGCGCTCAACAGTATAGTACATTACAGTGTGCGTAAAAATGCAAGATCGTGCAGGTGAAGCAAAAAGCGTGTCTTCTTGGGAGGGTTGTAGCAAGTCAGGAAGGGGCTTGGGGCGATGAAGAATTGGTTCCCACTATTCGATCAGAGTCTGCCCTTGTCGGCAGAACAGTGTTCAAAAGGTGAGAATATCTAGGGAGCGCAGGCTAACCCAGCCAAGATCAAATACCTTTACTTGTGCGTAAAATTGATCGGTTGTGGCAGGGGGCCACCAGTAAGTGATGCAAGTACTCACTGAACTCGACACAGTACAGACCAAACTTTACCAGTTTAGTCAAGGTTGCTAGTCGGTCCATTGTGGGATAGTTGCCTTTTCTCAGCTTCCAAAGGAGGTATGAAGAAAAGAAAATTCTGGTACAGCAGGCTTGAGGGCACAGGAGAGCCGAACAGCAAGGGATCTACAGCGACCATCACAGAAGCATGCCATGTTACGCACTCTCCTATTTTGGGACCCAGAGGAGCTAGACCTGTGTAATTATGCAGGAGAATGCATGCGACCACAAGCAAGCAATGTACCAAGTCTTGGGTTCACACTCGAGATGGCAGCGCTTCAGCGGGATACCCAGAGGTAGAGCTGGACATTTCACTGGATGGCCCAGGAACACTTCTGAAGTGGCACGTTCGGAGGGTAAGCAGGGGGCACCAAGAGTAGTTGTTCCCACTACTCCAAAGGGGTGAAGCGCATTGGCAGACCTTCTTCATCAAAGAAGAAAGTAGGGGTCCGACAGGACAGCAGAGGGCGAAATGTGCCAAAACCTTCCTAAGCGCCTCCGGCTTTATCACAAGTCTGTTTCTTCATGCATCAGACTTAGCTCCTTCTGTAGTTCGGTGAGAACTCAGGTGATCAACCTGGGATGGATTAGCTTTGTGCCAAAATCAAGGACTTCAAATTGAAGATCTGCTCTCTTGCAGGCAACCCAGTCATGGACCAATCATGGTCCACGGTGGCTTCAGTCATTCAGGCACTCCAGACATCCTGGCACCAATAGTGTGGATTGGGACCAGACAGTCCCAACTGATCCAGGGCACACACACCTGACAGGAAGAAGCCAGCTAAAGAGATCGGTTTTCACAGGAGGCTGCAGGCCCAAATAAGGAAAACCTGTGTTACTCAACCTGGGTGAAGGCAAGGGACAAAATGGGCAGGGGACAAAACAAAAGACTTAGTTGCTCTGCCATTTTTGGACTTGGCCACAGTCTTCAACCAAACGCGGTAAACATGATTTGATTCAGTAAAAAGAAGTAAAACACTATAAAAAGTAAGTGCTGTCACCAGTTTGTCCCAGTCACACTCGTACAATCATCGAAAATTCCTTTGAGGGTGTCTAGGACCATAAAACAAAAAGGGCTCCAGCGCACGGTACTGGATGGTACATTGTGCACTGTTAAAAAGTTACCAAGAAATGGCAACATAGTGAAAGACGAAGGGAAATCTAGTTTCACAGTACTGACATTCTGAAGGACGCGTCAGTTTCCCCATAACAAGTGAGCACAAGTCTAGGGGAGTAAAGCTGAAGGCTGGGCTCCACTGTTAAAAGTCAGGATAGGATAGCCAAACAAAAGCAAAGAGTTTGGGGGGGGGGGTCAATAAATGGAGGGAAAATTGCACATAATTGACATATTTCCTAACAGTTGCGTACTGTGTACCTGTGTATATTCTCTCACATACTACTTTAAGTAGCATCAAACATCCTACTGTCTCTTCTGCAGGTGGGGGCCTACAGTCTGGTGGAGTCACTACAGCCCAAGCAGTTTTATAGGTTAAAGCTTTAAGATATGTTTGAAGTACTTATGGATACATTTCTTGTACTTGTATTTTATTAAATTGGATTTCTCCATCATCATCATATAATACACATAATATAAACATACAGTAAAGCCATTTAAAACAAATCTTGTAAGGGAAAATGCAGCACACAATGACAACAGCAAAACAAAAGGTGTTGGCTGGAAGGTTTAGAATTAATCTCAACCTCTGGAATTGCTCTGCACAACGCTCCAGACCATCGTTCTTCACCTGCCAAGCCATTACAAAGGGAGAAATACCATATGCAAATCAGGCTTCGTCCCACCTCAAAAGGGGCACACCAGCCCGAACTGCTTAGTCAAATCCATTCTGCAGGAGACCACAAACATCCCCAAACATGTTTCAGTCTTGTTGGTCCTCATCTGTGAGGAGTAGCTTGGGTCTATAGGCCCAACAGGTATGGGACCAATGTCTGGGCATACCGTCCCACTCGGGATGACTACAGCAAAACAAAGGCGTTCATGGCTGGAAGGTTTACAATTAATCTTAACCTCTGGCATTTCTCTGGGCAACCGTGCAGAGCATTGTTCTTCGCCTGCCAAGCCATTCCAAACGAGAACAGACCATATGCAAATCAGGCTTGTACCCACCCCAAAAGGGGCAGACCAGTCCGAACTGCTGGGTCACATCCCTTCTGCATGAGCCACAAGCATCCCCAAACATGTTTTGGCCTAATTGGGCCTCATGAGTGAGAAGTAGATTGGGTCTCTAGGCCCTTCAGGCATGGGACCGATGTCTGGGCATACCCATCCCACTCAGGGTGACTACAGCAAAACAAAAGAAGTGATGACTGGAAGGTTTAGAATTAATCTTAATCTCGGGCACTGATCTGGGAATCCCTTCAGACCATCGTTCTTCGCCTGTCAAGCCATTGCAAAATGGGAAAGACCATATGCAAATCAGGCTTGGTCCCACCCTAAAAGGGGCAGACCACCTCAAACTGCTTGGTCATATTCCTTTTGCACGAGACCACAAGCATCCCAAAACATATTTCGGCCTCGTTGTAGCTTGGGTCTCTAGGCCCAGCAGGCACGCGACCCATGGCTGGGAATTCCTATGCCACTTGGGGTAGCTACAGAAAAACAAGAGAGCTGATGGCTGGCAGGTTTAGAATTAATCTTAACCTCTGGCATTGCTCTAAGTAACCCTCCATACCATTTTCATTTTCCTGCCAAGCCATTACAAAAGGGGAAAGACCAAATGCAAATCAGGCTCGGTCCCACCCCAAAAGGGGCAGATTAGCCCGAGCTGCTTCGTCACATCCCTTCTGCATGAGACCACAAGCATCCCAAACATGTTTTGGCCAACTTGGGCCTCATCGGTGAGGAGTAGCGATGGTCTGGAGAGTGCACAGAAAAATGCCTGCATTAATTCAAAACCTTCCAGTCATCACCTCTTTTGTTTTGCTTCACGTGAAATGACAGCATAGGATTAAATGCACATAACATAACTAAAAACAATATTATCAAGCAGATAAAATGAGAGGGCATGGCTTCCAGCTAGTTCTTTATTGTGCAAACCTAGGTCAAGAGCAGTGGAACTATTTACAACAGCATTCTGCCATAATGGGTCTTAATATGTTACACAGTAACACAGTACTGTTGGTGGAGGGAGAGGGATTTGTATTCTTTCGGCAGGTATTGTTGTAAAAGCGTCTGGCTTTTTGTCTTTTTCATAATTGGGGGATGGTAGAGACATTTGCGAGCCTCTATCGGGATTGAGTTCCAGATGGTCAGGGCATGGCAGAAGAATACTGCTTGTAAGTCTTCTCTTTGCGGGCTACCTTTGACTTTAACCTTTTGATGGTTTTGCTACGGGATGTGCGAGAGCCTCCAGAGGTGTAGAGTTTAGCTGTGGGGTATGTGTTATTCCGTTTGAGACTGCTTTGTTGGTGATACATGTAGGTATGAATATGATGCTGGAAGGGAGCGGGAGCCAGAGATGCATGTGCCGTGTTGGAGTGATACAGTTGAATTTGGGGGATCTTGGAATGAGGTGGGTTGCATTGTGGCATGATGCTTGAAGGGCAGCCAGGTGTGCTACTGAAAGCCCAGGAAGGAAGGCATTTCCCCCATCCATGTGCAGATAAACAAGGGCTTGGACAACCATACAGAAATTGTTCAAGGGAATGAAGGGTTTGATTTTCAGTGTGTCAAACTGTAGCCGTGTGGTTTGTGCATTTTTGGCTATGTGCTTTTGTAAGGAAAGCTACTGTCAACAATTAAGCCCTTGGATTTGGAGTTTGAGAGCTGATTGGTGAAAGCTTCCAGGCACATGTCATCCAGCCATTGTAGCAGGAGTTGTTGTTTGGTGGGGGACCGAAGAGGACAAATTCACTCTAGGTTGGGTTCAGTTTAAGGTAAATCTTTGACATCCATGTGTGGAAAGTAGCCAGACATTTGCGGAGGCGGGGAATGCCCTGGTGGCCACTGACCTTACGGTACAACAGTGTCATCAGCATACTGATGGATGGCTATTGTGGGGTCATTTAGGAGAGTTCCCAAGAGTTCCATATAGAGGTTGAAGATGAGTGGGGAGAGAATGGAACCGTTGGGCACCCACACACATGAATGGGAGTCTGTTGAATGAGCCCATTTGTATGACTTAGCTCCTATCGGATAAGTAGGATGCAAACCATTTTAGGACAGTTCCTGAGAAGCCATAGCTAATGGCAAGGAGGGAGAGGAGTATTTGGTGATCAGAGATGTTGAAGGCAGTTGAGAAGTCTAAGAGGACTACGAGACATGAGTCCCCAGTGTCCGTGATTCTGAGTGCATCTTCCACCACTTGGATGTTTGCAGTGTCAATGCTGCATTTTGGGCAGAAGCCAGACTGGTAATTCCAAAGGAGGTTCAGCTGGACAATTTTGTCAAGTAGTTGTGTTGCAACAATTTTCTCAATAAGCTTCCCAATAAATAGGAGCCTTGTGATGGGTCTTTAGTTGGCTAGGTCCTCTGGGTCGAGGAAGGGCTTTTTGAAAAGGGGTCATATGAGACCTGTCTTCAACACGTCTGGGAATGTACCTTCACTGAGGGAGGCTGGGAGTAAGTTGTCTGTGTAAGTAGTGGGTTTGAGTGAAGCGGGTGTGTCTGAGAGATTGTTAGGAGAGAGGAGAGTGAAGTCTGTCCAGGAGGGCAGTGGCCAGGGCGTGGAGATGGCTAGCAGTGGCTCTTTCCAGTTTTGAGGTATTGATGTGACCTCTGATTCGATCCATTTTTTTAATGATGCAGCTCTTATTTCCATTACATCTCTCTTGTGATGCCATCACCAATGGAGAGATGTGCGTTTTTAGAAGTGCTTTACTACTTTGAAAAAGGCATTGCTCCTGATAGAGGCTGACTCAATGGTGGAAGTGTAATAAGGTGACTTAGCCTCAGAGATCATGTGTCTGTGTTAGGTATGCAGGGATTTGAGGGATGGGAGATCCTCTAGGCTGCGGTCCTTGCACCACTGTTTTTAAAGGGATCTGATAGAGCATTTGTTTTTGGCTAGTTTGGGTTTGTACCAGGGTGCAGACGCTTTGACATTGGTACAATTAGACTTTAGATGTGTGTGGGCATCCAGTAGTTCTTTGTCAAGGTGGCTAAATGTATCCAGAAGGGCCGAGGCATTCCCTGTGGTGGGGAATGTTGTGAACAGCATCCTTAGTGTGCCTACTGGAACATTCGTCAAGGATCAGTGCTCAATAACAGGGTGTTTGGACTGACCTTTGTGGGGTAGTCTTGTGTGTGTTATGAGAAGGGAGAGTGTGACATGGTCGACACAGTCAAGGCGAAGGGGGCTTGAGCATGAGAGGGCCAGGCAGGAGGTGAATACTAGGTCAAGTGTGTGACATTTGACATGTGTGGGGGAAAGAACAATCTGTTTAAGGCACATGGAGGCGGTCTGAGAGAATAGGGAGTCACATAGGTGTTTTGCTGGTTCAGACTCGGGAATGTTGAATTCTTTGAGGAGGATATTATTTGGGTTAGAAACTGTTGCAGAGGAGAGAAATTTAGAAAGGCCATCAATGAAGTTGCAACTCTCTTGAGGTGGCCGGTTATTAAGGTGGAATGTAACTGAGTCCTTACTTCAGTTGGAAAACTGGTATGATAGGGATTCAAAGGAACAGGGAGGGGGTTGGGATTACCATGCAGAGCCAGTCGATCTTATGGATGATTGTCACCCTACCTCCAGTTCTACCTGTGCAGTCAGTATGTTGCATACTGTAGCCGTGGTATACGTGGATATCAAAGATGTTGGCAGAACCAAAGTACATCCTTTTTAATGTGTATAATAGAATCATGGGGTCCACACTAATACAATCCATGCGAAGGATGAATGAGATCATCGTGGGTGGTGACAACCCTGAGAGTCCACACTTAGTAACCATGGTAGTAGGTGATTTGAATCTCCAATTCAAACCTTTGAGAGTATTGAATGATATGTGGGAAGACCAGGATGCAGCCTGGGGAATTCCAGCTTTAAAGGTTGACTACCCTAAAAAACCAAACCCATTAGCTATTGAGGTAGCACAACTCTTAAATGATCTCAACCTCAGGGCATGCAACGGCCATTGGGCTATGGATCAGCCAACAAAGAAAAACGTTTATGGGAACAACGGTTCGCGCAGAATAGATTATGCCATGATAGTAGCAAAAGACTGGGATTTGATCGAAAGAGAGAGTGACCACAGCCCAATTAAGTGTTGTTTATCAGTTGTCCTAGGACATATGGCTGAGTCCAATGAATCTCGAGAAGTAACTTCAGTCGAGACTATTGGCCAAAGAAGAAGGGCTGTGAAGTGGGAAGAGGTGCTGAGTAAAGAGTGTCTTTCAAAGATCTACAGCCTGATTTTAGGACACATATCAACAATTTGTGATCTGTCTGTGGGAGCAGCGCCAGTAATGAATGGCTACGTTAACATGGTTGCAGTTTTACAACCCTTGCGGTACGACGAGGAGTGCTGATTGTACAAAGCAGATATTGTGACGTGCCTCACAATGGGTACAAATGTTGATGTTAATGTTTTGCAGAATCGTAGATCTACTTACAAGTCACTGGTAGAACGTAAGAAAAAACTGTTTTCCAGGCAAAATGGGAGACTATGCAGGAGGCATGTGAGAATAATGATATACGTACTTTCTGAAAACTTGTTTCTGGCATAGAACACGATGCTTCGTGTGACCTGAAATATAGTATAGCACCGAATGTTTGGTGTAATCACTTCCAGAACTTGTATACAGATCCAGAGGTGTTTGCCAACCCATTGAATGAGGTACCATTGGAGGGCGATAAACCTGCGTACTCTACTGATCTCGTTGTGAGTAAGGAAGAGGTGGAGAAAGTGATTAGAGTTCTGGGAAAGCATCAGGCCCAACTGTATACCAGTAGACTTCTATAAAAATTAATTGAACAGTATATGGGGCTCAGAATTGACTAGAGCTTTTAATGCAGCCACTCAGCAGTGTGGAGTCCCCCAGACTTGGCGGGAGGCAGTAATTGTGCCTATATTTAAGAAGGGAGCTGAAGAGTCCCCAGAGAACTATCGCCCCATCTCCTTGTTGGATGGAGCTGGGGCGAGGGAAATGGTTCACAAAAAATATGCTTTTTTTGTCTTGTTGGGCTTTACACAAATATCTTAATCTCTATATTTACAAAACTATCCTATTGTCTTTGCCAGTGCTTGTTATGTAGATTGTGAGCATGGGGGAGGGGTGTATAAGAATGGCTGGTAATTATATTTTCACTCTGTGCATCTGTTAGTTTGCCCCATCATTGATCTCTATATTTACAAAACTATCCTATTGTCTTTGCCAGTGCTTGTTATGTAGATTGTGAGCATGGGGGAGGGGTGTATAAGAATGGCTGGTAATTATATTTTCACTCTGTGCATCTGTTAGTTTGCCCCATCATTGAGGTTTGCAGTTATTGGTGCAGTGAATGCTTGGGCCATTAGAAGAGGGGTAAATTATAAAGGACAATGGGCCTCATTACGAGTCTGGCGGTAACCCACCGGTGTGACCGGCGGTAACCCACCGGTGTGACCAGTGGGTTTCTGCTGGACTCGTAACACTTTTCTGATGCCTGACTTCCTGGTGCCACCGGGACATTACAAATCCTAGCGGATCGGGAAGTCATGCGCTGGAAAATTATAGTCTCCAGTCCCATGGAGTGCCATAGGACTCCATGGGAATGGGTACACGGATGAACCGACACCATTGCTAACGGTGCAGATGCTTCAGTGAAAACTCTGCAGGTGGGTGCAGTTGCGCCCGGCAGGTCAGACCTGTTAATGTGCAATGGCACATGCCTGCAGGGTTGTAGTTTGGCCGGACTGCCACACCTGTAATAATGCCCATGTATGTTTTTACAGTGGTTTAATAGGGCTATTTGCAAGGTTGAGTCAAACTAGGAAAATAAAAAGTAAAACTTCAACAGCAACGGTATGGCATCTTCTGGCTTCTAAAGGTTCAAACCTCAACCTGTAAATCTCATTCCAGGATCCCTCTTTGGTGTGGGCGATCAATTTCCAGGCTGTCCATAGTTTGCTTTCCACCCCCACCACCAATATAACTGTTCAGCTGCCTGTTTCTCGTATAGGGGCATATCCCTTTCTGTTGAGCCTTGCAAGTGGGGAACCTCTATGTACTTGTAGCTGTAGCAGGAATGTTACGGGGCTCACCCATAGGGAAGAGACTTGACTTAAATGAATCTCTACTGTAGTACATGATGACAAATTTGAGGCTCAGCCCCATTTTGGCAACTTCTGACTAGATCATAATTGCACTCCCCTCCTGGTACTCACAGCAACTGCGTGTGTCCTGCCACAGATAATATGGGCAAGCCGCTGCCACGGCCAACAGTTCACTTAAGGCTTTCAGACAACTTCCTTACACTAGACTACCAGACATGGGGACCATGTTGCAAAAGACCATAGGTTGAGAGACATGAAAGTAGGGGAACTGAGGTTACTCTGCCAGTGACATCTCTGCTGCCTTTATCCTGTGACAAGGTGAGTTGGTTTGGGTGACCCCTGCTCGCCTCCCCTTGGCTCAGCATTACATGGCTTGGAGAGGCACCCAGCCCTGTGACTACCCATCCATAACCCTGAAGTAGAGGGAGAGTACTACATCACAGCTCAGTGTACTGGGAAAAGAGGATTGTAGGGAAGCAGTGAGGATGAGGTGGAATGAGGAATGATAAGCAATTGCAGGCAACAGCAGAGAGCTAGACTGCAATTTAGACTGAGAGACTGCGATAGAACAGATAAAATGCAGGGGAAAGAGACAGCCTTCAGCCAACACACAGAATTTAGCAAAGATACCCTCAAGGCTACATTTCATGTGAGTCTTAATTTGAGAGACAGCATACAGGTCCTAACAGAGCACATGCAAAAGAAAGACTGGCAGGAAAAAGGGAGACTGCAGAAGTTAGGAAGAGTGCTGTGTGAACATGTTCAGTAATTCGCTGTTTTTCGTATCCGTGAACTTTTAGAATTTTTCCGAGATTGATTAGGGGAGGTTTAAGATCACCCAAAGTTAAAAAGGAGACAGACTTCTGCCATACCCCTCATGGCCCTTTGACATGCTATAGGAGCGCCTGTCAGGCCCCTGTTGGGCAGTGGGACACGTTGACTGTTTTTCTAGTCTTGTGCTGGAAAAAGAAAGTTACATTTTCTTTGGTTTCTGTGGAGGGATTAGGAGGCTGTGGGAAGCAGCAGAGGAGGTTAAGGGAGCAATAAGGGTGCTTTCAAACAGTAGAGTGTGGCTTGTTTGCAACTCCAAATTTGTCAGAAGAAAAATGTGTGGAAAATTGGACTTTCTGGCTCTGTTTCCCTTGAATTTGCACGGAAAATTTTGGGAGAAGTTCGTTCAGCCTTATTTGGAAGCAGCACCTTTATAGCATGTCTTTATAGAAGATTGTAAGGTGGGCAATGCCGAAAGAGACTGTTGAGGAAATGCAGGAATATGCAGGTTGGAGAATACATGTTGCAGGGAAAATGGGAAATATAGTGCAATAAAAAATACATGGGGAAGGTAGACTGAAGAGCCATATTGTCTTAGGGTAAATGGAACTCAGTGAGAATGCAAACTGCAGGGGAAGCAGAATCCAGCGTAAATAGGGTTAACTGCTTGAAAGAAAAGGGACTTGAGGTCTCATTATCAGCTGAACAATGATTTTGGGATACCAGCTGCTTAACTACTTTGCATACATCTGGGTTTTGCCACCTGGATTGCAAAAATAGGACTTTCTTTTGCAGGGTATTGGAGTAACACTTTCCTTCCCAACTAAGAAAGTGACTAATCCCACCTGTTTTCCTGGGCAAGAAGACCTTTCTGAAAGTAATTTGGCAATGTGTAATACAAACAAAATCTCTCATTACTTTGTAGTAAACAAAATGGAAGTCATCGTAACATGCACTTTTTCGAGGTTCATCAAAAAAGAACTAAAATGCTCTTTTGTTTTCTTACCATAAAAGTGGATGCCTGTATGAGGTGACATGGAAGAAAGACATATCATTATAGTAAATTAAAAAAAATGAAAGAAAGTAACAATTTTCATATAACGAATACAAATATATAAGAGAGCAAAGGCAAAATGCAGAAGTAAATGTAAAATGACAAAAACTAAAACACTGCAATAACAAAAATCTTCAAACTGAAATTCAACCACGACATTGACTCAGGGGCTGATTTATAGAAATGTTTCCACCGAAAAACCGGGATGTGGCGCCATTCTGCCCGCAAATCCCCATTTGTTAAAAAGGGATTTGCGGGCAGAATGGCGCACAAATCCCCGTTTTTCGGCGCAAATAATTCCATGAATCAGCCCCATTATATTTGTAAATGTAAATGTTTATAGGAAGCAACACATACAAAGTTAATCATTTATCCTTCCAGGTGTAAGCACATTTATTCTATAAATCGAACATGTTTCTCTATTTATCAATCTCTGATGTATATATATACAAACTCAAACTTAAATCACGCTTCAACCCCATGTTCAATCCTGGAGGCAACATAGAGGCCTTTCAAGATCTGGTCAAAAATGATCTTAAAAAGTTCAGGAAAACTAAAATCACCATTTCCAATAATCTAACTCGACGAGAGCAGGAGGTCCTATCCAGCCTGAGAAGATTGGATGGTTACATCATTAAACCCTCGGACAAAGGCACAAACATCGTCATTATGAACAGGTCTGATTACATCATTGAAGCCAACAGGCAGTTAAGGGACCACAAATGCTACAAATTGCTGAATATGGACCCAACAGTAGAAATGAACAACACACTTTTTGAGTTACTGATGAAATGGAGCGAGAAAGGCTTATTGGAGGAAGATATGTGTAAATATCTACATCCCAAGTTTCCAACGATGCCCACAATTTGCTTCTTGCCAAAAGTCCACAAAAACAAAACTAGACCACCAGGGAGACCCATCGTAACCTTATGTGGGGCACTACTTGAAAATGTGTCAAAACTAGTGGATGAAACATTGATAACATTTGTCACCAGCTTGCCGTCATATTTACAAGACACAGAGGACTTTCAGAATAAAATAGAGGGCATTCCCTGGGAAAAGACATACCTACTAGCCACATTAGATGTGGTCTCTCTATATACTTCAATCAAACATAAAGATGGACTACAGTCTTGTGAGTACTTCCTGAAAACCAGATCGTTGAACTACCCCGAGCATGGAAATATGATCTTAGAGATGATCAACCTCTGCCTAACAAATAATAGTTTCCTATTTGATAACAATTTCTACACCCAGATGCAAGGAACAGCCATGGGGACAACGTTTGCTCCCGAATACGCAAATTTAACGATGGGATGGTGGGAGAAGTTCACAGTGTGGGTTCCCTCAAACAGCCACCAAACGGACAAAGTGGTCTTGTGGCTGCGTTACATAGACGATCTATTTGTAATTTGGGATGGCCCGCTAATGAATGGTTGGATTTTGTCAAGTCACTAAACATAAATGAATATAATCTCCAATTTACCGAGTGCCACAGTAAGACCAGTATTGTCTATTTAGACATACTTGTATCTGTGGCTCAAGATGGTCTAGTGACTGAATTGTATCAAAAACCCACAAGCTCCAACACACCACTGCATGCTAAAAGCAACCACCCTACATCATTAAAGTGGAGCATCCCCTACAGTGAATTTATCCACATCAGACGGAACTGCTCTGAATTAGAAACTTTTGACAAGGAATGTAGATTCATGGCACTGAGGTTTCAACAAACTGGTGAATTTCAGGGGTTTTTCGGTTTTACTTTGAGCCATAACGTCCCTTTAACAAAGTTTTTTCACTGAATTTCATAGGTTTTTAGTAGCGCAACTTAACCATAACGTCCCTTTAACAACGTTTTTTTAATATCACGCAAACAATATACAAACATGGCGTGCAAAAACCAACTTCTACAGATGGCTTTACATAGAATGTTGCAAAGTAAGAATTTATGCTCGTTCACAGTGAAGGTCAGCTGCTTCCACAACTTCTACAGATGGCTTTACACAGAATGTTGCAAAGTAAGAATTTATGCTCGTTCACAGTGAAGGTCAGCTGCTTCCATTTTTTTCTCGGGCCTCGGAGAGGCTCACGAATCGGACTATAAGGTTGTATTGTGTTTTGACCTTGACAGACAGAGACTTTTCTTGAAGGAGTGTTGCTAAAACGTAAGAGAAGATAAAGATGAAATTTCTAAAACGAAACCACTTTTATATATTATATCACTATGCGAAAGATCGTTCGCACACGCAGAGTCGTATTTTGGGACTGCACCACTCGTAGACAATGGAAATTGCAATTGTACTGTAAGTAACACTTTAGATTATTTTATACCAAATATAATTACAATAGCGTAGCATTAAAGACCGCTCAAGTTGAACTTATTCGTTGAAAGTGGCATAATGTTTTCTACCGCGCACTATCACCGCCGAATTGATCCCCTGTCGTTTAGAGGGCTCTGAAAAAGGCAGACGACACAGGGTGGGTTAATAGAAATAATTTAACCGGTCTATAGGCGGTCAAGCGCTCTACTCGCTGTGCCACTTCACTGTAGCCTGTCAAGTGGCACAGCGAGTACAACGCTCGCTTTGACATCCGTGCACAGCTTGCTAACGCAAGTTCGAATCCCGGCAAGGCCAAACTCAGCCTTTCATCCTTCCGTGGTCGATAAATGAGCACCACACACCGTGGTTAATAATAAGCACTGCTTAGATACCTCACGGTTCTTAGCGCTATATGAATGGGAAAATATTATTATTTTATTATTAACATACTCCGTTGCACTATCTTCGATAGCAAATAGTTTCACGCCCTAATAAATAAAATGATGATTTTTAATGGAGATCGGCTGGTGAGACTAATTTATGTTTTTTAAAACAGGTATGTGGCCCCATTTTGCCTTTGTCACGATTTATAGACTCCAGCGGATGGGGTCTTCAACTGCCAGGTGCAGGTCCAAATATGCAACTTCATGACCCTCACCATTTTATGGGACAATCGCCAAGGACCAATATGCCCTTACGCAGTACTAGCGGCTACAAACAACATACCAACCAATAGGGTGGTCTAATGGCTCGTTGTTGGAGCAACCTTCCGATTATCAGAGCGACCATTTACTGCTTTTATCATAAACCAACAGCCTATCTACCGCAAAGGAACAACGCGTGGCTCCAAATAAACTTTTGCTGATCGACAGCAGAGACAATACCAAATCGCTGAATATTCACTAAACATTTAATGTGAAATAAATGTACTTTACCAAATGTACAATCCTGCTGTTTACTTTTAAACCACAGTTTCATATTCCGAATTGTGGCGCGCTGTGTTGTGACATAATATGTGTTGTCTTCCGGGTTCTGTGTAAAGTCACTTAGGGCTGCAGAGAACTGGGCGCGTTTGATGATGCACCCTGTAACGTCACGGAGAGAGGCGGGGAATATGAATGCTTTGATAATATCAGGCTTAGGGGCGGGAGATATGATTTAGTGTCGCAAAAGCAAGTCAGGCAGGTCAATAGCGCCAGTCATAGGATTATCACATAATGTCGGCGCACACCAGCGGATTTATCGTTTCTTTAGTGGACAAAAAGTCGGTTGACGCCATAGGAAATTGTACTATTAGCGGACAAAAGGAGTGGTCTTAAAACACTTTCACCCTGACAACGAACAATACAAACAACGTTCTCAGAACACCCCCATTTTGTGTCATTGCAACCATTTCGGGACACCGCGAGTGTTCTTAGAACACATTCAACTAGACAGATTACAATACGAACAGCGTCCTGAGGACACCCCCAGTTTGTGTATTTATGAACAATTTAGTACACCGCGAGTGTTCATAGCTCATTTTTACCTTCCTTGCGAACAAAAATGACACATACTCCGTCCTCTAAACACCCCACCATTTAGTTTATTTAGAAAATGTCAGAACAGCTGTGTTCTCCGCTGACAAATCGAATGCAACAAAAATGTCTAGCACATAAAAAAACAAAACATTGAACCTATCTCATACTCCCCCACCCTCCCCAAACACTCTTACACACCAACAAACGGCACTAAATACAATTTATTTTTTATCCACGTTTCACCGCGCTGTACGCGGTCGACGGCGAATACAAGATGGCGGGTGCCACAGAAAATTTGACGCGCTCCACGCCCCTCGCCGTCCAATCAGCGAACACGTTGCATGTCCGCGGACATGACGCAAGGCCATGGGCCAATCGGGGTGCTGTCCGCAGAGCGAACAGGGAAGTCCATCCGCGAAGCGAACACAGATATCTCTAATTTTTTTGCCTTACATTTTGGTCATTTTTAAAAAGAAATACTGGACGGATTCATCCAGGGGTAGGGCAAAGTTATAGGGGGGTCCCAAAACTTTTTTTTCCCCCCATAGACTGAATGGGGAAAAAACTTTGCTTGCGCCTACAGCCCAAACCGCTGGACAGATTTTCACCAAATGTGGACCAGGAGTAGTGGCTTTGTCCCAAAAGTGTGCTTTTTCAGATTTGGTGAAAATCCGTCCAGTAGTTTTTTAAAAAAATGACCAAAAAGTAGGTCATAAAAAATTAGTGATATCTGTGTTCGGTCCGCGGACACACTTCCCTGTTCGCTCTGCGGACAGTGTCCTGATTGGCCAATCAGTTTGCGTGGGGTCCGCGGACAGGCGACGTGTTCGCTGATTGGACGGTGTGGAGCATGAAGCGCGGCAGATTTTTGGTAGCACCCGCCATCTTGGATTCGCAAACGTCCGCGGACAGCGCAGTGAAACTTGGTTCAAAATTTGTATTTAGTAGAGTGTGTTGGTGTGTAGGAGTGTTTGGGGAAGGTGGGAGAGTATGAGATGGGTTGAAAGTTGTGTTTTTATGTGGTAGACGTTCTTGTTGTGTTCGATTTGTCTGTGGACATCATGGGTGGTCTGAAATGTTCTAAATAAACTGAATGGGGGGGTTCTTAGGACTCAATATGTGTCCATTTTGTTCGCAAGCAAGCTGAAACTGTTCTAAGAACACTCGCGGTGTCCGGAAATGTTCGTAAATAAACAAAATGGGGGTGTCCTGAGGACGCTGTCCGTATTGTTTGTTGTGAAGTTGAAAGTGTTCTAAGAACTCTTGCGGTGTCCTGAAATGTTCGTAAATAAACAAAATGGGGGTGTTCTGAGGATGCTGTCCGTATTGTTCGTTGTCAAGTTGAAAGTGTTCTAAGAACTCTCGCAGTGTTCTGAAATGTTCGTAGGGGGTGTCCTGAAGACGCTGTCCGTATTGTTCGTTGTCAAGTTGAAAGTGTTCTAAGAACTCTCGCGGTGTCCTGAAATGTTCGTAAATAAACAAAATGGGTGCGTTCTGAGGATGCTGTCCGTATTATGTTCGTAAATAAAAAAAATGGGGGTGTCCTGAGGACGCTGTCCGTATTGTTCTTTGTCAAGTTGAAAGCGTTCTAAGAACTCTTGCATTGTCCTGAAATGTTCATAGGGGGTGTCCTGAAGACGCTGTCCGTATTGTTCGATGGCAAGTTGAATGTGTTCTAAGAACACTCGTGGTGTTCTGAAATGTTCGTAAATAAACAAAATGGGGGTGTTCTCAGGATGCTGTCCGTATTGTTCAATGGCAAGTTGAAAGTGTTCTAAGAACTCTCGCGTTGTCCTGAAATGTTCGTAGGGGGTGTCCTGAAGACGTTGTCCGTATTGTTCTCTGGCAAGTTGAATGTGTTCTAAGAACTCTCGCGTTGTCCTGAAATGTTCGTAAATAAACAAAATGGGGGTGTCCGGAGGACGCTGTCCGTATTGTTCTCTGGCAAGTTGAATGTGTTCTAAGAACACTCGCGGTGTCCTGAAATGTTCGGAAATAAACAAAAGGGGGGTGTTCTGAGGACGCTGTCCGTATTGTTCGTTGTCAAGTTGAAAGTGTTCTAAGAACACTCGCGGTGTCCGGAAATGTTCGTAAATAAACAAAAAGGGGGTGTTCTGAGGACGCTGTCCGTATTGTTAGCTGTCAAGTTGAAAGTGTTCTAAGAACTCTCGCGGTGTCCTGAAATGTTCGTAAATAAAGAAAATGGGGGTGTTCTGTGTTCTAAGAACACTCGCGGTGTCCTGAAATGTTCGCAAATAAACAAAATGGGGATGTTCTGAGGACGTTGTCAGTATTGTTCGTTGTGAAGTTGAAAGTGTTCTAAGAACTCTCGCGGCGTCCTGAAATGTTAATGAATAAACAAAATGGGGGTGTTCTGAGGACGCTGTCCGTATTGTTCGTTGTCAAGTTGAAAGTGTTCTGAGAACTCTCGCGGTGTCCTGAAATGTTCGTAAATAAAGAAAATGGGGGTGTTCTGAGGACGCTGTCCGTATTGTTTGTTGTCAAGTTGAAAGTGTTCTAAGAACTCTTGCGTTGTCCTGAAATGTTCGTAAATAAACAAAATGGGGGTGTTCTGAGGACGATGTCCGTATTGTTCGTTGTCAAGTTGAAAGTGTTCTTAGAACTCTCGCGTTGTCCAGAAATATTCGAAGGGGGTGTCCTGAAGATGCTGTCCGTATTGTTCGCTGGCAAGTTGAAAGTGTTCTAAGAACACTCATAATGTCCACGGACATTAAAAGTTTCCATAGGCCATAGTTGATATATTTGACTCTATGGGTGTGATATGCTGCAGTGGTTGTGGCCAGGGCATAGAGTGTTGGGTCCATGGCCATTTGGCCATGCACCCAAGACTCTATGCCCTGGACACAACCACCGCAGCATATCACACTTATAGTTGCTTATAACTTTGGGTCAAAAACAAATTTATAAGGAACAAAGTTATAAGATACTATGCGTGTGATATGCTGCGATGGTTGTGGTCAGGGCATAGAGTTTATAATATACTTACTGTTTGGTTTAGTAACTGGAGTACATGTATTTCTTGTTCATTTCTGTGATAAAAGAAAACAGCATGTTAGTATTAGTATTTTGTAATGACTTATTACATTGTATGATCAACATTTTTTTTTACCCTCATATTTAGTAGATTACAAACCAGAGTACTGTGCAATTTGCTCAGTTTCTGTGTTTGTTGCTAAAATCATTGGGTCTGTGGGAGAAAAAAAATCCATGTTGGATTAAAAAAACCTTTTTCTGTTATGCTACAGTTTATTTTTTTGTTTGTTTTCGGTGTTCACTTGTTGTTTCTGGCTAATGCTTTATACATTGGCTTGTTGCATTTTTTTGGAGCAGTAACATATTATTTATTTGTTTGGATATTGTAAAATTATGGAGCAGTTAGATACCAGTAGGTGTATTCTAACTGAACTCTCTATTTTTTTATATATTTTAGTGGTATTGATTTATCTGTTTGGATATTGTTACATTTTGAGACAGTTAGATACCAATTGGCGTAATCTAACTGTCTATTTTTTTTATATATTTCCGTGGTATTGATTTATCTGTTTGGATATTGTTAAATTTTGGGACAGTTAGATACCAATTGGCGAATTCTAACTGTCTATTTTTTCCTCTAATTTAGTGGTATTCATTTATCTGATTAGTTGTTGTCAAATCTTTGTGCAGTTAGATAGCTTTTGGAATATTCTAACAGTTCATATTTCTTTACTACAAGTTTACTTAAGGTTTAAGTACAGTTTAGTTATCAAATTTTGGTTTTAGGAACATTAAATAAGCGTTTGTAAGATTTGCTGGTAATCTCCGCTTTAGAGTAATGGTACTATCATTACAGTCAAACCATCCACATTGTTTTTAATATATGCAGTGTAGTGCCCTGAATTGGTTGTGGCTCCTGCGTGGTAGATTATACCTATTGTTGTGAAGGTTTTCTTACCAAGTGATATTTGACCATGTGTGAATTCCGTCAGTTTGCAGTTGTTTTTGGTACCATCTACATTGTAACGTAGAAGCATTATTATTACATATTTACTATGTGTTTGTATTACTAATGTGGAGCGATTATCTGTATTGCAGGTAGAACATAATCTACCATGGTTGGCATTTTGTACAAGTTGCTGAAATGGAATGGATTCACAATTAGGTATTGATATATATACGAAGCGTTCATTGCAGATTTGTTCTTGTGTCACATTGTTGCAGAGAGTGCATGTATGTTTCCACATGTATGAAATCTGGAAGATTACATTTACAGGTATGTTTTTGTTTTCCAGTACTTGTAGTAAGTACATTAGAAATTCTTGTGGATCTTCCTGTGAGTTTATAGTGAATTTCACCATTCCAGCACAGTAGTCCAATTGTTGTCTTATTCCATAAACACTATGAGGCCGATTCATGGAATAATTAGCGCGGCGCAAGTGGGCAAAAACGTGCGAATCGCAGTGGAATAGCGAAAATCGCAGTGCAATTGCGAAAATCGCACGAAAAGCAGCGCACGTCGATTCATGGAAGGCCGTGCGCGAGAAAACCAGCGGATGTGCGATAAAAAGTGCGCGGCGCACGTTGGCGCACAGGCCATCTAACAGCGTGCGCCAGGTCACTGCGAAAATCGCACAGGCCACAGCGAAAATCGCACATAGCGCGGCGCACGCAACAAAAGTAGGCGGAACACGGGCGTAACACTCGGAATGGGGAACAACTTGCCAAAACGTGGGCGTCACGGGGGAAGTACAGGGCACAAGTGCGCTGAACGCCCACACGCTCGCCTTCAACACGTATTCATTGAATAGAATAGGGGAAAAAAGCGCACGCTCAAACCAGCGCACAGGCACAAACACGACCGCCACAAGAAAGCAGGCGGTAGCGTCTCTGCGGCTGTAAGAAATGTGCGCCAAAAGGTGCGCCAACAAATCGCACCTATATACTGCCATGATGAATGTCCCATACTGTGGCCCTCCAGGAAAAAAGACGTGCAAAGGGGTACCCACAAACACGGACACCCGCTGACAAAAAATACGTGTGCGTGTATACCGGGGTGCGCGGGAAGTCTAACACGCGATTTCAGCAGGGTACGTGCATCACAGGGGTTCGCGTGAAGTTTCACACGCGATCGGGTCTGGGGGAGCGGGCTACGTGTATATCAGGGTGCGCGGGAAGTTCCACACGCGAACAGCCTGGGCGCGTGTATTTCAGGGGTGCGCGGGAAGTTCCACACGCGAATAGCCTGGGCGCGTGTATTCCAGGGGTGCGCGGGAAGTTCCACACGCGAATAGCCTGGGCGCATGTATTTCAGGGGTGCGCGGGAAGTTCCACACGCGAATAGCCTAGGCGCGTGTATTTCAGGGGTGCGGGGGAAGTTCCACACGCGAACAGCCTGGGCGCGTGTATTTCAGGGGTGCGCGGGAAGTTCCACGCGCGAATAGCCTAGGCGCGTGTATTTCAGGGGTGCGGGGGAAGTTCCACACGCGAACAGCCTGGGCGCGTGTATTCCAGGGGTGCGCGGGAAGTTCCACACGCGAATAGCCTGGGCGCGTGTATTTCAGGGGTGCGCGTGAAGTTCCACATGTGATTTGACAGTGTGGGTCCTCCCAGGTGTACCCTGTACACCCTCCACGGCCCCTGCAGGCAGCCCACACCACAGGGGACTACCCTGCATCCCTGGTCATGTCCCGCAGGCAGCCCACCCACCATGGGCATGCCCCCCAGCAAAGGCACATGTCTCCTTGAACTAATGAACACCAACTCATGTCCTCTTGCACCCCCACCCCCCAGCACTGTGGGGCACCTGCCAGCAGGCCCCCACCCATGTCCAACTCATGTCCCCCACCCCCCCCACCCCCCAGCACTGTGGGGCACCTGCCAGCAGGCCCCCACCCATGTCCAACTCATGTCTCCCACCCCCCCCACACCCCAGCACTGTGGGGCACCTGCCAGCAGGCCCCCACCCATGTCCAACTCATGTCTCCCACCACCCCCACCCCCCAGCACTGTGGGGCACCTGCCAGCAGGCCCCCACCCATGTCCAACTCATGTCTCCCACCACCCCCACACCCCAGCACTGTGGGGCACCTGCCAGCAGGCCCCCACCCATGTCCAACTCATGTCTCCCACCACCCCCACCCCCCAGCCACCATGGTCACCCTCCACCAGGCCCCCACTCATGTCTACCACCACCCCCACCCCCCAGCCACCAGGGTCACCCTCCACCAGGCCCCCACTCATGTCTCCCACCACCCCCACCCCCCAGCACTGTGGGGCACCTGCCAGCAGGCCCCCACCCATGTCCAACTCATGTCTCCCACCACCCCCACCCCCCAGCACTGTGGGGCACCTGCCAGCAGGCCCCCACCCATGTCCAACTCATGTCTCCCACCACCCCCACACCCCAGCACTGTGGGGCACCTGCCAGCAGGCCCCCACCCATGTCCAACTCATGTCCCCCACCACCCCCACCCCCCAGCCACCAGGGTCACCCTCCACCAGGCCCCCACTCATGTCTACCACCACCCCCACCCCCCAGCCACCAGGGTCACCCTCCACCAGGCCCCCACTCATGTCTCCCACCACCCCCACCCCCCAGCACTGTGGGGCACCTGCCAGCAGGCCCCCACCCATGTCCAACTCATGTCTCCCACCACCCCCACCCCCCAGCACTGTGGGGCACCTGCCAGCAGGCCCCCACCCATGTCCAACTCATGTCTCCCACCACCCCCACACCCCAGCACTGTGGGGCACCTGCCAGCAGGCCCCCACCCATGTCCAACTCATGTCTCCCACCACCCCCACCCCCCAGCCACCAGGGTCACCCTCCACCAGGCCCCCACTCATGTCTCCCACCACCCCCACCCCCCAGCCACCAGGGTCACCCTCCACCAGGCCCCCACTCATGTCACCCACCACCCCCACACCCCAGCAGTGCAGGGTCACCCTCCACCAGGCCCCCACTCATGTCACCCACCACCCCCACACCCCAGCAGTGCAGGGTCACCCTCCACCAGGCCCCCACTCATGTCACCCACCACCCCCACCCCCCAGCAGTGCAGGGTCACCCTCCACCAGGCCCCCACTCATGTCTACCACCACCCCCACCCCCCAGCCACCAGGGGCACCCTCCACCAGGCCCCCACTCATGTCACCCACCACCCCCACCCCCCAGCAGTGCAGGGTCACCCTCCACCAGGCCCCCACTCATGTCTCCCACCACCCCCACCCCCCAGCACTGTGGGGCACCTGCCAGCAGGCCCCCACCCATGTCCAACTCATGTCCCCCACCCCCCCCCCACCCCCCAGCACTGTGGGGCACCTGCCAGCAGGCCCCCACCCATGTCCAACTCATGTCCCCCACCCCCCCACCCCCCAGCACTGTGGGGCACCTGCCAGCAGGCCCCCACCCATGTCCAACTCATGTCTCCCACCACCCCCACCCCCCAGCACTGTGGGGCACCTGCCAGCAGGCCCCCACCCATGTCCAACTCATGTCTCCCACCACCCCCACCCCCCAGCCACCAGGGTCACCCTCCACCAGGCCCCCACTCATGTCTACCACCACCCCCACCCCCCAGCCACCAGGGTCACCCTCCACCAGGCCCCCACTCATGTCTCCCACCACCCCCACCCCCCAGCACTGTGGGGCACCTGCCAGCAGGCCCCCACCCATGTCCAACTCATGTCTCCCACCACCCCCACCCCCCAGCACTGTGGGGCACCTGCCAGCAGGCCCCCACCCATGTCCAACTCATGTCTCCCACCACCCCCACACCCCAGCACTGTGGGGCACCTGCCAGCAGGCCCCCACCCATGTCCAACTCATGTCTCCCACCACCCCCACCCCCCAGCACTGTGTGGGACCTGCCAGCAGGCCCCCACCCATGTCCAATCCATGCCCCCCTGCACCTGGGTCCCAACATTCCCCAATCATGTCCGTAATGCCCATCCTCCCCTGCCAAAAGGCCCAACCAACTATCACTCCCACCCACATATCAAAGGCAATTACATGTTACACCCCCAATGTAAATAATGCAATTTAACACATGTCTGTCACACACAATGGCTGCAAGTGAATGACAAAACACCCAACATGACATGCCTGAAAGCAATGAGATGATACGACACATTGAAGATTAAAAAAATAATATGTATTGAACAGCAAATAAGAAAAAACACAAAGCAAATCAAACAAAACAAGATGAATGTCCAAGAAAAAATTCTGAAAAATTAAAATAAGCCAATTAAGAAGATCATCCTGGGTCCATGAGCCCTACCAAATTAAACCTAACTGACTACTAACTAAAAAGTGAACTATATACAAAAAAGTGGTGCATTGTCCAATCGCAACCAAAAAAAAATCAAAAAAACAAAGGAAACCTAACCCTAACTATACAACTATATACAAAGGCAGCGGGCTATTCGGACGGCTCACTGGTTGTTGTCATGGGCCAGGGCATCATCGAACTCCTGGTCAATGGCTTGGAGGCGGGCATGTTCCCTGGCCCCGAGGTCCCGCAGGGATAACGCAGTGTCAAGCTCAAACTCCCTGCGAAGACCCTCGAGGCACTCAGCCCGCCTCAGCGCCCTCCGCATGGAGTCCTCCGCCCTGACCATCGTGAGCCGTTCCTCCTCTGCCCGCTGCCGCTCCGCACCTATCCGCTGGCACAACCTCTCCCACACGGAAGCCACTCCCATTCCAGGGTTCTCCTGCCCTCCGGCCGATGCCTGCACCCCTGATGTTGATGGCCCGAGCCATGATGCCTCCCACGTTGAGCCTGCTGCTGCCTCCGACGCAACTGCCTGTGCCAGCACGACGGCATCCAGGCTGATGGAAACCACCGACGCCGTCGTGCACGTGCCCTGCCCGATGATGCCGTCACATCCTCCATCTGCTGGGGTCCAGTTGCTCTGGTGTCCACCCCTGCTGGATCTCTGACTCCCGACTGTGGCAGGGATGGGATCCCCACCGAGCTGGCTGCATTGGTCGGGGCAGGTCCACAGGGGGCCCTGGTGGCATCTGGGCTGGAAGACGGCAAGGAGAACGACTGGTGGATAGCCTGCACAGAGGAGGAGAGGGCCGCCACATTGGCCAACACATGCAGGAAACCCCCGAACATGGCCGATCCCAATTGGGCCACGTCGGCACGGTGCACTTCGTGATGACGTGCGTGCTCCTCCCGGGAAGCACGCACGGCATCACGAATCACAGCCGTGCGCATCGCGACCCCAATCAGGACCTTCTCCGCACGGCCAGGGGTTCCCACGTCCGCAGGTGGAGGGGAGTCAGGTGACATGGACATCCCCTCTACCTGCGGACAGGCCTGGGACGGGGCATCCCTGCTGGTGCATGGTGGTGCACTCACAGGGTCAGGGACAGCGACATGCACAGGCCCCTCCACGGTGACCTGTGCTGCCTCCTGCCCCTGGCCCTGGACTGCACCACTTGCACCAGCAGGGATGCCCCCACCAGGCCCCATGTGTGCCCCAGTGGCGGCCTCCTCCTCCTCTGTGCAAACCACCAACCTGGATGGCTCCTCACCGTCTCCCACCGTAGCAGGCCCCTGTGGGGGCTCACCCACCCCTTCCGCTGCAGCCGTGGGGGCATCCCCGCCGCCTTGCTCCACAGCGCCGTCTCCGCCCTCTTCTTCACTAGCCGCTGCGTAGAGGGAGACAAAGAACACAAGCATCAGGGCACTGTACAATGGTCCCCTAGACAGGAAGCAATAGCAGATGAGCACCACTGTCAAAGTACACTTCCATCATGTCCCTCCACAACACATGGGTCAGTCCAGGCAAAACACACACAGTAACAGGCATGGTGCATGCCATGGACATTTCCATGCATGTCCAATGGACTCTTGAAACATTCAATGATATGTAACTCACATGCATCATGCCTCATGCCCATCACATGCACACACTTCACCTCAGTCACATCCATCTGGCCCCAAACACACCAAACACAGCGGATACAAGGGTAATTTGGCTGCTTTACTGAATCTCTGCATTGTCACACACATGTGTCATGCATCCATGGCATGCACAAGTCACAGACACGCAGGTCAGGCACACAGACATGGCTACCATATATGTACCTGGCATCAGCACCCATCCCTCACCCCCACCCATGTCCAGGTACAGAGACTGGCATGCTCTCATGTTCAAAATCTGAATAGGGCTCCCCATGCGGCATTTCAACACATGCAACAACCATGTGCATCACACATCACTGGTCGCACATGCATTACCATGATGTCCCTGCACACATACATGCATACATGGCCTATGGCACACATACAGGCAAGTATCATAGAACCAGCACACCGCAACATGCCCTGTCTCACACAGTAATGCATGGACACTTACCGCTCAACTCCAGACGGGCCTCCCTCTGAAGGATCTGGGCGTGGAGCGCTGGGCGTACGCGTTCCAGGACCCTCATCTGGATGGAACTCATGCGGCCCCGGCCCCCCTCCACGAGGCGCCGGGCCTTCACAAGGGTCCTGGACCTCAAGTCCTCCCAGCGCTTCTTGATCTTCAGGACGTCGCGGGTTGCCACCCCCTCCGCGTTGATGGCAACCACACAGTCGGCCCAGATCCTCTGCCGTCCTTCCTTGCTGGCACGGGACGATCCAAAAAGGGCATCATACTGCCCTAGGACATGCTCCACCAGGACACCAACTTCGGTGACAGTGAAGCTGGTGCCCCTCTGCCCCTCTGGCCTGGGGTTGCCACTGGTGCCAGATGTGGAAGTGCCCGACATGGCAACCCCAGAGGCAGGTGTGGGTGGGCAACTGGGTCCTGGGGCTGGGCTGTGGAGCGATGTAATACCAGTCGGGAGTCTTCAGTTCCAGCAGGGGTGGACACAGCAACTGGACCCCTGCAGATGGCTGATGTACCAAATGGCAGGGCACGGTGGCAGCAGGCAGGCAGCAGCAGATGGCACGTGGGAGGCTGCTCGGGGCACTGGGGGGCAGTAACTCGGCCTTCTGGGCAGGAGCGTGGGCTTCCGTGTGTTTTCGCGTGGCCAGCTTGATACGGAGTGATTTGGCACGTGAAAATCCTGCACGTCAGCGTGAAATCCGAGGAAAGGCCCTTAGCGCGTAAGCGCATCAGCACGCATACGCGATTCTATTGGACCAGAGTCCCTCAGCGCGTAAGCGCGTCTGTGACGTGACCCGCACGGGTGTTCCCCACTCAGCACGTGATGACGGGGCACACGTGGAGATACTGCACGTCAGAGTGTCATCGCGTGTAATTGGACAAAAGTGCGCGTACACGCGATTGGCCTATGTACGTGTATTTAATGGGTGCGCGGCCACTTACACACGCAAGTACGTCAGCGAACCTGTATCACGTGGTGCGTGTGAATTTCCGCACGCTATTGGACTGGGAACTGGATTCCAGGGGTGCGCGGGTCACACGCTGTATCCCGTGGTGCGTGTGAATTTCCACACGCTATTGGACTGGGAACTGGATTCCAGGGGTGCGTGGGTCACACGCTGTATCCCGTGGTGCGTGTGAATTTCCACACGCTATTGGACTGGGAACTGGATTCCAGGGGTGCGCGGGTCACACGCTGTATCCCGTGGTGCGTGTGAATTTCCACACGCTATTGGACTGGGAACTGGATTCCAGGGGTGCGCGGGTCACACGCTGTATCCCGTGGTGCGTGTGAATTTCCACACGCTATTGGACTGGGAACTGGATTCCAGGGGTGCGCGGGTCACACGCTGTATCCCGTGGTGCGTGTGAATTTCCACACGCTATTGGACTGGGAACTGGATTCCAGGGGTGCGCGGGTCACACGCTCGCCTAGAACACGCGCTAAGCATAAATTGCGGACTTTAACAATAACAAGCTCAGACGCCAGGATGAACATACCGTTCCTAGCAGCAGTGGCAGTGGGCTACCAAAGGAGGAGGAGGAGGATAGTCAGGGCCAGAATATTCACACCCAGAACCAGCCTTTTCGGGATGCCTGATGACCAGGTGTATGGGAGGTACAGGTTTCCACCACACATCATACTGGACCTGGTGAGTGAGTGGGAGGATGACCTCACATCACCCACCCTGTGCTCCCAAGCACTCAGCCCCCTGGAGAAGGTCCTCAATGTACTGCACTTCTTAGCCACTGGATCATTTCAGCGGACAAGTGCCATAGTGGGTGGGGTGTCACAGGCCACCCAGTCACGCTGCCTACACCAGGTCTTGAACATCATGACTGCACGCCCATCAGTCCGCAGGCACATATACCTGCCCAGAACACCTGCAGAAAGGCATGCTGCCGCCCTGGATTTTTACGCAGTGGCACGATTCCCCAAAGTGCTAGGTGCCATCGACTGCACCCAT
The DNA here is from genome assembly GCF_040938575.1 of Ambystoma mexicanum. Taxonomy (NCBI): domain Eukaryota; kingdom Metazoa; phylum Chordata; class Amphibia; order Caudata; family Ambystomatidae; genus Ambystoma; species Ambystoma mexicanum. Next base: position 339,070,902 of record NC_090927.1, read on the forward strand.
GTGGCTCTACGTCCCCCCAGGGCATCTGAGCACATTTATAGGAACCGCAAGCACTGGCATTCCATCAACATGCAGGTAGCATGTAATGCCAAGGGAATCATCACCTCAGTATATGCCAACTATCCCAGCTCCACCCACGACAGCTTCATTTACCGGATGTCCACCCTAAGCCGGGACCTAGAAGCTGGGCGGCATGGCGATACATGGCTGCTTGGTGAGTATGTATGCCACTGCACATGCATGCATGTTGGATACTGAGCAAGGTCACAACCTCACCAATGATACCAATCCCCACCTCCACAGGGGACAGTGCCTACCCTCTCAGCCCCCACATGATGACGCCAATTCGGAACCCCACCACGCCACCCCAGGTAAGATTTAACACAGCCCACATTACAACCAGGGGCATAGTGGAGCGCACATTCGGAGTGCTAAAGTCACGCTTTCGCTCCCTTGACCGTTCTGGCGGGCAGCTGTTATACGCTCCCCCAGTAGTGTGCAGGATCATAGTGGCAGCATGTGTCCTGCACAACGTTGCAACACGCCGGGGCCTGGCCGTGGACATGGTGGTGGCCCCACATCCCCAACCACATGCACAGCCGCTGCGCATGGGAGGGGAAAGGGCACGGGGGGAGGCAGCCCGTACACAGCTAGTGGCTAATTACTTCACATAGAAATCACACCCCTGTGGAGTGCACACTGCCCTGGCACATTCCATCTGACAATCAATGATGACTCAACCTGACACTGATCCTGAATGTGTGGAGAATGAACCGGGAATTCCATGTCAGCCGGAGATTGTTCACCTGGAAGTGTCACAATGTGTTAATCCCTACCCACACAGACACCACCAATGCAGTTTTGTGAAGTTACACATTGAAGCAGCTAAAATGAATACCCACTTGCAAAATGCAACAAGAGGACAGTGCCATGTCAGCCAACCCAACCCCAGCACTGCCACACGACACACCGTGCCATGTCATGCTAATTGCAGGTAAACAAAGTAATCCCCACAACATGACATCACTCTCACTATGTACAGTGGCACTATTAGAAACCTGCAACACCTGAAATGCTCACAGCAATGCCGGACCAACAACATACTTGAGCACGTAGTACCATTAACATGACATCAAAAATGTTACATATTAGTAGTCTCACCACCTGGAAATGCCTGCACTCCCACCACTACCAACTGTGCAGTGTTGGCGCCATGTAGAGTTGTAGGTGCACTGCTGCCAACATGGTCCCCATCGCCAGACTAGAGGTCCTTGTGTGGACTTGAGGAAGGGACCTGCAAATTGGGAGGTAGACACAGAAGAAGAGTTACACATCAATGCAACATGCAGTGTACAACACAACAGCAATATGCAATATGAATGTATACACAGTATTGACTACAGACTGGCCACACAGCTCATGGGAGTCCAACGTCACTGTGTAATTCACTGTCACTTGGGCACACCCTTTGCAAGCCCATGGAAACGGGAAGCAGGAGGGGTGTGTGTGACTCAAACCCAAGCATCTGAACCAAATACATTACAAGCCTGCATGTGCCCAGCCACAATGCAGCGTATGCCCACAGGAACCACGGAAGCCAACACATCGAAGCCAACACATCGGAGCCAACACATCGGAGCCAACACATCGGAGCCAACACATCGAAGCCAACAGATCGGAGCCAACAGATCGGAGCCAACAGATCGGAGCCAACAGATCGAAGCCAACAGATCGAAGCCAACAGATCGTCCCAAAAAAATTGGGAATAAAAGAAATCAAAATAAAAATAAAAATAAGAAACAATCAAAAATGTCCATTGATGGGCCCGGGGGGGTTGGGGAGGCCACCCAGGAGGTCTGAGGACAGGATGCACACCAGAACCCACCTGCGTGGATCCTCGGAAGATAAAACACCTCCATGGGCTCATGGCCCACACGGCTACCCTATTGTGGGAGTATCACTGCTGTCGCTATTATCACCCTGTGCAGCTGCATCCGGAGGTGGTTGCACTATGGGAGGCAGCCCACGCAAGGCCCTAGTCTGCTCCTCCATGGCTGCAAGCATGCGGGTGTGGTAGGTCTGGTTCTGGAGGATGAGTGTGCGGAGGTCCCCATGCAACAACTCACGGGATGCCCGGACCTCCGCCCTCGTTGCCTGCATCTCAGCTGAGAGCGTACGGGTGAGACGCTCCAGCTGCTGTTCTGTCCTTTGGTGTGTTGAAGCCTCAAGCTCAACAAGAGTCGTCCTGAGGTGTAGGAGCTCCTGCCTCAGGGCTTCCCTGTGGCCCTGGGACTCAATGGAGATGGCCTCCTGCAGAGTCGCCAGTGCCGCCCGCCTGTCCCTGTTGGACCCCAACATGTCCTCCCTGTGTGACTGGCAGATGGAGTCGGTTGCCTGCTCTAGTTGCTCCATCAGCCTTTCTGGGGGGACAATGGAAGTGGCCACCCTATCCATGGCCTGAGCCATCATCTCGGATGATGCAGCCTGTTGGGTAGCCATACCGTAAATGGATTGCTCCCATGCGGTATTGCCGGGTGGCGTACGGCCACCACGTCGGCGGGCACCACACCTGTCTGGGGCAAGGCGAACTGCGCCTTGCTGTGCCGGCACTGCCTGAGGCTGCAGGACTGCATTCCCCCTCTGATCTGCTGGCCCAGGAACAGGATCAGATGTTGCGGAGTGTGACCCTGCATCCGTAACCACCGAAGGCGTAGCTGCCAACACTGACATCCCCATGGAGGGTACTGACCCTGGTGCAGGTGGGTGAGACAGAACAGAATCCCTCCCTGGAACACTCACCTGCGACGGCACGTAGGTCTCATCCGAATCAACACCTGAGTACAGCTCGGGGGAGGTGCAGCCAGAGACACCCCTTGAGAGCACGACCTGCAGCACTTGTGGGTTCTCCCCCACCAACACACCACGTCCCTCACTGGTGGTTGGTCGGCCCTGGGACACCTCCTGGGTCTGCACCATCTCCACAACCCCAGCAGTATCAGGTGCGTCTTCCCCTGCAAAGACATGAAAACAAAGTAATGGAAACAGGCATTAGCACCATGGCACACATTGAGGGCTGAGAAGCAAGAGAACCAGTACTTGATTGACACATGTCCCACATGACTAAAACCCTCCCATGCATGCACCCTCACTGCGTATGAAGTGCAGGCAAATGGCACACACTGATGACACCAAGATGGAAGATGAACAAATTTTCTGCATGCTGCCTGGCAGTGGCATCACACATTGGCCTGTGATTGGCAGGTGAAACACACATGCCATCACACAGATGGCATGTACCATTGCTATTGAGTGAAGATGGAGAGGAGGGCAGCACCTATTCATTCAGTCCAGTTCCCGCATGTAATAGCTTTTCTGATTCTAACAGGTCAGATTTTTCACCTGGAGCTGCCAGTCTGAAATGGTCAAATTGCACAGGGACATGTGTGTACAAATGATATCCAGGTAACAAAGTCACTCCACTTTACCATACCCATGTCAGACATGTGACTAGTGGACAGCGACATGCCTAGTGAAAGTGGTGGAATGCAAACAAACTGACTGAATGAACAGTGAAAAATAAGCAAATATGTTGTGTCAAGGTGACACTTCAAGGGCAACTGGCGTGCAGTTGTGCTAGATGTCTACTGTTGGCAGAAGGGATACTGCTATGGCCAAATGCAGCTGCGCAGGAAGTATTGCATGAAGCACATGGCTGACCCATACGACTGAGGCGCACACACTCTCACCTGGCACCCAAACAGAAGCCCTCACACACACACCATGCACATGGATGACACACACATGCATGTGCACTCACCGGACAATGCCTCGTAATCAGCCAGATCTCCCACGCCTTGGATCTGTTCCTCCGTGACGTAGGTCCCAGCGACTGACTCATGTGGAGTGAGTTCCATGTCTACTACTGGAGACCCACCTCCAGTCACTAGAGTTGCGGCATGACTTGAGGCCAGCTTACTCTTTGCCCTGCGCTTTAGGTCATTCCAGCGCTTATAGCAATCATTGGCTGTGCGCCTCACGATTCCAAGGGCACTTACGATGTCCGCAACGGTCTGCCAGTGTGCCTGGCGTTGTGCAGGTGTGGTCTTGGATCCTGCAACAATGACCATCTCGTTGTCTTGTCCGGACACATACTCGACAAGTGCATTCAGTTCGTCATCCGTGAAGCTGGGCTTCCTGGACGGGCCGGACTGTGTAGCCGTGTCTGGGGCATCAGCCTGTGCCGGACGAGCACTCTTCCTCTTCCGCTTGGAAGGTGGTGGTGATCCTGAGTGTCCTGCGCCGCTCTGGACACTAGGGGCAGGAGCCCTGGTGGACTCTGTATCAGGAGTGTGGGATTGCACACTCAGCATGGGAGTTGGTGCAGGCATTGGCTCTAGTGTGATGGTGTCAGGGGGAATGTCAGCAGCATGGACTAGGACCAACACTGTCCTGGCTGGGTGTGTGAGGGCTGGGGTGGATGGAGCCGCAGCTGCCCCTGCAGCCACTCCGCCCTGCCTCCTTGGTGCAGCAGATGACCTTGCTGCCCCAGATCCACGTGGCATGATGGCATCAACGTGCACCAGCGCACGTGTCGTAGCCCTGCTGACCTGGAAGTCAGCCATGGAGTCAGCCAGGTCTGGTGCCACAATGGGCTGGTCCAACAAGGGCTGAGCATGGATGGTGTCAGCCACTTCAGCCTCAACGGAAGGGGGGGAGGGGGGGGAGGGGGGGGGGGGGTGATGGGTGCCCTTGACTGGTCCTCCACACATGGGGGGACAGGCTCACCCTGCAAGTTACGACCACGTCCCCTACCGGATCCACCACGGCCACCACTTGTGGCTCTTCCACCTTTGCCACCCTTACGGAATCCTCGCCTCCCAGCCATGGCACTGATATTAATGTGCGTATGGGAGTGGCTGTAGACAATTGTCCTGGGCAATTGGGGGTCAAAGGGGTTGGGTACCAGATGGTAATTGTACCCTAGTGCTCTAGCACGGCTGATTGTAACCCCTGGGGAAAGATGACGGGTCACGCAACGCACAGGAGGCCCAAAAAAGGGAGATGACGTGCACGCAACCCCTCCTAGACCACGTGTGCAGAAAGAAAAACCTGCACTACGCTGTGGCACCCAGTAACACAAGAATGAACGTATGCGTGTCACACGCAGCCTAGAATGACCTCTGAAGGGGTAGGCTACACACGGGGCAAGCACAGAAGTTGGATACGTGCGTGACTCACCGTCTGCCAGGTAAAAGAGCGTGAAGAATGAGCGCGTTTGGCTGGCTAAACCCCCGCCAAAAGAAGATGTGTACGCTGTCTGAGAAGACAGGACAACAGTAGAAGGGGACACTGTTTGAGGGAAAAGGCCCAGGTAAACCAGTAAAAGAGAAAAAAGAGAAAAAGCTGTCAGAGGTAACAGGGAATACGAACTGGAAACGCCGTGAAGTAAATCGCGTGTGAAACGACAAGAAGTACAGAATTCACCCACTCGCTCTCCACGAAAAGCACGTACAAGGAAATGGTGTTCTACATGTACCTTATATACAGGCTCACACGTACAGCGTCACTTACGCGGCGTGTACGTTCACCAATCACACGCTTTGTCACTCCTGCGTGTAGATCCATTTTCACCAATCACACGCTTTGTCACTTCTGCGTGTAGATCCATTTTCACCATTCACACGCTTTGTCACTTCTGCGTGTAGATCCATTTTCACCAATCACACGCTTTGTCACTTCTGCGTGTACATCCATTTTCACCAATCACACGCTTTGACACTGGGACGTGTCACGCAACAATTTCCTGCACGTGCAGGTGACTATAGGCGCGCATATGCTGTTGACGGGTTTACGCGCTAAGGGCCTTTGCTGACGTGTGGGATTTCACTCCCTATCAGGCTGTCCACGCGTTCACACACGAGAGACCACGCTCCTGGCCAGGAGGCCAAATTACTGCCCCCCAGAGCCCTGAGCACGCTCCCACCTGCCATCTGCTGCTGCCTGACTGCCTGCTGGCCACGTGCCCCACAGTGCTGGTGGGTGGGGGTGTTGGGAGACATGGGTGGGGGCCTGGTGGAGGGTGCCCCTGCACTGGTGGGGGTGGTGGGAGACATGGGTTGGGGCTTGGTGGAGAGTGCCCCTGGTGGCGGGGGGGTGGGGGTGGTGGGAGACATGGGTGGGGGCCTGGTGGAGGCTGCCCCTGGTGGCGGGAGGGTGGGGGTGGTGGGAGACATGAGTGGGGGCCTGGTGGAGGCTGCCCCTGCACTGCTGGGGGGTGGGGGTGCAGGGGGACATGAGCAGGTGTGCAGGGTAGTCCCCTGTTTTGTAGGCTGCCTGCAGGGGCCGTGGAGGGTGTACAGGGAACACCTGTGAGGACCCACCCAGCCTAATCGCGTGTGATGATTCCCACGCACCCCTGTAATACACGTACCCTGGCCAATCGCGTGTTAAACTTCCCGCATACCCCTGTAATACACGTACCCTGGCTAATCGCGTGTTAAACTTCCCGCGTACCCCTGTAACACACTTACCCTGGCTAATCGCGTGTTAAACTTCCCGCGTACCCCTGTAATACACGTACCCTGGCCAATCGCGTGTTAAACTTCCCGAATACCCCTGTAATACACGTACCCTGGCCAATCGTGTGTTAAACTTCCCGCGTACCCCTGTAATACACGTACCCTGGCTAATCGCGTGTTAAACTTCCCGCATACCCCTGTAATACACGTACCCTGGCCAATCGCGTGTTAAACTTCCCGCGTACCCCTGTAATACACGTACCCTGCCTAATCGCGTGTTAAACTTCCCGCGTACCCCTGTAATACACGTACCCTGGCCAATCGCGTGTTAAACTTCCCGCGTACCCCTGTAATACACGTACCCTGGCTAATCGCGTGTATAACTTCACGCGTACCCCTGTAATACACGTACCCTGGCCAATCGCGTGTTAAAATTCCCGCGTACCCCTGTAATACACGTACCCTGGCCAATCGCGTGTTAAACTTCCCGCGTACCCCTGTAATACACGTACCCTGGCTAATCGCGTGTTAAACTTCCCGCGTACCCCTGTAATACACTTACCCTGGCTAATCGCGTGTTAAACTTCCCGCGTACCCCTGTAATACACGTACCCTGGCCAATCGCGTGTTAAACTTCCCGAATACCCCTGTAATACACGTACCCTGGCCAATCGCGTGTTAAACTTCCCGCGTACCCCTGTAATACACGTACCCTGGCTAATCGCGTGTTAAACTTCCCGCGTACCCCTGTAATACACGTACCCTGGCCAATCGCGTGTTAAACTTCCCGCGTACCCCTGTAATACACGTACCCTGCCTAATCGCGTGTTAAACTTCCCGCGTACCCCTGTAATACACGTACCCTGGCCAATCGCGTGTTAAACTTCCCGCGTACCCCTGTAATACACGTACCCTGGCTAATCGCGTGTATAACTTCCCGCGTACCCCTGTAATACACGTACCCTGGCTAATCGCGTGTATAACTTCACGCGTACCCCTGATATGCACGTTACCCGCTTTGCGTTCCTTGTTTGGCAGCCCTGTAAACTGGTCCAGGGTTAGCGCAGCCCTTTGCGATGATTTAGCGATTTTGATGGCTTTTCCTTGCGCAAGGGCGTTCTTGGGGGCGTTACTGGCGCTGCTGCAGGGTCGCTGCGATACTCTGCGCCACGGCTGGTTTGGGAGCATGAAATCCATGAATACGCTGTGCGCGGAAATCGGTTTTAGCGCACGTGCCTGGCGCAGTCAATCGCACGCGGACACTCTGCGCCAGCCGCTTGCGACACTTTTCAGCGAAATTCTATGAATTACCCTGTTAATGTGTTGTCAGGATTGTTTGTTGCGTTTCTATGAAGTACTAACATTTGCAAACACAATGGGTCTGTACTGTGTAAGTAAATGTTGTCAACAATTGGTGGTAATTGAAATAGAATATTCATTGCTACATTTGCGTAGCAACTTACACCAATTATATTTGAGAGTTTAAATGGACCAGGTAGTTCTGTATCTGACTGCTTTTTTGGGAGTTTGTCTTCCTTCTTTGAAGAAGTACCTGGTTTACTTTCCCTAATTGATTCTTTTTTGCTTGTGGTACTTTATGAAGTATTAGTTTCTTTTACTGTCTTTGGAGGATTTGCAGTGACATCCTGTTGCATTTCCGTTTGATTTATTTTTCTTTTATAATGTTTTACTTTTTGTGGAACAGAATATGTGTTTAGATGGGGGGTGTATAGTGAGCGAAGTCTATTGTATTTTAAAATGCAAGGAATATCAGCGTTTATTTTACTTGCATCAAAGTTGATTAGAAATAGACCGTCAAGTGTACGTAAGCATGATAGTGCTACGTAGCTCATGCCTTCTTTAAAGACTGTGTTGCCAATATCTATCATTGCTTTGTCTAGGGTAAGACCTTGTGATTTATGAATCGTGACTGCGTATGCAAGAGTTAGAGAAAATTGTTCTCTGCGTACATACATGTCTTTGAAGAGAAGAAATCGAGCTGTTGAGCGTCCTATCCTTTTTACTTCTGAAAGTTTGTTAAAGAGAATATTGACAAACTGAATTTTGTTGTCACATGGGTATGTTTGAAAGCCAAAAACTGTACCCAGTGCTCCATGAACTAGTCCTTGGTCCACGTCAAGGTTACGTTTAAGCATTACTCTGCAATTTAAGGATAATTTTAATATCTTTTCTAAGCCTGCTGTGTTTGAGATTGATTTTTCTAAACTATTTAGTCTTGTTGTGGCTTGGTCACACATGGGTAGTGTCATACCATGTACATCTAGTTTGTCTGTGGCGCTAATTTCCATTACTGGTTGCATTTCTTTACTTAACATTATTTCATTGAATTTGAAACAGCTTGCAAGAATTGGCATTAAGGCCATACAATTGACATTTTTGTCCATAACATCTGTAGCACATGCATTATCGCCATAAAGTGCATGAATGTGCCGGGTTTTCAATATTGCTTCTTCTTCTTTAAAAAGTATACCAACTCTGATACTTTTTAAGATGTTGGCATAAGTGAGATCTGCAGATTGCTGCATGTTTTCTGTTAATTCTCTGTATTGGAAATGTTGCCAAAGGTTGACATTTCCAATGCTGCCAACAGTTTTACGGCAGAGTTTGTGTCCTAATGTTTTAAAAATAGGCTCACCTTTTACTGGTGTCAATTGAAGAAGATCTCCGAAAACAATAATGTGTTTTCCTGCAAAGAGCTCTTCATAGTTTGTTTTGAGTACTTCTGGTAATCTGAGGTGAATCAAAGCCAACATTAGGTTGGAGACCATGCTCACTTCATCTATTAGTAGCATTTTCATTTGTTTCAATACTCTGCGTAGTTCCATTGCAGCTTCTGCAGAAAGTTTGTAATAGTCTAATTTGTTTTGGTGTTCTACTGGCAATAGTAGTAATCGGTATAACTAAACCAGTGGGGGCAGTGACAACAGCTGACACTTTGTTGTTTGTCAATTGTTGAAGGAACTTACTGATGATTTTGATTAGGAATGTTTGCCAGAACCAGCTTCACCACTGACGTACAGTAGTATAGGTTTATAATTATGGCAGGAACATTCTTTATTTTCATGTTGTACACCATGTGCAATTTGTTTTGTTACTTCTTGAAAAATGCTACATTGCTCATTGTTTAGTTTTGATTGTAGTATAGTTAAGTCTTCTTTATCTTCATACTGACACATGGTGTTTTCTACTTTTATCATAGCTAATTCTGCCTCATTTATTATTAGTGGTTCTCCCAGTGGTTCTTGGCTTCCTGTTACAGAAGGTTGACTATTGTCAGGAGTTTCTTTATCTAGTTGGGCCTGGAGTTCTTCTTCGTGTTGCTGTTCATTGTGCAACATTGTTTTGTACTGTGTAAAGTTTACATCAGTTGTAGTGCTTTCATTTGCTTTGAAAGCATCTTCATATGAGTCATAGTTATCTAGTATTTCTTCTTCTTTTCTCCATGTTTTAAAGAGTTGTAGCAGGGACATGTAATATACTTCTTTATGTTGAGGAGTCTTTAATGACAATTTGATATGATTAATTAAATTTGGTTTGGTGAGTTTAACTAAGCTGCCTTCACAGTTTGCCATTTTGTATTTACCTTTTTTTTCATCAGCTTTTATATTATTTTTGTATGTGTAGGTTTGGGCTATGTGGTATAGACACATGGTTTCCAAAGTATTACTTCTGTTTCGATAGTTTGTGTCCAATAAATAGGTTTTTAAAATGTCTTGGCTGTTGGGATCACGTTTGGCTATTGTTTCTATATCTTCGTATGATTTTAGAACTCTTTTTCTAGATTTAGCTGGACCAAGACTTAGCCATACTATATTTTCAGATTTACCATGCAATGCAGTACCAGTTAAACGATCAGCTGCTTCATATGATCCACATTCTCTATGGGAGAGTATTTTAATGCCCAAGCTGTATAATTTCTGAGACACTGTTTTATCTGATGACAGGTCATTCCAGAGGTCTTGGAGCTCTGTCTTTTCTACTTTGGTTAAGTATGCTGTGACATATCGTGCAACTGCATTAGAATTGTCAGCAATGTACTGCACATCTATGTTTGCATTCCATAGTGGGCAATGATTGCATTATAATCATTGATATATTTTTCTTCTTCTTTTCTTTTTATGTAATATGTATTTTTAGGTGACTTACCTATAACACTATGTCTAACTGAAGACATGAGGTTGTCCACTTGACCTGTATTTGTAACTGGTCTAGGGAAACCAAATCGGCATTTGGTGTAGTATTTCCCTTTGTTTTTGTATTTGCGACGACAATATTTTCCACATTTGTGTCTTTGAAATTGTAAAATTTGTGCATGAAGATCACTATTTGTGGCTTCTGATGGAATTTCACAAGTGACATATTTTTCAATAAACTGTAACACAGTGGCATCACTGTCTTGACCAAATTTAGGAGCATCTTTAATCCATAAAAGCATGTGGATATGTGGTGCTCCTCTGGCTTGGTATTCTTTTCTCCAAAAGAAGTGTTGCACTTCTCCAAGGGGAGGAACAGTTTTATTACAAATAAAATGTAGCATAGCAATGAAGCGATGGTGAAAATATCTTGAAACATTAACAGGATCCAAAGAACAAAGTTCTCCAGGTGTTAATATATCTATGCTTGTTTTGTTTTTGTTTGATATGCGTAGGAAATCATGTAAATCTTCCCATGCATATTCTGCACAACTTAATGTAACAAACCAAGTGGGTGGGCCAAGGTTTCTGATCATACAACGTACATCTCCATGACGCGAAACCAGTACTCTTTAGTACCACGCATATTTGCTAATAGATTTGTAATATTTGATTGTAAAACCTCAGCCTTTTGTTTCACTTTTGGTAATAATTGTGTAGCTGTCATATTTTGAAAGTGTGATCCTGATTTTAATATGTGTGCAACTCCGTAATATAAAGTTGCATGTTCACTTTCAAAGAGTAGGTGGAATATGTATTCCACATTTTGTCTATATCCGGGATCTTCAGAATACATCCGTAATGAGCGGTATTCTGATGCTGATATTTGAATAGGTCTATCATCTTACCTTCCTCCTTTGCCAGTAGGAAAGAGTAGAGGAAAAGCACGTGCTTCAATACTTTTTTCCCATATGCTGATTGGTGATCCGTTTGTTTGAGCATTTGGTATGTTTCCAGTGCATATTCTATGGTGTCATTAGAGTGCAAAATATGAATTGTTTATTGGTCTAAAGTATTTGATATTGTAGCAGGATCTAGGAGCTCAAATTGACCAGTTTCTTGTGTTTCTTGAATTATTTCAGTTGTATCCTTCAAGTTTTCCTCAATATCAATTTCTTTGTAATATTCATTATTCTCTTTAAGATATTGCAAGGCTTGTCTAACTTTATGTAAATCTACCAGCTGTTGCCATAATTTTTTGTCTTTTGTAGGTACACCATTTACTAAGATAATTAAAGATTGCTGCATTGGACGTTGCACTCCTAGAGTATGCACATTTTCTTTTAGATCTAATGGCAAATAAACTAATTTTCCACGAACGTCTTTTACCAATTCAGAGTGAGGTAATTTTGCTGTTTTTGTTTGAAGGCGTATTATTGCCTGAAATGGGTGCTCTGTTTGAATTATGATGCTCTCATATAAATTAAGTTGTTGTAGGGATTTTGGTAGTGGGTATAATTCCAAATTATTTGTGATAGCACGTGAAGGAGTTTGGTTGTTGTCACGTTTTGTAGTGCAGTAACTGCAAAGTATTAAGGGGTCAGTTATTTCGTATTTGTTTACTGCTACAAGGTAGAGAGCTAATTCAAACCATTTAGAATCTTCATTGTCTTCTATTTTGTATGATAGGTCTACAGTTTTTGTGTGACTTTTCTAAAAAGTTCTGCGGCAACATACACACACATGGTTTGGTACTTCAGCTTATGTACTTACATTTTATTATTTCTTTTTGGTATGTGTTTAGTAAAAGGTTGCCATGTGTAGAATTGTTGCTAATTTGGTTTAAAGCTATTTCATTCTGTAAGTGGCTTTCACTTCCAAAATATTTTTTCTGGATATAGTCAATTTCTTCAAGTAGGTCTTATGCTGTACCATGTAGAAGAATGTTATTTAAATTTGCTAGTGCTAAAGCGGGACTTTTAGCATAGTACAGTTTATAGACTAGATTTCTTATAGTTGAATGATGTGTTGATATCCTTTTGATATCATGGAAGGTGGTTTTACAAGTAGGTCCTGTAATGCAGGCCAATGAATGTCCTTGTAGTCCTGTGTACTTGCCCACTGGACAGGTATCCATATTTTGCAGTAGTTTAATTTTGATTTTGTCTTTGCTTTTTACATATTGATTGTGAATTGGCGTAAAGACTTAAATTGTTTGGGAATGTTACAAATTGATGTGCATGGCCATTTGTAACACCATGTGCAATTTGTTTTGTTACTTCTGATTCAGTTGAATAGAGGGGTAATTCTAAGTTTTCAGGGCATATTTTTGTAAGGAGTACTTCTTGTTCCATTATGGTTTTATTCACTTTTTTATAACCTCGACCACTGCTATGTATGGCAATTGTATTTGTTTGCTTTTGTTTGTATGCTTCTTCATTAGAGTATGGTTCTGTGCTCGTAGTGTGATTCCATTCACCTCCGCAGATACTTAAGAAGTTCTTTCAGTTGAAATTTCATTTATTGAGAAGTCTTTTTTGTAATTTAGTTATTAGTTTTGTTAATGGTTTCATTTTGTTTAACACTAAAATAAATAACTTTCTTTTGAGAAGAATTGCACTGTCTATCAACACTTCTAAGATTAATTTCCTACCATAGGTTTTAAGCATTGAACCTGATTTCTCTCCTGTTTTTATAAGATTTTGAAGGACTTTGTGACGGTACATTTTGGCTAAAATACTTTTCTTGGTATGCTTACTTTGTACTATATCAACATTTTAAAAAACAGTTTTATCTGTAGTGATAGCTGATTTTCTGTTAATTGTTTTTTGGTTTGTTTTACATTTTGATAGAGGAGGCAAAGTTTTTGTACTTGAAACTTCTTGTGTTTCACTAAATGACTGTATTAGTTGTTTTGTTTCAACTTTTTTTTACAAATTATGCTAGAGATGGATGCTTATGTTGGACACTTTTATTTTCATTTGCTCTACTTCTGCGTTGCTTTCTACGGATTTGACCTTTGGTAGGCATTCTTTAGGGTCTGTTGAAAAAATAAAGAAGGTATGGGTTGGGGTGTTCTCTGCAATGTATGTGTGCTGTGTGCATGAGTGTTTGAGTAAAATGATAAAGATGTATGTAATGGTGTGTGATTGAGCATTGGGAACTACAACTAGTAGGGATGGGTATTCTTGAATTTATGTGCTACTAAACTGGGGTTCAGGTGACAGAAAAAAGTAAGCTAGTGGTGTGGAGAAGTACAAATAGTAAATCTAATGTATGCAATTAAAACAGTTGTTTGTTCTGTAATATCAAAATTCTAGCGGTTGAGTTGGGTAATTTGTGTGTCCAATAATAGGAATTTGTGGGCCATTCTGGCTGTGAATCGCTGTTTAAGACATGGGGATTTTTGGACAGAATGGTGCACAATCTCTATTCTTAGGCACAGAAATAGCATGAATTAACTTTACAGTGTGTTTGAGTAATAATACAAATATTATGATGATATTCTACTTACTTTTTTTCTAAAATGAACAGGTTACTTCTTAGTTCTTATTTGTTCTTCAAATTCGGCTGGTTCTTTTCAGCAGAATGGTCTCCCCTCAATTGTAAAATAAACAAATTAGTCATTTTGTTTGTATCTAGCACTGTTTTTAATTTAGACATTGATTTTTTTAATTGAAATCCTCAGAGCCTTCCTCAAAACCATTAAAAATTGTATTGCAATGACTAACTGTAGCAAACAAAATATCTTTACTATGTCTTGTGAAATTCATAATGTACCACTGAATACCACTATTTCTATTTCTGTAACTAAGCTCTTCCAGGTAATAGTGCCTCAATGTCATGCTTAAATTAAAGTAATTAAATAAATAAATAAATAATGTAGTCTATATATTTCATTTAAAAAATGTTAGTTTAACATGATTTGAGTGTGTGTGTGTATAAAGAAAGTAAATAGTATAAAGGTTTATAAGTGACAGTTGATTTTAGGAGATTGAAAAAAAGACAGTAGATTTATTGTACAGATTACACAAGCTAAAAGTCAGTTTGAAAATGTGTTCATGTACTGTACAGAAAATATGCATACCTGTAGTTTGTGTTCATGCATATGGATACACATGGAGCTGCAAGTATAAATCTTGGACACTTGTACAGTATTTCTTGTAGATGGTGCTTGCCAATGATATGACACTTGTACTCAGAGAGATTCACAGTACATTTGCAGTGCTGATCTTTGATGATGCAGTTAGATGTAGAGGTCTTGAATGTGATTGGTGGATGGTCATGTGACTTATTAGCTGCATCCAATGAGGGAATGGCACAGAGAGTGAAGTGGAAATGGTAGAAGGGCTATTCATGTTACGATATGTCCACGGACATGGCGGTAGTTCGCCATCCAATGAGGGAATGGCACAGAGAGTGAAGTGGAAATGGTAGAAGGGCTGTTCATGTTACGATATGTCCACGGACATGGCGGTAGTTCGCGGACATCGGGTGTTACATCTGGGGATTTTTGGGTTCAGAAGTCATGCAAATGAGAATGAGCACTGAAAGGGATTGCTCAGGAAAGTTTAGTGGGTGTGTTGCGCCAGGAGAGAGTTTCTCAGATACTCTTTTTGCTGAGAGAACAACAGATAGCTATGGCTGTGTGTTTCAGAAAACAGATTGTTTGGATTTTGGGAGATTCGTGGATACATTGGTTGAAGGTGCATGCAGAAAGCTGTGGAGTAGCTGTAGATCTTGGATTTCCACATGTGGAAGTACACTGGCATGGAGTACGTGGAATGAAGTGGTTGGACTTCCTATCTCTCTGTGCTACTTTGGAGACAGAGCAACATCCAGACATTATTGTAATTCATTGTGGAGGGAACAGTTTAGGACATGTGTCTGGAATTTCTTTGCAATTTGCTATGAAAGAAGGACTTGGGAAGGTCAAGCACATGTTTCCTAATTCTCAAGTAATATTTTCACGTATTGCTCAGAGACAAATGTGGCTTCATCCTTCTTCATTTGGTCCACAAATGGAAAAAGCAAGGCACAATGTTAATAAGGTTGTTTGTGCCTTTCTAAGAGATTTTGGCATGTCCTCTTTTCACAATGAAAATATTATGTTTCGTATTACATACATTTTTCTCAGAGATGGAGTCCATCTTACTTATGCTGGCAATCAGATTTTTCTGAGAAATGTACAAAATGCATTGCGACCTTTTTTAGAATTACAGCATCCATTTTGAAGTAGGTGTTGAGTATTTATAATTTTTGACATACAAACACCTCCCAAAGGCTCTTTTCAGAGCCACCACTTCCTCCAAGAGGCAATTGCAATGGGTATGATAGGGTAGCACCCCAAATTTTGAGATGTCCACGGACTGTGCGTGGACTTCTAAAAAATATAAAGGGCCCTGCTTCATTTATTTTCACTTCTATTTTTTAACTGTGAAAGGCGGCTCTGAAAGTAGACTTATTTTTTGGGGATTTTTGTTATTTTGTATTTTTTTTTATTTTTTGTATACACGACACAATAGGAGAGGAGGGGAAAGGAGGGTAAAGGGGGGACACCAACCACAGGGATAAGAAAGGCCGAGGTGAGAGAGGAAGATGTAGAGTGGGTTTTATTTGGGTAGTGAGCAGGTCTTCTCATGCTCTGAGATGATAGTCTCAAAAGCACTGCAAAGTCGCTCCCTCCTGCAGAGTACTGTGTCGCAGTACATACATACAACTGTGACCCTCGAAAGGTAAGGGTCATCAGAATTCTGTATGGCCTGTGAGGCAGCTTGAGGAAGACGCTGTCCCACAGAGGTGGTCCTTGTGGTGACAGGATCAGAAATGGAGGATGAAGTAGAGGAAATCAACCTATTATGCTCCTCGCAAGGTTGTACCTTGCGAATGGCCCCAGAGTGAAATGACCTTAGGTGTCGCTTCATGGTAATGGTCCCAAAGCTGTACGAACCATGCCTCCTGCAACTGAGTACCATTTTGCACTCATTGCAGGTGACACGGTTCACACAAGCCTTAGGACCATTCCCATGAATGGTAAACAACCACCACACCCAAGACTCACACCTAGTGCGGGTAGTAGGGATTTCCTCTACCTCATTCTCGTCATCCTCTTCTTCCTCCTCTGCATCCTCACTCCTGTTCCCCTCTTCAGGCCCTTGGGAAGGTGGTGGTGGTGGAGGGAGTGGGGGTGGTTCTGATGCAGGTGCAGCACCAGGTGGCAGTAGTGCAGCCATGGATGCCATCTCGATGATGGTGTAATCTGCAAGTTGCAGGAAAAATAGCTCTGAAGAATAGCCAGAAACACAATGAGAATAAGCTCTAGGGCGTGGTCCTTTACAGGGGTGCTTGTACGCGGTTCACGGACATGCACGCTGTCCGCGTACAGATCGAACACAAAAAAAGGTTCAAAAACGTTCAAAAAGTATGCAGAAACTCAGGATTAGTATGTGGGACTTGTGCTATGGTGAGTTTTTATTGAGAAATATTGTGGATTACTTGAAAATGTACTTTTAAATTGTTCGGGGACACGAACAGTGTCCGCATTCAGAACACGCAATCAGCATGGGCGCAGTCACATGATCGCTTCGCAAAAATGTTCGCAAAGGAAGCGGCTGTCCGCAGGACACCAAATGCATGGACATTGGTTTGCGCATGCACATTGATGTTCTACGGACACTGTTCGGGTCCTGAAGTAATTAAAAGTGCGTCACACGTCAAACGAACATTTCTGGACACCGCATGTGTTCTAGAACAGTTTGAAGTTGGTAGCGAACAGTACGGACAGGTAGAGTGTTCTTCAGGACACGTCAATTTTCATTTATTTACATACATTTCAAGACACCAATTGTGTTCTTAGAACAGTTTCAACTTGCTAGCGAACACTACGGACAGGTATAATGTTCTTCAGGACACGTCAATTTTCGTTCATTTACGAACATTTGAGGACACCGATTGTGTTCTTAGAACAGTTTCAAATTGCTAGCGAACAGTACAGACAGGCATACTGTTCTTCAGGACACCTCCATTTTTGTTTATTTACGAACATTTCAGGGCACCAATTGTGTTCTTAGAACAGTTTCAACTTGCTAGCGAACACTACGGAAAGGTATAGTGTTCTTCAGGACACTTTAATTTTTGTTTCTTTACGAACATTTCAGGACACCGCGTGTGTTTTTAGAACAGTTTCAACTTGCTAGCGAACAGTACGGACAGGTATAGTGCTCTTCAGGACACCTCCATTTTCGTTTATTTATGAACATTTCAGGACATCAATTGTGTTCTTAGAACAGTTTCAACTTGCTAGTGAACACTAGGGACAGGTATAGTGTTCTTCAGGACACTTTGATTTTCGTTTCTTTACGAACATTTCAGGACACCGCATGTGTTCTTAAAACAGTTTCAACTTGCTAGCGAACAGTACGGACAGGCATGGTGTTCTTCAGGACACCTCCATTTTTGTTTATTTACGAACATTTCAGGGCACCAATTGTGTTCTTAGAACAGTTTCAACTTGCTAGCGAACACTACGGACAGGTATAGTGTTCTTCAGGACACTTTAAATTTTGTTTCTTTACAAACATTTCAGGACACCGCGTGTGTTCTTAGAACAGTTTCAACTTGCTAGCGAACAGTACGGACAGGTATAGTGTTCTTCGGGACACCTCCATTTTTGTTTATTTACGAACTTTTCAGAACACCTGCGCTGTCCGCGGACACCTACCTTGTTTTTTTTTAAAAACAATGGAAACTAATTACAACACAATATAACACAATACAAAAATTAAACTTTATTTAACATATATTAATAATTTATGATAGCAAAGGTGAGGCAGAAACAGGAGAATTAGGGGTTTCAACATGATTGGTATCAGGTGAAGGAAGGATGTCATCTTTGATGTCCTGGGTGTTAGGCTTAGCAGTGCTTGGTGGTGGCGCGAGTTATGGTTGCTTAGCTTACCATAACTGGTGAATTTCAAGGGTTTTTCGGTTTTACTTGGAACCATAATGTCCCTTTAACAAAGTTTTTTCACTATATATATATATATATATATATATATATATATATATATATATATATATATATATATATATATTATTCTGTTGTGTTGATGGTCAAAGTATTACTAGAAATCTAAAAAAATAGGTAGTTTATTTACTTGTGCTGTCATTTTGGAAATTGTTGGGCTACTGTAAGATTGGGACTTGTTGTGCATACGTTAGAGTGATGCTCATTCCAACGGTGATTAGCTTTGGGACTGAAATGCCCCACATAATAAAGTCCACAGTGGCATCTGATAAAGGAAATTATTTTCTTGAATTGCGTGTGGAATAATCTCTTATAGGGGTGTGTTATACTCTTGAAGGATGGTAAAAAAAAAATCTTTGAATGATGTTATTGCAGTTCGTACAATTTAGCTTTTATGAGACATCTTTGTGATTCCTTCTTTGTTCTTTGAACCCTCCCTGGAAAGTCTCTTAAATTCTTTGCCAAAAATAGATTTTTTACTTTGCCACTGTTGTTATAGCTGTCACAATTTATCTAATATTGTTCTTCATTTTATTACTTCCCAAAGAATACTTTAGAACATAAATAAGTCTGTTAATTTGTTTTGGTTTGAGCAATTTCTCTCTGGAATATTTACCAACATATTCTGCATATTTTTTTTTTAGGTTTCGCATAACCATTGGAATCACTTACAATCTTCTTGGCCAGTAATAATTGACCGTACGGTAAACCTTTTAGTGTTTAGCTCAGATGAAAGTTAAATCTACGTAGTAACAAATTCAGGTCAGTTAGTCTTGTGGAAGACTGTTAACCTTTCGATGTCTACACCCACATCTTAGAGATTTAAATCAGGGTTTCTTGAAGTGAAGGTTAATGGAATTCTCCCACCAATCTGATTAAAAACGAGCAGAACCTTGTAAATTCTTCTGTTGTACCATTCAATGTTCCAAAAATGTGAAGTACTACTATGCTAAATTGTTGCCAGTTCAGTTTTGGGTCATTCAAGACATGATCTAATTGAAATGTATAATGTCGTTTGATTATGCAGTGCTACTTTGACACCCACCAAGGTATAATATTTGGAAAAAAGTTAATGTAAGGTTTTCTTTCAGAAAATAAATCAGCAGTCTGTTTCAGCAACAATGTCACTGGCCTGGAGTAACATCTATTCTACTGTATGAATGCTATCTTTAGGAATAATTGAGGTATATGAACTCTACAAAATAAAAACAAAGAGGTGATGGCTGGAAGGTTTAGAATGAATCTTAACCTCTGGCATTGCTCTGGGCAACCCTCCAGACCATGTTCTTCCCCTGCCAAGCCATTACAGAAGGAGGAAGACCATTTGCAAATCAGGCGCGGTCCCACCCCAAAAGGGGCAGTCCAGCCCGAACTGCTAGGTCACATCCGGTCTGCACAAGACCACAAGCATCCCCAAACATGTTTCAGCCTTGTTGGGCATCATCAGTGAGGAGTACCTTGGGTCTCTAGGCCCAGCAGGCATGGAACCCACATCTGGCCATACCCGTCACACTCGGGGTGACAAAGCAAAAACAAAGAGGTGATGGCTGGAAGGTTTTGAATGAATCTTAACCTCTGGCATTGCTCTGGGCAACCCTTCAGACCATGTTATTTGCCTGTCAAGCCATTACAGAAGGGTTAAGACCACATGCAAATCTGGCATGGTCCCACCCCAAAAGGGGCAGTCCAGCCCGTACTGCTAGGTCACATTCCATCTGCACGACACCACAAGCATCCCCAAACGTGTTTCAGCCTTGTTGGGCATCATCAGTGAGGAGTACCTTGGGTCTCTAGGCCCAGCACGCATGGGACCCACGTCTGGGCATACCCGTCACACTCGGGGTGACAAAGCAAAAACAAAGAGGTGATGGCTGGAAGGTTTAGAATGAATCTTAACCTCTGGCATTGCTCTGGGCAACCCTCCAGACCATCGTTCTTCGCTTGCCAAGCCATTACAGAAGGGGAAAGACCATATGCAAATCAGGCTAGGTCCCACCCCAAAAGGGGCACTCCAGCCCGAACTGCTAGGTCACATCCCTTCTGCACGAGACCACAAGCATCCCAAACATGTTTCAGCCTTGTTGGGAAGCATCAGTGAGACGTAGCTTTGGTCTTTAGGCCTAGCAGGCACGGGACGCATAAATGGGCATACCCGTCCCACTCAGGCTGACAAAAGCAAAAGCAAAGAGGTGATGGCTGGAAGGTTTAGAATGGATCTTAACCTCTGGCATTGCTCTGGGCAACTCTCCAGACCAGACGTGGGGCCCTTGCTCACTGCGTCATAGGAAACCAAGCTGCACCTCACTGAGGAGGCCCAACAAGGCCGAAACATGTCTGGGGTTGCTTGTGTTTCCATGCAGAGGGGACCTGGCCTAGCAGTTCAGGCTGGGCTGCTACCATTGGTGGCAGTATCTGACTGATTTGCATATGGCTGGACCCCTTTTGCAATGACTCAGACGGGCTAAAAAACAGTGGCATGGAAGGTTGCCAAGAACAATGCCAGCGGTTCAGATTTATTCAAAACCTTCGACCCATCACTTTTGTGGTTATAGTATATGAACTCTACACATCTATCATGAAGTGTACATCATGTGCGGTTAAACTAAACATTAAAACATAACATTACTTTAACAGACCTCCAAATATAATGCTCAGAACCTGTCCCGTCAAGATTTGGTAATCGGTTAGGCGATAGCTTTGGATACCATTGCCCCTTCTAATTTCCAGTTTGACAGTCTAGGTGAGAAGAAAACAAAGCCCCAGAACAGAGTGGTTATGACTTGTGTCTGTTGCTTTGTGAAGCTGAAACTGAAATGCAGTCAACCTTATACATAAAGGGTGAGGCTTCAGCGAATTCCTCTGCTCCAATTATTCTTGACTTGGCTCAGGTAGTCGGCCCAAAAAAAGAAGATGACAAATATGGAAATTAACAACAAAAGGAGTTTGAGACAATTCTGTGAGCCCTGTATAGTGAGTCTAACTCTGTTATGGTTCTTCTGTGTCCAACAAAGGTTAAAACAAACAGCACCAGAAAATCTAGTCAATTATTAGGGAAAATACCAAACACCACTAACTGGAAACATGCAAAAAGTAAATATCAAACTCAACATAAAGCAACTAATGGAATTGTACTTTTAACTCAATCATGGAAATCTCAGTCCTGTTCAAGATACATCTTTGTATAATTCCATCTAGAACCTGGCCTTAGTGAACAGGCTTTGGATGAACTTAAATGATGACCTGAAATTTTTTTTGCATTCTTCAAAAAAGATTCCACCTCTTCTAAAGGCATTGATCAAGTTGAGTTCCGAAGGGAGAACAGAAAAGATTTGGCAGTTGGACCTTTAATTCGAGGACTATATTTAACATGATTCCCACTGAGCTGGAAGCTTTTTTACTCTTAGGCTATGATGTATTACTTATGTTCCACTACCTGTAAACTGCAAAGTTATTTGCAACCACACGATTCCTCCGATTAAAATACATTGTCAAACAGAGTATGAAGGACAGGCACAAACGAATTAAATGCACAAAAGGTAGTCAGGATCTTCGTACTGTCATATTTATTGACTTATCACTAGATAAAGAAAAAAAGATTGGTCTCGTTTACCTGTTTTAATTATGAGACCTAGCAACAATCTGGGGCTATCACAGCACCTTAGACAACTATCCCTATCTGTTGGAACTGCAGGCGCCATTTCAGTTTTTTAAATAATATTTCTATGTTTCCTGTTTCGGATGGATATAACCTGATTATGCTTCAAGAGATTTGGCTCATTGAAGTAACCTATCTAGATGGCTACTCAGTATTTCTAAAAGAGTCTATTAAAGAACCACCAGGCACCTAATTGCAGTGGATAAGTCCCTGGGAGAAAAGACTTTTCATTGGAATTGTGCTTGGAAAACTGTGCTCATGGTAAGCTGGGGACGGAAATTGGACATAAGTGACCTTTTGCTTGTAAATATTGTGATGTATCCCAGTATGTCGTCATCGCTTCGGTAGGGGGAGCCCCTTCCCATGAGGCCAGAGAAGTGAGGAGGCTACCTGATAGTACCCCTGGCGATGGTACTCAGCGGGTGGATCTCATGCAAGGGAAACGCTGTATGGGACCAGTGACGACTATTGTGGGAGAACGGTATCCACATAACACCCCCACCTCTCCTTTACCCTCACTCTCTTCACCCCTACCCTCCTATCCCATGTACTTCTGTAGTAGGCCAGAAGTAGAAAGGACTGAGATGAGGAAGAATAGGGATGAACATCATGATCCAAAACAAGAAAGTACTGGGACAAAGAAGACGCATGGATCTGCAGGGCTCACTCCAAGGAACTTACCTGAACGGTCTAGCTTTCAACTGTAGACCTTGATAGGAACAGACATAACAACCAACAAGGGAGTTACCAGGATGTCAGACGCTCCAGCGAGGAACCGCAAGAGGGACCGAGGCTGGCAGACAGAAGCAGCAGGAGCAGACACAGGCACAGAGACTCTGAAGAGGTGGTCTCCACTGGTCCAGCTGAGAAAACTGTGAGGCTGACTGTGGGAAACTCTAGCAGTGCAGCACTGCAGGAACATGCGGTCTGGAGAGAAGGAAGACTCCAAAGTGGATCTGAAGCCACATAACTGTTGTGGCAAGCCAAAGAGAACCGCAGAGCACTGTCAATGTAGAGAAAGACAATGGGAAGCATGTTGCCGAACGGAGGGCTGCAGCCACTTGGGTGGCTGAGACTATGGCTGGGGGTCCCCAGAGGGTTCAGGAAACCCTCAGAAGCATAGTTAATGGATCTTTACCAATATATGGTAACAAGGGGAATAGGATCTGAGACCTTTACAAGAAAAGGACATACCAAGTTGAAAGCAATGGGAGAGATACATATGAAGACAGTACTTGGCAGGGAAGTAAATTAAGTCTGTATGTAAAATCAAGATACCACAAAGAGGACTTTGAGAGTGATATATGCAAAGGTAGTACTTGGCAGGGGAGTAAATCAAGTCTGCATGTGACATCAGGAGGCCACAAAGAAAACTATGAGCATAATACTGAGGAACACAGAGCTTGACAGGTGAGTAAACCAAGCCTGTGTTTGGGACTAAGAGACCAGATAAAGAAGGAGGCCAGGTCTGCCAACAAGGGTCAGGGGCCCACTGTAGCATGGAGGAGCATCCAAGCCACTCTTCCTTGTCGCAGTGCCTGGTAGGAGGAAAGCAGGTCGGCAAACCAGGGCCAGGGATCCACCACAGATTGGGTGAGTAACCAGCCCAATCATCTTCTTCTTGCCTCAACCTTTATCCACTGGGACCCCACAAGGTCCATCACTGAGTCCAGAATATGTGTCTCTTGAGAAAATGAAACTTGAATTGGAATTTAAAAGGTTGCAAGCTCAAGCTGAAGCCAAACATCAGGACATCAAACTCAGGGAATTGGAAATACAACATGCTCTTGAAATGAAAATATTGTCTCTTGAAAATGTTTCCCTCCCAGAGTTCTCTAGGTCTTCCAGTCCCAAGAGGCCTCAACAGCCCAAAGAAGCAGTGAGTATGTATGATGTGAAACTTGATATTTTGGATTGGTTGGGTGCCTTTGAATACAATCATGGGATTCAGGGTCTCACAGGGAGTCAGTTGATTCCTTGGCTTTGTCTAGGCTCCCCCAGGTTGCAACTGATGCTGCAATAGAGGTGGGGGAACTTGAGTATGAGAATGTGAAACTGGCTTTGATAGCCAGATTTGGAAAACTCATTCCCGGTACCGTAAGAGGTTTAGGGCCCTCAAAAAGACTGATGCTACCCCTTGGGCTACCTGGGTGTGTGAATGTTTGAAAAACTTAGATGGATGGGTTAAGTGTTACAGAATGAACTCCTTTGAAGAAATGAGACATCTTTTTTAGTTGGAATCTATTGTTGATGCCTGCTCTCCTGAGCTAAAACAACACTTGGCTGATTTAAAAGAGATTGATCCCAAGAAGCTAGCAACAGCTGCTGACTTGTAGGTTGGTAAGAGGGCCACTGACAAGGATTCTGAGGCCACACACAAAAAGGTTGATGGGAAGCAGCTCAAGAAAGATGACAAAAAGAGAATTCAAAATATAACCACCCAAAAGAGGGCCACAAACATAAGAAGGATAACTACCATTGGAAACCAGGTCAGTCTAGTGAAACCTCTGGTGCTAAACCAGAGGAAGGTCAGCAGAAGCCCCCATTTCAAAGAACATTTTGTAAATGTTATGCTTGTGGGTCAACTGACCATGTGAAAGGGGATCCCAGATGCAAGGGTACAACTTCAGGGGTCCACACTGCCTCCTTAGACTTCATCCCTGAGGGAGAAGTTCACATGGCAAGTGGAAACTTTCATCTGTTGGCTGAAGACCCCATTGGAGTCTCGGCCAGTGTTTCGTTAGTGTCCCTGGGTCTGTGGGAACAGCAGAATGTAGATGTGTGTAACTCTATACCAGATAACACAAAAGAATATTACAAGGACAGTGTACTTGTGAATGGTCAGGAAACCCCTGCCATTGGAGAGACTGGGCCCCACATTACAGTGGTGGATGAAACCTTTTTCAAACCTGAGGATGTTTCTAAGGCACCCAAAAGCCCCACTAAGCTTGCTGGAGGCCCTGTCCAGATCGTTCCAATACTACCAGTTCTCATCCAGTGCAACAATATGGCTGTAAGAATACCTGTCAGTGTACAAAATGAGGTGCCTGGGAGAGTCCTGTTGGGGAATGTCTTAAAAGTTCTTGGAGTTGTATCAAGCACCCCCAGGCCTCCCCGTAAAAGGAAGCAGGAGAAGACTGGACTGGCCAGAGAGGCAACTTTGGATGACTCTCAATGGGTAGTTACAGAAGTACCTATAACTCCCAGTCCACAGCAAGGACACCCTTCTAATTCCGGAAAAAGAAATAGACAAAGGGGAAACTCAAGGTCTCAGGAAAGAAGAAAGGTATCACACCTGTACATAGGACAAGGACATACCAGAGAGGACAGTCCAAGGTCACACGTGTGATCCCTCCACCAGCTGAGGCTGAGAGGGAGGATCATGCAGAGGATGGTGAAACAGCTACTGGTGAAACAGAGCTGGAAGAAGCCCTTCCCCCTGTTGGAGATATGGATCCTAGAGACCATCGTGAGCTGCAGACTTTACTTGCAGAGGGTGGACCCTGTAGGGCAGACTTCAGCAGAGGTTAAATAATGTGTCCTACTCTTGAAGGACTTCGCCAACAGGCAGTTCCCAGCTGGATGGGCAAGAGCCAGGGTAGCACAGGCTGTACTGGGAGGATGGCCTCCTTTACAGTGAGCCTATTGAGTCTACCCCAAGGGAACACAGAAGACCTGTAGTGCCTCAGGAGGTGAGACCTCAGTTTCTACAGTTAGCCCACAAGATTCCTTTAGCTGGTCACTGAAGCTTTAAGAAGACCAAGGAAATGATGTCTCTGTATTTCTACTCACCTAAAATGGGCTCTGATGTAGATAAATTCTGTAGAAGCTGTCTCACTTGTCAGACTCTGGCAAGAGTGGAGCCAAGAAGGTGCCACACCTTTGGTGCCTCTCCCAGTGGTGGGAGTTCCTTTTGAGAGGGTATGGATTGACATTGTTGGTCCCCTAGGCCCTCCCACATCTTCAGGCAACCCATTTATATTGGTTGTGGTAGACCATGCTAACAGGTATCCTGAAACCATACCTATGTGGACTGTTACTGCCCAAACCGTAGCTAAGGCCCTCCTTGGTATTTTTAGCAGGGTTGGTTTCCCTAAGGAGGTTATCTCAGACAGAGGGACCAATTTAATGTACCACTACATGCAAGCCATGTGCAAAAACTGTGGAGTGACCTACAGATTCTCAACAGCCTTCCATCCTCAAACCAATGGATTAGTGGAGAAGTTTAATAGAACTATGAAGAGCATGATAGGTGCTTTAGAAGAACCCCTTAGAAGAGAGTGGAACCTTCTACTGCCATGCCTTCTCTTTGCATATAGAGAAGTACCTCAGGAAGGGGTTGGCTTCAGCCCCTTTGAGCTCCTCTATGGTCATCCGGTTAGAGGTCCGTTGGCCCTAATCAAGGAAGGGTTAGAGAGTGTTCCTTTCATCAAGCTATTGAGAGTCATTGACTATGTGTTAGGTCTACGAAGGAGAATGCCACAAATGATGACAGAAGGTTCTGATGACTTGAAAGCAGGTTAGGCTTAGGTTAAGCATTGGCATGACCAGAAGACCAAGACCAGCATGGTGGAGTTTACTCAAGACCAGCTAGTTCTAGTTATGGTACCTAGAAGGCAGAGGGCCTTACAGAACAAATGGATTGGACCCTTCAAGGCTGCGGGCAAACTTGGAGAGGTCAATAATTTGGTGGACATGGGCAATCCCAAGGAGCCCCCAGGGTCTTTCACACCAATCGCCTAAAGGCCTATGTCTCTAGACCAGAACTATGAGCTTTGCTTTTAGCCTCTGATCAAGAGGAGAGGAGGTGGAGAGTGAACCTCTACCTCACCTCCTCAGGGGACAACCTTTAGATGGAAAGATAGAAGGAGTTAATCTCTCTTCTGATCTGACTCTGCAACAACAGGAGGAGCGCAAATTTCTGTTAAATCAGTTTGTCTTCATGTTTTCACTGACACTAGGCTTGACCCCTTGGGGCCAGCATGATATAATCACTGGTGACTGTCTCCTCATCAAAAGCGGGGATTACAGAATGTCAGACCATGTAAGAATCCACATAAAGGAAGAGTATGCTTGATCTTGGGGTAATAGAGCCATCTACAAGTCCATGGGCTAGTCCAGTTGTACTAGTGCCAAACGCAGGATTCAAGGAGTTGAGATTCTGTGTGGACTATAGAGCTCTTAATGCAGTCACCACGACTGATGCCCATCCTTTAACTAGGACCGATGAGCTGGTGGATAAACTTGGTTCAGCCAAGTTTCTCAGTACATTTGACCTAATGTCAGGCTATTGGCAAATACCTCTGACAGACCATGACAAGGAGAAAACTGCATTTTCCACCCTAGAAGGCCTCTACCAGTTTAAGTTTATGCCTTTTCGACTAAAGAATGCACCTGCTAGATTCCAAAAGATGGTGAATTATGTTCTGAATGGGATAGAGGACTTCTGCATGGCATACTTGGGTGACATTGCAGTGTTCAGCCCTAATTGGAAAGAGCATCTCAACCACCTTAGATATGTTTTGCAGGCTCTTCAGCAGGGCCATCTGACCCTAAAGGCAAGCAAGTGTCAAATTGGTCAGAGTAAGGTGGGCTACCTTGGACATGAGGTAGGAGGAGGTGAAATTAGGCCATTGTCTAGCAAAGTACACGCTGTACAAGAATGGGCCACCCCTACTGCTCAAATCCAGGTGAGAGCCTTTATATGCCTCACAGGTTACTATAGGAACTTCATTGAGAACTATGGGACCATGGCTTCTCTCTTGAATGTGATCTCCTCACCCAAATTCCCCAAGAAGGTCAGGTGGAATGAGGACTGCACCAAGGCATTTGAAGGACTAAAACAGCCCTTTGTCAAGCTCCAGTCCTGAGAGCTCCTGACTACAACCAATCCTTTATTGTACAAACTCAAATACAGGAATAGGTGCAGGTCTGAGTCAGCTGGATGAGAAAGGCAGGGATCTGGGTCAATGAGACCTTGGCTGCTTGTCTTAGATCAGCATCATTTGATTGGAAATACTTGATGTTCACAGTGAGCAATTTTGATCATTTTTTTTGGAAGAGATGATACATTTCAGTCTGGTTTCTGCTATATCTGATGCTAGAGGGAGAACAAAGAAACATCTTCATGCTTTTGATGATGATGTTGACTCTAGAAAAAAGAGATGAAGGTTAGATCCCTAAAATGTCAGGTGGGATATGTCCACTGTCTTAATAAGTTGCATGATAAAAACAAAGTTTTCCTATAAGAACTGGTTGCGGGGAGGTCAGGCTAAAAGGAGTCAAAAGGATGCAAAATCTATGTTATTGACCGTGCAGAATGAAAATTCAAAGGTTTTTTGATCAATGATTTGGATGTTATACAGCCTGCTCAAAAGGGACATTCTGTATTCGAGCATGATTGGGTGTCTCACTTTTAGGTCCTGCATTCTGTACCTGAAGCTTAAGCAGGAACTTCCTGTTGTGAAGTAGCTGTTCGAGAGGATGGTTTGAAATTGGATGTGGATTATGTGGTGCTGGAAGCACTAAAAGAATCAGCACCTCAAGTGCACCTGTCCCTAAAAAGCTGTTGAATTTTTTATTTGAGGGTGATCCTGCTGTATGGGCTTCGCCACTGACTTTCGTTTTTAAGAACATGGCTGATTCCTATAGCTTTCCAAAGTCCCGGTCTACTGCGTACATTGTGCCAATATATAAGAAAGGAGCACAATATGAGCCCGCAAACTACCAGCCTATCTCCATACCCGATGCTGATAGCAAGGTGTTTGCATCATTGCTGTTGCAGCACCTTGAACTATGGGAACAATAATCTGGTAGGATAAAGAAATGGCATTAGGGCTCAGGAGACATATGGGAACATCCCTGAATGGATTATTGTTAAAATGCATTCAAAACCTGGCCTGGTCGGGAAAGTATGATTCCATTTCTTAGAGACAATGTACCTCTCGGTCGCACTTGATGTGCTTAATAGAGGTCTTTTGTGGTTTAAATTGAACAACTGGAGAATTCCATATGGACTTTTGAGCATTATAATTGGCTTACACATTAAATCTATCGTTCAGGTTAGGCTAAATCAAAATTGGCATCTTTCCTGCAAAATCCCCTTTTTAGGAGGGGTCAGCAGGGCTGCATGCTTATGTCTGCATTTTGGAACTTTACATGTCGGACATACGAGATCATTTGGAATCAGCTGATTTTGCCACTTTTAGAATATGTAATTTGAAACCTATATGGATTGCATATGCCGATGATTTCTTAATCTTCGACTGTACCCACCCAAATAGGCCTGCCGTATTTAATTAACGCCATCACAATTTTTGCTTTGGCCCATTCGCTAAAAATAAATTCAGCTAAAACCAAAGCACTGCACACAGAAGAGGAAAAGTATCTTGTTTCAATGGTGAGTTGGGTCTGAAGTGTTGTAGAAGGTGGACAGCATTATTTACCTTGAGTTACCCATTAATGCCCAGACACAGAAATCTCAAATTAAGGAGTGGTTAAAAAATCATGCAACATCGTTATCTAACCAGTTAGCTGGGTCAATGCCAGTTATGGCACATTTTCCATGATTCCTATCTTAAAGCTTTACGAGGGCAAAATTGTCCCCAACATTTTACATGCTATGGAGGACCAAGTACTTTTGACTTTGGATTTCTTGCCCTACTTGGAGGCACTGATTTGGAGGAAAGCTTTCTGAATTCTGTACCAGTAGCTGCTATCAGGTGTGAACTCAATATTTACTTGATGTTTTGCAGAGCACACAGGAAACCTTTTATAATAAGATCATGAGTCCATTGAAAGGCTCCTCATTTAATGATTTGAAAGTTATTTTAGAGAAGAATGACAACACATTTGTATCGGATTTCTCAGTGTTTTGTCTTTACTTTCTTAGCAAAATTGGATCATCGACCCTAGAGCTTGTGGAGAATCCAGGAAAAGCTAAACGGTTGATACATGAACATGATTGGATAGCAACCACAGAAGGATTACATAAATACGAATCATTGAGTCCTCTGCGCTTTGAGCATAAGCAGGTGGGAGTATTAGCTCCATATCTTGCAATCTATCCTGATAGGAAGATTAGGCATTGTTTCTTAAGATTCAGATTGAATTTGCTCTTAACTAAAGAAATCCCAGTAACATATGGTATGTTGCAATCAGACTCTGCTAATAGTAGATTTTGTAACAAACGAGGGCAAAGAGAGACTTTGAGACATTTAATGTTTTCATGTAATGAATTACAGGATAGACAAATGATGCTTAGGAAGTTTGAAAACTTGTTTGTATTGGGATTGGCAAACAGTGTGGTTCAACTGCTTAGCAGGACACACAACCTCGACTTTACTGGCACTACTGGGCTTTTTGAACTCTTTGCAGCTGGATCAATCCAACTAGATTAATTCTTGCATGGAACTCATCTTTTCATAACTCCATTGCTATTTTATATGTTCTTTGATGTTGATAGAGATTGAATTGTATTTTGGGAAAGTATTGTATGCATTTGTTGTTGTTTCTGGATGAGCTTGTGTTACATCCATTACTATTTGAATGTTTTCTTTTCTTTTTCTTTTTTCTTATTTTAAGACAATTAATGAATTTGTATATTATGTGTTCTAACCTATGGAACTATTATTGTGGCTGCATGGATTGAATTGATGCCTGCTGCTTTAAGAATTTAGTATGTTACAAGGAATGTTTTGTACTGTAATGATATCATCATCAATAACTTCATTCAGCCTTGGGCCATCAAAGTACATCATGGCAAATAAGAACCACAATTGAAAAGAGCCAATAAAAATACATTTAATCTATAATACAATTAAGATAAGCAATGTAGCCCCACATCACAGATTTTGTGACTTTTTACCACAAGCTTAGTTCCCCACTGGTGGATCCACAGTGGCACATATCAATCATGTAATGTAAAGATATATTGATGAAGTCTAGAAATGTTAAAGTGTGATTTTAAATGTATTTTATATTTTTAGACATATCTTCTATGTTTATTGTGTTTTTTGATGTGAAGAATGTTAAAGGTTAAATTATTTAACCATGTGATATTAAATACAAACACATGTTAAAAAAATGGACTCATAGCAAATACCTAGCATGTGTCCCATTTTCATAAATGGCTGCAAACACAGGCTGACATGCTTTTCGAACTAACGCATCCAATTACAATACATATTCCGACAAGACAAAAATCTCTTCATAGCCTCAACCATTTTCACACATTTTCTGTATGGATGCCTCACAGAGTAGACATGTGTTGTGACTGAAATACAGCTTGCATGATGGTTTCATTGGCTTATGGTGTACACCAGATTCAAGAAAATGTACATGGATTTAGATCTTCCTAATTTTAAAATAATTTATCTTGGAAAACATGGTATGAAATGGCATCGAGTATTGGCAGAATTATACGCAATGAGCAGTAGAAATCACCAATATATTATATCAGTGAAAAAACTTTGTTAAAGGGACGTTATGGTTCCAAGTAAAACCGAAAAGCCCCTGAAATTAGCCAATTATGGTAAACTAAGCAACCATAACTTGCGCCACCACCGTGCACTGCTAAGACTAACACCCACGACATCAAAGATGACATCACAAATGTCATTGATGACATCACTGATGACATCACATGTCTGCCTCACTCTTTTTTCCTTTATTGACATATCTAGGCCACATGGTTTTCTTCAGTAACAGTCAGGAACTAAAAATGATAAACGTACTATATTTGTAGACTTATCATTCAAGTATGTTCTTACAGTAATTTCCTTAGAGTCCTGTCATATCATACGAAACATATACATATGGGAAGACACAAGCTTGAAAAACATCAATTCCTTCTGTGCATGAAGATAATCAGTAGAGTTATCAGCACTTTCTGATAGTTCTGTTGTTTTTTTTATTACTGTATTGTCCCTGTATATGCTCATATTTGTATACATTGTAATCACACTACTTTCTTTAGGGTCCAGTCACATCATGTGCTACATGTACATAGGGTAAATAGCAGCTTTGAAATAGAGCAATCATTTATTTGCATAAAGATAATCAGTTAGGTTATCAATTGTTTCTGCTACTACTTCTGCTTTTTTTCTTACTTCACTTTCCCTGTATATACCCATATTTGTATGTGTTATTGTGTCTTTGTGTTTTGTCTGTAATAATGCAATTATGCTATACGTGGGTTTTATTAGCTACTTATTACGTATTTCACAGTACACAAATCTCTAATAAGAAAACAGTTATCATTTCATTATTCAACATATCAACATTATGAATATTATGCCTTCATCATGTATGCTGCACACAATGCCTATGTTTCTGCATGACTACCTTAGTATACTGGATATAACTTCATAATAGAATTGCTATTTATATCAATGCATCGCTTAATGCACTAATTAGCTCTTGATATGTATTCCAATGATCTTTGACACTTTTTTCTCAACATTATAATACAAATCCCTTGTACAGACATTTCATGAAAAGTAAATGCACATGTGATGTCATCAGTGATGTCATCAATGACATTTGTGATGTCATCTTTGATGTTGTGGGTGTTAGTCTTAGCAGTGCACGGTGGTGGGGCGAGTTATGGTTGCTTAGCTTACCATAATTGGCGAATTTCAGGGTTTTTTCGGTTTTACTTGGAACCATATCGTCCCTTTAACAAAGTTTTTTCACTGAATTTCATAGGTTTTTAGTAGCACAACTTAACCATAATGTCCCTTTAACAAAGTTTTTTCACTGAATTTCGTAGGTTTTTAGTAGCACAACTTAACCATAACATCCCTTTAACAAAGTTATTTTACTGAATTTCATAGGTTTTTAGTAGCGCAACTTAACAATAATAACTCTGACTTTATGTACAAGTAACATAGAACATACTGAACCCCCTCTACTGAATTTGATGTCCGCAAACTCTTTTAATGTCCGCAGACATGTTCGGGCAACAGCACCACTACCCAAAAAGTCTAGGGGGTATGTTTAATTGTTATATCATAACATATGAACATTTTACAAATACACAAACCAGCACACATACACATTATATGTAGTAATAAATAAGAATTGTAACCCATATATATAACACTCTAACCATTCATTTAAATACAATATGTTCTAAAATGGAATATACCAAAAGAAGAAAGATAGGCTTCCAACATGATTACCTCACAGAAACTCCACAACTAAGAGCAACAGCAGATCTACAGACCACACAGAACACACATTACCTGAAATAGTAAGTGAACTGCATTTTACTCATATATTTGTAAACTTTCTGTATTAGATACAAAAAAAATGATATTATATTTTTTTTTCTCACAGAAATGTCTAGTACTCTGGAGTGGCTAGAGGAGCATTTCCCACACGAGGAAAGGTCAGAAGATAGTGAATATAATGGTAGACACTTTACTATATAAACCAATTAATTAATATTATTTTATATACATTTAACATATATATTTTTTTGTACAGACCATGCAAAAATTGAAAATACTAAAGAAAAAGCAGTATTGGATAAGACTTTTCAGCACATAGAAGAAAAGATTGACCTATTGTTGGCAAATTTTAATAATTACATTTTTTTTGTGGAGGATCACTTCAAACAAATAACTACATACCATTGTCCCACATGTACCTGTCCCCCTCACCATATCCCAGTGAATTATCCCCAAACTCTCTCCATGAACCAAAATGTTTTGATGAGACTTGCATCCCTTCTTCACCTCATATAAACCCTATTGAAACCCCCAATTCTCCTGTTTTGGTTTCAGTTTCTGCCTCACCTTCTCTGTCATAAATTTAACATACATGTAAAACAAAGTAAAATTATTATATTGGCCCTCATTACGACCTTGGCGGAGGACCATGGTGCAATTGGCACCATGGTCCATGGCGCTAAGGGTGCAATTCCGCCATGGTGGTTGGCGGTCTTACCGCCCCATTCCGACCTTGGCGGGGCGGTAAGTCCCCAATCCCCATTTTGCCCTTCCCCATTCCCATTCTTGCCCCATAGGGCATAATGGGAGTGGGGAAGGCGTTAATTACGCCACCGTAAATTACGGTGGCGTAATTAACATCAAGGTCCCTTAGCGCCATGGATTTTAACGCCTGCAAAAAGCAGGCGTTAAACTCACCATGGCGCTAAGGGACCTCGTACTCAGGCGGAGAGGGTCGGCGAAGTTTACGCTGGCGTAAACCCCTTTCCGCCAGGGTCGTAATGAGGGCCATTGTGTCCTAACTCATTTCTTGTTTTTTTTTTTTAAAAAAACAGTTGAGGTGTCCGCGGACAGTGTGGGTGTCCGGAATGTCCGTGAAGAAATGAAAATGAAGGTCTCCTAAAAGCACTATGGGCCTCATTACACGGTAGGCCGTAAACCATGGTGCTGTTAGCACCATGGTTGCCGCCGGTACCATACCGGTACCACCATGGAGGAAAGGGGAATTACCACCCCATTCCAAGTTTGGCGGGGCGGTAATTCCCCCTTTCTCCATGGCCCTTCCCCATTCCCATTTGTGCCCCATAGGGCATAATGGGAATGGGGAAGGAGCTAATTGTGGTACCAGAAATTGCGGTACCGTAATTAGCACCAAGGTCCCTTTGCGGGTCCCAACTTTAACGGCCGGTCTACACCAGCCGTTAAGGTCGGGTCCCGCAAAGGGACCTCATAGTAAGGCGGTAAGGGTTAACGGTCACCGGTACCCTTACTGGTGACCGTTAACCCTTACCGCCTTCCGTGTAATGAGGCCCAATATCTGTCCGTACTCTTCGCTAGCAAGTTCAAACTGTTCTAAGAACACACGCGGTGTCCTGAAATGTTCATAAAGAAACAAAATGGGGGTGCCTTGAGGACGCTATGCCTGTCCGTATTGTTCGCAGGCAAGTTGAAACTGTTCTAATAACACAAGCTGTGTCCTGAAATGTTCGTCAATGGACGAAATGGGGGTGTCCTCAGGACGCTGTCCGCATTGTTCGCTGGCAAGATGAAAGTGTTCTTAGAACACATTATGTGTCCTGGGATGTTCGTAAATAAACAAAATGGGGGTGTCCTTGGGACACTATGGGCCTCATTATGACCCTGGCGCTAAGTGAAAAACGATGGCGGTAAATGGTTACCGCCATCGTTTTCCGTTAGCGGCATCGTAGTTAACGCTGCCGCTAACTGCGCCAAGGACGCGTGCACGCGACCTCCCACACCGTACTTAGCGCCATGGCGGAAAGGTACACGAATGCCGACCCAAGCGGACATGCACCTAATGCCATCACCCAGCCCGTTAAGTACCTTACCGCCATGGTGCTAATTACGCCATCGCGAACCAACCGTAAAGGGCCATGTAAAGTGAATGCAGCTGCCACAGGTGCACAGAAACAGCACAGGTGAAGGCTATACAGACTCAGGAAGTACAAAAGGAGCACACCCCACCCCTTCCCACACCCAGTCACACTCCACAATGATACCAATACGACTAGCAATGTTGGGGCTGGAGGACCTGATAGCAATGCAAGTGCTACAACAGCAACAACAACAATAGGCAGCACAGAGGAGACGCAGGAGGAGAAGGAGGGCAAGGCAAGCCCAGCAAGCCCCACCAGCACAGCCAGTGCCACCACGCAGGCAGCCCCCAATCCCACGCATCAGAGCCAATCCATTCAACCTCACTGCTGAGCAGATCCACACCCTGTACCGGTTGGACCAGTACACCATCACCGCCATCGTAGACATGACACACAACGACATCGTTAGCATGATAGAAACTCCAACCGCCATCCCACCCCTACTGAAGGTAGTGTCTGTACTACACTTCCTGGCCCCAGGCACCTACCAGCACACAGTGGGGCACTTGCATGGCATTTCACAACCATTATTCTCACGAACACTCATCCAAGTGCTCGATGCCCTCCTCAAGCACACAGACGACCACATCTCATTACCACGGACTGCCCAGGAGATTGCAAACACCAAAGTGGGTTTCCATGCACTAGCCGGCATACCCGGTTGCATCAGTGCCATCGACTGCACCCATGTGGAATTGGTGGTTCCACGTGCCATGGAGGTACCGTGCCGCAACCGGAAACAGTTCCACTCAATCAACGTGCAAATGGTCTGTGACTCCAAAAAGATCATCACACATTGTTGTGCCCGATTCCCCGGATCAACCCATGATTCCATGGTCCTGAGGAACTCCACAATACCACGCTACATGGAGCGACATGCAGGCCCAAGATCCTGGCTACTCGGTGAGTCCAATGTCATGGAAGTGGGCAGGTGAATGACGTACCGATGCATACTCCACCTGGCTGAGGGGGGGAATGATGCATACTCCACCTGGCTGAAACGGGGGAGGGGAATGATGCATACTCCACCTGGCTGAAAGGGGGGGGGAATGATGCATACTCCACCTGGCTGAAAGGGGGGGGGGAATGATGCATACTCCACCTGGCTGAAAGGGGGGGGATGATGCATACTCCTCCTGGCTGAAAGGGGGGGGAATGATGCATACTCCACCTGGCTGAAAGGGGGGGGAATGATGCATACTCCACCTGGCTGAAAGGGGGGGGAATGATGCATACTCCACCTGGCTGAAAGGGGGGGGGATGATGCATACTCCACTTCGCTGAAAGGGGGGGGATGATGTATACTCCACCTGGCTGAAAGGGGGGGGAATGATGCATACTCCACCTGGCTGTGAGTAGCAGAGAGAACGGAGACAGAGGATACCCTGAAGCAACCCATACTCCACCCAACACCAGTAAAGCCAATAGTCAATGCATGCAGCCCTACTATGTGAATGAGGTTGTGTCCCAACCATGACACAACCATCTGCAAGTGCATTCTACCAAATCAGACCACATTGTCAACAATGAAAAGCACCTACATGCACGTCACCAAACACCATCAACCGATAGGCCTGTCCCCCATAACTGCCCATGAAGGAGGCACATGACGGACAGAAACATCAACACACCATTACACAGACAGCAGGGCCCCCACAATGTCCCTGTCTACATCAGCATTGCTCACTGGGGTCATGATGAGGCCCACAGCAATGTTGCAATGATGTGCGCATTGCCATCACAGGACATGTGCCAGACCAACTAACCAAACGGCATGAACGGACACAGTGGATGGGCACTCACAATGCACTCAACCCCTCTGCATACATTGGGTGATGGCATGCAAAACAGGCCATGGGAGCCATGAGCATATACTGGTTGCATTGCATGAATCAATTAGTGCATGTAGAACTGAGCCAAAGTAACAGTTGGATGCAAGCCATGGTGGCACATCATGTTCTTGATCAGACGACATGACTGACACATACATTCTCGCCTACATACAGGTGATGCAGGCTATCCCCTGAAGAGGTGGCTCCTTACACCAGTCCGGAACCCGCAGAACCAGCACGAGGAGGACTTCAACCGTGCACATACACGTACTTGTGTGGTCATAGAGCAGACATTCGGCCTATTGAAGGCACGGTTCCGAAGCCTCAGCAGGTCTGGTGGGGCACTCCTGTACCGCCATGAGAAGGTGGCAAAGATCGTCATGGCATGTGTCATGCTACACAATATGTGCGTCAGACGGAATGTGCCCCTGCCCCCTGACGCAGAACTGCAACCACCTGACGATGAGGATGAGGAGGGTGCAGATGGGGCGGCACCCCATGGAGGAGGCGATGCACAGGAGGGGCGTGCAATGCGCCAAAGTATCATCGACCACTGCTTCTAGCACACACGGCTGGTGTGTATCACATGGAGACTGCACTTGGGGCACTGTGTGTCTCTGGGACATGCACACTGTGGACTGTACACCAATAAAGCACACATATGCAATGAAAATGTCCACACATTTCATTTCGGGAAAGCAAAAAGTGTATTTCAATCATAAAACGTCGTGACACAACCACTCCCCCCTCCCCCCTGCACACCCCAACACACCACCTCCCTCCTCCCCCCTGCACACCCCAACACACCCCCTCCCGCCTCCCCCCTGCACACCCCAACACACCCCCTCCCACCTCCCCCCTGCACACCCCAACACACCCCCTCCCACCTCCCCCCTGCACACCCCAACACACCCCATGTAGGTGTCAACAGATGCCTGTGACAGTGGCCACAGGCTGTTACAAGCCCCCTCTCCCGGCCCCCAGGGCACCCCTGGCTGTGGAGCGCAGGTTACGTCCGGAACGTCGGACGGGGCTGCTCTGTGCAGAACTGGCAGCGGAGGATGTCCCTGCCTGCCCCCGTGCATGCACGTCCTGTAGGGTGTGGGTGAGCTCAGTGAGCGCACGACGCAAGCCGGCAAGTTCACCACAGATGTCCCTGGACATGGCCTTCATGGCATCCCTCAGGGTGGCAGTGCTCTGCGCTACTTCGGTCCTTAGGGTCTCCGTGGCCTGTTCAATGGTTGCCCTAGCCCCCACACATTCCGCGGCATGCTCAGTCAGCATCGTGGACAGTTGTTGCTGCCGTTCTATGATGTCCTCGAGGGACTGCTGCCCCTGCTGGGCCATGCCCAGTGCTGGTGGTGTGATGGAGGGGCTGCTCCCCTCCTGTGGACTGAGGACTGGGCATGGGGTAGAAGGCCACTCCTCTACCTCTGTGTGCCCCTGTGTTTGATCCTCATGGGGGCTGGCGTCTGACAAACAGGGGGAATGTAGTAGGTCAGTGGGGCTTCTGACTTCGTGCTCCTCAATGTCAGAGTCTGAACATGCAGCAATTGCAGCTGTTTCTCCCATGTTGCTGCTGGCCGCAGACCCGGTGCCTTCTGTGGCAGGCAATGTTGGCACAGGTGGAGCTGCTGCTGCTGGCCTGCTGCCTACAGGGGTGCTTGCCAGTGGCCCGTCCGGTTTGCTTGCAGTGGATTCTGCTTGTTGTGGGGTCTGCCTCACTGCAGCTGAGGTTGAGGGTGTGGGGATGGTATTATTGGCCTTCTTGGCTCTCTTCGTCGCAGGGGTGTCCTGGTCCTCGGGGTGTGAATCTGTGCCTGTGGTGGAGCAAAGGAGGGAGGGCGTTAATGATGGGTCTGCGGACTTTGGAATGACAATGATTGACATGATTCTGGTCAGTAGATGAGGCAGATTTCAGGCAGGGCCATGCAGGTTGTCTCCTTTTTGTGTGGAATGTGGATGCAGGTATGTGGGTGCCAGCAGTGTATACAGGGTGGTGCTCGCATGTGGCTATGGGCAGTATGGAGCTAATGTGTTGCATTTACACTCTAGGGCAACCTTGTGCTACACATGAATGGACTGCAGTGACTATGGCATGTATTGTTTGAGGCACCTACCTTCATCGCCTGATGTCGGAGCTCCCCTTTCCATCGCTCCGACGCCTTCAATGCCTTCCATGCCAATCGTGGTTGCACAAATCTCCTCCCACGGTTGGAGTTTTAGTGGGGATTCCGAACCTCCACCGGTACACAGGGCAAGGCTGCGGTTTGCAGAGATGACGGCTCTGACCCGTATGTGAAGGTCATCCCAGCGCTTCCTGCACAGCTGTGGGGTGCGGGGTACGGTCCCAACCGCGCTGATGCGCTCGGCCACCAGGGCCCAGATGGCCTTCTTTTTCGCTATCGCTGTCCTGGTCATTTCCGGGGAGAAAACGACAGCTGCGTTGTCTTGCAGGGTCTCCGCAAGCATGCAGAGTTCCTCCCGGCTAAATCTTTCCTGGCGCTGGCGGTCACATGCCTTCTTAACAACTTTAGGCATTTTTGGGTAGTTGGATGGGTGGGTGATTGGTTGGGACATGTGTCTGGGTTGGATCTGGTGTTCGGTAGGATGGCAATGGATTGCGTTTTTAAAGATGGCCGACGTGCTGTTTCCCGTTCCGCCGCGATGACGCTATTTCCGGTTCTGCTTTTTACGGTGACCGCTAATTGCGGCCACCGCTAATTACGGTGGCCGCTACTTACGGTGGCGGATGTGCACCTTGCTCGACTTACGATGCCGGTAGGGGCCTTTTCCGCCATGGCATTAATTGCATTACCGCCATGGCGTAATGCTCGTGCGCGATTGGTCGTAATGTGGCGCTCTTTACGCCATCGGCCCACGCCGTTAACGCTCATTACGCCATGGCGGTAATGACGGCAGATTACCGCCTGGGTCATAATGAGGCCCTATGTCTGTCCGTATTGTTCGCAGGCAAGTTGAAACTGTTCTAAGAACACAGGCTGTGTCCTAAAATGTTCGTAAAGAAACAAAATGGGATTATCCTGAGGACGCAATGCCGGTCCTTATTGTTTGCAGGCAAGTTGAAACTGTTCTAAGAACACAAGCTGTGTCCTGAAATGTTCATCAATGGACGAAATGGGGGTGTCCTGAGGACACTGTCCGTATTGTTCGCTGGCAAGATGAAAGTGTTCTTAGAACACAATATGTGTGCTGGGATATTCATAAATAAACAAAATGGGGGTGTCCTGAGGACGCTATGCCTGTCCGTACTCTTCGTAGGCAGGTTGAAACTGTTCTAAGAAGAAACACCTGTCCGTAACTGTTTGTTTCACTTGTGACGCACTTTTAATCACTTCAGGACCCGAACAGTGTCCGTAGAACACCAACGCGCATGCGCAAAATAGTTTCAGTGCATTTGGTGCCCTGCGGACACCCGCTCCCTTCGCAGACATGTTCGCAAACTTATCATGTGACCGCGCCCAGAATCAGCGTATGTTCTGATTGCGAACACTGTTCGTGTCCCCGAACAATTTAAAACTACATTTTCAAGTAATCTACAATATTTTCCAATAAAAGCCCACCATAGAACAGATCCCACATAGTAATCCTGAGTTTCTAAATACTTTTTGTGACTTTTTGAACCCTTTTTTCTGTTCGATCTGTCCGTGGACAGCGCGCTTGTCCACGAACCGCGCACAAGCACCCCTATAAAAGACCACGCCCTAGAGCTCATTCTCATTGTGTTTCTGGCTATCCTACAGAGCACAGCAAATTCTGCTGCCAATTTGCAGATTTTCAACACCAAGCTGATGGCTTCCATGGCTCCACTCATGCCACCTGGTGCTGCATCTGCCTCAGCACCACCCCCACCCCCTCCACCACCACCTCCCCAAGGGCCTGAAGAGGGGAACAGGAGTGAGAATGCACAGGAGGATGAAGAGAATGACGAGAAGGAGGTAGTGGAAGTCCCTACTACCAGCACTCGGCGTGAGTCTTGGGTGTGGCGGTTATTTACCATTCGTGGTAATGTTCCTAAGGCGCGTGCAAACCAAGTCACCTGCAAAGAGTGCAAAATGGTACTCAGTCGTGGGAGGCATGGTTCATACAGCTTTGGGACAACTACCATGAAGCGACACCTAAAGTCATTCCACTCAGGGGCCGTTCGCAAGGTTGTACCTTGCGAGGAGCGTAGCAGGTTGACTTCCTCTACTTCATCCTCCGTTTCCGATCCTGTCACCACAAGGAATACTCCTGTGGGACAGCGTATTCCTCAAGCTGCCTCACAGGCCATATGCAATACTGATGACCCTTACCTTTCGAGGGTCACAGTTGTGTGTATGTACTGTGACGCAGTACTGTGCAAGGGGGAGAGACTTTGTGGTGCTTTTGAGGTTCAGAGCACGAGAAGGTCTGCTCACTACCCAAGTAAAACCCACTCTACATCTTCCTCTATCAGCTCGCCCTTTCTTATCCCCGTGGTTGGTGTCCCCCCTCACCCCCTTTTCCCCTCCTCTCCTAGTGTGTCTTGTATAAAAAACCAAAAAAAATATAAAACAAAAATTAAAAAAAGGCTCTTTTCAGAGCCGCCTTCACAGTTAAAAAAATAGAAGTGAAAATAAATGAAGCAGGTCCCTGTGTAATTTTTAGAAGTCCACGGACAGTCCGCGGACATCTAAAAATGTTGGGGTGCTACCCTATCATAACCATTGCAGTTTTATCTGGCAGGAAGTGGTGGCTCTGAAAAGAGCCTTTTGGTGGTGTTTGTGTTTGAAAAATGTGAAATGCTGAACACCTACTATAAAAAGGTTGCAATGCATTTTGTACATTTCTCAAAAATATCTGATAGCCAGCATAAGTAAGATGGACTCCATCTCTGCGAAATATGTATGTCCTACGAAACATAATATTTTCATTGTGAAAAGAGGACATGCCAAAATCTCTTAGAAAGGCACAAACAGCCTTATTGACATTGCGCCTTGCTTTCTCCATTTGTGGACCAAATGAAGAAGAACAAAGCCACATTTGTCGCTGCGCAATCCGTGAAAAAATTACTTGAGAATTTGGTAACATGTGGATGACCTTCCCAAGTCCTTCTTTCATTGCAAAATGCAAAGAAATTCCAGACACATGTCCT
Source organism: Ambystoma mexicanum (assembly GCF_040938575.1). Classification (NCBI taxonomy): domain Eukaryota; kingdom Metazoa; phylum Chordata; class Amphibia; order Caudata; family Ambystomatidae; genus Ambystoma; species Ambystoma mexicanum. Next base: position 339,113,575 of record NC_090927.1, read on the forward strand.
AAAGTGTTCCCTCCACAATGAATTACAATTATGTCTGGATGTTGCTCTGTCTCCAAAGTAGCACAGAGAGGTAGCAAGTCCAACCACTTCATTCCACGTACTCCATGGCAGTGCACTTCCACATGTGGGAATCCAAGATCTACAGCTACTCCACAGCTTTCTTCATGCACCTTCAACCAATGGATCCACAAGTCTCCAAAAATCCAAACAATCTGTTTTCTGAAACAGCTATCTGTTCTTCTCTCAGCAAAAAGAGTATCTGAGAAACTCTCTCCTGGCACAACACACCCACTAAACATTCCTGACCAATCCCTTTCTCTGCTCATTCTCATTTGCATGGCTCCCCAACCCAAAAATCCCCGGATGTAACACCTGATTGGCGCGCACTACCACCATATCCGCGGACATATCGTAACATGGACAGTCCTTCTACCATTTCCTTTTCACTTTCTGTGCCATTCCCTCATTGGATACAGCTAAGAAGTCACATGAACATCCACCAATCACATCCAAGACCTCTACATCTAACTGCATCATCATAGATCAGCATTTTAAATGTACTGTTAATCTCTCTGAGTACAAGTGTCATATCATTGGAAAGCAACTTCTACCAGAAATACTGTACAAGTCTCCAAGATTTCTACTTGCAGCTGCATGCATATCCATATCCATGAACACAAACTACAAGTATGCATATTTTCTATATAGTACATGTACAATTTATATAGATTCATATAAACAGATTAACTGACTTTTAGCTTGTATAATCTATAAAATTAATGTACTGTCATTCTTTCCATCTCCTAAAATCAACTGTCACTTCCAAACCTATCTGCTATTTAATTTCTTTTTACACATACATTTTCAAAGCATGCTGAACTAACATACTTAAAGTACAATATGAAGAGTTAACATACTCAAACAAAATTGCATGCACACAGTATGTTCAAAAATCAAACAACAATACTTGTACAAAAACATAAACATTTATTTACTTATATTTATATACTGCGCAAGCAGCACATGCCATTGAGGTGCTGTTGCTTACAAGAGCTTAGTTATAGAAATAGTGGTATTCAGTGGTACATTATGAATTCCACAAGGCATACAAATGATATTTTGGTTGGTACAGTTAGCCATTACAATACAGGTTATGCATTAAGAACATATGATGTGTATTCAACTGGTGCAACACATTTAATGTGAATAAGATAGTTTTCATGATTTTCAGGAAGGCGCTGAGCGTCAATGTCAATTAAAAAAATCAATGTCTAAATTAAAAACAATGCTATATACAAACAAAATTCCTTATTTGTTTCCTTTACAATTGCAGAGAAGACCATTCTCCTGAAAAGAAGCAGTAGAATTTGCAGTACAAAGAACAACTAAGAACAAACCTGCTCATTTCAGAAAAAAAGTAAGTTGAATACCACCATATTATTTGTACTATTATTCAAACACACTGTAAGGTTAATTCATGCTATTTCTCTGTCTAAAAATAGAGATTGTGCACCATTCTGTCTACAAATCCCCATTTCTTAAACAGAGATTTACAGGCAGAATGACGCACAATTTCTTATTTTTTGACACACAAATAACCCAACTCAACCCCTAGAATTTTGATATTATAGAACAAGCACTGTTTTAATTGAATACCATTAGATTTACTATTTCTACTTCCCCACACCACCAGCTTACTTTCTACTATCTTCTGAACCCCAGTTTAGTAGCACATAAATTCAAGAATACCCATCCCAACTAGTTGCAGTTGCACAATGCACAATCACACACCATTACATACAACTTTATCATCTTACTCACACACTCATGCACACAGCACACATACATTAAGAACACACCAACCCATACCTTCTTTATTTTTTTCAACCGACCCTAGAGAATGCCTCCCAAAAATCAAGTCAGTAGAAAGCAACGCAGAAGCAGAGCAAATGAAAATAGAAGTGTCCAAAACAAGCATCCATCTCTAGCAGAATTTGTAAAAAAAGTTAAAACAAAACAGCTAATACAGTCATTTAGCGAAACAAAACAAGCTTCAAGTACAGAAACTTTGCCTCCTCTATCAAAATGTAAAACGAACCACAAAACAATTAACAAAAAATCAGCTACCACTATAAATAAAACTGCTCCTATAAATCTTGATATAGTGCAAACTAAGCATACCAAAAAAAGTATTTCAGCAAAAATGTTTCGTCACAGAGTCCTTCAAAATCTTATAAAAACAGGATAGAAATCAAACTCAACCCTTAAAACCTATCGTAGGAAATTAATCTTAGAAGCGTTGATAGACAGTGCAATCCTTCTCAAAAGAAATGTATTTATTTTAGTGTTAAAGAAAATGAAACCACTAACAAAACTAATGACTAAATTACAAAAACGACTTCTCAATAAACGAAATGTCAACAGAAATAACTTCTTAAGTATCTGTGGAGGTGAATGGAGTCACACTACGAGCACAGAACCATACTTTAATGAAGAAGCATACAAACAAAAGCAAACAAATACAATTGCCATACATAGCAGTGGACGAGGTTATGAAAAGGTTAATAATACCATAATGGAACAAGAAATACTGCTTACAAAAATATCCCCAGAAAACTTAGAATTACCTCTCCATTCAACTGAATCAGAACGTCTAGTATACAAATGGCCATGCACGTCAATGTGTAATATTCCCAAAGAATCTTTTAAGTCTTTACGCCAATTCCTCAATCACTATGTGAAAGGCAAAAACAAAATCAAAATTAAACTACTGCAAAATATGGATACCTGTCCAGTGCGCAAGTACACAGGACTACAGGACATTCATTGGCCTGCGTTTCAGGACCTATTTGCAAAACCACCTTCCATTATATGAAAATGATATCAACACATCATTCAACTATAAGAAATCTAGTCTATAAACTATACTATTCTAAAAGTCCTGCTTTAGCACTAGCCAATTTTAATAACATTCTTCTACATAGTACAGCAAAAGACCTACTTGAAGAAATCTATTATATCCAGAAAAAATATTTTGGAAGTGAAAGCCACTTACAGAATTAAATAGCTTTACAACAAATTAGCAACAATTCTATGCATGGCAACCTTCTACTACACTGTAAGGGATCACTCCGACAAGGCAGCTGATATAACCAAAATGCTAGTCTTTATTAACTTTTTTAACAGCTTCAAGGTATAGCAGGAAAAATAAAAAATAAATAAAGAGATTAATCTTTTCAGTCAGGCTTCCAATTATTCCTTCTTAGTGCCTGGGAGGCAGTCCTTGTAAGCTTCCTTCTGGAATATGGACTAAATCTGGGCTTGGTCCTTGTAAGCCCAACGGTAAGAGGCTCCTGCTGCTTCGCTTTCCAGTTGGTTCTGCAAAGAAGTGGAGAATGCACCCTTAGTCCTACATCTCTCTCTGGTTTATATAGGGGCTGGACACATCTGGTCCAATCAGAGTCTTTTACCCAGCTAAGCCTTCATAAACCCCTCCAAGCCCCGCCCCCTTCCTTCCTTGAGGCCGTTCACCATGGTGCACTCCACCCGCGTGCCATGAGGTAAGGATTCTGGTGTGTATTGGGGCTTCGCTGTTCCTTGTTTTGGGGAGTGTTATACTTGACTTTTAATTGTCTTTCTTGTGGCAATTCATATGGGTTCTCTGCCCTTCCCCGAGCCATGGTTGTGTGTCGACGTGCCGTCTTGATAGCACCCAGACCTTCCTTTCTCTGCCGCGTGCGGAGCCGGTGGTCACATTCCTCACAGGGGCTGCATGCGGACATCACGAAACCCGGGTCTCTCTCTTGTCACGGTTTACAGGCCAGGCTCTGGCTGTCTCCCTCATTGTTCGACTGCGTCCTAACCACAGCCGCGCTCTTGATTCCAATCTCCTCCCTCCTCTGTGCACAACCAACTGTGCAGTCACCCACAGCCGGTTTTGTTTCAAACTGAGAAGCGTGCAAGCCGGAGTCAGCACCCCACCACGTCTCTACCTCTGAGTCCACCTCCTCCTTCCTCACGGCCCCTTCCTCCGACTTCGAGCCGTCACATACAACCCCCGAGGAATCGAGCCGCTCAGGCCGATCCATGCTCTGGGACAGATAGTCAGGTACAATCTGAAATGAGGAAGGTTTATGTACTGTCTTAAATGAGAACACCTGTAGTGTGAGGAACCATCGGAGGACTCTTTGATTAGAATCTTTATGAGTTGCCAGCCATTGTAGAGGAGCGTGGTCAGTGAAAACCGTGAAGGACCTTCCTAATGGATAGTATCTTAGGGTTTCAATGGATCATTTGATGGCCAGACACTCTTTCTCCAAAGTATAATAAGCCAACTCGTGTGGTAGAAGTTTTCTACTAATAAAGGAAACTGGTACTAAGTCTTCTTCTGTTCTTTGAGATCGTACAGCGCCTAGTCCTGTTCCAGATGCATCTGTTTGTACAAAAAATTGTTTTTCAAAGTCTGGACACCTTAAAACCGGTAGTGTGGATATTAGGGTTTTCAGGGTTTTGAAGGCCTCTATGGCTGAAATGTCTTGTACCACGTTACCCTTATAACTGGATTTTAGGGCCTCGGTTAAGGGTCCCGCAATTGTAGAAAACATAGGAATGAATCTTCTGTAGTATCCTACACACCCCAAGAACGCTCTTATTTGTTTTCTGTTGTTGGGCATAGGTAACCGCATAATGGCCTCCACCTTGCCTACTTGAGGTTTGATGACCCCACCTCCCACCATGTATCCCAGATATTTAGTTTCTCTGGCAGTGAGGATGGTTTTCTTTGGGTTAATGTGTAACCCTGCTGTACTTAAGGAGGTGATTACTTTCACTAAATGTTCCATGTGCTCCTCCCATGTTCTGCTGAATACAATAATGTCGTCCAGATGCGCCGAACTGTATTGTGAGTGTGGGGACAATACTTTGTTCATCAATGCCTGAAAGGTTGCTGGGGCACCATGTAGACCAAAAGGCAATACTGTGAACTGGTATAAACCAGTTGGCGTGGAAAACACTGTTTTTAATTTATCTTCTTCACGCAGCGGAATCTGGCAGTAGCCCTACGTTAAATCTATTGTACTGATGTATTGTGCTGTGCTGAGTTGTTCTATTAGCTCATCAATCCTCGGCATGGGGTATGCCTGAAAGGTGGATATGGTTCTTTTTGACTCTGGAAGTCTGTAAGGTCTTATTCTTACTGTTTGGTTTGGTTCTGTGTTGATCTTGTGTTCCACAAGAGTCGTCTTCCCTGGATAGAATGAGAACAAATGGGCCAGGGGTTCTAAGACTTTTCCCAACTCTTGTCTTTCTTCTTGGCTGAGTTGAGATCCCCAGTTGACAGCCTGGAAGGCTGTATCTGTACTTGTAATCTGTATGTGATTCATCCCTCGCTTCTCCGTGTCGACCTCTCTCCATTTTTTTAGATGGTTGATATGATAGATCTGATGTTTCTCCTTCCTTTCTGGTTGTTCCACCTGGTAGTTCACTGGACCGACTATAGCTGTGATGGTATATGGCCCCCTCCACTGAGCCAGCATTTTGTTTGATGAGTTAGGTAATAAAACCAGGACCTTATCACCAACTTTGAAGGATCTCACCCTTGCGTTCTGATTGTAATACTTTGCTTGGGATGACTGGGATCTCTCTAGGTTCTCTCTGGCCAATTCTCTCAACCTTGAGAGGTGTTCTTTCATTTCAATTACGTAATCTGTTAGATTGGTTTCTTCCTCTTGTTCTTCCCACTCTGTTTTTGCAATATCCAGTATCGTTTTGGGTTTATGTCCGAACAACAGTTCAAATGGAGAAAACCCCATGGACGACTGGGGTGTGTCCCTCAGGACCATTAAGACCCACGGAATTACACGGTCCCAATCTTTTCCTGAAGGGGCTGTTATTTTTTTTAGCATGGCTTTGATTGTTTTATTATACCTCTCCACTAGTCCATCCGTCTGTGGGTGGTAGATGGAAGTTCGTAGGTGTTTAATATGTAACTGTTGACGCACCTTCTGCATTATTCCTGATCCAAAATTGCGACCTTGGTCCGTCACTATTTCATTAGGCAAGCCAACTCTGGAAAAAAATGGAACTAATTGTTGACACACCTGTTGGGCACTTATTCCTCTCATAGGGAATGCCTCCGGGTACCTAGTGGCATAATCTACCACAACCAGTATGTATTTATGCCCGTGACTATTTGGTTCCAAAGGGCCAACCAGGTCCATACCAATTCTGGAGAAAGGTTCTTTTATGAGGGGCATTGGACACAACAGAGCTTTTTGTGGTTTATGGGGGTTGGTTTTCTGACAAACCGGGAACTCCTCACAGTATTTGGCCACTTCCCAGTATACTCCTGGCCAGAAGAACCTTTATAACAACTTCTGTTGAGTTTTTTCTTTACCCAGGTTGTCCCACACTACATCATCATGGGCCAATATTAACACTGTTGTCCTGTAACTCAGTGGCACTAGTAGTTGTTCTATTACCCCTCTATTCGGTTCCATTGTTATTCTATAAATGAGCCCTTTTTTTGATTTGAACCAGGGGTATGCGGTTCCAGTGCCTCTATCGGGCTTGGCCTGCTCTCTGGCAATTTTCAATGACGGATCGCTCAATAGTTCACTCTGAAATGTTTTCATGCCATCTTCTGGTAACCAATCGATTACCCCTAGTAACTGGCTTCTTTCTCCCCATTGTTTCTTTGCCTCTATCACTTCCCTTCTTGTTTTCTTTAGGTGGTTACTGGTACAGGGGTCAATCTCGATCTGTGCATAAGGGGCACCTTTTAACCATTCTGCTTCGTTAACCCACTCCCCAAACGAAGGTAAATCTGTCGCCAACAACACCTGGGCTGGCAAGTGTGGCATTATGGCAATCCTCATTCTGGTGTTAACCCCCTTGACCACCAGAGCTACTTCCTTTGAGGGATACATTTTTGTGTCCCCATGTACACACTTAATTTGTGTAGGATATTCCCCGTCCTCTTTAAGATCACTTACTTCCGGTCTTATGGCGGTCTGTTCACTTCCGGAATCCAGAAGACCTTGTCTGGGTGTTCCATCTACTCGTACGTCTACAAGATAGGGATCTCTTCTCCATCTGAAGTCTCTAGACTGGACACATCCGATTTCCATCGGTTCAACTTTTGGCTTCCTCGGGCAAAATCGGGCTATGTGCCCCCATTCTCCGCAGTCGAAACATTGAGGCTGCCTGTTAGCGGTGGGCCATGTTCGGCCTTTATTGCTTCAGTGCGACCACTCTTGTTCTCTGTGGATACAGAACCTCGGGTTACCGGTTTCTGAAAGTCTGTGGGTGTCAGGCGGTTTGGTCCGGCCTTTTGGAAAGCAGAAGCAATGTCAATGGCTTTAGCGAGTGTTGGACAGTGGTGTTGCCTTACCCAGCGTTGCATTGCCGTTGGCAGGGCCTCTACCAACTGTTCAAGTTTGATTTTGTCCATGATTTCTTGCACTGAACTTGATCTGGTTTTAACCATTTGTCACTAAGATCATGGATTCTGTAATATAATTGTCTGGGCATTTTGCCACTGCGTAGTCTGGATTCCCGTAACCTGGTTCTGTAGGCTTCTTCATCAACCCCCATCCTTTCTAGAATGGTTTTCTTTATTTACGCATATGTAGCATCACCTGCAGGGTTAGCAGCCTGATATGCCCCTTGCATGGGGCCTGTTAGTAGGGGAGCGATGAAATGGTCCCATTTGTCCATTGGCCATTGTGAATTTCTCGCCACCCTTTCGAAGTTTGTAAAAAAGTACCCTGGATCTTCTCCTTGCTGGAATTTTTGTAACACATTGGTAGGGGCCGTGGAAGTACTCCTGGTTGCTGCCATGATTTCTGTTATCTGTTTGATGGTATCTTGGGTTGCCGCCTGTAGTTGCAACGCCTGCTGTAGAGTCTGTCTGTCAGTCTGTGCTTGATGTGACTGAACTTGCATTAATTGTTGGAGCTGTTGCTGTCCATCTGTGAGGGCTTTTATGATTGCCTCCATGGCGTTCTCTGATCGCACCGCTGTCACCAAAAGTTGTAAGGGATCACTCCGACAAGGCAGCTGATATAACCAAAATGCTAGTCTTTATTGACTTTTTTAACAGCTTCAAGGTATAGCAGGAAAAATTTAAAAAAATAAAGAGATTATTCTTTTCAGTCCGGCTTCCAAGTATTCCTTCTTAGTGCCTGGGAGGCAGTCCTTGTAAGCTTCCTTCTGGAATATGGACTAAATCTGGGCTTAGTCCTCATAAGCCCAACGGTAAGAGGCTCCAGCTGCTTCGCTTTCAAGTTGGTTCTGCAAAGAAGTGGAGAATGCACCCTTAGTCCTACATCTCTCTCTGGTTTATATAGGGGCTGGACACTTCTGGTCCAATCAGAGTGTTTTACCCAGCTAAGCCTTGATAACCCCCCCCGCCCCCTTCCTTCCTTGAGGCCGTTCGCCATGATGCACTCCCCCCGCGTGCCATGAGGTAAGGATTCTGGAGTGTATTGGGGCTTCGTTGTTCCTTGTTTTGGGGAGTGTTATACTTGACCGTCACATACACACATACAAAAAAGAAATACTGAAATTTAAAAGTACATCTGCTGAAATACCAAACCATGTGTGTGTATGTTGGCGTAGACCTTTTTATAAAAGTAACACAAAAATTGTAGACCTAACATACAAAATAGAAGACAATGGCCCTCATTACAAGTCAGGCGGTGGACCATGGTGCTATTAGAACCATGGTCTATGCCGGATTCCGCCATGGTGGATGGTGGAATTACCGCCCCATTCCAAGGTGAGTGGGGCGGTAATTCCCCATTCACCATTTGCCCTTCCCCATTCCCATTTTTGCCCCATAGGGTGCCGTAATTAGCACCAAGGTCGCTTAGCGCCTTGGACTTTAACGCCTGCAAAAAGCAGGCGTTAAAGTGTGAATCAGGCGTTAAGGGTTAACGGCGCCAACGGCGCCCTTGAACCCTTAACACCTGACTTGTAATGAGGCCCAATGAAGATTCTAAATGGTTTGAATTAGCTCTCTACCTTATAGCAGAAGACAAATACGAAATAACTGACCCCTTAATACTTTGCAGTTACTGCACTACAAAACTTTACAACAACCAAACTCCTTCACGTGCTATCACAAATAATTTGGAATTATTTCCACTACCAAAACCGCTACAACAACTGAATTTATATGAAAGCATCATAATTCAAACACTGCACCCATTTCAAGCAATAATACGCCTTCAACCAAAAACAGCAAAATTACCTCCCTCTGAATTAGTGAAAGGTATTCGGGGAAAAGTAGTGTATTTAGCATTAGATCTAAAAGAAAATGTGCACACTCTCGGAGTGCAACGTCCAATGGAGCAATCTTTAATTATCTTAGTAAATGGTGTACCTACAAAAGACAAAACAATTTGACAACAACTGGTTGATTTACATAAAGTTAGACAAGCCTTGCAATATCTAAAAGACAATAATGAATACTACAAAGAAATTAATATTGAAGAAAACTTGAAGGATACCACTGAAATAATTCAAGAGACACAAGAAGCTGGTCAATTTGAGCTCCTAGATCCTGCTACAATATCCAATACTTTGGACCATTATATAATTCACCCATTGCACTCTAATGACACCGTAGAAGATGCACTAGAAACGTACCAAATGCGTCAAACAAAAGGATGACCAATCAGCATATGGGGAAAAAGTATAGAAGCATGTGCTTTTCCTCTAATTTTTCCTACTGGCAAAGGAGGAAGGTACGATGATAGACCTATTCAAATAACAGCATCAGAATATCGCTCATTACGGATGTATTCTGAAGACCCAGATTTAGACAAAATGTGGAATACATATTCTACCTACTCTTTGAAAGTGAACTAGCAACTTTATGTTACGGAGTTGCACACACATTAAAATTAGGATCCCACTTTCAAAATATGTCAGCTACACAATTATTACAAAAAGTGCAACAAAAGATGAGGTTTTACAATCAAATATTACAAATCTATTAGCAAATATGCGTGGTACTAAAGAATACTGGTTTCGAAGTCATGGAGATGTACGTTGTATGATAAGAAACCTTAGCCCACCCACTTGGTTTGTTACATTAAGTTGTGCAGAATATGAATGGGAAGATTTACATGATTTCCTACGCATATCAAACAAAAACAAAACAAACATAGATACACTAACACCTGGAGAACTTTGTTCTCTAGATCCTGTTAATGTTTCAAGATATTTTCACCATCGCTTCATTGCTATGCTACACTTTATTTGTAATAAAACTGCTCCTCCCCTCGGAGAAATGCAACACTTCTTTTGGAGAAAAGAATACCAAGCCAGAGGAGCAACACATATCCACATGCTTTTATGGATTAAAGATGCTCCTAAATTTGGTCAAGACAGTCACGGCGACTGTTTTACAGTTTATTGAAAATATGTCACTTGTCAAATTCCATCAGAAGAAACAAATAGTGATTTTCATGCACAAATTTTACAATTTCAAAGACACAAATGTGGAAAATATTGTCGTCGCAAATACAAAAACAAAGGGAAATACTACACCAAATGCTGCTTTGGTTTCCCTAGACCGGTTACAAAAACAGGTCAAGTGAACAACTTCATAGACATAGTGTTAAAGGTAAATCACCTAAAAATACATATTACATAAAAAGAACAGATGAAGAAAAATATATCAATGATTACAATGCAATCATTGCCCACTTATGGAATGCAAACATAGATGTGCAGTACATTGCAGACAATTCCACTGCAGTTGCACGATATATTACAGCATACTTAACCAAAGCAGAAGAAACAGAGCTCCAAGACCTCTGGAATGACCTGTCATCAGACAAAACACTGTCTCAGAAATTATACAGTTTGGACATAAAAATGCTCTCCCATAGAGAATGTGGCTCCTATGAACCAGCAGATCGTTTAACTGGTACTGCTTTGTATGGAAAATCTGAAAATATAGTATGGCTAAGTCGTGGTCCTGCTAAATCTAGAAAAAGAGTTCTAAAATCATACAAAGATATAGAAACAATAGCCAAACATGATCCCAACAGCCAAGACATTTTAAAAAACAATTTGCTGGACACATACTACCCAAACAGAAGTACCACTTTGGAAACCATGTGTCTATACCACATAGCCCAAAAGTTCACATACAAAAATAATATAAAACCCAATGAAAAAAAGCTAGTTACAGAGTGACAAATTGTGAAGGCAGCTTAGTAAAACTCACCAAACCAAATTTAATTAATCATATCAAATTGTCATTAAAGACTCCTCAACATAAAAAACTATATTACATGTCCCTGCTACAACTCTTTAAACCATGGAGAAAAGAAGAAGAAATACTAGACAACTATGACTCCTATGAAGATGCTTTCAAAGCAAATGAAAGCACTATGACTGATGTAAACTTTACACAAACAATGTTGCACAAAGAACAGCAACACGAAGAAGAACTGCAGGCCCAACTAGATAAGGACACTCCTGACAGTAGTCAACCTTCTGTAACAGGAAGCCAAGAACCACTGGGAGAGCCACTAATAACAAATGAGGCAGAATTAGCTATGACAGAAGTAGAAAACACCATGGGCCTCATTACGCGGTAGGCGGAGGACCAAGGTGCTATTAGCACCTTGGTCCATGCCGGTAAAATACCGGCACCGCCTTGGTGGAAAGGGGAATTACCGCCCTATTCCAAGGTTGGTGGGGCAGTAATTCCCTCTTCCCCCATTGCCCTTCCCCATTCCCATTTTTGCCCCAGAGGGCTTTATGGGAATGGGGAAGGCGCTAATTACGGTGCCGCAAATTGCGGTACCGTAATTAGCACCATGGTCCCTTTGCGGGTTGGTTTTTAATGCCTGCTAAACATACTACAATCAAAACTAAACAATGAGCAATGTAGCATTTTTGAAGAAGTAACAAAAGAAATTGCACATGGTGTACAACGTAAAAACAAAGAATGCACCTGCCAAAATTACAAACCTATACTACTGTGCGTCAGTGGTGAAGCTGGTTCTGGCAAAACATTCTTAATCAAAATCATCAGTAGATTCCTTCAACAATTGACAAACAACAAACTGTCAGCTGTTGTCAATGCCCCCACATGTTTAGCTGCCTACAACATAGGCGGTGTCACTTTACACCGATTACTACTCCTGCCAGTAGAACACCAAAACAAATTAGACTATTACAAACTTTCTACAGAAGCTGCAATGGAACTACGCAGAGTATTTAGACAAATGAGAATGCTACTAATAGATGAAGTGAGCATGGTCTCCAACCTAATGTTGGCCTTGATTCACCACAGATTACAAGAAGTACTCAAACAAACTATGAAGTGCTCTTTGGAGGAAAACACATTATTGTTTTCGGAGATCTTCTTCAATTGACACCAGTGAAAGGTGAGCCTATTTTTAAAACCTTAGGACACAAACTCTGCCGTAAAACTGTTGGCAGCATTGGAAATGCCAACCTTTAGCAACATTTCCAATACAGAGAATTAACAGAAAACATGCAGCAATCTGCAGATCTCACTTATGCCAACATCTTAAAAAGTATTAGAGTTGGTATATTATCTCAAGAAGCACAAGCAATATTGAAAACCGGCTCATTCATGCACTTTATGGCGATAATGCATGTGCTACGCATGTTATGGAACAATTAGCCCACAAAAATGTCAATTGTATGGCCTTAATGCCAACTCTTGCAAGCTGTTTCAAATTCAATGAAACAATGCTAAAAAAAGAAATGCAACCAATAATTGAAATTAGTGCCACAGACAAACTAGACACACATGGTATGACACTACCCATGTATGAACAAGCCACAACGAGACTAAATAGTTTAGAACATTCAATCTCCAACACAGCTGGATTGGAAGAAATATAAAATGTATCCTTAAATTGCAGAGTAATGCTTAAACTTAACCTTGACGTGGATCAAGGACTAGTTAATGGAGCGCTGGGTACAGTTGTTGGCTTTCAAACATAGCGACGTGACAACAACATTCAGTTTGTCAATATTCTCCTTGACAAACTTTCAGAAGTGAAAAGGATAGGACGCTCAACAGCTCGATTCCTTCTCTTCAAAGACATGTATGTACAAAGAGAACAATTTTCTCTAACTCTTGCATACACAGTCACCATTCATAAATCACAAGGTTTTACCCTAGACAAAGCATTGATAGACATTGGTAACACAGTCTTTAAAGAAGGCAAGAGCTACATAGCACTATCACGCTTACGTATACTTGACGGTCTATTTCTAATCAACTTTGATGCAAGTAAAGTAAACGCTGATATTTCTTGCATTTCAGAATACAATAGACTTCGTTGACTATACACCCCCATCTAAAAACATATCCTATTCCACAAAAAGTAAAATGTTCTAAAAGAAAACTAAATCAAACAGAAATGCAATAGGATGTCACTGCAAATCCTCCAGAGAGATTAAAAGAAACTAATACTTCATCAGGTACCACAATCAAAAAAGAACCTATAAGGGAAAGTGAACCAGGTACTTCTTCAAAGAAGGAAGACAAACTTCAAAAAAAGCACTCAAATACAGAACTACCTGGTCCATTTAAACTTTCAAATGTAATTATTGTAAGTTGCTACGCAAATGTAGCAATGAATATTCTATTTCAATTACCACCAATAGTTGAAAACATTTACTTACACAGTACAGACCAATTGTGTTTGCAAATGTTAGTACTTCATAGAAACGCAACAAACAATCCTGACAACACGTATAGTGTTTATGGAATAAGACAACAATTGGACTACTGTGCTGGAATGGTGAAATTCACCATAAACTCACAATGTACTTACTACAAGTACTGGAAAACAAAAACATACCTATAAATGAAATCTTCCAGATTTCATACATGTGAAAACATACATGCACTCTGTGCAACAATGTGACACAAGAACAAATACCCAATGAGAGCTTTCTGTATGTACCAATATGTGAATCCGTTCCATTTCAGCAACTTGTACAAAATGCAAACAATGGTAGACTATGTACTACCTGCAATTCGGATAATCGCTCCACCTTACTAATACAAACACATAGTAAATACGTAATACTAATGCTTCTACGTTGCAATGCAGATGGTACCAAAAACAACTGCAAGCTGACTGGATTCACACATGGTCAACAATAGGTATAATCTACCACACAGGAGCCACAACCAATGCAGGTCAGTATACTGCATATATGAAAAAAAAATGTGGATGGTTCCAATGTAATGATAGTACCATTACTCTAAAGCAGAGATTATCTGCAAATCTTACAAACGCTTATTTAATGTTCTTAAAACCAAAATGTATTAACTAAACTGTACTTAAACATTAACTAAACTTCTATCAGAAAACTATAAACTGTTACAATATTCCAACAACTATATAACTGCCCCAAGATTCTACAACAACTAAACAAATAAATGAATACCACTAAATTATATCAAAAAATAAACAGTTAGAATTCGCCAACTGGTATCTAACTACCCCAAGATTTTCAATAACCAAACAGATAAATCAATACCACTACATTATAACAAAAAATACACAGTTAGAATACACCAACTCGTATCTAACTACCCCAACATTTTACAATATCCAAACAGATAAATCAATACCACTTCATTATAACAAATAATAGACTGTTAGAATGTGTCAACAGGTTTCTAACTGCTACAAAAATCTGCAACAAGCCAATATATAGAGCATTAGACAGAAACAACAAGTGAACACTGAAAACAAACAAACAAGTAGACTGTAGCATAACAAAAAAAGTTTTTTTTAATCCAACATGGATTTTATTTTCTCCCACAGACCCAATGATTTTAGCAACAAACACAGAAACCGAGCAAATTGCACAGTACAGTGGTTTGTAATCTACTAAATATGAGGGTAAACAATAATGTTGATTATTCAGTGTTATAAGTTGTTACAAAATACCAATACTAACATGATATTTTCTTTTATCACATAAATAAACAAGAAATACATGTACTCCAGTTACTAAACCAAACAGTAAGTATATTATATTAAGTACAACCATCAGAGCAAATCACACCCATAATGACTTATAACTTTGCTGCCTATAAATTTGATCTTGTCCATGCACCCAAGACTATAGGCCCTGCCCACAACCACCACAGCATATCACACCCATAGTGGCTTTTAACTTTGTTGCTTATAAATTTGTTCTTGGATCCCAAAGTTATAAGCCACTATGGGTGTGATATACTGTGGTGGCTGTGGCCAGGGCATAGAGTCTTGGGAGCATGGTCATAACCACCGCAGCATATCACACCCATAGAGTCAAACATTTTAACTATTCCATATGGACACTTTTAATGTCCGCGGACATCATGAGTGTTCTTAGAACAGTTTCAACTTGCCTACGAACAGTACGGACAGACATAGCATCCTCAGGACACCCTCATTTCGTTTATTTACGAACATCCCAGGACACATAATGTGTTCTAAGAACACTTTGAATGTGCTTGCGAACATGTGTTCTTAGAACAATTTGAACTTGCTTGCGAACAGAACGGACAGGCATACCGTCCTCAGGACACCCCCCATTTTATTTATTGACGAACATCCCAGGACACATGATTTGTTGTTAGAACAGATTCAACTTGCCTGCAAACAAAACAAACAGGCTTACCGTCCTCAGAACACACCCATTTTGTTTATTTTCGAACATTTCAGCACACCGCCAGTGTTCTTAGAACACTTTCAGCTTGCTTGCTAACAATTCGTACAGGCATAGTGTCCCCAGAACACCCACATTTCGTTTATTTAGAACATTTCAGAACATTTGAGCTGTCCGCGGACAAAGCGAACACAACAGGGGGGTCTACCACCTAAATAAATACAACATTTAACCCATCTCTTACTCCCCCACCCTCCCCAAACACTTTTACACACAAACACACTACTAAATAGTATTTTTCCACCAAGTTTCACTGCGCTGTCCGTGGACGTCCGCGAATCCAAGATGGTGGGCGTTCCCGAAAATCTGATGCGCTTCACGCTCTTCACTGTCCAATCAATGAACAGGGTGCATGTCCGCGGACATGGTGCAAGCCGGTTGACCAATCAGGACACTGTCCCAGGAGCGAACAGGGAAATGTGTACGCAGACTGAACATAGATATCACAATTTTTTTGTGATCTAGTTTTTAGTCATTTAAAAAATAAATACTAGACGAATTTTCACCAAATTTGCAAAAGCACGCTTTCAGGACCAAGCCTCTGCTCCTGGTCCAAATTTGGTGAAAATCCGTCCAGCGGTTTGGCCTGTATGCGTGAGCAAAGTTTTTTCCCCATTCAGTCTATGGGAAAAAAATAAGTTTTGGGACCCCCACTATAACTTTGCCCCCCAGGAACAAACCTCACCAAACTTTGCAAAAAATTCAGAGTGACCCATATACTTATTTTTGCAAGGTTTGGTGAGGATTCGTCGAGGGAGTGCGAAGTTAGAAGCCACCCAAAAAGGGCTCTTCCTATGGAAACAGCAATTTAACCATAACTACACAGCCACTGGTGTGGCTGTGTATTTCTTATTTACTGTGGAGGAAATTATATATGATTTTTAGGGGTTTATCTTTCTCTTTGTATAAACATGATTTTGTTGAACTAGTGTAATTGGTTTCAACCCACTTAATTACATTTTTCAACTATTTTTCAACTATTGCCCAAAGGCAGGAATGGAAGTAGACTAACAAATTGCATTCCAAAATGGAGAAATCTACAAAAAATGTCAACTAAGTTGTTTCTGTATTTAGACCTCAGAAAAGATCAAGCGCTACTTCTGGTGGCCGTCTTGGAAAAAAGATATCAGAGACTTTATAATGTCTTGTGGAGTATGCGCCCAAAACAAGAGTCAAAAGGAAAGACCAGCAGGCCTCTTACGCCCTATTGACATCCCACCTCGCCCTTGGCATACGCTTTCTATGGACTTCATCACCGATCTACCTCCATGCCCCGGATACAATACGATTCTAGTAATCGTGGACTTATTCTCCAAGATGGCGCATTTCATTCCGCTCAAAGGCTTGCCAACAGCAGCAACTCTGGCCCGAGAATTTCTCGAAAACATCGTCCGACTACACGGTTTTCTTTCGGTTCTAATTTCGGATGGAGGTAGTCAATTTATTTCTCATTTTTGGCGAAGTTGCTGTCGGTCGGCTCAAATTGATGTGAGACTATCGACCAGTCACCACCCTCAGACCGACGGACAAACCGAGAGGACCAATCAAACTCTGGAACAGTATTTACGCTGCATGCTGCAACAAACTGAAAAAACTTGGAAAGACATCCTTTGGATAGCCGAATATGCCTACAATAACTCTGTCCATTCGGGAACTGGGAAAACACCATTTTTTCTTTTGTACGGCAGTCACCCTCGAACCTCGGAGTTGGATCCTCTCCAAGATCTTGAAACACCAGCAGTAGACTACCTGCATTCTACAATCACCCAAGCCTTTAAGGAAGCTGTTTCTCACCTTCAAAGGGCTAAAGAACAATACAAGAAAGGAGCAGATCAACATCGGAAGGAAGCCCCTCAATATCAAGTAGGGGACCAAGTCTGGTTATCCACCAAATATCTACCTCTGAAAGGGCCACGCACATTCAACCCAAGATACCTTGGTCCCTATTCCATCACTACCATAGTAAACCCAGTAGCGGTCAAGTTGGACTTGCCCCCTCACATGAAGATACATCCGGTCTTCCACGTCTCTCTATTAAAACCCGTGCAACCTCAAACCCGACTAACTAAATCTCCAAAACCCATCCTAGTTGATGGAGAACTCGAGTTTGAAGTCAAAAGCATTCTGGACTCCAAGATCTCCAAATCTGAACTATTTTACCTAATTGACTGGAAAGGCTACGGCCCCCAAGAGAGATCCTGGGAACCTGCTGAATATGTCCACGCTCCTCGCCTAATGAAAAGATTTCACCGAACATTTCCTGACAAGCCAAAACCCCCGGAGAAGCCCGGTTTGGGAGGGGCCTTGAGGGGGGGTACTGTCATGATCTCTGCTTCCAAAAGGTCAGGGTTTTCCCAACTCCCTTGGAAGCAGATCCATAACCCAGGTTCCGAGGGCCAACCAGTCCCAATTGGGACCTTTTGGACCCAGTCCTGGCGCCAGTGGCACCAGGCTCATAAATATGCTCAGTCCCAGCGCTGGAAGCGCCGGGCTCATAATGCTTGGGTGGACTTACCTGCAGCAGACCATGCTGCTTACTTGCCTGCCAGCTGAGCCTCTGATCCTCTTCTGTTTGGAACTACTTTTCCTGTTGGGTGGGGCAGGAGCCACTCCCTAGATTCAGAACGCTGGAACTCTTCTGGAAAGCAGGAACTCTTTTCTTACGTAGGCGTGGCTGTGGAAGGAGACACCTAAGCACTACAGGAGGCTATTTAAACCACACCCGGTGGATGAATCTTGCTTTGCGTTATTCTGCATCCTCTGCAGCAGAACGCTCATCGTGTCTTCTGCATCGGATCCTGGGCCTAAGGAAAAAGGCTTACCATCCTGAATCCAGTCTTCAGCAACACCTATAAAGACAAGAAAGAACAGGTTAGCATTACGGTCTTCAGTGACAGCGCTTCACTTACCTGGTCCATCGGCTGTCACCAACGCCTCGCGCTGCATTCCGGCATCTGAAAGACAAAGGCTTACCTACTCTTCGTGCGCTCTGGAGGTCTTCGCACTGCATTCCGGCATCTGAAAGACAAAAGCTTACCAACTCTTCGCACGCTCCGGAGGCCTTCGGCATAAGAATGTCTTAGTTTACAAACTTGAAATTACACGCCACTTTGTGAATTCAGAACATTTCATACATAGGATGTCACACCATCTAAGAGCAGGCAAATATGCTCTCCTGCACGCGATTTTCAACATATTGCATTATAACATTGTATCTATTTTTTAACTGCTATGGGGGTTCTTTAAAGAACCGTTAGGTCATGGGGGTAAGAAATGGGAATTAACAGGAATGGAAAGTTGATAATTGTGTCCTGTTCTTGGATTCGGGATGCACTTGAAAATGGGTCTAAAAAGAGTTCATCTTTGGGATACACTAGTGTTAAAGAAAGTGCAAAATGAGGGGGACATAATGAAAAGCAGGCTTAGAAAGCATGTAAAGCAACAGAAAATACTCCAAAAAAGCTAATTCACCAAAGGTGAGCACCTAGGTTTCTGCAACAGATTCCCAATACCATTTGTTCTATTCCTCCAAAGAAGCAAATGTACCAAAAAGTGTGCCTATGGTTTGGCCACCAAAACAAGAGATGCCATCCCTCCAAGCTGACGGCACCCCACAGCACGAAAGGCCAGCACATTGAAGCATGCACACATTTCAATAGTGCCATATCCAGTGGGCATCATGTCGCTGCGTCAACTCATGAGGAGGACGGTGGACAGGATAAATACGGTCACCATATTTGAACTAACAGTTGAACAGGTTATTTTAAGGGACCATTTCCCACCCTGTGTAATGCTGGAGATGCTGGGGGGAACTTTCATCCCCAAAATGCAAGGGCATGCCACACAACCACTTATGAAGTGTATAGCATTGTTGCATGTTTCTGCATCTGGCTCCTCCCAGAGGATACTGAAGCCACACTTGCGGTGCCTAGACCGCTACGGTAGAGGGTCACTATACTTACCTCTGATAGTGAGAAAAGCCTCTTCAAGGAATCTCTCTGCCTCAACACCTAGGCCATCACATCGGCACACTTGCCATTTGACTCGCTAGACACTCCCCGCCCCTCTCCTCCCACCACGCTGTACCCCTTCTTTGTCACCCTCTCTATATCTCTGTAAAGCACTCCGTTATGCATCTGTACTGTTGTATACCTCTGTAAAGCGCTCTTTCGTGCATCTGTACTGTTGCATACCTCTGTAAAGCGCTCCATTATGCATCTGTACTGTTGTATAACTATGTAAAGTGCTCCGTCATGCATCTGTACTGTTGTATACCTCTGTAAAACACTCCGCTATGCATCTGTACTGTTGTATACCTCTGTAAAACACTCCGTTATGCATCTGTACTGTTGTATACCTCTGTAAAGCGCTCTTTCGTGCATCTGTACTGTTGCATACTTCTGTAAAGCGCTCCATTATGCATCTGTACTGTTGTATACCTTTGTAAAACACTCAGTAAATACCATAATAAGAATAAGAATAATAGCTGTTTGTTCAGTCCTACATAACATGGCACTCAGGTAAGGCCTGCAAACAAAGACCCGTTGCCAACGGGAGGAATGATAACCATTTGCTTGAAGTTAAAAGAACAAAATCCCAGTTGCATGCACTGTGAGCAGAGTTATAGAGAATCTCTATATCACTTAATATTTCAGTGACCACTGTTAAACAACTTGAGGACTGCTCTCTTTGGAAGGTTTGTTCTTAGAATAGATTGGCTTTCTCGAAATTAATTTTGGCAACGGCTATCGGCAGGCCACGAATTATCTCAGTCTTTAGCAGTGTTCAATTATTTGTATCATATTAATTTGATCAATTTGAAATGGTGATCTTGTGAATATGTTTAACTACACATTTTTATACTACTGGATCTGCTATTCTTTTAAAAACTTTGTTAAAGATATTCAAGTATACAGCAACATCGAACAATGAACAAAATTGAATACAGTGTCATTCTCAGTAAGACAATGCAAATCACCAACCTAAAATACAGCAAGAATACCAATTCAATTTAGTCCAAAAAAGATAACAGAAACAGTAATATGTTCCACTTCAGCCATAAAAAAGATTGTAAATGCATAGCTAGCTCCAAAAGTAAAACGAACAAACAAAACAAACAATCGAACAGAGAGGAAGAAAAAAAAATCAAATTATCCTGCGATTGATTTTTCACAAACACACAAGTAAACCCCAACATCACAATCAACACCACCCGAGTCAATGCTATCCATATAGACAATTAAAGGACGTTCAAAACATCCTCAAATACATTGATGCAATCTTTCTTCTTGTATATCATTGTATTTTCTATTTTTAAAGTCTCATTTTAATGGGAAGTAAAACGTGTGGGAGGAACATGTTATTAGTTTAAAACTGTTTTTATAGTGATATTGCAATGTTTTGTTTGTGTACAGTTATGCCATTATTTTGTTTGCTATTGTGTAAGGTTGTATTCAAATAAACGAATTCACACAAAATAAATAAATAAAGAACTGCCCTGATTTTGCACCCACAGCCTTCCATTCCACGTGCTGGAGTAGATGCAGATATGAGGGTTGAAGGTAATGTCACATAAGTCTGCATTTCTTGCAGGAATGCCCTGCATCAATGGTGGGTGTGCATGATGAAATGATGAGAACCTTTTCAGGCAATTGGTGATGTCAATCCAAGACCCAACAAGGCAAAATCAATCATACAGAAACTTAACCCAAGTAGCAACAAACGTGTCACTTGTGTGGCTGGAGTAGGCTCCACTTAAGTGCCATGTTAGCGCTGCTGCTGGGCCGTCCATTGGGTGTTGGCACATATGTTGTGTCACACAGTGCTGGATGTGGTTGTCCATGCGCTTCCAGGCATGAGACATTTTGACAGGAGCTCCTGCTATATAGGTGCCGATCATTGCCTTATCATACCCCTCAAAGGCAGCAGCTGGTCGATTTGTGGCAGCAATGGTGTCGGGTGGATCTGCCTGCAGCCAGTATGGAGCTGGCTTGTCCTCAGTTCCCATATCTCTTCCAACAGGGCTTCCTTGGGAGCTACTCCGTGGATGGTCAATCATTGATGGCCTTTACGCAATGTGGAAAACATGGATGTGAGTTGGATGTGGATGGCCAGTTGGATTCTGCTGCCATGTTCGTCTTCCAGATGTACGGGCACTGGGGTCTGTAGGGTACAAACTCCCTTTTTATCTTCTGCTTTGTGTACAGGGAAGCGGGCTCAATTCCCCCTCCCTTCTGGATATGTAGTAGCCCAGGCACCTGATCAGATGGTCCCATCCAGCCAAGGGCCTACCTTGTACTCAGCCTATCTGGTGGTGTCGTTCTGTGCTCTCAGCACCTCAATGTCCTCCCCTCCAGGGGAGGCATGTCAGGATCAACATATGAGTTTGAGTAATCCCGTAAATCGGCATTTGCATGGGAAATGAAATGGGCATATATGTGTGATGGTAGGTTGTGGCACATGCTTGCATTATTTGGCAGTGACTATGATATGGTACCCTGATGTTTCCATAGACTCTGATCTTCATGACCACCGACAGCAGACAAGTCCTAACAATGACACACATGCATTGCAAGGTCTGTGTTGTCTTACTGTTTGGTAGTGTTTGCACTGTGAGGGCACGAATAACTCATACAAGCCAACATACCATTTAACTCTTGACTGTGACAATGTGGGTAACTCCACTGTGACAGCACACATCACATGTGCATGCCCACATGTAGGAACATGTTATGTTGGTTAGGCTTACCTGGTTGTGGTGCACCTGTCTCTGGGCCACCAATTCCTTCCACTGCAACTGGGTGCAGCATGCTGCCACTGCCTCCCATGCTGGAGTCATGGTAATGTTAGCAAGCAGCCTTCCACCTATGCTGATAGCATGGGCACGCATATTCGCAAGTGCCACCTTTGTCCTACACGTTATATCCCCACAGTGGAGCACATGCATATCTCATCTGAAGCTCTCCTGTCTTCAGACACAGATGGTGTGACATGTCGACTTGTTCATTTCCCCAGCTGTTGGAGTAGATTTTCTTTGTTTTATCACTGAAGGGCTATTGTACTAGGAGGTCTGGCAAGCAGTTTGTTTGTGTATCTGACTTATTCACGAGCTCCAGATTCAATAAAAAAGGTTGAGGCTTGAAATAGGTTAAGCTGGCCTGAATTTTTATAACTGTGACCTGAAAAAAAGAAAAAGGGTCTAATCAAAATAAGAAAACAACTTTAGCACCCTCAAAGGTTTACTGCAAGTCTGTGAGGGGCTCGTTACGAATGCTGTGGTCTGAAGGCATGTACCATGAAATAACACAATTGTAGCAGCTGTGCCTCAACACTTTCAACAATTTCTTTCTTGGAAACAATATGCTTGCTGTAGTTAGTATTCATGCTGACTAGTTCTGAAGAATAATGCATTATGGCATATATTGTGGATCGCTCTTGTAGCGGCATAAGTGCAACAGAAATCAACAATTTAGAACATACACGCACCCTGTGATGCAAAGGTGCATCGACAGAGCTTCGGCAGAGTGACATATGTTGCTTATAACTTGCAGAAACCTAAGTTGAGGTTTAACAATGAGCCATAATTGAATATGGGGTAGAGAGGCGGTTATCATCTCGTTCAATGAATGTAAACTCCTGCAGGAACTTAAAAAGTGTATATGTAATTGTAGTGTATTGTACTTATATAGCACTTGACGCCTTAGCACTTCACAAGGATAAAACGCTACAACCACTGAGAAAAACACACACATCTGTTGGAGAGCAGATGCTCCTTCAGACGTGTTTGGAAGAGGGAGAGAGAAGATAAAAACATGATAGAGAGGGGAAGGACATTCTAGTGCATTGGGGGGAGAAGGGAGCAGGAGCGGAAACGAGAAGAGGCACAGGGTGGATGTAGGGCAACTAGGCGAAAGGGAGACTGAGAGGGCAGAGGAAGTGATGGAAAATAGAAGGAGACTAAGGAGGAAAGATAGGGGGTGCCAGACCATGGAGGCATTTGAATACCCAATATGGAAAGGAGAATAGGAGTCAGACTTCAAAAGACAGCTATTTCAGAGAGTTTAAAGCATTGGGGATGGAATCATGTGGAGAGAGGGTGCAACCAATGCAAATAAAGGAGTGGTAGATAGATCTAGCTTGATTATGGGGGAGACCGAGCAGTAGACTTGGTTCCATGTAATAATGTCGGCATAAAAATATCGCCATGCAAAAATATTGCCGAAAAATGGTTTTTGTGGCAACATTATTGCATGGAACATGCGGGGGACACCCCCGCAACCCCCACATTTTTTTTCTTTTTAAAAACATTTTTTTTGCCCCTGTCGCCATATATATGGTCACCCAAATAATATCGCCACAACATTTTCCCAGCGATATTATTTACAGCGACCATATATGTGGCGATATTAATACCTGATACCGTAGACTTGAAACATAAATAGGTGAAAGAAGATTAAGGACAGGATGAGGAGCTGAGAAGTGTGAAAAAAGTCAGAAACTGGTGGGCTTTATGGATGTTACATACATGAAATTGGCAAGCGTGAGAGATGGAGGATATGTGAAGCGAAAAGGAGAGGAAAGGGCAGAAAATAACTGGAGAGTGAAGAGGGTGGAAATTAAACAAATTAGGGTGGAGAGGAGGAGGAAGAATAGAAGCAGGGAAGGCAATACCTAACATTTTGTATAGGTTAAGATGCAAATAGTGAGAACACATCTCAATCCGAGAAGGATGAAAAGTATAGAAAAATGCGTGAATTGTCTGCGTAAAGATGATAGGAAAATCCAAAAGAAGAAATAATGGAGCCAATAGGAGAGGTGTAAAGAGAGAAAAGGAGAGGGATGAGAACACAGACTTGATGTACACCATGAGAGAGGTGGGGGGGGCTTGGAGGATCAACCAGCCCAGGACACAAAGCGAGTGTAATCTGAAGGGTAGGAGTGGAACCATATAAGTACACTACTAAATAGTATTTTTCCACCAAGTTTCACTGCGCTGTCCGCCATAAACCAAGATCAGAGGCAGTAGAGAGCAGAATAATATGAACAACAGTGTCGAATGCAGGGGTGGACAGGCCTATAGTGAACTCTGGATATTTCAAGGTAGGCCTCTGTATCTCGGGCCTCTTTTGTGTGGTAACATATTTTATTTCCAAATATTATCTTAGGAAAAGGGTTGGGTTGCTGAAAACTTGGAATATCGGGCCAATTTGAAAATGATTTCCAGGGCCTCTTTTGGTTTGGCAGATATTTCAAGGAGAACAAGAAGACAGGACAGCTTAGAATAGCGTGAGGATAGGAGGAACTCTGACACCACCTGTAGAGTAAAGGGAACAAAACCCAGATTGGAATGGCGGAAGATGAGAATGCTGGTTGACAAAAGAGACTTTGGTGTATGGGTGTAAACAGCACGCTCCAATAATTTAGATAAGAAGGGTAAGAGGGAGATAGAACACAAATTAAAGGGCAGAGAGAGATCAAGTGTAGATGTTTTAAGAATATGAAGATCTGAAGGGGTTGGTAAAAGGAGCAGAGAAGACTGATGAATTAAAGAGGGCAGTGAGATAGGACAGAATGGTAGGATAGATTGACGGGATTAAGGAGGAAGGCACAAGATCTCCAGGGGCAGCAGTGGAATAAGCTTTAGCTAGAACAGTGGGAATATCAGAGTTGGAAAGGGGAAGAAATGAGGTCTTTACAGCAAAGAGTGAAGGGGATTGCGCGGACAGGGATGTAGTGGAAGAAGTAGCAGTAAGAGCAGGAATTGAATATATGAGAAGAGACATTTTAAAGAAAAAATTGTTAGAAAATCGGCAGCTGGGAGCAATGAGTGGGAGGCAGGATCGGTAGATGAAGGAGCAAGATTGTGATTTAGATTAAGGAATAGCCAACGAGGATAAGAACAGAGAGAGTCAAAAAGAGTGTTAAAATATTGTTGTTTAGAGGCGAGTAGTAGGGAATCATAAGTTGAGTGAAGAGAGGGCTTAAGATCAAGATCAGTAGCAACCCTGAAATTGAACGAATGTCGTTCATCTTCATGAAGAACCCGATGAGCCGCACAACGGGAAGGAGTCATCTAGGTTTGGGATGGTTTATGTAAAGGTCGGAATAAAGTGGAAGGATGGAGAAGATCAAGGGTGTTCACCAAACTGTCAGAGAAAAGTGAAGAAGCAGACATAGTAGAAAGAGATCCAAATGTCTCAAGAGAGAGAAGAAGAGAGGTGAGGGCAGACAAGAAGGAGGAGGTATTAAAAGTTTGAAGACCCTGACAGGAAAAACTCAAGGATGAAGGGGCAGCAGGTAAGTGGAGAACAAAGGAGTGTGAGAAAATCAAGAGCAAGTGATCAGAGAGGAGAAGAGGAAGGGCACATACTGAGGTAAAGTAGAGGATAGTAGAAAAGATTAGGTTCTACAAGGAATCAGAAACGTGGGAAGGTGGAGTCGGGATTTGAGTTTGAGTCTAGAATAAGAATTAGGAGAAAAGACAAGTGCGAGGAAGAGAGATGAGGTGAAGATTGAAATCATCAACTAGAAACAGTGGGTGATCAAATGGGAGCAGGCAGGAAAGAAGTAGATCAAGATCGTTGCACAATGAGGAAACATGTTAGGAGGGCTACAGATCATGAATAGATAGCATAGTAATATTCAAAAGATGAGCAAGTAGGTAAAAGCAAGTTCAGGAGAGAGGAGTTGGGTGTACAAAAGATAAGACACCCATGGCCCCTGCTGTGACTAGACTGGCGGGGGAGGGGTGAGCGCAGGATAGCGCAACTGGAGTGGTAGTATTGGAGGGAGACAGCCAGGGTTCTGTAAAAACGAGAAAGTGTAGAGAAAGGCAGGGATAAATGTCAGAGTCGGCTTTGTTATTAAGTGAGAAGTTGTTCCAAAGGCCCACATTAAGGGTTTGAGATAGATTAGTTAGAGGCGAATAAATAAGATTGCTAGAGTTGCAAAAGAAGCGGTGGGAAGAAGGGTAGCAACTGGAACGCAAACTAGAACAATTGTGAGCAGGCATATGAGGCAAAGATAAAAGGGAAAAGAAGGGCAAGAGGCCAGCATTCTGCAGTTCAAAACGTCCTGCTGGGGCTGATCACCTGCTCCAGGCCCATCAGCATGGCAGATGATGGGGCCAGGAAATGTCACATGTCTTTAAAGCAGTCCATGAACCAGGACAGGGAAGAGCTCCTGCAGGGCTGCCCCACGCCCAACACCACAGGTCGATGGAATCCTATCAAACAGCTGAGATTCTGCCCAGACTTGGGACAGTAGGCACCTGGATCACACTCCCATGATCCACACTAAAACAATTTGCATAATTTGTATAGCCCCCATCTACCCCACTAAAAGGACAGAATGCACTAATGGGCAAGTCCAAAACATCTGTAGCAAGTCTGCTTTGTCGCACATGTATCCGGGGAAACTTGTGGAAGAGAAGCAAGATAGCCAATGTGGAGTCATATATGTCCTATGTAAAACATGTAGTTGGATACGTTTGTGCTTAGAGTTTCTGAAGAAGCTTTGCACGCATATCAACACATTGGGCTTCATTACGAGTGTGCCGGTCTGGTAACAACGGTGCTGGTAAGCCTACCGGCACTGTTGTTACCGGACCAGCACACTATGAGTCTGCCTACCAGAGTCCCTGTGCCCGGCAGGTCTGCCCTGCCGGACACAGTGACCACAGTAAGCAGACCGTAACAGAGGCACCAGCACCGTTATTTATGGTGCTGGTGCCTCTGTGTTCCCCATTCCCATTGAGTCCTCTGGGACTCAAATAGGAATGGGGAATACCATTTTTCCGGCACCTGACTTCCCGGAACGGAACGGCAGGGTTAGAATACCCTGCTGATACCGGCAAGCCAGGCGCTGGTAAAAATTGCAAGTCCGGTGGCAGCCTGCCGGCTTTACTGGCACGGATACCACCAGACATGTAATGAGGCCCATTATCTCAATCCCCATCTACTATGTTCTTGCCAAGACCATGTTCCCAAAGAGCCTTCACTTTAAGTGTCCCTTTGTGAAAACCTGATAACGAAGTCTTATACAGCCGAGGCACATGTTTTCCAACAGCTAATACAATAACTCAGGTATCCCACAATGGGCCTCATATGCATCATGTATTGACCAGAGTGTAAACCATATTCAGAGACCAGTTCTGTAAATTGCAATAACACCCCATTCCTGAACATATCTCCCTGCATGGCAACCCACCTGTCTTCGCAGCATCTCCTTACAAGTCGAAATTCTCCAGTGTCATGACACAGAGTGGATGTCAATGAAACATTGAATATCAAACCCCCTTCTCTGTTATTTTTAGAGTCCACCGCAACATTGTCTTATCCAATTCCAAATGGCATGGGCAGCAAGGGAACCATTTGCAATCTACCCATAAAGATTCCTTAAGCATAATCAGATACATAACTGGTTGCAACAATTCTGTATCTAATGTAACCTCATCCAAAAGCCACTATGGACCAACTGCATTTGTAATGCAAGGTAATACAGCTCAATCTGGGCCAGTTGTATGCCGCTGTCTGCAGGGCTCAAGCAGAGTGTCCATTGCAATTCTATGTCTGCTGCTACCTCACAACAGTTCACTGACTTTGGAGTTCAGCCTCTTAAAAAAGGATTCTGGGATTACGAAGGGCACATTTGTAAAATGATACAGCAGCCTGGGCAAATAACCATCTTCACCAATGTTGCACATCCCATCATTGCCAAAATCCCATAGACTGTGATATACCATCCAGCGCCTGCATCATATAGACTTCCTGTGATCCTTTAACATCATGGAAAATAGTAATTCCCAGATATTTAAAGGATTCCGTAGCACACTGTATCACCAGTTCTTATAATATGTGACTCTCCAATGTGTGGCTAGGGCCACCAACGGGAAAAAACAGGACTTACTCCAATTAATAATAATGCCAAAGAGCTCAGCAAAGTTATCAAATACTTCTGATATAAGTTACAAATTTCTCTCTGGGTTCTGAACCTAGAGCAGCATATCATCATCATAGATTGAAATCAGGTGCCTTGTTCCATCCAAGAGGTAATAATTAGTAATGATTTGTGAAAGGCAAGCCCTTCATCCTATTTGCATCACTCAGCTAAAGTGTGCACTGCATTGTACTTTTGAGTTATTCTTTAATAGGTAATTAGAAGTGATGGGATTCTGCTGAAATGCCTCCTGATCTCGGGCAAACTGTTATGAGAATGTGGCATTCATCCTCCGTTCCAGCAGCTGAAGCGGGGGATAATGGCCCGGTAGCCCAAGTTATCGGCCCAAGCTAAATTAGGGCAGATAATGAGGACTCCGGCCGTTATGCCCCATTCCAGCTACCCGGAACGGGGGATGATGGCCATTAGCATCCTGGTTTGCCAAAGCGGTAACCCAGGGGCCTTCCTACAACGGGATGCGCGTTGCATTCCACTGTAGGAAGGAAAATCCTTTTCCAAGATTGCCACCATGGAAAGAAAAGGTGGTGGCCTGCGGGAGCAGAAGGGAAGGAGCAGATGCAGCAGCTGCACTCGCTGCCACTGAAATAAGGTAAGTAAAAAAAAATGGGACAGAGTGTCGGGGTAAGATGGCGGCGTGGGGAGCTGGCCGTCAGGTGCCTTGGAACGCAGGCTTGTGCCGGCGGTTCAAGCCCACGTTCCCAGCCATCTGATTGGCTGGCTCCCCCCACACGAGTGCTAATGTGTCTTTACTAGCAGTGACTTTCTTAAAAAATTGAAAAATATCAGTAATTAATATATGTACTGTTGCAGCAAACACCATTATAGCATTTACAAAGAAAACGTTCTGGTTTTGAATTTTGAAAACAATCAGAATCATGGAAGTTGACATATGGAGAAAAAAAAGCTTTTGTATGAAAACTAGAGGGGAGGTTACTGGAGGTAGTGAAGGAATATATGTTTCTAGTCTTACACGTGTATTAAAAAATCAATAAAAATAACAAAGGGAACACCTAAAATGAACAATTCACCCAATTTTAAGTAAAATGATTAAAAGAGACAAGAAATATGGAAAATACTCATGGAGACCACTCCGTGAAATATACCACACAAAAGTGATTCCAATAGTTGCATGTGGGATGGATATACTTATGTATCCCGGATGGAAGATGCTTGCTAGATTGGAGGGTTACTTAATTAGGTATCTATGAAAGCTACTGAAAATTACACCAGGACAAGCTATTCTAACCGAGTTGGCTTTACATTGCCTGAAAGCTGTGGCTCTGAAGCGCAGAACTATGATGTATGCCAAAATAAAATATGCTTTTGGTGATGCTAATAGGTATGGTTTACTAAGAAAATTACAAGAAGAAGGAAAGTACACAATACTGCTTGCCATTTGTAAAGAGAATTCAGACTTAACTCAGAGCAATTGGAATAGATGTAAAGAACCTGTAAACTATTGCATTTTGTAGGAAGGTGGTAGTAAAGAAAATAGATCTTTGGAACAGGGAATTTAATTATAGTGAATTGAAGGATTTCTTTATCAACATTTCTACAAGTTTACCCTGCTTACAAGTATTTACAAAAATACAGTATTCATTGCCCTTGTAAAAATAAAGTTAGAACATTCAAAGATTTAGGTTTAATAAATTAACAACAATGGATGTTAAAGGTGCTTGGAACACAATTCCAAGGGCCCTGAGAGTCTTCAGAATATGTCAAAAAGAAAATGAAATTGAAACCTTGAAACATTTATTTTTGGAGTGTGAATCTTTGGATAATTTGAGACAAGAAATCTTTGGAAGATTTGTTCACGATTTAAGATTTTTAAATCTAGACATTTTCTGCAAACGTTTCATAAGGGGAGAACAGATTGCTATGGCCTATGACTAGGAAACTATTTCATATAAACATTTTAATCGATAGCACTTTTTGATTGACTTCACTTTATTTGGGGGGGCTTGATAAACTAATTCATGTAAATGAGAAATGTTCTTGATTGGATGTATTTAAAAATATGTAATACTATAATGATGAAAGATATGATATAAACTAAATCACCAAATACATAAATGCATTAACCCATTTGCAAACACTTGGATATCAGTGCACAATTTATTTTCAGAAATTTGCATTTTTTTTCAATTGAGCCCCACCAATTACTTGGATGCGTGACTCCAATCCACACCTACATGGTTTTTTTCTGGGCTGCATTATCTGTTCGATTTAGGAGGTCCCAGCAGGTCAAACTTCTGTCTCTGACAGAAGCAGACCTCAGTAAAGGTGTTGTGATAACCCTTTTCCCAGCCTGCCCTGGCTGAAACGTTTGTGGCTGAAGGGCTTATAGATTTTTTGGGTGTCAACCCGCGAGTTGCGTGTCGGTTGACAGCTCTGCATTTTACGGTATACCCAATTTTGTATGGACTGTAGCCACTCCCAGTCACAGGCTCATATGGAGCTCAGCGAGGAAGAGAGCAACTGATTTCACATCCATTTCCTAACCACAATGAAATGTGACTCCTCAGAATTACTTATCATGCATCAAAAAGAAAGAAAGAAAGAATGCATAACGCTTCAAGGAAATTCTACAAAATAACATTTAGTCATAGTTCATTCCTTAATGCATACAAGAAAAAAATGTATAGCAATTTTAGTAACTTGTTTTGAAAACACATTTATATAAATATTGTGAACATAGATCTCCTAGATTACACCATTACACCAGTGACACAAAGGACAATCCATTCATACATGTACATGCACCACCAACATATAAAACCATAGTTGTGCATAACATAATTTAATAAATTAATTGTAGCAAATGAATGTGAACAAGACACTAATGCTTTTTACGTGTGTCTGCATTTATCTGCCAGATGGGATTTGAAAAAAGACAACTCTCTTCCAAAAGGCGTTTGCCATGCTATAATTGCTTATTGCCAACTTAAGTGTCGGATGCAATGGCCTGATTAGTCCTTGATCCAGCCTTCCTCGGGTCATTTAACATCTTCACCAAGGTATATGGTTACCAAAGGTAGATCTATAATGTAAAGTGCACTAAATATTATGGGGCCGATTCATGGAACAAACGTGCGCCGAAAATCTTGGCGCAAGCTGGCGCAAATGTGAAAAAACAAGCGCACGTGCACACGTGCGATTCATGGAAGTCCCTGCGTGTGTTACCCTCGGGATGTGCGCCAAACCCGTGCGTGGCGCCCACGGGCGCACACGTGATTACAACATCCCGAACGCTGTGCGCGACGTGCACAGGGAAAGCGCACAATGTCAGCGCACACACCAAAAAGCGGGCGGGACACCGGCGTAACACGCGGAATGGGGAACAACGCATGAAAAAGAAGGCGTATCTGGGGAAGTACTGCAGGGAAATACACGGAACGCCCACACGCATGCGAACAACACGTATTCATGGAATCGAATACCGGAAACCCGCGCATGCTAAAAGACGCGCATAGGCATCAACACGTCCACCACACGAAGGCGGCGGAAGCGTCCCCGCGCACAGTATAAAAGTGCACGCAAACAACAAACACATATATCCAGCTACAATGAATTCCCCATTTGTCGCAGCACTAATCGTGGAACACCGCAGGAGGAGGAGAATAGCCAGGGCCTGCATTTTTTTTCCCCAGACTAGCCTTTTTGGGATGCCTGACGACCAGGTCTATGGCAGGTATAGGTTTCCACCCCGTATCATCTTAGACCTGTCAGGGAGTGGGAAGATGACCTTACATCCCCCATCCTGTGCTCCCAAGCATTGAGCCACTTGGGTCATTTCAGCGGACAACTGCCATAGTGGGGGGTCTCACAGGCCACGCAGTCATGCTGCCTACACCAGGTGTTGGCAATCATCACTGCGCGCCCCTCAGTCCGCAGGCACATATACATGCCCAGAACACCTGCAGAAAGGCAGGCTGTGGTCCAGGACTTTTAAAGGGTGGCACACTTCCCCAAAGTGCTCGGTGCCATAGATTGTACCCATGTGGCCCTACGTCCACCTAGGGCCAATGAGCACATCTATCGAAACCGCAAGCACTGGCATTCCATCAATGTGCAGGTCGTATGCGATGCAAAGGGAATCATCACCTCTGTCTATGCAAACTACCCTGGCTCTACCCATGACAGTTTCATATACAGAATGTCTGCCCTGAGCCGGGCACTGGAAGCTGGGCAGCATGGCGACACATAGCTCCTAGGTGAGTACAAATGCCTGTGCACATGCATGCATGTCACACACAGCCAAATACACAAACCCCAATAATCACAACCATTATCACCTCCCCAGGGGACAGTGCCTACCCTCTGAGCAACCACATGACTACGCCAATCCGGAACCCCACCACACCACCCCAGGTAAGATACAACGCTGCCCATATTGCAACCAGGGGCATAGTGGAGCGCACATTCGGAGTGCTCAAGTCACGCTTCCGCTCCCTTGAACGCTCTGGCAACCAGCTACTATATACACCACCAGTAGTGTGCAGGATCATTGTGGCAGCATGTGTCCTGCACAATGTTGCAACACGGCGGCACGTACCGGTGGACATGGTGGTGCCCCCACATCCCCAACCACAGGCACAGGTGCTGCCCAGGGGAGGGGAAAGGGCACGTGGCGAGGCAGCCCGGACCCAGCTTGTGGCCACATTGTTCACCTAAACTCCCACCCCTGCAGAGTGCACACAGGCCTGGCACATACCAGGTGACAATCGATGATGACAAAGAGACAGTCAACTGTCACAACCTTACCACCCTGAGAATGTTGCCACGGAAGTGCTACATTGTGTGCATCCCTAGCTACTTAAACATAACCAATCCTGTGTGACCAAAAGGAACACATGCAAGGTGTGTATCACCCCTCACCCCCACAAAACAGGCAATCACAATCCCTGGCATGTCACCCAAACCTTCCAAACCCACATCACCCTTGTCTGCCACACCATGACATGCCATGCAATAGCAAAAGCCCAACACATGACCAATAAGATACAAAGTGACATGTCATAAATGAAAACTGGCCAGAGACAATGATGCCTGACATGGAATCAGTTGAAATGACTGACCGACAACCTCCCACACATACAAAGTCAGACACAAATGCTTTCCACCAGTCGTAGCATGAACACAACACTGAATGCCTGTTCACATGCACATTGGGCATGGCAAAATCCCTACCCATGTGCTGTGCGTGTCTCCTGCAACACACTGCTCAGCACACAGCACAGTGAGCAGCCATTGTATTGCAGATACATTTTGAGCATCACATGAAAAGGACAAATCAAACAAATAACCAAATGATGCATGTACAGGATACCCAAATGGTAAAAGATCATGCGCTACAGGGACACAGCAGGCCCGAGAAGGCAATCTGTGTGCACCTGTGGCGATGGAAGGGTGGCTGTATGTGTGGTGGATCATTGTGCAACTGTTTGTGTCATTAGGGACATGCACTCAATATATGCGTGTGAAATCAAGTGACCCGCAGTGTCCTGTACACATCACATGTGAACATTGGCCATGTGAACACCCCAGCATGTCAAACCACACCAATCCCCTGCCACCTGAAAAGTAAAGACAACACAGGAACAGGCATTGACCAGCAGAACACATCATGTACATAGTACCCCACAATTACAATGTCAGAGTGCCCAAAACACTGTAGCCCAAGACAACTGTCCAACAACAAAAGGCCCTCCCTCATTTACACATCACTATGACCTTCTGAACAACTGTGTCTGGGGTATGTAGCCTTCTTCCTTCAAGTCTACCTGGCTACAGGATGACCCTACCCCTTGGTCTCCATTTTCCAGCTTGCATGTAAATAGGGTCCAGCCCCCTCAGATGCCACCTTGACTGGTAAAAATACGAAATCCCAGAGAACTCCAAGGAGCCAAACCCACAAACCAGGGAAAAAGCCTGTAGGCACCAAAAAACCCTGGAAGAGTCTCCAGTAGATAACTTGAAGTAGCAGGAAATGTCAAAGCACATGTACAAGCACAATGATAGAACAACCAAGGTAGCAAAGTTGAACAATGGTCCTACAGGATGGGTACCATTTACGATACATAACATAAAATGAGGATGCAACAACTGATGGGTAGTGTCACAGCTCCGGTGTCCAGGCGCAGGAGTGGCACGAACCAACCACCCCCTGCATGGTCTGGGCACCTGCAAGGTCAAACTTACACAGTCCTCTGAGACACCGGCGGGGAAGGAGGGTCAGGGATATGTTGTTTGGACAGGCATTGGTATGTAGGATAACCGGAAAGAGGGGCAGGAGAGGGGAGTCGGATTGGTAAGGGAAAGTAGTCAAAATACAAAATACTACTATTCACAATAACACATACTCAATCAGAGAAAACATGTTCATCATGCACAATGTACCAAATGAGTCAAATGCAAGGCAAAGAGAGACTTATCTCTGGGGTGAGTGCAGGCCTCCTGCCTGCGCACTCTCAGGTCTGGTAGCAGGAGCAGTTCAATGCTGCAAAGAGAGCGTGAGTTACTAATCTGAATGTGTGTTTACAACACACATACACAGCCCCCATCCATGCCCCAAAGTAAGTGACTTCTCCACAAAAAAACACTCCTGTCTGCTGCTTTGTACCCATAAGTTAGCTTGGCCCCCTCATGGTTCATACACTGTCAATGCAGTAAGGCAGGCGCATGTGGGCGGGCGGGAAATGGAAGACCAATGCGTCAAGAATCACACATGATACAATGGTCCGTGGGTGAGCTGCTACATGCGTATAGCGAGGTGCAACTTCAGTACAAGTTGTGTTCTGGCAGCTGGGGATTTCAATAGGTAGTGCATGTGGCAATTTGCACATGCAAATGATATGCACTGCACACGGGTCTGTGCCTCGCAGGGTGTCCCTGTGCGCTGTATCAGTTTCTGGCTAGGAACGCTACTGCCCTAATAACTCTGCTTCAATGGAGCAGGGGGTACTCGAGGATATGTTCGATGGCCCCTGCATGTGCCCCTGACAACTTGTAAAGCCACTTGGCATTTGGCCCTCAACGCATGTCAGCTCCACTGTGCGCTTCTCCAACAATGCCTGGCAAAGCTCCCCAGCACTGGTGCTACTTAGCATGCATGTGCAAGTGGCCTGGTGGAAGGTTGGCTGTGGTGTGGGCCCTTGTGCTGCTCACTTTGCCTGGAGCTCCTGGAAACACGTCTGCTTCTGTCGGATGACTGAGCACAAGCCCTGTGCTTCTGCTTGTGCACACATGCACATGTCTGCACCACCGAACGTGGCCAGTTATCAGGATTACTCATCCCTGTGCTGGCAAAGGTAGTGTGGAGGCTCATTTACCTGTAGAAAGGGCATAAAATATATGAATACGGCTGGAAAGATCCCTGTGTGTGTGTCTGCATGCAGGTTGTCACTGGGCCAGGTTACAGACCTACATCCAAACTCCTCCCACACCATCAGTGTGACTTTGACAGGCCAAGGGTGCAGGCTACTGTCTACAGCATGAAGTGCATCAAGCACATATACAGGAAAGAAAATAACATACATCACAATCCACATCAATTAATGGAGACATCAATCACGTACTCACCCAAATTGATTACAGACATGGGGTGGATAAAACGCTACCAATCCCCACTAGGGGTGTTAACACAAGTAGTACAGCAGCAGACAGGCCACAGTTATGACCAAAGTCCAAAGCCCTTGTGTAAATGTTTGTTGCACCGAACCATACTAGCAAGCCCATGGATAAGGGAAGCAGGAGTGGCCTATGTGAGTCAGGACCCCAAGTTGAAAACACATACACGAGACAAGCTTTGTAGGGCCCAACTGGAACAGACAGTGGATGCTTTCAAAAGCCACAAAGCACCACACTGTCACATGAATGCACAATAGACAAACAATATTAAACTATATTAACTAATTAAACTTACAATGAAGAACCTACATAACCTAATCAAAATAACTATTAAATAGTTAATATTAACTAACTAAACTAAAATCAAAAATCATAAATGGCCACATACGACCCAGGGGGGGAGGCACTCAGGAGGGGGGAGGTACAGGGTGCACCTCAACACCCACATGCAATGATGTTGATACAAAAAAAAAACCTCCATGGGCTCAACGCCTGCACGCCACGACCTGTGTGGGAGATATCTCGTCGTCCGAGTCTGCCTCTTCCTGAAAAGGAGGATGTGGCACAGGAGCCTGACCATGCCTAGGCGCAGCTTGCCCCTCGTCGGCAGCAAGTCTGCCGGACGGGTGAGCCTGGTTCTGTGCGGCGATGACATGTAGGTCTGCATGCAGAACCTCCCGTGATACGCGTGCTTCCTCTTGCAAGGTAACACATGTAACACAGAGTTCTTCCTGCAAGGCCTGGCTGGACAACTGATGTACCTCCCGGCAAGCACGTAGCTCAGCCGAGATGGTACGCTCAAGCTGCGCAAACCTCTCTTCTGCCCGCTCCCTCTGGGTCATCATGAGCACACCCAGAGTGGATCTGAGGGAAGCATACTCAACCTCCAAGGCCTCCATGTGTGCCTCTGCATGAGCAGCAATTGCTTGACACAGAGACAACATTTCAGCCTGGCGTGCCCTGTCGGAGGCTGCTATGCCCAGCCTGAGCGAGCGGGTCGTGGACTGTGCCGCCCGTTCTGGAGAAGCACCTGCCTAGCAGGGGGAGCACGGATTGGGCTACACGCTCCATGCTCACAGCGATGTTTTCAATTGCTGCCCCTTCGTGTTCTAAATTGGCAGTCATGTCTTGCTCCCACTCAGTATACCTCGGTGGCGCGTGGCCACCGCATTGCTGGGCTTGATACCTGCGGGTCCCAAGGACTGGCCGTCCTTGTCGAGTTGGCACCGCCTGCGGCTGCAGGACTACATTCCCCCATCGACGTGATGTCCCAGGCACATCAGCGACTGGTGTGGAGGGTGACCCTGCGTCCCGATCCACCACAGGAGGAGGTCCCACCACCATCTAGCCCCTCAGTGCAGGTGTCGCGGGCAGAGGAGCATCCATATCAGAATCATTCATCCCTGACAAATGGACCTGATGCACATCCAACTCGACATGGACGTCAAAGTGGTCATCTGGGCTGGACTCATTGCCAGCCAAAGACAAGATGGTCTGTAGCACATGTGGGTTCTCGTGGTCTACCACCCCAACACCCCCACTTGTGCCGGGTTGCTGTTGTGATAACAACCGTGTGCCTGGCATGACAACTCCATCCTCTGGCTCCATTACGTCATCATCTGAAAAGTGGAGAAAAAAACATTAGTACACATGTCAGAAGCACATAGCACATACACACATAGACATCACACAGACAGCCAACACATGAAGCAGACATTTCACACACAAATGAGAACCTGCCATGCATGCCAGGTCACTTTGACATTGCACCAGTGATTAGGCATGTAGAACGGTGTTACACGCCTCATAAGTGGGTTGATGCAGTGCAGAATATGTGTATGTTACCCACTATCTACAGTGCAAGGGCAAGTTTAGGCATCATGTGCAATGTGCATGCAATGGGTTGCATGGCTACAAGCAACCCCCCCCACTCTTAGTTAAAATACAGGGATGCCTTGCATGGTAGCAAAAGGGTGACCAGAGACCTGTGTATTGGCAGACAGTGTTGACTAGCATCAATTGCATCATCTGAGTCAACTGACAACACAGCAGATGATGATGGGACAGTAAGCAGGACACATGATGAACCCTCAGTAGAACACCGATGTGTGCAGAAGCCACTACACCAGTTGGACAGAGTCAGTGGGCCTGAAACAGGGGGAGGACTGTGCCCCACACAGGTCGTGACACCCTAAACATGTGTGTGATGCAGGACTGAGCCACAGTGAGCATGGGATGGCTGAAGAACTGCCATGAAATGTAGCTCATCCTGGACACGTACTACAATGGTCATCCAGTCAAGGACACATAGGGGCATGCATGGAATGCACATGGAGCATGAATGGGTACTCATGTCCCTGCGGAGCATCTGCCATCTGCACAGTCCAAGTGAGACACCCTGCATGAAGGGCAGAGGATGTACCCCACTGCATGTGTCTGGCAGGTTGGCTGGTGGAAGTTAGCATGTACACAGGAGGCTTGAACAGGCCATTGCAGTATGCAAAAATTATGCACACCAGTGCAATGGTGAAATTGAGGTGCAGGTGGGTGGAGGGGCAAGGGGGCATGTCTACGTGGAGTACCTGCCTGCAGGCAGAGGACACATGCATGTCAGTCATGCAATGACATAGTCCCAGTGCTGAGAGGGAAGACACCCTTGGCTACATGCAGAAGGGCCAGTTAGCTGGAACATGGACCGGAGGGGCATACGGGTGACTAGCATGTGAGTAGGGTGCAAGTGTGGTGATGAGGACAGTCCCCGTCTGCTCTACATGTCCACCATCCTGCACAGCATGCATGCATCAGTGAAGCATTGCATGACTTGCACATGACAACCATGTACACATGACATGTAGTGGCAGTCATGCACAAGACATCACACAAGTAAAACACACATGGGCTAAACAAACATGCAACAACACTCACTGGATGGGGCATCAAAGTCCTGCATCTCTCCCACTGCTTTGACCAATTCTGCCAGTATGAACTCTGCAACGAGTGACTTGTGCGGAGTGAGGTCATCCTCCTCAGGTGGTGGTCCACTGCCAGTCACCAGAGTCATGCTGTAATTAGAGGGACGCTTCGACTTAGTGCTGCGTTTGAGGTCATCCCTGTCAGGGTGCCCAGGTTCTAGGCGCAGGAGCGACGAGGTACCAACCACCCCCTCAATGGTCTCAGTCCCTGCAAGTCAAAGCTTACACAGGCCTCTTGAACCAGAGCGGGGAAGGAGGGTTAGGATCTCGATGGGTGGATAGGTAGGGGGACTTCAGGGTAACCGGATTGAGGTTTAGGGAGAGATTATGGATGGGTATGGGGATTTTTGGGTGAACGATGGCTGCACACTTTCCTCAAAACTGGCTGAAGGTTCTGTTTAAACACCTCCACATGTAAAGGTGTTTCCCTTCACATTTCCTTTCAGAACAAACAGTATGTGCCCCCCATGAACACGAAGACTAAACATGTTAGAATAAACATCAAACAATTATTGGAAAGAGCCCATCGCAGTCTCATGAGCACAGTCACATGCACCAGCACACTTAGCTTTTGCTTCATTCTTTTTAGTCCTGTCCTGCAAAGGCTGTCGAGTCCTGTGCCACGTCCTTGCAATCTGAAGTCCAGGTTCAAATCAGGTTCAAACTAAAAGAAAACAAAGGACAAGCATTAGCGTATGCCTTTGGCTGTGTCGGTATCTCACTCCCATTCACTTGTAAAAACACGCATTCAACACTTAGTGTGCTTCAAGATTCTCAAATTGCTATGGGCGCGCTGCCACGCGTGGCTTGCTATTTCCAGGTTTTGCGGTTTGGCCCAGACGCGGTCTTTTAGTAGACCAGGGTTTTACGGTTGGCCCAAACACGGTCTTTCTTCAGACCGAGTGCCGTAAGTTGTACTTATCCGTCTCATGCGCCTTTCCGGCGTATTCTCCACAGGACGAATGCAAAGTAAAGTATAACACACTCTTGTTTACTTTCACACATGCACCAAATGACTCCCATGAACCCGCCCACTTAGCTTTTTTGTGGTGCGCAGGAGCTTTGAAGGGGTCGGGAAATGCCCCCTGCGCTTCCCCTAATGGTTTCAGGATCTGCTCGAGCTGAGTGGTACTTATCTTTTGTCTGCGAGGGGCTGAATCGCTGTTCCAGAGGCTCTGGGCCCCTCACGTATGGATTCCGGGGAGCTGCTGGGCTCACGTCCTCACTCCTCGGCGTCTCAAGCACAAGCCCCGTGCCTTGGGGCTTGCGCATTCGTCGCGCGCCACACCCAGCGCGGCTTCCCATTGGCTCGCGGGCCCGTGAAGCCTGCTGGGAATTGTAGTTCCGGCGGGCTGAACGCTGGATCAGTCTGCAGAAAGGGCACAACAGCCCTTTAAAGTACGGAAACCCTCTGGATCTGGGTTTCTTCATGGTCCCTGGCCCCACAGCCCCAATAGTACTGGGCCTAAGGCCAGTCTTACCCCTGACAATCCCAATGTTCTTGCACTCGGCACCTGTGTGCACCTCATGGCTGAATGCACTCACATGCTTCCAGTGGATATTCCGATGGGCAGCCGTAGTTTGACAATTCGGCCCCACTAGCATCTCATGGCTGTGGTCCTGCACGTAGTCCACAAGCGAGTCCAATTCCTGCGCACAGAAAGGCTTCTTCCTTGACATGCAGGAGGCCGTGTCTGGGGTCCAGCCTGTGCTTCAGGTGCAACCTTCCTCCTCTTGGGTGGTGGCGCGGACCCTGGCTGGCGAATGCCGCCCTGATCAGTATGGCCAGTGGCACCGGTGGATTGAACCAAGGGAGTGGCAGGTGGAAGGATGACCGAAGGCCTGACTTGCATCAGTGGCTGCTGGGTGCCCTGAAATGGACCCTGTGCAGCAACATCCGCTGTGCCAGGGTCATTGACCGTGACTGTCCTGGTTGGTAGACTCACAACCGGGGTGTTGTTGGCTGCATCTGCCCCTGCACTTGCCAACACCTGGCTGGTCGAGGCAGCAGATCACATTACTGCCCCAGGGACACGTGCCTCGGTCAGGGCAGCCTTGCGTGCACCTACGGTGTGCCTCTTGACCTGCTGGGAATCTTCCATGGACTCTTCAAGTGCCAACGCAGCCTGCGCTGGCAGACCCTGAGCCTGGGTGGTGGTGTCCACAGCTGCACATGCAGCTACCACTACCCTGGGCCCATGGCAGTCGATGAAATAGACTGCCGGGTCACATGGGCGCCAGTGTCAGATGCAAGAATTGCATCTCCCGGAGCCGCAGGGGGTGGTGGCATGACTGCACCAGCACATGCACAACATCGTCCAGAGCTGGCGCACCCCTGCCTCTTACCCCTCTGCAGCCACTCTGGACACCCTGGAGTCCCCTACTCCCTGATCACCCCAGCCACGTCCATGACCACACCCACCACGAGGAATACGCCCAGCTGAGGCGCCCCTCACCTTTCGTGGCCTCCCAGCCATGGCACAGATGGATTAGTACCGGC
This sequence comes from Ambystoma mexicanum, assembly GCF_040938575.1. Classification (NCBI taxonomy): domain Eukaryota; kingdom Metazoa; phylum Chordata; class Amphibia; order Caudata; family Ambystomatidae; genus Ambystoma; species Ambystoma mexicanum. Next base: position 339,155,371 of record NC_090927.1, read on the forward strand.
ACAGATGTAGGAGTGCCAATGGTAGGTGTACACGACAATTGTCCTGGGAAATTGGGGTGAAGGGGGTGGGATACAAGATGTTAAAAGCAGCCCTGCACCTGCAAGGCTGTATGTGACCCCGGTGATGAAGTGACGGGTCAGACAACGCTCAGGCACCCCAAAACTGCAGTAAAACCGTGCACACAACCCCCGGTAGCCCACATGTGTGGAATTAACCTCCCGCACTACGCAGTGGCATCCAGGGACATGAAAAACACGTACGCGTGGAACACGCAGGCTACTATGACCTCGAAAATGGGTATGCGATACACAGGGGAACCGCAGTGGGAAATATAGCGTGCGCGACTCACCGTCAGACTCGCGTAATGATGAAAAACATGCATAGCCAAAACCCCCGTCAAAAGAAGAGATACGTCCTTGATCCGCTGTGAAGTTGTGATGGTACACGAAACAACACGAAGTAACAACACACACGTCGGTCTCCACGAAAGGCACGTACAGCGAACTGCTGGCCCCGCTCACCTTTAACCCGTGCTAAGGGGGAAGCCTGCACGCGTCACGTCACTTACGCGCTTAGGCCCTTTCCTCAGATTAAACGCATTAACACGCGGACGTGCTGTTTTTCACGTGCTGAATCACTAAGCACCTGTCATGAGGGAAACGCCCACGCGCATAACGTCACAGACGTGCTTATGTGCTAAGGGCCTTTCCTCCAATTACACGCTGATGTGCAGTTTTTTCACGTGCCAAATCACTTCGTATAAAGCTGGCCACGCAACAACACACAGAAGACCACGCTCCTGCCTAGAATGCCATTTTCCTGCCCCCCAGAGCCTGAGCATGCTCCCACCTGCCATCTGCTGCTGCCTGCTGGCTACGTGCCCTGCTGTTTGGTGCCTGCACGTCAACCATATGCAGGGGTCCAGTTGCTGTGACCACCCCTGCTGGAACAGAAGACTCCCGACTGCTATTCCATCGCTCCACAGCCCAGCCCCAGGACCCAGTCACCCACCCACACCTGCCTCTGGGTTTGCCATGTCGGACACAACACCATCTGGCACCACTGGCAACCCCCATCCAGAGAGGCAGAGGGCCACCAGCTTCAGTACCAATGAAGTTGGTATCCTAGTGGAGCGAGTCCTGGGGCAGTGTGATGCCCTCTTTGGAAGTTTGTGCGCCAACAATGAAGGATGGAAGAGGATCTGAATGGAGGTTGTGGCTGTCATCAACGTGGAGAGGGTGGCAGTCCGTGAGATTCAACACGTCCAGAAGCGCTGGGAGGACTTCAGGTCCAGGACCCTCAACAAGGCCGGCGCCTCTTGAAGCCAGCGGATGCTGAGGGGTGCCGGGTCCGCCTAACCAACAACCAGATGAGGGTCCTGGAACGTATACACCCAGCGCTCCACCTCCAGGTCCTTGAGAGGCAGACCTGTCTGGAGTCGAGCGGTAAGTGTACATGCGTACTGATTGGACGCTGTGCATGTTGAGGTGTGGCAGGAGTGTGCAGGTTGCACATATGTCTTTGTAGGGCCATATATGAATGTGTATGTACAGGGACGTGAGCCTGCCACATGTGAGTCCTCTCATGTGTGAGACACATCGATGGTGTATGTGTTGGTAAGCATGCTGGCCAAATGCAGGTGTGGGTGCACACATTTTTTAATTTCTGTGTATGTACTGTGGCATGGTTGTGGTGTCCAACATGGATGCTGGTTCCACCTGCATGTATCTGCACTATGTACATGTGCATGTGTGTGTATTTGACAAGTGTGCAACTGTGATACACCATGGATGCATGTGACACTGTCATGTAGGAGGCTGATTGCCAGATGTGACATGGATGGTGATGTTATCACTGCGACAGGTGGTGGAGATATACAGATGCATGTATGTCTGGTAGGGTGTGCATGTGTTCTGCACTCCCTGTGTTGCATGTGACATCAGGCTCACTTTCGGCTGCTCATGCTATTCTTTGTGTTGATTTGCTCATGTGTGTGAGTTGAAATGACATGTGTGTTGGGGAGTGTGATGCCATGTGTGAAGTTTGAGACTGACAGTCATCTGCAACTGCCATGTGTGTATCAGACCATTGTACATTGCTCTGATGCCTGTGTTCTGTCTCTCCCTGTCTGCAGCGTCAACTGATGAAGAGGGCGGAGACGGTGCTGTGGAGCACAGCGGCAGGGATCCCACCACCAGTCGGAGATGCAAGGCTCAGCTCCCCTCCCAGGTTGACATCTCTTCGGGTAGTGAGGAGTCTGGTGCCGCATCCGCGGCCGCAGCTGCCGGGGGTAGGTCCAAGAGGCGGAGGTCAGAGGTGGACTCCTCGGCAGCAGAAGGAAGGGGCAGCTGAGACCCCACAGGGGCCTACGGAGGAAGATGGCACAGAGTCATCCAGGTTGGTGGGGGGTTTGGTTGAGGAGGAGGCCGTAGAAGTCACACGCACGGGGCCTGGAGAGGGGGATTCCATTGGTGCCAGTGGTGCAGTCCAGGGACAGGAGTCAGCACAGTCCGCCGCGGAGGTGCCTGTGTGTAATCCTGTCCCCGATCCTGTGACTGCATCATCCGGCGCCAGCAGGGATACCTTCGTCCAGACCCATTTTCAGGGAGGGGATAGCCTCACAACAACTGGCCTTCCTCTCCCTGCGTACATGGCAATCCGAGACTGTGTTGAGCCTGTCCGGCTGGGGTGGCGTTGTGTGTTCGTGACTTTTGGGGTGACATGCAGGGTTCTCGTGAGGACAATGCATATAATTTCGAATGCCTCGAAGACCGTGTCAACCTACTAGAAGGGGTCACCAGTGCTGGGTTCCTCCTTGTGCTGGAGCTTCTACCGACCCCCTCCTCAACTGAATGCCCTATGCGCCGGTCTTCCTCCGTGCCATCTTCCTGTCCAAGTGTCACCCAGGTACCCTGTGGAGCTGCCCCTGACCCAGCGGCCAGGCTGGTGGAGGACACATCCCTGCAACAGTCGGGAGTCGGAGGTCCAGCAGGGGTGGCCACCCCAACAACTGGACCCCAGCAGGAGGAGGACGTGCAGGCAACAACAGGCAGGGCACATGCACGGCAGCAGCATTAGGGTCAAGGTGGGAGAGATGAAGGCTCTGGGCCATCAACATCAGAAGGACAGGCATCGGTCGGAGGGCAGAAGGACCCTGGATTAGGAGTGTCTTCCGTGTGGCAGCGGTTGAGCCAGCACATAGATGCGGAGCGGCTGCGGGCGGAAGAGGCATGGATCACTATGGTCAGGGCGGAGAACTCCATGCGCAGGGCGCTGAGGCGGGCCGAGTGCCTCAAGGCAATTCGCAGGGAGTTGGAGGTGGACATGGTTTATCCCTGCAAAACCTCTGGCCATGGAACAGGCCCGCCTTCAGGACATAGACCAGGAGTTTGATGATGCCCTGTCCGGAAAATCTACAAGTGAACCATAGGACTTGCCCACCACCATTGTATATAATTAATTAGTGTTAGGTTTCCTTTCTGTTTTTCTTTCATTTGGGGCGCTTAGACTATGCCCCACCTTTTTGTATATAGTTGTTCATTAGGTAGGGTTTTTGTTAGGTTTCATTTGGATTGTTGGGCTCATGGACCCTGGATTTGCAAATTGTATATAGTTGAACACTGGATTGGACTTCATTTTTTTCATTTTTTTCCATGGAGCAATGGATTTATTTTTTAATTTGGATTTTGTTTGAAGGACAAACACTTTGGAGTCATTTTCATTTGGATTTAATTTGACTGTGCATTCATTTATTGTTTCTCTCATTTTGGACTTGCAGTCTTTTGTACATTATTTCTCTGATTATTTTTTAGTTTGCTTTATTTTGAATACATTTTTGTTTCATGGTTCATTTGTGTGGTATTCTCTCATTGGTTTCATGCATGTCACGATGTGGGTTTTCGCATTCACTTACACCCATTGTGTGTGTGTGACGGACATGTATTGATGTGCATACTTGCCATTTGGGATCTATCATGACATGGGTATTTCAATGTGGGTTGCATGTAATGCTTGGTTGGGTGTATGGACTGGGGTGGTGTGAGGTGGGATTTGGGTGCCCATAAGGGCCAGGAGTGTGTATCGTGATGACATGTTGGGGTGGGTGAGTGGGTGGGGGGACTTGAGTTGGGGCCTGCTGGCAGGTGCCTGTCACTGCTGGGTGGGTGGGGGTGCAGGGGGACATGAGTCTGAGCTTTCTGGCAGGTGCCTGTCACTGCTGGGTGGGTGAGTGGGTGGGGGGACATGAGTCGGGGCCTGCTGGCAGGTGCTTGTCACTGCTGGGAGGGTGCGTGGGTCGGGGGACATGAGTTGGGGCCTGCTGGCAGGTGCCTGTCACTGCTGGGTGGGTGGGAGTGCAGGGGGACATGATTCGGGGCCTGCTGGCAGGTGCCTGTCACTGCTGGGTGGGTGAGGGTGCAGGGGGACATGAGTCGGGGCCTGCTGGCAGGTGCCTGTCACTGCTGGGTGGGTGGGGGTGCAGGGGGACATGAGTCGGGGCCTGCTGGCAGGTGCCTGTCACTGCTGGGTGGGTGGGGGTGCAGGTAGACATGAGTCAGAGCCTGCTGGCAGGTGCCTGTCACTGCTGGGTGGGTGAGGGTGCAGGGGGACATGTGTCAGTGCTCATCTGTGCATTGTGACATGTGGGCTGGCTGGGGGGCATGGCCAGGGTGGATGGGCTGCCTGCGGGGCATGGCCAGGGGTGCAGGGTAGTCGCTTGTGTTGTGGGCTGCCTGCAGGGCCTGGGGAGGGGGGAGAGAGCACACCTGGGAGGACAAACACTGCCAATTCACATTGGGGCACCCCAGGAATATACGTAACCCGCTCGCCAAGCGAAATCACGTGTGGAACTCCCTGCACACCCCTCAGAATACACGTACCCCACTCGCACAAGGCCTATCGCATGTAGAACTTCCTGTGCACCCCCAGAATACACGTACCCCGCTCTTACAAGGCCTATCACGTGTAAAACTTCCCACGCACCCCCAGAATACACGTACCCCGCTTGCACAAGGCCTATCGCGTGTGCAACACCCCGTGCACCCCCGAAATACATGTACCCCGCTTGGCCAAGGCCTATCCTGTGTAAAACTTCCCGCGCACCCCCAGAATACACATACCCCACTCGCACAAGGCCTATCGCGTGTGAAACTCCCCGTGCACCCCTCAGAATACATGTACCCCGCTCGGCCAAGGCCTATCGTGTGTACACCTTCCCATGCACCCCCAGAATACACGTACCCCGCTCACACAAGGCCTATCGCGTGTGAAACTCCCTGCATACCCTTCAGAATACACATACCCTGCTCGGCCAAGGCCTATCACGTGTATAACTTCCCATGCACCCCCAGAATACACATACCCCACTCACACAAGGCCTATCGCATTTGATACTTCCCGCGCACCCCCTAAATACACGCAGGCACCCGATCCACCCTGGGCATGCCCCACAGGCAGCCCACGCCACAGGGTCGGGGTGCTTTTTCTACACTATTTACCTGGCGCAAGCAGGGTATGTGTATTCAGAGGGGTGCGCAGGGAGTTTTACACGCGTTTTCGCTGCCGCGGGATGGGTACGTGTAATCTGGGGCATGCATGGGATGTTTTACATGCGTTTTCGTGGTGGGGGGGCTGTATGCTGGTCCACTGGCCTTTGAGCCATGTACTGGATTTGTGCGCCGTTCATGGTGCACAGGGCGGGGTTTAGGGCATAACTGGCGCTGCTGCAGGGTCGCTGCACCACTCTGTGCCACGGCTGGTTATGGATGTTGAAATCCATGAATACGCTGTGCGCTGAAATGGGTTTTGGCGCACGTGGCTGGCGCAGGCTGCCGCACGCGCACACTGTGCGCCAGCCGTGTGCGCCACTTATGCACCGAATTGTATGAATTACCCCCCTTAGTCATCAAAACCCTCAACTTAGGGCCATCTGTTAGTATTAAAATGCTTCAATTCAAATACTGTATTTGTTTTGGTTGAAGCATTTCAACAATTTCAAAATACAAAATTTAAGATCCCAATTTAACATTTCAATAACAATCACATAGATTAATTTCATACCAATTACAATAAAATATAGTTTAAAAAAGAATAAAATCCATTAGAAACAAATAAAGCCTTGTCAAACCTTATAAAAATTATAAGAGTCTCATTATTTTAAGTGCTATATCATTAATTTACGCTGTTAGGCACCAATCTACAGAAGTTTCAAATTCCTTAAAAAACATACAGAGGTGATATTCAATGATATATGTTCTGCATTAAATGCAAGAAATGTATAAAAACTATATTTTCTGAGTTGTAGCAATGCCGGACATTCCGTAAACAGGTGCTCTAAAGTTTCACTAGCTGAATCATCATTACAAAAGCGGCATATACTATCTTGTTCATGGTCCTTTGTCCTCATTGCAAATACTGCTCTTGTAGGCCACAAATCAAAACGGATTCATAGCAAAGTGTTTCGGTATTCAGGGTCGGCAAACTTTAGCAAATATTTTGGAAGTTGTTTCCTCGCTTTAGGGACAAAACAGTTTTCGCTTAGCACCATGAGGGTTCTCTAACAACTGCTTTTCCTGCTTTTCCTCCAAACTTTAAAGAAATTGTCATGGCTGGCAGTTGTGGCAGCTACTATTATTGGGATTAAAGTGGTTTTATGATCTTCCTGCAGCAGACATTTCCTATACAATGACAGCATCTGCCAATCTACTACAGTTTGCAATGATGTCAATCCAAGTTGAAACCTGATCACTTGAATTGGTGTACTTCCCAGGAGACCCAGGATGGATTTCCAAAACTTTCCCTCAAGATAATCATAATTTGGTTGGTCTGATGGCATTTTAGACTGGGCTCCAGAGGTGATCACCGGTATCACTTTTTGCAAATAGAAAATTAGGATTGGTTTACGTGAAACTGTACCATACTGGTACAGTAAAACTTTTGCTTGAGACGTTAGATTAAGCATCTTATTTTGCAGATGCTTTTTATATGGTATTTGTCCTATACTGGTACGGATATTTACTACAGATACTTATATTCTTTAACAATTTCCAATGTCTCATTGCCAATTCACCATTTATACTTTACTGATTGTGGTCTTTTAGTGTATGAAAGCACTAAGATGTTTGATTTAACAGAATTCATTGTGAATTGGTTTTACACTGCGTAGACTTTTAGTGCTTCTAATTGCCTTTGCAGGCCTATTGTCGTTTAGTCAATGACAACTAAATCATCGGCAAAAAGTAGACGTGAGATTCTCGGATCTCCTATTTTTGGGGCAAATGAATGCGGAGTATCTAGGGCCTGACCTATATCTTGGATATTAAAATTAAAGAGCGTCAAAGCTAATGCACAACCTTGTTTCAAATCCCAGAATGTTGGTAATTCTTCTGTTAGGATTCCCTCTCGATTTAATTTTATTGTAACTGAAGTCTTAGTGTGCAGCTGTTGAACCAGTTATAGAAGTGCTGGGGCAGTTTGCGCTCTTCAATTTTTTCCACAATTTCTACAGATTAGGTCAAATGCCTGTCTAAAGTCAACAAACGCCAAGTAGATGTTCTGATTGCATTTCAAGGCTTGGTGTTTTACACTGTTATGGTTATCAGGTTCACACCTGTTCCCAGACCAGATATAAAAGCAGATTGACAAAAGTCCATTATCCCACTATTTCTCAGCCATTCTGTCAGCCTAACCAAGATCAAACGTGCAAAGATTTTTCCTGGGATGTCAAGAAGGGCAATAGGATGATAGTTGATTGGATCATTCCTATTGCCCTTCTTAAATAAAGGAATGATGACTGAAGTCCACCATGAAGCTAGGATGACACCTGTCAAGATCATTTTCAGAAAAATCAGATACAGTATCCTCACCCATTCCTCAGGGTTAGCTTTTAAAGTGACATTTGATAACCCATCTGGCCCTAGAGCCCTTGAAGAGCTTAATCTCTTGATGAAAATTACAATGTCATCATGATCAAACATAATTGTATTCAGATTTACAATATCCCCCGTCAACAGGGCAATATCATCATCATTCCTTGCAAAAACTCTGGAAAAGTGGGCTATCCAAATTGCCTCATTGATGGTAGCAGGTGCAAGTGGATCTAGGTGACCTGGCCTAAGCCCCGCCCACCTTATGCCTTCCTGGCTGCCGCTCTTTTGGCCTTAGACCCGCCCACCTGGTGCCTTCCTGGTTTGCTGCTCTTTTGGCCTAAACCCCGCCCACCTGGTGCATTCCGGGTTGCCGCTCTTTTTCCCTGCTTAAGCAGCCCTGCAGCCTCTTTTACTTTGCAGATGGGGAGCAGGTGCAAGTGGATCTGGGTCACCTGGCCTAAGCCCCAGTCACCTGATGCCTTCCTAGTTGCCGCTCTTTTGGCCTTAGACCCACCCACCTGGTGCCTTCCTGGATGCCACTCTTTTTCCCTACTTAAGCAGCCCTCCAGCCTCTTTTCCTTTGCAGATGGGGAGCAGGTGCAAATGGATTTACGTCACCTGGTTTAAGCCCCACCCACCTGATGCCTTCCTGGTTCCTGCTCTTTTGGCTTTAGACCCGTCCACCTGGTGCCTTCCTGGTTTGCCGCTCTTTTGGCCTAAGCCCCGCACACCTGGTGCCTTCCTGGTTTGCCGCTCTTTTGGCCTAAACTCCGCCCACCTAGTGCATTCCTGGTTGCCGCTCTTTTTCCCTACTTAAGCAGTCCTCCAATCTCTTTTCCTTTGCAGATGGCGAGCAGGTGCAAGTGGATTTAGGTCACCTGGTCTAAGCCCTGCCCAACTGATGCCTTCCTGGTTGCCGCTCTTTTGGCCTTAGACCCGCCCTCCCGGTGCCTTCCTGATTTGCGGCTCTTTTGGCCTAAGCCCGGCCCTGGTTGCTGCTCTTTTTCCCTACTTAAGCAGCCCTTCAGCCCCTTTTCCTTTGCAGATGGGGAGCATGTGCAAGTGGATATAGGACTCTAAACCCCGCCTACCTTCTTAGCCCTGCCTCTTCCTTTTGCTCTTAACTCTTAGATCAAGGGCGTCTCTCGCCCGGGCGTCTGAAGTGAATGGAAGACGAAGAAAAGGGCAATTCCTGTTCAGACCAGAAGGTCCGAACCAGGGCCCAGACCCCTGCCCAGACAGCAGGTAAGCATTCACCAACATGTGTTTACTCCCTCTGTCCCCACAGGCCATTCCCACCTCTGGTCCCCCGATATGTTCCGTTGTGCCCCCCCACTTCTCGCATGTAGGAGTTGCCTGTTTTGCTTGATTCTTCTACCCTGCTTCCCCTCCCCCCGCAAATCCTTCCCCCCTACATCCTACCTCTACAGGAGTCTGTCCTGATACATTCTGGTTTCACCATCAACACCTTTTGTCAATACTTGGATTTTACTTTTATGGACTTCATTGACTCACAGTGCGTCACCCTCTCTCAACTCTCATGCTGGACTTCCCCTGCATCTTGTACTCATGGTGGACCTGAATCATGCTATTCCCATTTTCATCTTGAATCCTGGCTTGTATTTGCTGTACTCTCGCAACATTATGTGTTACTACTGAATTGTGCAATTGTATTCGCTCTCCCCTCTTGCTTTTCCACTTTTTCACTGTTCACTCTCTGTTCTCTCCTCCTCACCCTTTCTCCCTTTTCCTATCTCCACCCCTCCTCCCGTTACTTTCTTGTATGCACTTCCTCTATCAGAATTGTCCTTGGGCTAGTATGAGAGCAACCTTGTTTGTCTCCTCCCCCTCCCCTACTTGTTCCCCCCCTCCAGCACTATCTGAAGTGTCATCAGACCTAGTACGTTAGTCACTTGTTTTGCTCCTCCCCTCCCTTTCTGCAGCCCTCTCTCTCACCTTTTGTCAATCTCCGGTTCTACCAGAAATGTCGTCAGGCCTAGTACGGTAGTCGCCTTTCTGTTTCCATTTCCTTCCCACTCTCGCCCTCCCTTCTTTATCTATGTCTTAGCTCTTGCACTATCTGAAATGTCGCCAGGCCGAATACGATAGTTCATTTCACATTCTTATTGTTCATGGCCTGTAAGAATGTCATTGTGTTTTCCCTTGTTCCCTCCCTTGCCTTGAAGCACTTTGAAACACATTGTGTATAGGCGCTATATAAATAAACTATCATATCACATCATATCATGGTATTCAAGGTAGGAAAGGCAGTGGCAGCAGAAGGAGATGATTTCAGCAACCTCCAAATTTCAGAGCTAGATCTAGAAATTAAAGTATTCAACATGTTCTCAGCTGCTACTTGTTTTCCTTGTTGTGGGTGATATTTGAACCTGCTATGAAGGTTAATTGGCAACTCAATCATATTATCAGGTTTCGAACGCAAAATCCATCTTGCAAGCCTTCTTTTTCCATTTTTTTTAATTCTGGACAACAGGGTCATACATAGATTTATGTGTTATCTGTACTCGCTGCCACTCTTGTAAACCTGCTGGAATATTTGCAAGGTATCTGAATAGGTCAACTGTTCGGTCTGGGCAGTATTTTGCAAACCATCAGATAGAGATTCTTTCCGTTTCCTCAGGTTAACTGAACTCCATCTAATTCTATTGCTCCCATGAGTTTCTAAAGGAGTTTTATAGAACTTGTTATTTTTTTTGGAAGGTATTGACCACGAGATCTCAAGCACATCGTGGTCACTAGCTATTGTTGGGAGAATTGCAAAATCGTTCACTCTGGATAGCGCTTGTTCCAAAACAAAAGGATGATCCAAAATTGCTCTTGAGGATTCTCTAACCATGTATGGTTAGGCGGAGCATCTCTTTCTGAGGAACCATTTAACATTTTATATCCTCTCACCTTCATTAAATCCAGCTATGATTTGGCCCGAGTTGATAAATTAGTACTTATGACTCCAATGCATTTCAAGTTAAGGTCCCCCACTATTAATGACATGCCTTTTTCGTCATCTTGGGCTCTTAAATCGAGCATATCCATTGTTAACTGAAGAAAGAGCATATCCAATGTCATCACAGGATTCCAATATAGATTTAATATCGCTATTTGAGATGTTCTGACATTTTCTTGATCTCTAAATGTTAATCTTGACAGCTGTAAGCATGGACGAGGCGAAGCCCAGGCTGTCAACATACTATTCATATCTAATTTAGCAGCTGTCAGCAGTCCCGCAGACGCTCTGCCCTTTCCATGATGAACTGCTTCAATCCATACCAGTTCATAACCCAGTAAGGCTGGTTCTGTTAGCAGCCAGGTTTCCCAGAGGGCAATAATTTCCACATTTTCGAAAGGATTGGTGTTAGATGGATTGAGTATATGCTTATGACCTTGGGTATTCCAGCTAACCAATCTAATTATTCTTGTTTGATCATGCTTTTGGCATTAATTTTTATCTTGATTATTTGTGTCATGAATGGCCTTGGCTAACCACTCCCATTCACAGCAATTTTCTAAATGGTTATCTGGTTCAAAATGCACGGTTCCATCCAGATTGCCCGAGTCACTTCGACAATTTATATATATATGTCATCTACTTTGTTATGATTATGTTCTTTTCGCAACCCTTTCTAGCCACTGCTGTCTGTTCTGCTTAACCTAAACTTTGCTTTTCCTTTCATATTAGATCCTTGATAATCATGAAAGGAATTGTTAAGATGATTGTATCCATAGCTCGATTGTTTTGAAAACGTAAAGTTTCTGTATTGCATTATCTAATGACCTGCAACTTCGGGAATGTTTTAAATACAGTCATGAGAGTAGTTCTGTTTGGAAAAGGGTTGCCTCTATGTTGGCTGCTCATTGTCACAATCAGAGAATCTGAGGACTTTGAATGCTTGCTACTCAGGGCTTTTTCTGAGGGAGAGTGAAGCATCTCAAAGTTTCCTTGGGATTTTCTAGCTGGAGGTTTTCTTGATGAGATATCTTTTGACAGTTTATGTTTCTCCTCTAAAGTGAGAAACTGGCTTGTGTCATAGTCACTCTGGATACTAATCTTAAGGTCATCTAATGCATATATGTTGTTTCCTATGCATTCACTGTCTGCAAGTCCATCCTCATCGTTAATTTGTGGTGGATAGGACGATATTGAGTATGTAGAGAGATTCATCAATACCTCATCATCAGATGGTTGATTACCATTATTGTGTGTTCTTATTTCTTTACTATTTACTTCCATCAATATAACGCGTTCTGATAGCATCTGCCCTTTCTTAATGTTATGTTTACTTTTCTTATTTCATTGTTTTTCAGGGTTTGTCAGTTGATCTATGAATTTTTTGGTGTTATTAGTTTAGCATAAGTTTAGCGTAATTAGTTAATATTTTGTTTAGTCCCTGGTTGTTTTTTAGTTTTCTTTTGTGTATGTTTAGCCTCAATCACTTTAGGTTTCCTTTTGCGCTCTTTCCGCGCTCTAAAATCTATAAACAATGGTTCACCCTCTTGCATAGTCTCAAGTGCAGTTACATTGCTTGTAGCTGGTATAACCTCCTCAGAGTCAAGCATTATTTGCTGTGAGTTTGAACTTTGGTTTATGTCAAGTCATCTTCTATGGATATATGAGTAATATTTGAGACCTCCGACAACATCCTTGCCTCGTCCATTTGCTGGCCCACATCATTTGAGTATCTAAAATATTGCTCCGTGACTCGGATGTTAGTTATAGAATTTTTCATATTTTCTTTTGTTTGTCCTCTGTCTTGATTCATTTCATGCGCCAACCAATCAATCTTTGCGCATAGTAATTTACAGATGTCTTCTTGTGCCGATATCTTAGCAACAAGTGTTTCCTACAGTTTTGTCACTGCAAATAAGCCATTATTTATGGCATATAGTGCGGCCTCTAGTGAAAATCGAGTAGTAGGTCTTAACCCAAAGGACTGGCTAGGTGTGTGCTTCGCAAATGATCCTGGCATGGATGTTGATGTATCTATCTTCAAATTTTCCGGATTGGGGTAAAGAATTGGAGATTGTGACAGATTTAGTTCATTTCTTATAGGCTGCATTTCTATTTCGGTTTTGAATAATATACTTGCTTCATTCTCTTGACTAATATCCTGCTGCATATGTTTTACCCTCATTTTGCTCCGCTGAATGGATGTTGAACACTAGACATTGTCAGCCTTTCATGATTATGGCCAGGCTCTTGTGATACTACTTGTGAGTACAGCATAGGCTGTTCTATGGCATTAGCAGCATGGAATGTACCTTTCTTAAGAATTTCAGCTGTGTTAGAATCCAACCCCTTGCCCACAGAGTTTGTCATTTGCACCTTCAAGGTTATTAAAAAATTACCACTGTCCATTGACACAATGATTGCACTATTCGAGCCACTTCGTGTACTTACAGCAAGTAATTCTGCGTCGGAAATTGGAGAATTCACTACTTTAACATGCTCACTCCTAGACATCCCTAGGAGGCTGTTCACGGGATTACAAATAGGTTAATTTCCAGCTCCGACCGCATTATCTGGTTGACGCTGTTTTGAGGAGGCATTCTTACTCCATAAGCATCTAACGTCCATCGTTAATGTTTTGGATCTTTTTTTCTTTGTTTCACCTTGCTCTGTAGGTTGTTAATATTTCATATATCCAAGTCGCTTATGTCACCTTTATCAGCATAGTTGATGTTAATTTATACATTGCCGTTCTGCCTTTATACGTGATAACCTCTCTTTTCCACAAGTTAGAACGGTAACGTGGGAGCGGAACCAAACAACCAGGCTTATCTAAAACTAAGTGAATTTGTTACGAGGAGACTCTGCCGGCTGTGAGATGTGCTGGCCCACCAAGCCAGCAAACAGCCAACCAGCACTCCTCGAGAGCACTCACTAGATTGTGCGTGCGTGATTGCGTGCGCGTGCTGTTTCAAATGCTTCATTTACACACGTCCCAACAGGTGCTGAATCAGACTAATTATTCCTTTGGATCATGCACATATCTTTAAAAAGGAGGAATCCCCTTGGTATGGATCACTGCAGGTGCCACTCTCTGGAAGCAAAAACAGCATAACGAAAGTGTAAATATGCCCGTATTTTGCACAACCGTTCTCATAATAATGAAATCCTTTAGACCAGTAGCACAATCCAACAACAAGATGATCCTCGCCTTGTGTAACTATGATTATGTTATCTGAACACTAGACTGGCATATTCAAAGTAAAGAATCAACCTTACTAACAGAAATGTTAGATTTGTCCTAACAGAACAGACAATTTTATTTTATTTTTATTTAAATTCTAATGTGATTAGTTCATTATGAACTTTACAAATACACATTTCTTAATAAAACTCAATAAAACTATCACAAGACAGATCGATACAACTTTAACCTCTCATAATTAATTTCGTTAATAAATTACAATTACATTTCCTATTAATTTATATGGATTTCAAATTAAATCATAAAATGAGATTCACATAAATTGAGATTCACATCCTGAAAATCAACATATAGCTGTACAATCTATATAATAATAACATTTAATTTGTATACATCATTTCAATAAAACTTTGACTTGAAGCCAGACCTGATAAAAATCCAAAATGTAACAATTTAATCTCAGCATTCAGTCAATACTGCTAGAAGTCATTGTCCATTATACTGTCCTAATGATTGACAAATCTACCGAGAGCACACATATACACCGCTCCCATTACCTTACACTCGGTCAATACATGTCTGACATTTTCCATTTTGGTAGGAATTGTACATATTCAACAATATCTGTTTTTCACAGGTAATTACAATTCCGGACCTAGTACCATCAAAACAGGCAATTTATTAATCTGTAAATGCAGCAAGAATGTATATAATACAAGTGAATGGCATAGCATTAAGTTGTTCTGATGGATTCTATATTAGTGTGTAACGCTCTTAATCTCCATATAGCTGTTTCATTTAGCCAAATGTTTGTGGTTAGAAGCCCAATCCCATCTTTCCAGTTTAGTTACAAATGATTTCTTTAATGTATGGAATTCACTTTCCCAATCAGGTCTCCAACCAATTAGCTCAAAGGTTTCCTCTATCAAATCAGTGAAGACATCAATATCTTTACCATGGGCCGCACCACCAAGCAGATCAAGCAAAGGACATTTAGGCTTTGTTTTAGATTTTATAAACCTTATCCACCTCCTCTTAAGTGCCAATGCAGGTAACTAAATTGGGCCAAATTCTAGTCTCAAATGTTTGATAGAGAAAGAACCTAGTACCTTCCTCCAGAACATACACTCAACCATTTTCAACCAATTAAGATCTTTAATTTCTAAGGCCTCAGTTCCATACAGCACAACTACACAAAAGCATTGACTATATAACATTAAGATTCCCGCAAGTCTAACGCCAGATGTTTCTCTTGTGAGAATGACTATAGGTGATGTTAATGATACAGCTTTTCTGCACTTATCAGCAATCAGCTCTCCATAGCCACCATGCGATGCCAAATCAGTTCCCAAATATTTGGAGCTGGTAACATATTCAATGCAATTTCCAGAAATTACAAACTTAGGTTTGTTGACTTTACTGCAAGAGAATTGCATCAATTTGTTTTTTCAAAGTTGATAATCAGCCCATTGTCACTACCATAGTTAAATAATTCATCCCAATTTCTTTGTATACCCAAACAAGTATGACCAATGATGACTAGATTCTCCAAGTAAGATAATCAAATCATTTTCCCATGAGCAACCCTTGGAGGACTATTGTTTATGTTACTGAGGGCCGCCTGAAGATGAGCCAAATAGATGTTAAAGAACAGGGAGGCCAACATGCATCCCTGCTTAACTTCTTAGCTGGTGTAATTGGTGCGGTTGTGGCCACCTGCTGTCAAGCATCACATGGAAGCTTGAGCCCTCATGAATCATCTTAACAGCAAACAACAAACTCTTAGGGCATCCACAAAGCTCCATTTTACGCCACAGTCTATTTCTATTAACTGACTCAAAGGCAGGTCAAAAGTCAACAAAGACAATACAGAGTTGTGCTAACTTTCTTCTTTGCCAGTATAATCAACATGTCCATAAGTCTCAAGTTGTGTGCTACTCCAGAACCAGATCTAAACCCTGTTTGGAATCGGTCTAACAACTGGATAGATTCAACCCATGTCTGCATTTCATGAAGCAAGAAAGAGGCAAAGATCTTTCCAGTGATGTTGAGCATTGACAAAAGTCTTTAATTGGAGGGCTCTGTTTGCTTACCCCTTTTAAGTATGGGGACTAAGAACAACCTCATCCAGGACTCAGGAATTCCTCTTTCAATGCAAACTTTATTAAATAAGGTCTGTACTAATGTCGCCAAGTTTCAGGACTATTGTTTAAAACTATATTTGCAAGTCTGTTAGGACCAGTCGATCGAGATCCCTTTAATGTCTTTATCTTATTTAAAATTCTGTCTCTGTCAATGGGACTTTGAATAGCTTTGATCACTGAGGTCATACATGTTTCAAATATATAAAGTTCTGTGTGATATACTCAGTCCACTGTGCAGCACTAACACAATTGACTATCAAGTGTTCCTTTGCTGATTTTGAATTACCAGCAACTCTCATATTTTCCTGGGACCCCTAGTACTAACCTATGCTAACAGTCTTTGCTATTCTGCATTTTTGTGAGAAGTACCGCACCATGTGATCCAATACCTATATTTATTTTTTTAATTTGCTTAATAGCCCTGATTATTCTATGCAATATGGGAACACTTAATATACTGAATGGTCTTTTATTGACCGATCGTTTGGCCTCCCTAACTTCTCTATCGAACATTTTTTTCAAGTTAATTTCATTGACATCACATAATTATTCTTTTGTATAACAATACCAGCAACTATTTCATGAAACCATTTCCCCATTTCCTCTACCATTAATCTTTTGAACTGATCCAATTTATTTGAGGTAGCATCATAAAAGAGGTTTTGGGCTAGGTCTAGACTTCTGAGACCAGTGAACTCTTCTGTCACTATGATGTACCGGGCTATTGGCTGTTACAGCTTCTAATAACCATTTAAAACACCTTGAATGTCCACCTTTGCAGCATCGCTAGATCCGTTTGAACCGACAGCCCCTCTCGAAATTTTTAGACATGCAAGAAGATTACGAAATTTGTCATTGTTTTGTAAGATTTTAAGTCATTCTTCAGCATCTAGTTCGTAACCATGCATCAAGAGTTTTTATCAGTGTGAAAAATCGTAAATGCAGTTTCAATCACAGTGTAATGTATTATAGAAACATTCAGTTTAACACAATCTAATGGCTCAACAAAGTCAAAATCCGATGTTTCAAGGACACGCAACGGGAGAATCCGGGGTGGACTGGGAACCAAAAGAGGCCCTGAAAATGATTTCCAAAGTGGCCTCACATTACACATTTTCAGCAAGCCCACGAGTTTTCCTCTGAGAACATTTGAAAAAAATTAGGTCACCACACAAAAGAGGCCCAGGGTGCAGAGGCCTACAGGGAAATCTCCAGCGTTCCGTATAGGCCAGTCCACCCCTAGGGAGAATGCGAAGTAACATGGACAATAAATCAGAGCGGTTTAATCTTTTTTTGACATCTCTCTGATAATGCCACTTAACAGTAAATACAGGGGAAGATGTTGTGTTAAAAATAACTTGAGGTCTGTGTTCAGAAATGTTTTTCTTTTGCCCGGTAACACTGATGACAAAAATGTTTAATTCTCCTGACCTTCAGATGGAAGGTGTAAATCGTCCTGGGTTATGCAACTTCTGTCAAACACAGCTTCAGAGTTATTCGCTTGATCACATCCTGTTGCAGCAACATTGGTACCTGGAGATTGAATTACCATTCTCCATTTATGATTGGCCCTTTTCCTTGCCTTTTTAGAAGGTTTGGCAGCAGCCCCGCGTGATGACAGAGTGACCCTCATTCTCATTTTAGCTGGTAGAGTGTTGATTGTTAGCGCCTCCTTTGCTTACATGTTAAGTACATTTCTTCATTTGACTTAGCTGCAGCTACTAGTGCGTCTAGATCCCTGTCGTCAGTGCAATTCTCTCGTTTGTATGTGCAAAGAAGAGCCATAACTTCTTCTGGAATCCTCCCACATAATCTAAGTAGGGCTTTCATGGCAAATTGAATAGATAACATCGATGCCTGGAGCTCAATATAGCCATCATTGGGAACAGAAGTGTTACTAGACTTATTAGTCCCCACACACAAGTTAGGAGAGGCAGAGAATTAGTTTGTAACCCCCTTAATGTTTCACCAACAGCAATTTGCGTTGTGTCGTCAGATATCGTTTGCACGACTTCAGCTGTATCCATAGCGGTTTCACCAATAATATTTTTTTGCAAGGTATAACATAATTCCACTAAGGAGTTATTGTCCATTGCAGTAAATCGGTGAAGTCCAAGTCGTCACCATTGTTAATATCATTAGGTTAATTCTGGGTCCTTGATTATCTATGAGACCAAGAGCTTCCCTCACAATCACTCCTTGGCTCTGACGGAAAGAAAGCTGTGATTTTCCCATTAGCTTTCTTTTGGCCACATTGTATGTTACTTGCTGGTGAGCTAGTTGACTTTCTGGTAGATTTATCAGGCCCTTCAGTAAAAAGCTGTTTAGTAGTCACCATTATGACTGCTTTGGTTTTAGATTGTGTGACTTTGAGCAGACAATCCTAGTTCTTTGTTTTATATCTAGATATGCCAGACATGATCTCAAAATGCTGTAACTGTAGACACACATAAGAGCATGTATAAGGTTTAAATCATTGAGATTACTACTCACAGTTGTTAGCAAAAACTCAGAGTTCAACTCCCAGAGGAGCAGCAGGCTGCAAGACTGCTGCCACTTAACAGTCCACTTGCTAGGAGCAGCAGACTGCAAGACTGCTGCCACTTAACAGTCCACTTGCTAGGAGAAGCAGACTGCAAGACTGCTGCCACTTAACAGTCCACTTGCTAGGAGCAGCAGACTACAAGACTGCTGCCACTTAACAGTCCACTTGCTAGGAGAAGCAGACTGCAAGACTGCTGCCACTTAACAGTCCACTTGCTAGGACGCATACATTCAAAGTAAAGAATCAACCGCACTAACAGATGTGCTACATTTGTCCTAATAGAACTGGCCAATCTAACTCTTCATTTAGCTTGGTTTCATGCATTTTAGATGGAAAATCCACTGCTGTTTTAACTCATATGAAGATATTTTTAGGATGGAATAATTGATGGATGGAATTTTTTTTTCCTATCCCGTTCTAAGATGTCAATAACATCCCATTCTAGATCATAGTCGAAGTGGTTGTTTCAATCTCATGCTGGAGCAGTGGAGCTGCAAGTGCCCTTTTAGGTATTTTGGATCTGTGTTCGGTTATCCGCCTGGATACGTTGTGATGTGTCATGCCAGAAAATACTTTAAGGCAAGTTCAATGAATCATATAGAACACGTTTTTGGTGCTGCAGTTAGTGAGGTTTCTGAACTCCCATTGAAAGTCATTGTGCATAAACGTGGTGCTTTTTCTCGTGAATGGGTATACGGCACACTTTCGGTTGGAATCTGGAGTGGGCTAATCTACCTTTGATATTGGAACCCTGTTTGAGAACAAAAAAAGGATGGTTAGTCAAACAACCTGTCGATCTGACTAGATTCCGATATTTTTTTACTCGTTGTTTTATTTCCGCAATATGTCTGGAGAAGGTGGCAACACAAACAAATATGGTTTTAATATAAAACACGCTTTTGCTGTACCATGCCCTTCCATTCCAGGCATGACTTTACTATTATAAGCTCCTTGTTTCTCCAAATAAAACATGCTCAGCGTGCACCCGTAAATGTGGTGGTCCTTTGTGAGATAAGCATGGCATCCGCAATGTCGGTGAATTACCACAAACCCGTCCTGCTCTGAAATGTATTGGGACTGACAGACTCAACATGATTCTGCTAACAGCGATTCACAAACGTATGCAGGTATTGTGTATGTGCTGATCAGGCTCTTTCTCAATGCAGCGAACATGGGAAAAGAAAGTAAGTTAAAGGCATTCTGTGCATTTCTCCATGTCTGCTCCATCCTGAACAGTTCCTTGCAAAGTTCACTTGTGGAAAGTACCAACCAGAGATTCCATGCAGTGTGCTTCCACCATCTGGTGAATCCTACAGCTGCTCGGTGGGGTCAGTTTTCCAATCTCTGTGAAGCGGCTTGCTTTCGATACTTTCTTTTGGCAGGAAAAAGGAGGGCAGTCTTTTAAAATGTATGAGGCAGTGATAGCCGGCATATTTCACACATCACCAGTGTTGCTGATGTCTGCCATGCCCATGTGTACAGGGTGGCATTCACTCCACATTCACTGCATGCACTGCTTGTAGTGGAGAAAGACAGCAGAACCTGAAATCTGCCCAGATTCATGTGTCTTTCACTGCTGCATGTGGTTGACCATCACAATCCACCTGAATGACCCTTACCCCACATATGCAGTAGTGACTGGACTTATCCATTCAGGTTCATCAGGCCCTGTACAATGAGACTGATCGTGTTAATAGACTAGAAATGCATCGATCATTTGCTGGAATCTCCTCCTTACTAAACATATAAAACACATCTTACTTTATAAATAGAAAAAACATGTTTATCATTCTGAGTGTCATGGTCTCCTCATTGACTACCAGTCAGGCCTCCGCCTCTGGAACTGCTTAGGAACTGCCCTTATGGACACCAGCGATGAATAGGTGCCTGTGATTCACCGTAGCATTTTTGGCTAAATGAATGTGTGCTTGCCTGGTCTAGCCATAACAGACCAGAGACCAATGTTTCAGGATTGTGCACACCTGTTCAACTGGGTGACACCCAATTTACTGGCTCCTAGGTTTTGCTGGTCTCCATCAACATTGTTTTATCGTATATGGTGGACTGTAATGTTATTACATTATATGCTGTTTTAATGTTTCCTCTGCTTATTTTTACAGTAAATGCATTCAGTTTACAGTATATCTAATGCCTGGGTATATATTCTGGGTATGCATTAATAAACCAAAAAAGAGATGTGGGGAATTTTGACAGCAAAGGGATTCATTCCCAACATTGAAACTATGGACATTCAAAGACTATAGAACCCTGTTGCCTCTGTGTTGTAGCTTCTATCCTGGACACCACGCTTGCAGTTCATGCAACAAATAAAGAACTGTAAGACATTACAATATCATCATTTTAATACATTCAATTTTATTCAAAAACAACCATAATTAAGATAGAAACACGAGGAATCTGATCAACATTATACAAATCTTAATCAAAGTGACAAGTGCAGTGCAAAATACAGAATACATGATTACAAAACATTAGCACAAATAAATCTCACCACTGCTAGCTAACTAAAGCCAGTAAAGTGCATTACTCATAAACTTCATTGGATAGCGGATGGAGTACCAATTATAATAGTGATTACTCTACCCTTTCATATGTATGGACATGTGGCCAAATCCTTTCACACTAAAAAAGGTTCATAGACAAAATGAATATCTTGGTGAAACCCACTGTTAACTAATACAGTTTTACTTACAACCCAACATGTTTCGCTCTTCAATTATTCTCACACAATCCACAAGAACTTCTTCAGGGGACCAACAATTACGTATACTAGTACACAATGGCCTGTAGGGTATTTTGTGGAGGTTTGGGGCCTGACGGTATTTTATTACCGCCGAAAAATAACTTAGTGTTAATCACTCCTTGTATTCAGATTTGGCCATGTGCAACAATAGTACAGTGGACATGCACTATTTCAGCACCCAGGCATGCATATTTGGTATGCGTGGTTGGTAGGCGTGGTTGGTGGTATTTTGGTGAGCATTATTCCCTTGTTTTATTGGTGGCCCCAATGTCCAGAATCCCTTATCTTTGCTTAGATTTTTCGTGTAATCACTAGAGAGACCTCAGGCCTACATTTCAGGAATACCACATTTTCAATGTCAGTGTTAGTGTTAGTGTGCCACCATGGGCAATCTCACTGACTTATTTACGACAGAGAGCTATATGCGGTAATTTTGTGGTAATTTCCACTACCTTATATACGGTAGGGAACTATGTCCAGAGAGTCTCTCTTCCCGTTGGCTCATGTACCTCCAACGAGCTATGCTACAGTCACTCACAACTGTTCATACTGAATCTGACATGCACACATCTGTCTTAAAATGACCATTGCATTGTTTAAAAATCTGCCCACATCATCAGCATTGTAATGGTAAATAGTAAACACACCACCCGTCTGCTTTCAAATATCTTTCTGTATTATAAAAGTTGCATTTAAACACGATCTCATTCTTTACAGAAACAAATACAATAGCACAGTAACAGCTTTGTCTATGACACACTGCAAAGAGAGTGGCGGAGAACAGAACTCAAATTGCAACATTAGCATTTGATTAAGGCATGCACAGGAATCCTACACTGACTGCATATTCTCGTACACACTCAGCTCCCACACTTCTGTAATTACCTTATCACTTTAGTTGTTCTCTTTCTGAATGTGGCTCCCTTGAAGATTAACCCCAGTGAAAACCAACGCTTTTCGTTCTCAAACCGGGGTTATTATCTGGAATCCTCAGCTTCAGCAGATAGGAATGCCTCAGCCAGGGGAAAGGTCCTTCTTCCAGCTCTGCCAAATCTTGACTGCCTTTCTCCTCCCTCAAACTCCCCCCAACAAAAGCCTGATCACTCCCTCTAGCATGATACTTGCTATGACGCTGCTCCAATCAGAATTAATCACGCCATCTCCTCCTTCTCTACACAATGGCTCATTTTTATAGTAATACTTTGTAACCAACTGATTTCCTGTTCTTTCGAGCCCATTTGCTTCCTGTAGTTATGTGGACAGGGCAGCAGAGAGAACAGAAAAAAAAATGGATGTGCGTTTAAAAGTTCACTTTCGGAATAGGCCTAATTCTGCAGTGGAGACACATTTTTATTAGTGGATTATGTTTCATTAGTCAGGTTAGTTATAAGTTATGTTAGTTATTATTTTCAAATGTGTCTCTCGCACCATAGGCATTTCAGGTGAAAAATAGTGTGCATTTTTAAATGAGCACGTGTGCTTTTAACTGTAAAAATAGATTTGCATCTTATATGTTAAAATCGTTTTTGACTGAATAGCCTGTCTTTTCTTGTTAATCTGGTAACACATATAGCAATGCACCGCACCCTTGTGGTGGTGCTGCAAAAAAAAAAATTGCTACCTGTGCATTAGTGCTGTACTCTGTGCTGTTTGCTACCTGTGTAGTAGTGCTGTACTCTGTGCTGTAACACGCCAAATATCCTTACATACCCTCCTTTTGTTTTTAGAATCTGGCCACGATCCAAGCCAATTTCTAAAAACAACTTGTTCTTTCTTTTTCTTTTAAAATGCATGTGTATTGGGATATCTTTCTCTTCCTGACGTAGCTAGTAAAATCAGTAACATTTTCATTTTTACTGATAGCACAATAAACCATCCACCCATGATTAGCACCAGGATAGCCAAACCCACTATTGAGCGTTCCCCCCAGGTTCCCCAATTAAATCTTTCCACTTCTATTATGCCCAGATTACTAATTGTAATATTGTTTTTTCTCAAATTCAAATTTATAACATGTCTTTCTTTGTGATTCAATAAATATTCCACATCCGGATCTATTGGAAAAGTATCCCTTTGAAAAAAATCGATATTTTCCACTTGGCTTTCCCAAACATCATTTGTTACATGAAACAATGTTAATCCCCCAATTGACACAATTGCATCCTTTGGAACCTGTAAATAAAAAACATTATATTTCACCTGTTTAACCACGTATGTTCCATGGTTTAAATGTACTACCGTCATGTTCTTTAAGCAGGTGCTGACCAACCATTTACCTCTGACCATCTTAGCCTGTGCCATCTCTTCACTCCCCATATTACTAATAATCACTTCACATCCCTCTGATATACTTGGGTCAGATTTCAAACCACAAATAGCATCTGTGGCATCAGGAACAAACGGTTTACCTGGACACATATAATTTTGTTCTTTAAATGTTACACATGTTTCCAGGTTTGGTATTAAATAAACTTCAGGTTCCCATGACTGAAATGCCACCACTTCTGGAGTCTTAATCTTAATGAATTTGTCCTCTTGCCAAAATCCCACATTGTGTACCCACTTTGTTTGATAAATTAGTTCAGGGGCTACATATGGGATGCATAGCAAAAATCCGATCTCTAGTCTTTCCAAGTCCACATATAACGGCATTGCATTCCCCATTTTGAATGCAATTTTTACCTGTATTATGTCAATTTCCCTCCTGGTCAATCTTTCTATCATTTGACGAATGATATCCTGCGAAACAAAATACAATGGAATATGTCCTTGAATCAATTGTGAAACTGCAGTTTGAACTTCTCTCATATAATTCGTTAATAGTCTATCAACAGGTCTCATTATGTTCAATATTTCATTTAAAATTCTGTCATGCTTAAGTATTATTTTAGTCGCCCGTTGCATTACATCCGCTTGTTCATTTAGAATGATTGCAGTTTCATTTATGAATCTTACTTGTTCATCCAGTCCCCCTCTAATTCCATCTAACGTTTTTTGTATTATTTCTAGGTCAATACTCAGTTGTTGTGCTTTAGTACTCAGTGTTCCTACCGAAATAGAATTGGCTGTTGATATTGTGGTACCTATTATTGCTCCAACTATAGACATTACCATTGATATCGCGAGCATCACCGCACGTCTCTTTCCTCTCTTCTTCTTAATGTCTGCTGAATTCACAAATGTTTTTTCCAATTGCATTAATATATCTCTTATTGGCTGCTTAGTGTCCTCTTTTCTTATTTCCAGCCACTCTTTAGTCTGTTCAATCTTAATTCCGGTATTGTTCAAGTGTTTTTCAATCAAAATCTCAGGATTTAACGGAATGTATATATTTTGGAAAATCATCCTTCTATCACTCATGATGAATCCTGGTGCCTCTTCCACCGCGATACCAGATGCTGGTCCAGGTTCAATGACAACCTGTGCTTCTGAATTCTTGAAGATCCCTCCAAATATCATCATCATTAACCATATCATCGGTAGCATCTTCAATGCTGATCGCTTTGTAGCCTTGGTCTTCACCCCTCTTTGGGGCTTTCCCGGAATCCGTCCTCGTGGGCTCCAGGACTCCATCGTCTCTCCCGTTGGCTCTGATCCCGGAACCTCCGACCAAATAATGTTAATTGTCTAAATAAAAATAGAAAATAAACAAATTAAGTACATAGCGTAATACTAACTTCATCCTTTTGCCAAAAATAAAACATGCTTGGTAAAAATATTTCATTTTTTTTTTTTTTTTTTTTTCCTGAAATTAAACACAAGTTAAAAGAAAACAAGCAGATATAAAACAGCATTCAATATTTAACACATTTTCTCTCTGCACACCAACCATGAGCTTCCATTATATGTGCATTTATTTATTTATTTATTTACTTATATTATATATTTTTACATATATTACAGTGTTTATGTACCATCATAACAATCAACTTTTTTAACTTCTTTGTCACTGCCTCCTGATTACACCCATTTATTTTCTATTTTTGTGTTCAAGGGACTTTATCCGTTTCTACATGCTCAAGCTGCCTGATCTCATGTCTGGGATGGCATGGTTTGATTTGATTTACATGGACAAACTGCTCTATTGCTGTTTCACCTTCATTTTTCAAAATTTTATACACTACAGGAGAGACCTTATCTATAATTCGAAATGGCCCCTGCCAGGCTGCTAGAAATTTAGAATTTTTCTGTTTACTTTTTCCAAAATGAAACTTGTATACCTGATCCCCTACACTGTATTCCTTTATTGATGTCTTTTTATCATAATACGATTTTGCACTGTCAGCAGCTCTTTCCAGATTTCTCTGCACAAAAGCAAATGCATGTTGCAAATGCCTCCTCAGTTCATCAATATATTCATGAACTGTGGATGCACTCACAAGGGTTTGCTCATGTGTTCTGTATAGTAGGTGTTGTGGTAACACCATTTTCCTACCTGTTAAGACCTCATGGGGGCTAACACCTGTTGCTTTGGCAGGAGTCGACCTGATTGCCATCAAAACCAACGGTAAACGTAAATCCCAGCTCGAACCTGCTTCTGCCACAAATTTCTTTAAAATATCCACAACAGACCTATTGCTTCTTTCAACTGTACCTGAAGACGCCGCCCGATATGCGATATGTAGTTTCCTTTTCACACCTAGTATTTGCCATACCTTACTCATTAGAGTACTTGTGAAATGACTTCCTCTGTCTGACTCAATTCTTTGTGGCAACCCAAACCTTGAGAACACATGGTTCACCAGCAATGTGGCTGCTGTTTGCGCACTACAATCTGGTGCAGGAATGCATTCAATCCACTTCGACATCAAACATACCACACTCAAAATATAACGGTGTCCCCTGCTCGATCTTTTTAAAGGACCTACATAGTCTATTTGCAAATCTGACCATGGGAGAGTTAGGCCTCTTTTCATCAATGGTGCTCTATGCATTGGTGAAGCAGGTTTAAATTGGGTGCATACTAGACATCCTGTGGTATATAATTCCACATCTTGGGACATATGTGGCCAGTAAGCATAATCTTTTAGTATTTCTAATGTTTTTTGTGAACCTCTATGGCCTGCAGTTATGGCATCATGTGCATGGTGTAGCATTAGTCCTCTGAATGAAAGGGGTACTACCCACTGTATTTGCCCTGTTATGGACTCTCTAATCATGAGTCCATCCTGTAATCTAATTCGTGTTTTGTTCTTTAATAACACCCTCAACTCTTCTTTTCCCATACAATCATTTTCTGTTAAAGGATTTTGTTCAGGATCTATCAAATGATTATAATAGATTCCCAAAATTTGATCATTCTTTTGTGCCTCAATCAAATCTTGGTCTGGCGTGTCATGACTCCACTGCACCACCGGTTGATCTACCTCCTTTGGTGCTTTAGAACGTGTGACTGCATCAATTTGTATTTCACCCATTAAATAATCAATAGGTAGCAATTCTCCCATCACAGCCCCAATCTTAGCCAGGTGGTCTGCCTTATCATTTCCCTCCTTATCCTCTCCTGGTGTTTTTAAATGCCCACAAATATTTCTCCAGTATATTGTTAACTCATTCTCTGACACCAATTTGTCTATGGCTTGTATCATTTTTCCATGCTTAAGTGGCTTTTTGTTGTATGTTACCATGCCTCTTGCCTTCCAACCAGGCAAATACTCCACAAAGCTATTCCGTGCATAGTCAGAATCAGTCACCAGGACAATTTCACTGAACTTTTTATCAACTGCAGTAGCAATTGCTTTATAAATGGCTGCCAATTCCGCCACCTGACTGCTCCTATCTCCAATCCTCATCCCTATACTGGGAACGCCTTCACATTTCAACCAGACATTTCCTATTCCTGCCACTAATTGTTTATTACTGTCATTTTCAATGTGAAAAGCACAACCATCCACATATACAGTTGGCAAATCCTTGCATGTTTTTTCATCAAAAGCTTTGTGTGGTGATTGTTCAAATTCCTGCAAACTAGTTTCCACTTCCATTTCATTTGGTATTTGTTCAGCTGCACAGTCATGTAAGTCAGCTAACCCTTGAGCAATTGGGCTCTTTTTATTTTGTCCATATCTCACTTCTACGGGAAAACCTTGTAATGCCAGCGTCCATGAAGTGATTCTGGATTGCGCTAGATTGCCTGATCTAATTCTTTTACTCTCTAAAAATTGCAAAGGTTGATGATTTGTTTCAATAATCACCTTTTCTCCCTGAACAATGGGGCGGAAATGTTGTAGCGCCCACACAGTGGTTAATAGGGCCTTTTCACATTCATTAAATTTCATTTCAACTTGGGAAAATGCCTTACTTGCATATGCAATGGTTTTGTGATTCAAATCGTGTTTTTGTGATAACACTGCTGACATACAATGTTCAGAAAAACCTATTTCTATAAAGAAATCCCTGTCCTTTATGGGGTATGCTAAACATGGTGCCTTTACAAGACATTCCTTTAATTTAGCCACTGCATCAGACTGCCCTTTTTCCCATTTCCAGGGAGTATTCAGTTTAAGCAGTTTAGTCAATGGTTGAGTGATTTCTGCATAATTTTCAATGAACTTTCTGTTATAGCCTGTCATCCCTAATAAACTTTTTACTCCTTTCACATTTTTAGGATCTTTTAATCTTTGTATGGCCTCTATTTTCTTCTTTTGTGGATTTAGCCCATGTTCGGTCACTTCATGCCCTAGAAAGTTCACTTTTTTCTTGCACCATTGTGCTTTTTGCAAAGATACTTTGGCGCCTGCTTTCTGCAATTGGCCAAGTACATGTCTTATTTCATCAAAATGGCTTTTCAGGCTTTCATTTTTTATCAGGACATCATCCACATAAACTATTGTTCCTCTTTCCGCTGCATCCGGCATGGCCTTTCTCAAAAATATGCCAAATTCACTCCCACTATTGATGTACCCGAACGGAGCTCTAAGCCAGGCATATTGAGTCCTGTCAAATGTAAAGGAAAATAAATTCTGTATCTCCTCTGCCAATGGCACGCACCAATATCCAGAGGTGAGATCTAATGTGGTAAATACATTTGAACCATGTATCTGAGCTAGGCCCTGATCAATGAATGGCAGTGGCCATCTAGATATTGGTACTCTTTTATTTAACTCTCTCAAGTCTGCACATAGCCGCCATTGACCATTTGGCTTCAATACACCTAAAATAGGTGTATTGGATGTGCTATGAATGGGCCTGATGATTCCCCGTGATTCCAAATTTTTAATAATCTCTGCCAATGATTCTAAACATGCCAACGGTAGTCTATACTGGCGTACAAACACTGGGTTTCTGCTACAACCTTCTGGTAGTGTGGCCACATGTAAATCAGTTAAACCACAATCATAAGCATCTTTTGCAAATACATCCTTAAACTCCATAAATATCTCCCTCAGATTGTCCCTCTCTTCATTGCTTTCACATGCATCCGCTAAGGAGATCTGCTCTTCGACCATTTTGGAAAATTCTGGAAAATCTTCTGGTAAGGGAATCTCGGCGCTTTCTTCTAACTGTGTGGCTGTGTCTTTTTGTAAAGCTGCCACTTTTAAATATTTTGGCATATCAGCTTCCACTTCAATGGGCTGATTTTCTGTTTCATTTTCATTTAAATGAAATATTATACAATCTTCTTGATGGCAGCACACCGTCTCATTTGAATCATAAGGATACACAGAATGAATTTTAAATATTCCTTTGGGCTGAGAGTCCAGGTGTTCTGGCAACTCGCCCTTGGCATCTACATATTTTTCAGGAATATTCCCAATCACCATGTTATTTAAATCTGCCGTATAATGTGATTTTTGTATGGCCATTCCTAATGGGGAGTTTTCCTCTAAATGAATATCCTGACAACCTTTATTATTTACCATGATTTTTACAGATCCCTCACCAATGTCTACCAATGGAATGTATTCATAATCCAGGCCTTGCTGTTTTATGGATTCATTCAGGCATACAAATGCATCAGAGCCTTTCATCTGCTGTCCATTTTTGCATTTCAGTGTTATTGCAAACTGTTTTGTAAATGCAGGAATAATAGTATTTTTCCTCATTTGTAATTCGATTGCATAAGGAACCAGTTGTGCACAATGATAAGCCCTTCTTTTGTCTTCAAACTCAGGTGCCGGACCACCTAGGCGTGACCATATTTTTTGATTAAGGAAATCTAACACCATACACATTCTGTGCATGATGTCATTTCCCATGTAAAATTCATTTTGTGCTCCACTCACTATCCAGACATTATGGTAAATAGTTTTCTGCCCAATGCTAATTTTAAGCATGCATCTGCCTGGAATTCGGTTTTCAAAGTCTGGACTGTCCAACCCAGAAACATATTGGTTTTTAATCCTAAATTTCGGGATTTCTTCCCTCTCCATAATTTTTTGCAACAATTTCTCATTAATGAAGCTCCTTTCATGTCCAAGCGCTAAAGTGGCTTTTATTGTTTTAAAATAGTCATTTATACCAACATGAACCCATGGTTGCTCATCTTCCATGTGTATTTCTGCCAGAGTGGTAATGTGTTTTTCTGAATCTGTTTTAGGAGCAATATTCTGTTTGCACGTTTTCTCTTTTAGATAAAAACATAATGTGTGCTCATCTATGGCAGTCTGCCAATCTTTCCTTGGGTCCAAGTATATTTGTACAGGTAGTTTTTCATTGTCGCTCTGTATTTTGTCTTGACACATTAATATGACAGTGACACTAGGTATGCAGCTATTCTGGAGATATACCTCCACAGCATCATTTGTTTTGGCAACGGTGTGACATTCATTTATATTGCTGTTTTGTGATTTTAGTTTCTTAGGCCTCAATGGTTTTTTGGTTAAGGACCACAGCACTCCATTCACCCCATCTATGAGAGGAGACAATCTTTTCAGGCAATCTGTCCCCATCAGAAATGGAATTTCACAAATAGATGTGATCAATACCTCTTGTTTCATTCTGTGCTTTCCTATTTTTATGTCAACCTCAGTTACACCTATGATGGGCACCTCCTCCCCATTAAAGTTATGCACTGGGCCTTGATTTTCCTTCACTGTGATCTGACTCTGTGGAGGCCTCCCTTCATTGATACTCTTTACCAGCTCCTTGGACATAATTGTGGCCTGTGCGCCAGTGTCAATCATAGCAAAGGTGTGGCATTTTTCTTCTACAGTGATGGTTGCATAATATCTGTCCTCAACTTCCTCTAATACACATAAGAAATGTGAATTATTACTGATTTCAGGGCTCACCTTTCTCAGGTCTTTTTCCTTTTGGCTAAGCACATTGGTAAATGAAAAGACATTTTTCCCTCCTTTTTACCCATTTCTGTGCGAGAGATTTTATTCATTTCTCCATGTTCAGAGGTTTTTTGGAGTGTGGCCACTGTTCGCCCATCCATCTGGGTAACATCAGAGACCACATTACAATCCTCCAACTGAACATGTGTAACAACATCATTCAGCAATTTGTCATTTTTTAATTCTGTGCATTTGTGATCATTTAGTGTAATACCAGCCCTTTCAGCCTCTTCAAAAATATGTGGCTCAAAGAATTCTTCAGGTGATTGACTTGTACCCTCCTTGTGAGTATTTCCTTTTTCTGTCTGTGTTTGGTCATTGTTTTGCTTGCCCAGGGAAGGAGCT
Organism: Ambystoma mexicanum; assembly: GCF_040938575.1. Taxonomy (NCBI): domain Eukaryota; kingdom Metazoa; phylum Chordata; class Amphibia; order Caudata; family Ambystomatidae; genus Ambystoma; species Ambystoma mexicanum. Next base: position 339,186,486 of record NC_090927.1, read on the forward strand.
ATAGCATCCCCACTTACTCCCTGTTCACTGGTATTCCCCATGCATGAGTCATTTTTCTTAAATCTGTTCCTTTGTTCTTTTGGAATTCCTAATGTTTCTTTTTCATTTGTGCAAATCTTTACTGTTTTATTTAGCTCTAAGTTAAACCGTACCTCTTTTTTAGAAGTATTTGCACTTTCTATCACAATTTCATTTACTGGTACTTTCATTTTTAATCCATTAGGCATCTCAGAGTCGTTATGCAAAATTATATCAGAGCAATCTGTCATTTTGGCACTGCAGTTATCATGAGTACTTGTTTTTGCGCTGTATAGAGCTTTCCTATTTGCTCAGCTAACATTTTCACTTGGGCCTCAAGGCACTGGAACCTTTCCATCTCTCTAGGATCCTCTTTCTGTGGCCTAGGTCGATATTGGTTGTTTTCCCCCTGATTGGATCTATTCTGATACCTCTCAGGTGATTGATGTCGGTTGGGATGGTTTCTGAACTCTTGATTCATTTGTGGAGGGGAGCGGGTTGCACCCATCCTTTGATTATAGTCCCCTGGTGGGGAATCATTGTACTGGCGTGGATTGTAGTTCACGTTTTGCCTCATGTCCTGTCTCTCAGATTGTGGGTACTGGCCCCTACGTTGATTTCCATTATCAGTAAATCGATCCACATATCGGGGCCTATCCTGATTACCATATATCATGGTGTTGGGATCAAATCTGCTCTGTGTCCCCAACGACTGGTAGGGACCATCATGTCTTTGATCTTGATTTTGTCTCTGGTTATTGTTCATACCTGCCATATCAGGCCGATATCCTACCCGGGGTCTGTCCCCTAAATACCTAGGGCTGATGTAGCTCTCTCTATTACTAGGATCATGTGATTGGAACATTGGTACAGGAAATGGCGATCTTTGTTGATTACCCCTTTGTTCAGGTGTCACATTATTTTTACCTTGGCTTTGAGCAGACTCAAGGGACATTTTGGCTGACCTGATTTCCATTACTGTGGCTGAGGGTTCTTTAGATTTAGGCCTAGTATCTTTCATTTTATCACTTCCTCTACCCTGACAATAGAGTACCTCATATAGTTTTGTGCTTTGATGTACAATCCATTCAAGGGACTTGTCACGGTCAAATTCACGGACCAATTGGGATATGATGTCTTTCTGTAGCCCATAGAAGTATGCAGTTTTAAACTCATTGGAATTTGAGTCAAAAGATACATCAAAGCGAGAAAATGCTCTTTTTAAGTCTTGTAAAAATTGGCGAGGGGATATATTAGGTCCAGCAGTAATTGTGTACGCGACTTTCTTTGCCTCCTGCAATGATTGAAAAGGAGAAAAATGACGCCTAATTTCTTTTTCAAACTCCAGCCATGTCATATTCTGCTGTTCATTTAATCCCCTTATGATGCTGGCCGTCGGGGCATCTAAAGTTAAATGAAAATATTGTCTGTACTGTTCCTTAGGTATCTGGAGTGCTTTAAAAATGTCATGCACCGCTTCTAAGTGATCCTCAATGCAGCATTCACCTCCCTTTTTAAATGGTTTGATCAGGGCTTTAATGGATTTCATTATTTTTATGGGGCTACTTGTTGCAATGCATGGAATTGCACTATTTTGTGATTCAATCCTGTTTTCAGGTGTATGGGATTGGTGGCTGCCCCCAATGGGAGTATCAAATCCCCCAAGGGCGCTGCAACCAAGTTCAGTCACCGGCCCAGTCACTGGAGCACTAGCTCTTTGGGCAGAGCTAGAATTCACCTCCACTCCATTGAATGTGGTACCCTGCCGCCTCTCCTGGGACCTGGGAATGCACATTTGCTGTTCTAAGTCCTTACACTTTTTAAGGAGTCTATTGGCTTCATCTTGCAAATAGTTGTTTTCACCATTCATTTTATTAATCACCTCCTGCATGTCGCACATTTGCATTTGGCATTCATTGAACTCTTTATTTCTCTTGTCTCTTTCTTGGATCATTTTAATCATTTCTTGTTCTGCACTCTGGAGATCACCTTCTTTTTCACAATGTTCTTTTTGTAAAACCTGCATTTCTGAAACAACCTCATCTTTATCTTGTCTAATGTGATCCACTAAGGCTTTTAAGTGTGCCAATTCTTGCTCACTATCCTCAAATTGTTTCTTGCTTTTGGATAATTGAGTATCAAAGTCTCTGCATTTTAAATGCATGTCTTTTTGGCATACATCCAATTCTGCTCTCAACATTTCCTGATTTTTACTTGCCCCCTCTAATTCAGTCTTTAACCTGTTAATTAGCTGAGTATCATTCTCTTGCATTCGCAGGGACTTGTTTAAAATAAACCATATTTTGCCGCATAGCCGTATTAAACAGTCTTTCTCTGCACTTTTATCGGCTGCATTCAATAATCTTGTAAGGCAGACCTGAATTATGCTGCCTTCTGCAAAAATATTGTCTAGTTTTTCTTTCTGCACCTCACCCTGAATGCGGTTACTCCATTCTAACGTGCTATTCGAAGACCAATTCCCATGTGCAAATAACTTTGCCTCTAAATATTGCACTAGATCTGAGAATGTGGTTTCCCTTTGTGACATTCTGAAATTCGTTTTTAGTGGCACACTGCTATTATAAAATGGGTTCCCTTTAATGTGCAAATGGCAGTGTGAGACACGCTTGCCACGCCCAGTAGGTACTCTATGATCACTTTCCCGGCCTGCAACGCACCATAAATATGTAGGGTATTTTGTGGAGGTTTGGGGCCTGACGGTATTTTATTACCGCCGAAAAATAACTTAGCAATAATCACTCCTTGTATTCAGATTTGGCCATGTGCAACAATAGTACAGTGGACATGCACTATTTCAGCACCCAGGCATGCATATTTGGTATGCGTGGTTGGTAGGCGTGGTTGGTGGTATTTTGGTGAGCATTATTCCCTTGTTTTATTGGTGGCCCCAATGTCCAGAATCCCTTATCTTTGCTTAGATTTTTCGTGTAATCACTAGAGAGACCTCAGGCCTACATTTCAGGAATACCACATTTTCAATGTTAGTGTTAGTGTTAGTGTGCCACCATGGGCAATCTCACTGACTTATTTACGACAGAGAGCTATATGCGGTAATTTTGTGGTAATTTCCACTACCTTATATACGGTAGGGAACTATGTCCAGAGAGTCTCTCTTCCCGTTGGCTCATGTACCTCCAACGAGCTATGCTACAGTCACTCACAACTGTTCATACTGAATCTGACATGCACACATCTGTCTTAAAATGACCATTGCATTGTTTAAAAATCTCCCCACATCATCAGCATTGTAATGGTAAATAGTAAACACACCACCCGTCTGCTTTCAAATATCTTTCTGTATTATAAAAGTTGCATTTAAACACGATCTCATTCTTTACAGAAATAAATACAATAGCACAGTAACAGCTTTGTCTATGACACACTGCAAAGAGAGTGGCGGAGAACAGAACTCAAATTGCAACATTAGCATTTGATTAAGGCATGCACAGGAATCCTACACTGACTGCATATTCTCGTACACACTCAGCTCCCACACTTCTGTAATTACCTTATCTCTTTAGTTGTTCTCTTTCTGAATGTGGCTCCCTTGAAGATTAACCCCAGTGAAAACCAACGCTTTTCGTTCTCAAACCGGGGTTATTATCTGGAATCCTCAGCTTCTGCAGATAGGAATGCCTCAGCCAGGGGAAAGGTCCTTCTTCCAGCTCTGCCAAATCTTGACTGCCTTTCTCCTCCCTCAAACTCCCCCCAGCAAAAGCCTGATCACTCCCTCTAGCATGATACTTGCTATGACGCTGCTCCAATCAGAATTAATCACGCCATCTCCTCCTTCTCTACACAATGGCTCATTTTTATAGTAATACTTTGTAACCAACTGATTTCCTGTTCTTTCGAGCCCATTTGCTTCCTGTAGTTATGTGGACAGGGCAGCAGAGAGAACAGAAAAAAAAATGGATGTGCGTTTAAAAGTTCACTTTCAGAATAGGCCTAATTCTGCAGTGGAGACACATTTTTATTAGTGGATTATGTTTCATTAGTCAGGTTAGTTATAAATTATGTTAGTTATTATTTTCAAATGTGTCTCTCGCACCATAGGCATTTCAGGTGAAAAATAGTGTGCATTTTTAAATGAGCACGTGTGCTTTTAACTGTAAAAATAGATTTGCATCTTATATGTTAAAATCGTTTTTGACTGAATAGCCTGTCTTTTCTTGTTAATCTGGTAACACATATAGCAATGCACCGCACCCTTTGGTGGTGCTGCAAAAAAAAAATTGCTACCTGTGCATTAGTGCTGTACTCTGTGCTGTTTGCTACCTGTGTAGTAGTGCTGTACTCTGTGCTGTAACACGCCAAATATCCTTACAGGCCTTAGATTTTCAGAAGTTAAGACCTCTATTCACACACCTACATCCATGTGCTGGAAGAGAAAACACAGATAAGCAGCTATAATTAATACTGCTGTAGTTACACAGCCAAAACTCATGGATACAAACAATAACCCATGGCTGACTCACCGTAAAAGTACTTTTTGATAGACATTCAACGGCTCGGTGGGGTGTCTTCTGAGTAGACCCAGATCTGTAAGGACAACCCAGACAAAAATGGGTGAATGAAACAAACCATTCACATCACTATTCTTTCTCAACATAAATTACCGACAGACTCAGCAATTCATACATTCTGTGGTCACACTGCTGTTCTCCTCAGTACTCCATCTCAACTACTGGTAGCTCAACAGCAGAAAGGAAAAATGGCTACATGTCTCCTATATACATCTCTCATCATTTGGACTCTTGTAAAATATTGGGTGTATACAACTTAATAGAACTACGTGGTCATCGCTGTCTACGGCATCCGACCGATTTGAAAGAAACCGCCTGGTGTCACTCGCCCATCGGCATCCAAAACTATATCATCTGGGTATGCATTGTCACACATAGCCTCACGAATACTCCCAAAGATGGGTCAAGGGTTTTCATAATGAATTTCACTGGGGTGCAATTAAGAGATATCCCTCTCTCTTTCGTCTTCCTCGACTCTCCCTTCAGACTTCCCTGATCCCCAAGGTGGCCACTAGAGATCAGTTACCCTGACTATCTAATATCTGGCAGGCTTGGTTTGAGGTCCTGAAGACAATCACCTTATCTAGCCTACTGCATCTAAGGTCTTGTAAGTATATTCTGACTGGGTGCCAGGTGACTGGGTGCCTCAGAAAAAAAAAAAAACAGTAAATGTGCCTTCCAACCTCCCATGTCTCAATTAGGCACCTCCCTCTCACACTCTCACACTCCTTAGCCTGATGTCATGCCCTTCCTTTTCCCTTTCTTCTACTCTCTTCACTTCTCTTCCTCCCACACTCTATTTTGTCGTCCTTTCTCTCTGTCCCTCTGATGTTACTCCGCTCAATACCTACTCTTACTTATCCTCTACTTACCCACTGCCCTCTCTGCTACTTTCCACTACTCTCTACTACTATCCAGTTCTCTCTGCTCCCCTCTCCAATACTCTCCACTACTCCATACTCTGCACACCTACTAATCGCCACTGCTCTATCTACTACACTCTACTCCCCCGCCCACTAATCTACATGTAGTGGAGGATCACACCACACACTTATTGAGAGACAGATGTAGTCGGGCACAACATATACTTTTATATCACTTATTTAACACTTGTCCCGCCATTAACCCCTCTTACCTGAGCTCCAGATCACCTTGGTGGACCTCTTTTGGATGTTCACAATGAATGGAAAGGTAAAGGTTAGAACAGGATGAATTCCCCCAACACCCCTAGGGAAGATAACAATAGATGACAATATACTGCCACACAAAAGGAACGGAGAACAACACAATGCTGGTGTATGGTTTCTTTTGTTGTTATTCTGACGACATAGAATTCCTTCTTCCTGTACACCAGCATGGTGTTTTATACGTTTTGTGTAAAAAGGGAAAATCACGGGACACTATTTAGAATAGTTGCATAACAAAAACACCTTTATAAATACGAGTCCTTTTAAAATATCTAAAACAAGTCTCTACACAGTGCACTTACTTGGGAGACAGTCTGTCTCAATGTCCTTGCTGCTGTAAATGTTCTCTCTCCTATGCTTGGTGTTGTCTTTAGTAGACAGGGTGTTTCTTTGGCAGGCAGACAGCAGCAGCAGTGAGCGATGGACACCAGCGTCTTTACTTTTGCTGGGCTGCATATGTCAGCTGCAGCACAGCAATTATCAGCAGCGTGGGAAAAAGGCGCTTGAATTGATTTGGCCCGGCTGCACATGTCAGATGCAGCCTGGCATTCACTGCAGTAGTGGGGGGTTAAGGGCACAAACTCCTGGGTGTGTTTGCCAATAAACAATATGGTGCAGCGAGGGAGGCTGTAAGCATTGGGGGCTCCCAGCTGTGGGGAGTGCTGTTTATTACAGAGTCCAAGGTTGGGGGTGACAGGAGGGCACCTGGGAGGTGGCAGTTATTATTGGTGCTGCACTGCCTGTCAGGGAAGTGCCTCCAATTAGTCCCAGGCAGAGGGGGTCAAAGGGCGCAGAGTGGAGCGCCTATTAGCCCTTCTTCATGAGTGTAGAGAACAGATTTGTCCAGTTGTGTTTGCCTCTCGCTGACAGATTTGTTTTTCTTTTAGGATCACTCGAGAGGTTATGCATGAGCATCCTTTACTCTATTTCTTTCTTTCCCTTTCTCTGAAAGGATTCCCCTTCAGCTTCTCACTCCAGGGATACTTTTTCTTTTGTTTATTTTCTTTTTTTTATCCCCCACAGGAGGTTAAAGGCCCCCTACACCTTTGAGTTATCCCTGGCCCTGAGGATAGCCTTGTCCTCCTTTATGAATGTATCAAGCCATGATTTTGATCGACAGGCCCCTCCTTGCGATCCAGTACCCTGAATCTCAGGCTGCTCCCACAATACAGCATAAACTCTTAGCAACCTGCTCTAATGAGGACGAACTGAAACCTCTGAGGAACGGGCAATGGGAAACTCACACTGGACCCCTGGTGAATCATATGTTAACTTTATAATAGGTCTGCTCTCCCTGGTCGAACAATGGAGAGCAGTCAGGGCCTTATCTACGGTTTCCTCCTGACCCGGATGTGTACATTGTACCAAGTCAGGGTCCTTATCTTTCAGTGGAGGAATGGGTAAAGTTTCCTCTATCACATCCAGCATAGTAGGGGCTAGTAGAGCAGGATCAGGATTGGATTCTGAAGGAACACTCTGAGGTGTGGGTTCAGGTACCCCAGGAGTGGCATCTGAATTTGTGAGGGATGCACACTAGTGTTGGATCTAACCAATGGTCTGGGTATATGCCAAACTGATCACCCTCAATGCCAGTTCCATCACTCTCATCCGGTTGACCTTCTGCTGGTCTCAAAGTCTCAGTAGTTTGACAAGATTCTGGAGATAGGGCCTTCAAATGGTCTTCTTTGTGCCTGTCAGTGCAGAATTGCTTCTGTCCTGTGACTGTTCCCTTGGCTGATCCATCTTCGTCTTCTGCAAATGTCAGCTCAACCACATCCACAAATCAGAGATTGTGGATCCGGTGCAAGCTATTGATGTTCCTTGGCCGTCCTTCCTCTCGCAGTCGGTACACACGGAGCTCTACTAGCTGGCACACAATGATAAATGGCTGAGACTCCCACTTGTTACCTAGCTTATTACCTTCTCTGTTTCACAGGCTGCAGATCAACATGCAATGACCAGGCTGAAGAGTGTGAAACCTGACCTTAGCATCGTAGCAGTATTTGTTTCCTTCTGCTGTCTTCTTTGAGGTATCCTGGGTGAGCTGAAGTCAACCTTTCCGACCAACCAGAATTATGGTGTAAACCAAGTGGCATGGTTCTTCATACAGTTGTAAGCATGGGTGAGGGTTGCCACATGCTGACTTCATCTGTTCTTCTACTCCGGCCTCGGGGTGGTCAGCATCGCCAAGAGGTAGCGATTGAACCTCTCCACTAGGGAGCCCTTGAGGGTGGTATGGAGTTGTATGGGTTTTCTTGATGTCAACCACTTTCAGCATCAACTTAATGAGCGTCAATTTGAAATCTGGTCCCTGGTTGGAATTAATCCTCACTGGCCAACCGTAGTGCACAAAGTATTTCTCTCACAACACACTGGCAAAGACGGTGGCAAGCTGATCTTTAGTGGGAAACACCTGCGCACACCTCACCCGTTCTACACACTTTGCCTGTCTATCTCCAGCTTGAGAAAGCTGAGGCAGGCGAGGTCCGTGGGCCCGTAACTCTGCAGGTGATAAAGATAGGCTGCAGGATGGGCTGCGGTCTTCCTGGTGATACACCTGGTGCAGTTCTGGCAATAATACCTGACATCTGCTACTAGTCTAGGCCATAAAAGCCTTGAGCAGACTAACTCAAAGGTTCTGTCCCTACTAAAATGTCCATGCTGGTCTTGGAGTGCATACAATCCAACTCAGCGGAATCTCTGTGGCAACATTTGGCGATGTAGTAGTCGGGCTCCAATTTTTCTTTCCCTGTACAGGATTTCAGCCTACTGCACAAGCGTCTGCCACTCCTTCAGCATTGTAGCAGGCTCAGGGTCACAACAGACATCTCTGGGCACATCCGTTCCTGTGGTCTTAGCTTTCAGGAACAGAGCAATGCCACGATCCCCTAGCAGTGACATACGGATTTCATCTCAGGTTAGATGTGGTAGGTCAGATACCTCCAAACTGGTGATGTTGCAGTAGATGGCAGGTACCACCTCACCTGAGGAACCCAAGCAATCCATTCAACTGGCTCTGTCTGGCTTCCGCTGACTTGCAGCCTGGCAGATAGCTGTGATGTCTGCTGAAGACAACTACATCCACTAGGTGGATACAGCTGTATCTGGCAGAGCATGGGGCCTCTGAGGGAGGGCATCGGCATCAATATTAGTGTACCATGGTCTGGTATGTAAATTGAAATTGCCTGTGCACAATGAGTTGAGCTATCATTGTCTGGTAGCATCCAGCGAATTCATTACATACGTTAAGGGGTTGTTGTCCATCCTCACCATGAAAGTGACACTGTAGAGGTAATCCTGGTATTTCTCTTTAATGGTCCACTATAAAATTCCAGCTTGTGGACTGGGTAGTTTCTCTTTGCCCCGTGCAGGCCTCGACTGGTGAAAGTGACCGGTCTAATCTCACCATTGGTCTCCTGATATAGGACAGATCACAATCCCTCCTGCCTTTTGCCAATGTGCAATATGTATGGCAAGTGAGGAACCTCAAAGGCCAGGATTGGTGCTGTGGTGAGGGTCCGCTTGAGCTCCTCATGGTCCTGCTGGCATCACTCAGTCTACCGCTCACCAAGGAAATTCTGTGGATGATATAAATGGTCAGTAGAGTTGATGGTAGTCTTCCGGCTCCTTTTGTTACAAGACGTACTGCTGGTAGTAGTTACAGAATCCCAGGAAACTCCTTGAGAGTCTGATGTTTAGGCTAGGTGAGGAGGCCATCCATCTTTGTCAGATCCACACTGATGCTGCTGTTGGAGACAATGTGTCTGATGTAATTGACGCTCGTCTAGTAAAACTGCCACTTGTCCATACTGCCCTTGCTCGTTCAGGTGATGCAGTACCTTCATGAGCCTACTGTTAGGTTCCTCCAGGGTCCTCCCAAACACAATGATGTTATCCAGGTACACAAGAACCTCCAGGAGGTTCATGTGCCCAGTGGTCTTTTTCATGAGCTGCTAGAAAGTCATTGGTGCACCGATGATCCCCTGTTGAATCCTGACAAACTAGTACAATCAAAGCAGACAGATGAATGCTGTCATCTCATGATCTGCTGGATGCATCTGGATCTGGTGATATCCGATCTGCAAGTCCAGAACCAAAACCGCATACTCCCTGTTAGGCAGTCCAATGCCTCGTCCACCCAGCCGTCGTGTACTGGTCCAGAAGGGTGCACATATTAAGTTGACGGTAGTCTCAGCACATATCGACATCCCTATTCTTCTTCAGGATGATGACGAGAAGCATAGAGGCTCCTGAACTGGAAAATCCCTGTCTGCATAAGATCAGCCAGGTGGTGGCGGACATCATCCATGCCTCCTGTGGGCCAAGCAACACAAATGCTCCCTGAGGGGCATCTCGTTACTCACATGGATGCAGTGTTAG